>NW_027176406.1:3831586-4471586 GCF_023349555.1 Cebidichthys violaceus | reverse complement strand
AAATAAATCTTGTCTCCAAAGAGTTGCAGGTGTCGCACAGTGTGATGTCACAGGAGAGTCCCGTCGTTACTCAGCAGTAGGTAATCCCTCATGGAGCCCGGAATGTCCAGTTCACGGACCGCTGGGAAACATCGACCTCCGAGGCGCAGGCGCACTGCACATCGACAGAGATGCTGCAGAGAGCGAGGCTGAACGCTCCGCTGACGCACCGAGTCGAAGAAAGATCGGCGCTCCTGAGGCACCGAGGGGACAAACAGAAACACGATGAGGACTGGATGGTAAACAAGAGGAGGAGACGTGACCCAAACACTGCTCACCTCGTACACCTCAGCGGACAGAGAGTCCATCCACTCACAGGGAGGGAGGGATGTGTACGTGTTCAGCAGCACCTCCAGAGTGGCAGGAGAGAGGACGCACTGCTTCAACATCTGGAGACAGATGAAGGAGGAGGGGTTTTAGGGGTTAACCCTTCTCTTGATATTTACAGAATTACAGCATTTCCACCACATTATCATTGCATTAATATATTGGTCAGACGTTCTGTAATATTAGACTCTTCAGTTGAAAGTTGTCACTTGAGGTATTAACCTGACATTTGGTGCAATATTAACAATTTTGCTTCACATTTCCAACAGATTCCGTTGTTCATCTTTGAAACTAAATTAATTTAAAATTAAGTTAAAGAAGGTATTTCCAAATTGTATGAGGCCTGCACTGTGTATTGTTTGATCGGCCTCCTCTTTGAAAAATTCTTGGTAATTAGAGCACAAACATAACAGCATATTTGATTTGGTTGCAATTTTGTTCTCATGTTCCTTTTTTGTTCTATTGTCATTTGTATTCTACAGATTTGGGCAAATATGGTTTTATCAATTATTGGTGTGGTGATTGTCTCAGTTGTTGAATTTGGCTCTTCTTTTGATTAGTTCTTTCAGACTGTGGTTTATTTCACATTGTGAATTTGATGCCAGAGAATAAATCAATTAACTCTGTGCTGACAGTCAGCAGGTCTTGTGTCAAGTAGTTTTCCTGTCCATGGTTGATGTTAGTTTATGTTATGTTTAAGAGATAAGCAGATTCAGATTAATGTAATGGGAAAACACCCACAACACAGACATTCAATAATTATTGTACCATTTACTCACCTGTCAATCAGGTGTATCATTAGAAAACAACTACTTTTACTTGTATCGTATCACGTTCTCAGTGTGCTTGTTTTTAACCTTTGGTGAAACGGGCTTAGCTCCATGGTTCAGAAGTGACCGCGCTATTGCTTCCGGTTGCTGGCCAGGGTAATCTTCAACCACCTCGAGGAACAAGCAGAAAATAGTTAATCCCAAAACAATCCGATTCTAAACTTCACATCTTTGCTGTGTCACATGACTCTAACTGACCCTAGCCCCTTAACCCCCAGCCCTCATGAGCTACCTGTATCAGACAGTCCATCGGTGTGTATCCTGCACAGTTGGCAACATCTGCCTTAGCGCCGTGCTGCAGCAGGACGTCCACGATCCTGGGGCTGCAGTTCGCGCATGCGTTGTGCAGCGGGGTATGCCGCTTCCTGCCCGCGGTTCTGGGGTCAGCCCCGGCACCCAGCAGCTTTTGAATCACGCCTAAGTAGCGGCCGGCCTCGGAGGGCCTCTCTGCGGCGGAGCATGCGGCGTTCAGAGGGGTCTCTCCCTCTTGGTTTGTGGCCAAGACGTCTGCTCCGTGACGGAGGAAGAGCTCCACGTGCTCCTCCAGGCCTCGCCGGGCAGCCACGTGCAGAGGTGTGAGCCTCGACTCCCCCATCCTCACGCTGACGTCAGCACCTCCGCCTATCAGCAACTCGGCACACCTGGAACAAAAGGCGCACATCTGCAGCTGCAAAAACATCAGGCTCAGGATTTATTTTTCTTTTTTTTTACCATTTGTCTTATTTAAAGAAAAAAAAAGGTTTTCAAATAAGAGTTTTGTTACTACAATTAGGATAATTACTTTTCAAGATTAAGATTTTTAAAGAAGATCAACATGAAACTCAAATAAATTCAGTTTCCCCAATGCTCCCAATATGTTGGTTAGTTCGTTTTTCAGCTGCTCCATCACTCACTGGAGTGACTGGACGGAGGTGCATAGGTGAAGAGGAGCGCTGCCGTCTGCGGCCAGCACTTCGGGATCTGCTCCGTGAGAAAGCAGCAGCTGGACGCAGACGGCGTGGCCGCCCACGCAGGCGTCATGCAGGGCCGTGTTTCCTCCGGGGTCAGCGTTCACCTCGGCCCCGCGAAACAACAGCTCCTCCACACAGCCCGCGTGTCCTCTGCCGGCGGCCAGGCGTAGTGCTGAAGTCTGCTTCACCTTGGGGCTCAGCGTCCACATGCCTGCTGACAGAGGGGACAAGGCTCGCAGGAGGTGTGTCAAGTGTTGTGTGTGTGTGTGTGTGTGTGTGTGTGTGTGTGTGTGTGTGTGTGTGTGTGTGTGTGTGTGTGTGTGTGAGAGTGAGTGAGTAAGTGAGAGAGAGAGTGAGAGAGAGAGAGAGAGAGAGAGAGAGAGAGAGAGAGAGAGAGAGAGAGAGAGAGAGAGAGAGAGAGAGAGAGAGAGAGAGAGAGAGAGAGAGAGAGAGAGAGAGAGCTATCACGAGAGGCTTTAGCTCGTACCCATCTCCGGGGCCCACACCATCTCCTCCTGGACCGTCTCCATCAGGGCGTGGACCATCGCAGGGTCCTTCAGCACCGCGTACACTCCTCGCATGTCCCCGCACGCGAAGGTGTTGTGGACGGCCGCGTCCCTGCAGCGGACCTGGGGAGGAGGGGCCCGGACCTGCTGGAGCCGCCGCTGCTGCTGCCCGGGAGGAGGGGGAGGAGGCCTGGGGGCCGGGGGCAGCGGGTCCCTGGTCATGACTCTCCTGTGAGCCCACGCTCGCCGAGCATCCTCCCACTCCTGAAGTTCCCGCTCCAGCCTCAGGGAGCGCAGTGAGGTAGAAGTGAACGGAAACGTGTCCTTTGACATGGCACCTTGAAGTGAAGCCAGAGAGTTGACTTTTGACAAGTTGTGTTAATAGACTTTATGCCATTTCCTCCTCACGTTGAACTGTGTAAAGCAACAGGGTCTTGACAAAGCACTGGGCAGTTCGTGCTCAGAGGAAATGTCTCTACTCACCCTTCACTGGAACTGGTGAGTCAAGCAGAGGTCAAGTTCTGTAAATCATTTCATGATTTAAAGTTTAAAGTTACAGTTTCCCTGTGATGTTAAATATCACAATTCAGAATCAAACGTTCCTCTGTGGACACGGTCACACGTTTGTTCCTTAAACAACTCCAGCACGAGTTATTAATAGATCAGAATGCAAGCTGATACTTGTATTACCCCAAATGGCCACCAGATGGCAGCATTGACCCGATATTTATGTCCACAACAGTCATCTCACCAAAGAACCAAGAAATGTCAAGATAGGTGTATCACCGCTTGTCACAGTTTAAACGTTAACGTTCTAAATGTGTCCCAGTCTTTTGCAGTTGTTGCGGTGCAAGCTGCAGTGAATGACATGCAGTGAGGGAATCTTTATATGAAAACACTAATAGCTTATTTATGTTTGGAAAATTGTATATCCATCAACATTACTGGTACATCATTTTAGGAAAATCAGTCCGTCCAAATGTAAAACTGATGGGATTTTGACAAAATATATATGTATTTTGAACAATGTCTGCAGAGATTGGAGCGGGTGTTCAGAAAAAGAACAGGTGAACAAGTACTGCTTCTTTTAATAGCAAGTCAAGTACCTGGGCCATGTGGGTTCTGAAGGTGTGGTACCGTGGCTCAGTGGTAAAAGAATTGAAATGTTGGCATTCATTACAGGTGTTATGGGTGTGCTGAGACTAATAATAATAATAATACATTTTATTAATTATAAACACTTTACACAGATACAATTAGCTTAATAAACAACACGCTGAGAATATACAACACACAACATTAATTACACATAAAACATGGTTCTGAAAAGGTGAGTTTTGATTTGAATATGGACAGATTGGTGATTTATAGTGAATCTGTTATATTTGAAGTTTGGATTTTGGTTTATGTTACTTTTCACCAGTCTCATGTTTCATTCTTTTCAAACTTTAGCATATATCTGTAATATTTAGCCACTCCTCTTACAAAAAACAAAAACAAAACCAACACTTGTTATGCGTGGTAAAAGCACAGTGAACCATCTCGCTTTGCTTCAACACTCTTTGTAAAAACATCCGACGTCATCACGTTGTGTTTGAACGTGGCGGCGCGCTACCGAGGAGCAGAACGTTTACAACTCGCTCGGTACCTAGCAGCGTTTACTTATAGAATTAAAGACATGTTAACAAATCAACAAGTTCTGTTGACACGCAGTCATTGAATGGCATTCAGTGTCTCGGTAAGTTTGGTGTGCGGACAGATTAAATAACGGCTTTCATCGCGATACCTCATGACTGCGATGGTAAGTGAACTCAGAACTATTTGAGCTAACTCTGCTAACATATGCTAACAATATGTTTAATGCACAGGTAACACATTACTTAATGGCGTGTTCATTAGGGTTTTCATCTGGTGAATAGCACCTGGATGCTTATTGCTGCACGTGCTTGTCAAGCCCCTTTCATCGGTGTGTTGTTACTTCCGTTACAGACCTGCAAATTAAGTGGCCTGTTCAGCATTGGCGAGGACTTTGATGATGAGGTGAATCCCAGCAGATAACACACATGTTTTATTTAACTGTCATTGCGGACTGATCACATTCTGTAACAGAAGGATCCTCCTTCTGCTCCCCCTCTCTCACACTGTTAATATATATGTGTGTGTGTGTGTGTGTGTGTGTGTGTGTGTGTGTGTGTGTGTGTGTGTGTGTGTGTGTGTGTGTGTTTTTTCCCAGGACCTGCTGGGGACAGACTGGGCTGTCCGCTCATCGTCTGGACCAGCCGATGTGGCAGCTGCCGTGTCATCCCGCTCGCTGCGGGCCTCCTCTGTTTCTCACAGAGAGCCGGGGAAAAGCTACCTTCAGCTCACCGGAGAGAGATCTGCAGCCCTGTGTAATGGCACTGCATCAAAGAGCAGCACGCACACTGCTGCTGGACAAACCGGTCTGGGTCTGAGACGGCCCTCCTCATCCTCTGCTCAGCCCCTTCCTCCCACACTGAATAACTCTCAGCCTAATTTGGCTTCACAACAGAGTCACGCTAACACAGAGGGTCTGCCGACGCCCTGTGTGGCTCTGGACGATTTTGACGACTGGGATGTTGACCTGGCAGACCTGGACGAGTGCGACCGCCAGATGGGACGGCCTCCTGCTCCAGTCCCACCTGCTCCTGCGGTCGATCAGGCGTCTTTGTCCAAATTGCTGCGACCCCCGACCTGTGGAGGGATTCAGACCCACTCTAACCGGCCCCTGAGAGACTTCAGCACCGCATGCCAGGCTTCTGGCTCATTTAGTCGTGACCTACCTCCTCGGACCTCCTCCACTCCTCTTCTGCGATCTCTGAATCCCCGCCCTGCTTTCCTCTCAGCCCCTCCGCAGAGTCCCAGTGTTTCCCCCGGCCTCATGGCGTCTTCTCCGGCCCCCAGCCCCATTTCCATGACACTAAACAGGCCCCAGAAGCCGTGGGCCACTCCGGGACCCTCCCCTCAGGTGCTCTTTGAGACGGTCTCCCCAGCGCCCTCTTCCTCCTCCGCTCTGAGCCCTCATCCCCTTCACACACCGGTCCTCACCAACCGCCTGGTCCAGTTGGTGTCAGCCTCCAATAAGCTCCCTCAGAAGAGGCCTCGGTCTGAGCCTCACCGGTCCAGACGCTTCCCCGGCCCCGCCGGATTCCTGCCTCAGCAGGTGAGTCTCATCCCCCTCCCCCCCGCCATCTGAAACTTGTATCTGCATGTTTATGCGTTTGTTTTTCTACCATGGTGCTGTGTAATAATTGAGTTCTTCTCTCTCAGCCGCAGGGTCAGAACCTGGACGACATCGTGGTCTCTGTTCCTCAGACTCCTGCTCATGGGGTTGTGGCCCGCTCGCCAAGCCAGGTAATAAAAGCGCGATTGAGTATTTTCATGGTCGTTCTATGATTTGTTTGTATAAAATAGCAGAAAAATGCTCGTCACAAATTCCCAAAGCTCCAGGTGACGTATAGTTTTGTCAGATCAATCGCCCACAGCCCAAATCTTTTTTTTTTTTTTTTTTTTTAAGTTATTTTAATGTTTTTATAATCAATGGGAATAAGTTCCCATTAAGAACGGAGGAAGTCCTCTGCGCTCTCACCCTGTGCATGCTGGGATAGCCTCCACCTCCACAGGATAAGTTTACATAGAAACTAGGTGGATGTGCGTTCACAGAATTCACGTTTTTGTCAAGTTCTGAAGAGAAATATGGAACTAATACCAGACACTGACGTGTTTTTTGCTGCAGTGTGAAATACATTTTCACACAATCTGATTGCAGTGGAGCCACACAGTGACTAAAATGATGTATAGAAAACACACAGACCCGAGATTTTCAAGCCAAGTGTTCTCAGTAACTACGTTTTTTGTGAGCGTATAAACCCTTTGACTCGATTTAAAGGGCTCCAGCTCACAGACTGAAGAAGACGAGTTCAGCGGCGGCGGCTGGGCAGCGATGAAGGCTGAGATGGGATTGGATGAGAGAAACCCGTCATGCTTCCTGCACTCTTACAGCGTCGTCATGGTGCTCCGAAAGGTGATTTTAGGTCAAGCCGTTGCTTGAATATGTATCCTCTGTAAGAACAGACAGCGTGTCGCTGCTGGAGGTCTATTGGCATAATCAGGACAAATGGAGGAGCTGCAGCGGAGGTGTTTTTGTAATTATAAACAGCAAGATCACCATCAATCACTCTAATGGAGACTGTTATTCTGCTCCCTCCGTGCGTCGAACTTCCGAGGAATAACTCGCCCGTACTCGTTGTGAGCACTTAAACATGGCGTTTCCTGTGGCTTTACAATATCATGTTACATCTAATACAGCGGAGAGAGTGGATGATCCCAACAGCAAATTAAGAATAATGAATATTCATTGATTAATATACTTATACCATGTTCACAATCGGTAGGTTTCATTTTAGACTGAGGGCAGTGATAGTTTGTCTTAAACATGTCTTAAACCCAAATAAATAATCTGTAGTGGTGTGCATTGCTACGTCTTTCTCAATGCGACCACTAGGCGGCGCTATTACTAGAAATACTACAAATTATAATTAAAATATCCCAGAGCCCAAGGACGATATATTTGGATTGCTTGTTTTATCTGACCTAAATAATATAGTTTATTATCATATATGACAATGGAAAGCTTCACGTTTGATATTTGTGTCTTAGAAAACTACTAGAAAGATACATTGATTCTAAAAATGGTTGCTGATTAATCTCCTGATAATCTATTAATCAACAGCTGTAGAAATGTTCACACGCCACAGTGATATAGGTGGAAATGGATGCAAGCTTACCTTAAAATAATTCATGGGTCAATATACTGTAATTATATAAATATTTAATAAGATAACTGTTATTTGACACGCTGTCTGTTCCCCGTCATTTGTAGGCTGCCCTGAAACGGCTCACGAGAAACAAAGTGCCCAACATGGCCGTGCTCCTGAAGAGCATCATCCACACACACGCCGATGCCAAGGCTGTGTTTAAAGACCCGACAGGTAGTGGACACTCACACAGCATACATCACACTGGCTCACTGTAGAAATGTGTATCAACTTAACAACAAGGTGCCCAATAAGTAGCTGAAATACTGTGTGAATACAGATGAGTATACACTCATCTGTGCTGCCTCCTCTTCCTTCCTTCCTTTGCCTCTTTTCCTTTAATCTCCTCCGTCTTGAGCCTTCACCCCTTTTTTCGTCTGATCCTCCTCTTAAAGTCGAGCCGGTTGCCATGTCCCCCAGAGAGCAGCCGCACAGGACGTGCTGATTGTTAACACTCGGTGGAATGGATGTTGTACTCAACACGGGACTTAAGTGCTGATTAGCGATTCAATTGTGGTAGATTGGCATCAGCGGTGGATGGGTTTTAAGTGCTTGTGACACCACGAGGGAGCATTCTGTCAGTAATGGGCCTCCCACCTGCTGAAAGGTTTGTCTCCAGCAGGCAGTGTGACTGTACACACTTCATACTCGTCTTAATGATGAGCCCATCTATCTATCGGCAGCTAAATGAGTCACCAAATGAATCATTCATCAAGCAAAAATACATTACTGTACTGTATTACTGTAGTTTCAATACTTTTGGGGGTTTAAAGACTAGAAAACTAGACTTAAAGGTGTTCATTCATGTCTTAGATCATATTTAGTTTTGGAGGTTTAACAGATCTTTATTTAATGCTGTTTCTCCCCCATTAACATATCTTATGAGAGATGTTCAGTGTAGAGTACCTCAGGGTTTCTTGGACCTGCAAGCACTCATTGTTTTTAAATGATTTAATTTCCCTCATTGTTATATTTTTGGACTGAAGGGGAGATTCAGGGGACCGTGCATCGACGCCTCCTTGAGGACCGAGAGGAGGAGCTGAAGGTTGGAGCTGTGCTCCTGCTCAAACAAGTGAGACTCATCGCTTCCATTTCATTCAACTTTAATGACGGTAACTGCAGTGTAGTATTTGAGCTTAACCTCGTGGTTACACATCTATTCATGTCTCTCTCTGTGGACAGGTGGGTGTGTTCTCCCCCTCCCATCGTAACCATTACCTGAACGTGACACCCAACAACCTGCTGAGGATCTATGCCCCCGATGGAGTCCGTCTGTCCTCCACTCAGCTCCTCCCGCTCATCCTGGTGAGCGCCGCCACCGTCAGCTGGGAACAAGCACAGCACAGTCCAACAAATATGAAAATCTGTCATCCAGAATAATCCATCAAGCTGCCAGCTGTCCCTTCAAAGCATTTTTTTTTTGTTCTTTCTCTATCCAGGAGCCGATGTCCCACGCTGGTCCCCCCCCCGCCGGCCTCCAGGGGACTGTGTCTCGGATGCAGCTGGTGTTTGACGAGGAGGATGACGAGGGACAAGAGGGGGGGAAATGCTCAGAGGGAGGCGAAGACCCGAAAACCCCAGGAGACATTAGAGCCGGCTCCAGCAGAGGCCCCCGAGAATCTGCGGGGAACCCAGCGCCACAGGACTCGGGCTGGGATGCAGGTGGGGCCTCTAATATGTAATAACACTTGTGATGAGAGAGCGAGATCAATTCTAGTCACATCCTGAGGTCGCCAAGTGGCAGACTCCAGTAAAGTTAAGTTCTGCTGAATAAAACAGCCACACCGTCTGGTAACGCTTTGAGACATTTTGATTTGCTGACCCAAACCCAATCTAACTGTAGCAGAACAAAGAAGGTACTGATTGCATTGTTCTGCACCACAGCTGCGACTAACCAATGTTTTCAGTTTGATTAATCTGCTTGTTTTATTTTTATTTTTCAGTCAGTAAAATGTAAAAACAAAAAAAAAAAGATTGTTCACAAAACAAGGCAGCAGAGCCTGCATTTGTATTTAAAATGACATGATTAGTCTGATCAGCTAATAATTATACGACACATGGCGATGAGTCAGCATGTGAAAAGGCTCCAGAGACCTTAATATCTTTTCGTCAGTCTTGTCCAGAGTCAAATATTCCTGCCACTTTTACTAAATAGATAATCAACTTCCCCAGAGGGTGAACCCTAATGACTTTGCTCCATCAACAGAGCAGTGTGAATGCACAAATGAGAGGCTCAATTGAAAAGTGCTTTGGGTAAAAGTGCTATATACAAACAGAGGGTATAGTAAGGTAGCCACCCTCAGGTCACAGTCTACGGACCATTGCTGCCTTTTGGGCAGAAAGAATGAGTATAGACTCCGTAAACTAAAACTAAGAAATGTGTGTGTTTTCAATTGAGCTGATTAGTTTTCTGAACAAGCTACTAATGGTTTGAACACTACATCTTAATGTTTATGTCCCGTCTCTCTGCTCTCTGGATTGACTGTGTGGACAGCTCTTGTAGCTGTAACTCTGTTAAATCATGGGGCTTTTTACAGAGCTGATCACTTGTATAAGAGACTGATTCATTGTTCCGATAAACACACTGTACACTACCTTTTGTTCTATACACCAAACAACATTAAGCTGTCAACAGCCTAATGGTTAATGCTCATGGGTCCTTTCTAGCCAGGTACCTCTCTTCCCAACCTGTCTTTCTCTGTACTGTCTGCTGTCCAGTGAAGGAAAAAATACCAAAAACAGTCTTTCACAAAGCTGTTATGTTTACATGAGAACTTTACTTTTCAACGTTTATCCCAGGCAGGTAAAGGTTTCTCAGTTTCCTGTCAGCTGAATTGGAGTGAATTTGATGTGAATTAAACATTATCTTGTGTTCCTACTTACCGAAGTCTGTCTGTTGTGCAGATGATGACCTGGATGAACTGCTGGGAGAGTTACCCGAGGACACGTACAGCTTTTGATGTTCCACCAGCAAACCTTCCACTGACTGGGGTTTATTTAACTGATCAACAGTGAAGCTGTAATCTTTTCGTTTTCCTGACGTCACCTCTTTAACATCACAATCGTCTTAAACAATGAAGAACTTGTGAAAATGTTGTCCTCGACTGTGTTCGATATCCGGTTCTTAAACACCACAAACAGTCGTCTCGAGTTAATTTGCTGTTACTGTGTCATTTCTGCGCGTCACTGATGATCGATGTGTTATAAGAAGCAGACTCTCGAAGTCAACGCATGCTCATTAATTCACTACAAAAGCTGCGAAAACCAGCTCTGTTTGATTTCACCTTCATAAAGAATATAATTAGTCTGAGATGGTCTGCGTTTTGTGTATCAGGGATGCAGCCCCCCTCACTTTACTTTCGTTGTTATGCGTTGGTGCACTTTACTTCAGCAACCTTGAAATAAACAACTAATCTGCACAGCATTGATTTGCTAATCATGTGAAATGAAAGCGAGGTGCAGGCTTCTTTGTTGGTTTTTGTCCTTGCCCTCCATTGTCAGTCGGGTCTGTTTTGTCCGAGCCTCAGAGTGGAGTAGATACACTGTGACCCGGCTTGTTTGCCATGCATTAAGAGGTGTCTCTGAGGGTTGTTATGGAAGGATTGCAGGGAGGTATTTTCAGACTCCCATGTGGTTTGCTTGACCAAAAAAAAAAAAAAAAAAAGGAGTGTTTATCCAGCTCAGTCTGCAGAGAGCCAGATCATCAGGGTGGAGTCGTACTGTGACTAACAGGCTCTTTTATGGAGGCTTTCCCAACAGCATCCAGAACACCCCCCCCCTTCTCTCACCCTGCCTCACTGTAAAAGATTCAGGTTAATCATTTGGTGTAAAATGCAGCAGCTTAAATTGCCTAGTTTATGTTCAAAATAGAGGGATGCGTAGAGTTTACAGTACAGTCTAAGTATTTAGTTATTCGGGTTGCACATTGAAGCTTACATTATAGCCTTCTGTATAATGACTTTGTGGTTAAAGTGCTGACTTTCAGCTTAAATATGAAGGTGTTTACATCCATATGGGCCGAACGGTGTTGGAATCACAGCCTTGTCATTGTCCCTCTGCTTTAACAACTGGGTAAACTTTATCTAAGGGTATTGTAACTAGTCCACCGCCATTAACTCAACATGGGTTTGAGTTTTTCTCACTCCCCTAGTAGTGGTATTGTCTTTTGAGGTGCTCAAAGCACTGGGAAATTACATTAAAACAATTCAGCAGCAGCATGTTTTCCCAAAAAACAGGATCCAGGTTACTGTGGATAATCCACGCTTCTCATTGTGAACAGTTTTCAGTGAAGCTACTTTATACTGCAGATAAATTAAAACAGTTGACAGTGTGTTGAGTGCAACCAGAGTACTGTTTATACAAAGATCATTTAAAAAAAACGTAAGTTACTATATTGTTTCAAGCGGCACAAACCTGTATTGTATTGGATAAAATGTCTGCATCTAGGTTTGCTTGTTTTTGTCATTTGGGTAGACCAATTTGTTTTTGTGTTTACGTCTGTAGGGGGTGAACACAGCCTAAATGGTTCGTATGTATGTATTGATTTTAACTCTCTTAAATGTAAACTGAAAATCAGACCTGTGACCTCACAGCCACTGATTGATTTCAGTGTACTGCGGTACACGGAGTGAAAATTAAAAATGTGTCACTGTCTAAATACTAAAAGACTGCACTGTGCACAGGATAGATCAGTGGGTCCCAAATACATCATATGACTTTATTGACTTGTGAACCCTGACAACAAAGCTGTGTCTACTTCTGTAGAGGCCAAGGCGAAAGGTATCCAGGAATTCACAAAATTTGAAATTAGATGAAATTCATCTGCAGCAAAAAAAACTAATGAAAAAACAATAAAAATATGTTTTTCTGCTTTCCTATTCCCTCAAAACATCTCACAACCAGTGCGCTAGATAATTAAGGGGACGATGATGAAAAATGTTACGCAAAATTATGTTCTTTTTTTTCTAAATTGTCTTTAATCTTTTTTTATTTAATGAGAAATGCTGATACTGTCTCCCCTCAGGCCTCTTAAAATTCTTCAAATGAAACAATCGCAGACAGGGGAATTAGTCTTTAATGAAACTGCTCTCATTCTGGCCATTAGATTAGATGGATTAGATTCAACTAAATTGTTATTGTAGAGTAAAAGTACAGAGACAACAAAATGCAGTTTAGCATCTAACCAGAAGTGCAAAAAGCAGTAGTGTGTGTGTATATATATATATATATATATATATATATATATATATATATATATATATATATGCATATAAATATATACATAATGTTGTCTATGTCGCATTAGTGTTGATGCCAGCAGCAGGGTAGCACTAGCAGTTCAGATCCTAGTGGACGTCATTAGTCAAGTTCATGAGACATCGAACACCCAGTTAACAGACCTGATGATAAAACTCTTAATTGGAAGGAAACTTAATTTGACCAGAACAAGGCTCTTTGAAACTATCCGTCTTAATGTGTGTGTGTGTGTGTGTGTGTGTGTGTGTGTGTGTGTGTGTGTGTGTGTGTGTGTGTGTGTGTGTGTGCACGTGCACACGTATGCGCAGAGGTTGCTCCTTCCTTTATCTGTGCATCAACCAATTAAGACCTTCCCAAATGGGGAGGTGGTCGATTCCAGCAAGTCCACAGCTACTGCTCACACGTCTGGAATAATTTGCCCTTCAACTTCAATCGGCTCTCGCCAGAGGTAACAATCAACTGGGCCCAGTCTCGCCAATTCTGGTAGCTACTTCCACATCCAAATTATCTCTCTCGTAAGGGCTTATTATTTTTCATAATCCATTAAGATGGTCCAAAAGGGTAATTACGCTTTCAGTCTTGCCATACATAGTATAAGAAGTTCCCACTGACCCCCCCCCAAAAATGTAAGATTTAAAAAAAAAAAAAGTTTCTTATCTGTGGTTTACTCTGGTTTTGAGTCCAAAGAGGAAAGAGAGCTTTCTCATCGCTGATGTAAAGTACTGTTAACTCTGAGATTTGGATAAAGACCCCTGAAATATCCAACAACAGTATTTTCAGCTGCTAGTGTTGTGTGGTTCTTCACTCACGATGGGGGGAAATGACGAACTAATCTATAAGAATCAAACAACGTGCTTTTAGTTTGTTGCAATAGAAGCTATGAAATACAGGCAACACGGCCCATTCATAAAAACTGACACTAGTAAACATGGAATGTTATTTACACTAATAACAATTGGACCAATAACAGGTGTAGTGTAATGTAACCTTATATAGTTCAGGCAAATATACTGTAGGTGTTGGATAAAAAAACCAACTGGTAAATTGATAAACTATAGGTTCACAAAACAATCTCACCTCAGGGTCAATTTGGTAGCTATTCTGGAGCTTTAGATCATATCACATGATCTTCATCAGCAGATGGAGTTTGCTCAGTTGTCATTGAATTGTATGTGTTCAAATCTTCTGTTGTTCTTCTCCCTGAGCACTTAATTGATATCTCATCTCTTATGGTTTAAAAGTTGAGGTTCAAGAGTTGACAAAACTATCCAACTTAAAGGTCCGATTACTTGCTACTCTGGAACTTTTGATTTTATTTAATTCATGTTTAGAAAGTTAAAGAAGGAATGTTACATTTTTAAGCCAAAGTGGACAAGCAAGTCAAAGTTAAAGTGCTCAGAAGAATTTTAATTTAAACATTTACAACAGCTACAATCCTCTGATAAAGGACATGTGATATGATTGAAAGCTCCAGAACAGCTACTAAATGAACCTTGAAGTGAGAATGGTTTGTCAACTGCGGTTTCCAAGATCAAGAAGGAACTTTGAACCCTGAAATGAGAAGATACACGATAAAGAAATAGGGAAAATGTACTATTATATTAAAGTTTTTAATAGAGCATTGCAGTTAATGTATTCTATTCTGTAGATATAATATACTGGGCATGTATTTACGCAGGCTGCAGTGTACGAAGCCTACTTCAGATGGGTGACTCATTAAAGGAGAAACACTGAATATATGAGTGGAGAAACAAAGCCGACACGGATGCCTCTCCTCACAGGGCAGAATGGGTCATTGAGACGGTTTGATGAGCATTAAAATCATGTGAATAATTTGCTTTGGCCTTCACAGTGACTAGATCTCAACACAACTTCACATCTATGGGAGATTTTCAAGCAACATGTTGGACGTTATCATCAAACCAGGAATATTTAATGCAAGAGTTCAACAGAATGGGAAATTCTATGCCAAGATTGAGACTGGTACTGTATTGTAGGCTTATTAAGAAACTTGGGTTACCATTAATTTGCCATCTCCTTGTTTAGATTTGCTTTGAATATGTAAGCCTTTACTCTGCGACATAAAGAGTAAATTCAGACTTATATTTCAAAGGGTTTAAAAATAGGTGTTTTTGCATTAACACCTTGCAAATTAAAGACTCCCGCCTAAAATAATCTCATGGCTGGAAAATTGGCTGGATAGATAAAGGCAGATAAGATTGCTAAAGTATAAAGTCTTATTTTCAACCCCGGAGACGGTTTAATCCGTGTAAAACTACGTTCATTACCTCGGTGGAAAAAGGGGAGATTTGCTTAATTAAGTTGTTAAAGAACCAGCAAACCCTGCAGCTGTCTGAGACCACAGCAAATTTCATTTGCGAGAAAGTGTGATCGACTGACAGTGTGTGTGTGTGTGTGTGTGTAAATGAGCGAAGAATGAAAATACAATACTCATCAGTCATTCTTTACTTTTAATCAAGGTTTCTGTTTTGTTGCAAATTGCTGAACTTAGTGTGAAGCGCAAAGTGATGAGCAGATACCCCAAGATTAAAATTAAGCACACCCTCTTATATCATGTGTAAGCAGATGTACAGTACCTAATATGAACATATATTCATCATAAACAATCATCATAAAAGACTCAACACAATTTTTGCATTCCAAAACACATTTTGTGTAGTTTTGATATTCTTGGCTACAAAAATGATTGATTCTATTGGTAAAGTTATGAAAGTGTGCCATATTCATCTACATGTTGTTGTATTTTAAATGTTAGGACGCATACCAGAATTTGACAGACAATTTCACAATTTTGCAACAAGTTGTTATTTAGCTGAAGCAAAAAAACCCCAAAGAAGTCACAGATAGTATGTGTTTCACACTGAATCAAATTGTTAAACCATTTCCCAAATTTGGACTATTGTTCAGTTAAACAAAGCTGTTAAGTTGAATTATACATATTATTGTTCATCATTCATTATATAGCTCAGGTTTGTTGTGAGGTATATTTATTTCTATCCTTCGTATTTTCTATTTAATTTGCTTTTATTTTGTACCAAAAACTTCCATCTTTCGGTTTATTTACTGTTTTCAAATTTTTACTGGAGACCTGCAGGTGGACGGTCTGAGGATACAAACTCATGAAAGCTTGTCTGTATTAAGTTACCCGAATTACTTTTTAGGAGTCCTATCCAATGCACCATTAAAGGATGAATTTGTTTCAAAATGATGAAGAGGAGGAGTTAAACAACGGGTCGGCGGCACCAACCGGAAGCTGGACTGTGAGTTCCACAACGGCAACAGGTGAGACCATTAACGTTAATTAACGGTAATTAACGGTAACATTTCGACCCATATGAAGACGAAGTCAACGTTTAACCCAGTGAACATATTTTAATTGTAAGAAAACCATCTTTGTAAAGTTCTGTACGGCTAAGAGAGCTAGCTAACTAGATATGCTACCTAAGTTCCTAAGCTAACTATCTATTTATTTATCTAAATAACTTTATCTATCATTCTGATAATTAGCATAGGCTAGCTAACACTTAAACTTTAAGGTGTGTTGTGTTGTGAAGAGGAATTATTGATTGGTGAAAAATATAATCAGAATAGACTTTATATGCACATACAAGGACAGTTACATGTTCAACAACAATTTTCAGGAATAAACATAGAAGTAGACGTACAGCTAAAATCAAAGCTAACAAAGATAGGTACAACTAAACACAGGTACAGTGTTTATATAGAAAGCCACAATGATTAACAACATAAGATGTATATAAACAAGCAAAACTATTTGTGTAAAAGTACAGTAGTGCAAGGGTGCTGGAATAAATGCTGAATCGTTGATGTAATGCTTTATTTAAATAGGGTAAGTGGTTATGTACAGTTATTCATATGTATTTTAGTGTTATTCATCTCAAATCCTACATACTCGCCTATACATGCTACATATATTTTGTTGTTCATATATGTTACTGATACAAATTAAATATGTCCTGTTTCCTATTTCCCTTCTATGTTTGCTGTTAGTGTTTTGGACAAAACCTTCTGTTTGGTTATGATCCTCTAATTTAAGGGATCCTTATCAAACATGATTGTGTTTGTTAAAAAAATTAAATAAAAATCATAGATCCAGCATTGTTCAGTTTTTTCCTCTCTCCCTGTGAATGTGATGTTCTGTGTCTGAATTACTTTCCTATGTGTGACCACACTTATTCGCTCGCTTCTTTTTTGTTGTTTTCTTGTCTTATTTTTGTCTTCATCCCTCCCTTCAACCTCCTTTACTCCTCCATCTCTGCTTCTGCTTCACTTCCCATGACATCCCCCCCCCCCCGCCCCCGACCAAGCAACCACCGCTGTTTTCCCCTCTACTAGCTGTCTCACCGACAGCCTCCCGCTTTCCATCCATCCATCCATCCATCCATCTCTCCGTCTGTGGTGACAAACGAGATGTGGAAATATGAAAGACTGAGAGACAAATGAGAAGATGGAAGGTTGGAAGAAGAAGGACACATTCAATCAGAGAGAGGAAAAAGGAGGAGAGCGCTGTCTTCTCTCTCCCCTCTCCTCCTCCTCCCCCCGGCCCCTCTCTCTCGCTCTCTCCTCTCAGTGCGAGCATGTGTGTGTTGGTGTGTGCGCCTCCCGTCTCTCCCTGCTCCGCTGTTGTGTTCGCCGCCGCCACAGATGAGCTGGGAAGAGAAGGGAAAGCGGATGTATCTGGCCAGAGGAAAACGGGAGGAGTTTGGATCGGCATGCAAGACTAACCAGCGGCTCTGATCATCAACGGCTCGCCCTCTCTCTCTCTCTCTCTCTCTCTCTCTCTCTCTCTCTCTCTCTCTCTCTCTCTCTTTCTTTCACTCTCTTTCTCTCTCTCTCTCTCTCTCGCTCGCTCTCTCTTTCACACACACGCACAAACACACACACACGTGCACTCTCAGACTCACACACACTCGCGCCGGCTGGATGTCTTCGCGCTAGGCTGAACGAGAGAGGTGCTTAGGCTTGTCATTAGTTTGTGTGCACGGAAGAATCCAGAGAAGCCTGGACGTGTGTTTGTGTCAATTTGAGTGCATACTCGTGCATGAGTTACAGCGTGAGTGTGTGTGTGTGTGTGTGTGTGTGTGTGTGTGTGTGTGTTTTTGAATGGAGATGAGTCGGGATGTTAAATACACAGAGGC
The DNA here is from genome assembly GCF_023349555.1 of Cebidichthys violaceus. Lineage (NCBI taxonomy): Eukaryota > Metazoa > Chordata > Actinopteri > Perciformes > Stichaeidae > Cebidichthys > Cebidichthys violaceus. The sequence continues at coordinate 4,453,663 of NW_027176406.1, read as the reverse complement.
GGCTTTGATTGGCTTGCGGCTTAAGTGACTCTCACCTCTTGCCCCGGGTGTCACAGAGGACTTACCTCTGGGAATTTTTGTCAATGGAATCGAGCAGTCACAGAGGGCGACAGAGGATGGAGGCGAAGGGGAGGGTTGGGGGGGGGGTGGAGGCACTTTGGGATTTGGGTCGAGTGTGTGTTGTGTGTGTGTGTGTGTGTGTGTGTGTGTGTGTGTGTGTGTGTGTGTGTGTGTTGGGGGTGTAATAGGAGCCACAGGCAGGCTGGCAGCCACAGTAACTCTGAGCTCAAGGGAGTGATTGAGAGTGGAGGTGGAAAGGAGAGGGATGCCCCGAAGGGAGCATCTTTCTCCTCCGTCTCTGACACTCCGTAGTAGTTATTTGGGTTGTGGAGATCATGTCCTCCTTATGTATACTTCCTCTTCTTTGTCAGTTCTTTGCTTTAAAGTTATTTTTCTGTATTTTATCATGTTTTCTGTAAGAGCTGTCGCAGTGCTCTGATTTGCCTCATATCTTTTTACCTCTTCGTCTTTTACTCTTTGATGCCTGTACTTTCTGCCCATTTTCTTCTCTCTTTCTCTCTCTGGCTCCTCTCTTGCTTCATCAATATGCTCAATATGGTTATGGGGTGTACATTTGAGTCTTTTATTGGCATTCCCTCTCTCTGTGTGTGTGTGTGTGTGTGTGTGTGTGTGCAGGTGTGAGTGCACCAGGGGCTCCCCGGCTGAGGGGCTGGAGGGCTGATGATGGATCTGAAGGAGAGCTGTGGCAGTCAGGGTAGCCACGAGAGCTCCATCCTGCACCCCACCTCCTGGCAGGCCTTCGCTCACGCCAGCACGCTGCACGGCCTGCGCTTCATCTTCCCGTATGGTCAGCCCAGCGTGCGCCGTTTGCTCTGGGCCGCAGCTCTGCTGGCCTGCTTGGGACTGTTGGTCCTGGAGAGCGCCGAGCGCCTGGCCTACTTCCTGTCCTACCCCCACGTGACCAGCATGGACGCCGTGGTGTCATGCAGCCTGGTCTTCCCCGCCGTGACCATTTGCAACCTCAACGATTACCGCTTCAGCCGCCTGACGCGCAATGACCTGTACCACGCCGGGGAGCTGCTGGGCCTGCTGGACGTGCACCTGGCGATCCCCCAGCCGCACCTGGCCGAGCCCGACGTGCTGGCATTTCTGGAGGAGAAAGCCAACTTCACCGCCTACAGGCCCAAGGCGTTCAGCATGAAGGAGTTCATCGAGAGGGTCGGCCACGACCTCAAAGAGATGATGCTCTACTGCCGTTACCAAGGCCAAGAATGCAGCCACAGCGACTTCAAAACCGTGAGTCCATTCATGTCTTCTTTTAAATGTCAACTCTGCTGGGGTTAGAGCCTTTTTGCAGCATCCCAGCCCTCAGAGGGTTCTGCTTGGGAGGTGTTGAGTCTTGCAAGTTTCCAGAGATGGATGATTTTTGCCAGCAAAATGACTTGATGTATGCTGATAGCTGCTCTTTCCCTCCCACACTGCTACGCTGGGTTTCTCCTGCTGGGTTTTTCTCTTTCAGACTCAGGTCGGCTCTCAAGCTTTGTTCTGCAAAGACGTTTTCTGCTGTTGCCTTGTTGTTGTCCTCAGCCTTCACATAATAGCATTGTGCTTACTGGCATATACAGATCTGCAACAGGTCGTCAGCATTATTGTCACTGAAGGAAAGTAATTGGTTTGTCTCGGGCCATAGTGAATAGTAAATTCTCTCAAAGCTGTTCCTTCATTTCTCCAGCCAAGAAGTTAAAGGATGTTTGTGTACTTGCTGGTAATTGTTTGGTAATACAGGAGAGACAGAGAGACATGCAGCCAAAGTGTGCCATTATTCGGTTGGTTGCTTTTGGTGTTAATTTCTCCCTCAAATGTTGCTTATTTACTGATTCTGTATCAATATTGTGCTTGTAAAACCTGATGATATACAACCAGAGAGAGATTGTATTATGTTGGTGAAATTGATCTTAAGGCCTATATGTCGACGCAAATACTTTTTTGGCAGATCAAAGCGAGCAATTTCTGGCAAATTAAAACAGCATTGTGAACACCCACTTGTTGCATACTGACAGTTCCTCAGACTAGTGTTCTTTTCTCAGTTACATTCCTGATACAGATTTTAAGTTTGGAACTTGGAGCACTAGTATCTGATCAGTACTCAGTATTGAATGGAGGTATCGGAATTGACTCTTCATTAAGTCCCGCCCCTCGAACGTGGACTGGCCAATCGCAGCATAGCATCGGCCAGCTCTGACCGGGTCTATTATCTGGCTCTGCTCCATCGACTCTCATGCTATCATTTCAGATTTTCAGGCTGTTTTTGGGGGATTTTGGAAGCAAGTTTAACAAGAACTTTAGCAAGTTCTTGTTAAACGTTTTGTAATAGTTATACTGATAATAGAGAGATGCGTTTCTAAAATGTTACGTTTCTACGTAAAAACCTGTGGAGCTACGTTAGCACATCATTAACTAGCGTTAGCACTTCTGTGCTGACTGCAGACGGTTTGGTAAAAGCAATGGTCACCACAAACTAATGCTGCATTTGAATGCAACAAATTCATCCAATGAATGCAGCATTTGAATGAGCTTGCTGACGTTACCTGAATGGTCGTACGGTGCTCTGTGCTACTAAGCGTGGGAAGACAGAAAAGATTTGATAAAAGATGTCAGATACCGACTGCAACTAGACTTTAGTTTCATTATCGATTATTCTCCTAGTTCATTTTTTTGATTAATTGATTGATCGCTTGTTATAATAAATGTCAACAAACTTGACCAAAATGCCCATTGCAACTTGTCAGTGCCCAAGGGGATAACCTTAGTGTTTTGTCTGACCAGAGTTGATAACATTATGATATATGTCAAGAGAAACAGCAAATCCTGTCATTAGAGAAGCCGGGCCCTGATAATGTGTTGCATTTTTAACCATCTTTGCTTGAATAATTGGTCTGAGTTGGCAGACTTAACTTAGTTTCACTGCAAAGCAATGAGTGGAAACCAATGACTTCCTGGTACAATAGAAAAATACATTAAAATCTGCAGTCAGCTCTTTTGTTTTCCTTCAATTCCTTCGTTCTATGGAGTTCTAGCATACTGTATGCATCATGGGACGGCCTCACGTCATGGGCAGCTGCCTAACTAGCAGGCCGACTGTCTATTTAAAGCTCGTACACAGAGCCCAGCTGATACAAATCTGTATTAACGAGATGTTCTGTCTGTTTTGTCGGGTCTCAAAACTGACCAGCGAAGCATGCACAGCCACGGAGCCGCCTCTGGGATCCGATCTGCTTTGATGAGGTCTTCATTTTGTGGAGAGCGGAGACCGTTGTCGTCAGCAGGGCAGAGCAGCAGCGTTATAGCACCTTCGCTGTGTATAATCTGAGACATTAAAGCTTTACTTGTGGATTGATGTCTTCAAGGTTGATTGGAAAAACAACAACAGGGGAATCACATGTTGGCCGTGGTGATTTTTTTAGTCATGCTCTCGGACGGATGCTTAGCCTGGAGTTTTGATCCATATTGCAGCGAGCCTGCAGCCAAGCTACAAGTCCGACAGGAGAACATTTTCTTGATTTAATTCAGTTGAATCATTCGGGAGTGAATACAATGCTAGCTTGGCTCCGTCAGTGCCTCGCCACGCAGCCCAGCGAGCCTCTTTCTGACCGCCCTCAGTAACCGTCTTGCATGTTGTGTGATGCGCCTTTGACCTCGAGCTGGGTTCACAGATAATCATGTTGACAGAGCGGCTACTAGGAGGCACCGTCATCCTCTTTGCCCTCTGCCTGTTGCTGCTGCTGAGCTCCTCCTGACTTCTCCTCGCTCCCTCTCTCCTCTCTCTGTCACCGCAGAGACACACCTTCATGTCTCCGCCGCCTTCTGAGAGGAGAGAAAAAAACAACGAAAAAACAAAAGAGGCCACCAAAAATAGAAAAAACCACATGCATGAATGCACACAGACACATGCGTTCAGACAAACAGACACATCAAAATATATATGCATACATGAATGAGTACACACACACACACACACACACACACACACACACACAGAGGGACAACATTACTGTGACACTCCAGGGACCCGAGTCAGCGTTTGATTGACATTGTGATGAATGACCGTAGGGAGGATTGTGGGAGTCAGTGTGATGTGACTGATGGAACTGGAGCAGAGTGCTGTACAAAAGGGAAGCGGCAGCATAGGTGTGCACTTTTCCACCTATATGCATGTATTATGTGCGGCCGTTGGATAGTTTGTAGCTTTTTGTTTTTTTTCAAACGCGCAGACTGCTAATGGCTGCCAAAAAGGAGAGCATAACTCGAGCAGCATGCAGCATCCTTCTGGTGATCTGTACAAAAGCCTGTCCAGTCGGCCATGTGTTTCTTTCAATATGGATGCTTCGTGCTCAGAGTACAGCTCTGACCCAGTTAGTACAGTACAGCCCACCTGTCCACCTGTTTAAACTTGCTTTTGTGTAGGTTTATTTCTTTAATTTATTTATATTCTATGGTGTTTTATTCTTTCTGTGTCGGGTGCTGTATTTCATTCTCTTGAAAGGTACTTCATAATTTGGTAAGTTAGTTACTTACTTACCAGTAAGGTGTGACTGTGTATCAGTGAGACATTTTTACAAACCTGCTGAAGGGAAAATATCCAGAAAATCAAATGTAATTTTATCGTTTGTCTGTCGCTTAAGGCTTAATAAGTTAAATCATATCATGATGATATTCAATTATCATTTTTACCAAATTCTAATGTACAAATTAATAATCCTAAAAAAGAACAACTAACAAGCTGAGTTATGGAGGCCTAGAGTCTAAATCCAGCAAGAAATTGCACAACAGAAATCGCAATTATATGTTTGAGGTATTTACAACATTTACATTTTCAGCTGTGGAATGACCAGCTCAGTATATAGCATCATCACACATTTGAGGATTGAGAAATACTAAAAAAATAAATATTTTTGCAAGTTTAGCATGAAGAAATGTCACATTTTTGCCTTTGTGTGTTTACATTATTGCAAGCAGTTGACATAACTTATTCAAATATAAAAACTCTAAAGTCCTACACACTTTTGATTTACACCCCTATCATCTATCATCATCTATTAACTGAATTGATCATGACCTGGTCTGGGTGCCTTATCACTTACGCTAAATATTTTCTCTGTGATAAACATTATGATTTGTTTCACATCACCCAGCTTTAAGAAGGTGTAATGTTGTCAGAGGACGTTGATCACGTATACGTGATTTAGCGGACTTCACCGTGCCCGCGTTTCTTTTGTCGTGTATTACTACAACCGAGATTAAATGCTGATTGATCACACTGACAAGACACATCAGTGTCTGCCAGAGTGAATCAGCTCAGTGTGTCTGACCTGCACCCACTGCATGCTACAGTTAAATATATTTATATATATCCACATCACACTCTCAGCCTTAATGTGAAGCCCGATAGCAGCCAGACTCTGAGCTCTGTATCACACAGACACTAATTAGCCACTCATCTTTTCCTCTGACCAGAGCCTTGTTGAAAATGGCTCCGCAGATATAATGATGCTGGCTGTTTACAGCAACAGTAATTAGCCATTAAACACAACCTGTGGCCTTAGCACTCCACTGTCTGATTATTGCAAGGCTTCATTCTCCTCGCTCTCACCAGCAGAGCGGAACAAGACTACTGTCACTCACCCATCGTGGGAGGATGGTTTGCTTTCTAATCCGTCCTCCCCCTCCTCCTGCTCCTCTGACCGCTACTACTGCATTTCTATCACTTTCAGATTCCATTTTCTCAACATTTGAAAAGCCAATGCATCACATTAGGTTTTAGAGGATGTACTGTATTAATCACTAACGTGGCATTACCATGGCATTTTGCATTCCCGGCAGGCGACGTGTCTGAGTCTCTCTTTTTTAAAGGGCATGTAAAAGCACCGCTGCCACCCACCAGCACGCCTCTCTAAAGGGCCCGGAGAGGCAGCAGCAACCTGTGCTGCTTAACCAGCTCGGAAGAGAAGCTGGAGTGCAGCCACAGACGGAGAGAGTGCAGTGTGGATGGTGCTTATGTGATAGACACTGCAGCTGTCTGCAGTGGTGGTTAGTGCTAGGCTGATGTTGTAGTGTGTGTTGTTGTGAGGCTTAAATGAGCAGCAATTTCCCCATCAAGGGTTTTCCTCACCCTCACAACAACTGATTCTGATTTGGGGCAGTACTGGAGATTATTGGCTTAGTGATTTAATGAAATGATTAATTTGGTTGGCATGTTGGAACAGAGTAATGCGTTTGTTTTTTCTGTCCAACAGGAAGAAAAAAACCCATGATTCCATTCATCTATTTCCAGAGCTTTATGCGCTTCAGTGAAGTGCTTCATGAAAAAGATGCACAAATGTCAAACGGTCTTGCAGACTTGACTCCTGTGTGAGCTAACAGTGTACACACTGCAGAAAAAAGCTTTTACTTTTGCCCTGACCTGAGCTTTACATGAAGTGTAGGGAGGGACTAAGCGGCAAAAGCACAAGCCAATCAATACAGAGCTCCTCTTCCTCTTCGTCAAACTAGGACAGTATTAATGTAGCAGACAACATGGTGGCCTTGTGGTAATGGCTCCTGTGTTGTGTTGACATAAGAAACATGTTCAATCTCACTTGAATTATCTTAAACACAAAGCATGTTAGGACTGAATGAATGTTTACCTTTTTATATATATTGTGTAAGATCATTTATAACATATTTTGAGTAGTGTTTTTTCGTTGGGCCCTCTGCAGTCTACCCAGTGATTAGATTGAAGAGGTTTAACCTGTGATTTGTCTGTCCATAGTATATTCAGCTGATATTCCAACAGTGCTAACCCTGAACTCTAACCTTCTATTTCTATTGTGAGGTTTTAAGAGGAGCTTTGCTTCAACAACTTACCTGTTAATATTCCAGCTTGTTATAGGCATTATTGTGTATTATTGTGTATTTGTGTTTAAGTCGGCAGACATTTTGATGCCAAGCTTCCAGTTTACTTTACCGATGACTGATGATTTCTTTTATTCTTATTGAACTGTTGCTCTGAGGGATCTTTGTCACTTTCTGCACTTTCAGCTGTTCGTTTAGGTTTCTGTTGCAAACCCTTCATAAAATACCATCAATTTGTGAAAAGGACTTTCTACAACTTAAAAAGCATGAAAGAGCATTCAAAAAACTAGAATGGCCATTTGGCTTTAAGAAATCAAGCTTTTGTGGCGGACAATGCCAGACTTTTGAATGGCAGTGTATGTTTCACAGCTAAATAGCTTTAGCATGGGCTATAATATAGTATGTCAGATAGTGTTAATGGAAAGATAAGCATTAGTATGGATCTGTTGTAGCAGGAGAAACTATGCACAGCATTTAGACAGTTTCTGTATGCTCAGCATGAACACAATGTCAAGTTCAAACGCAGTTCGACCAGGAGCCACACTTTAGAGGTGTGGTTCACTTTCAAAGTGCAGCAGAAGTGGACATAAAATGACCCTTTTTGCTGGAATGCGTTAAATAATTTTGTGTGCCGTTAACAGAGGTCCGTGGGATTGAACTGTAGTTTGGAAATGAATAAATGGACTTTATATAGTCACTACGAATCAATCAAAAATGGCTGATCTTGTAGTTCAGCTTTAGACATCCCTAATATATATTGTTAGATAATTATGTTTCATTTTCTGGTGTAGTTATTCACCCGGTGGTCTTTTAAGCAGGACATAAAATGAGAGGTTTATGGCAGAGAGCTGTGTCAGTGGCTCAGGAGAGGAGACGTCGGGACATGAAGTCATGGTTTGATGTTGCATTCACACCTGCAAAGAGAGAAGAGGAAGCAGGAAGAGAAGAGAGGAGTGTGGCCTATTACTTCATCATGGCCCCAGGAGGAGGAGGAGATGCAAGTGTGTGTGTGTGTGTGTGTGTGTGTGTCTGCGTGTGCATTAATGTGCTGGTGGGTATATATTCACGTGTCTGTTGGGTTGTGTTGTAACGTGCTGTCACATGTAGTCAGTCTGGGTTTGTTCTGCGTGTGTATGTGTTGCTTTTGGCATCAGTAGTTAGCTTCCAGACACACCGCGTCTTGCATGGTAATGATGATTTTATGCTTTATTGATCTGCTTAGGAAATCCTCTTTTTATTTACTTCCCTCTTCAGACAGTAAGGTCAGCATCCTGGGGCAGAATGAAAAAACACTGCCTTAATATAAGCTGATAAGCCGATTTGAAGTATTGTTACATTTAAAAATGTAACCAACAGTTGTTTTCGTGGTGTCAACTAAGCACTTATTTTTATTGATGGGGTGTTGTACCTGGGTTCTGGCGTTACATTTGTATGGAGTGTGAGAGCTTATTGGCTACGTCAGGATCCTCGATAAGCTGCCTGAACAGAAGAGCTTACTCAACATCTAACTGCTCAAACCTGAACTGGTGTTGAGAAAAAAAAAAAAGTCCCACGACCACCTTAAACAGACTGACGGACTCTTTTAGACTCTTTCTCTTTTTAATCTCTGAAAGCTGCCCAGGAGAGTCACCTGAGAGATGTGTGCTCTGGGCCTCACGGGTCCATTTGCTGAAGTAAAGAGATTTAGGGGGCTTTGATGGAAAGTGATCTCTGTTTAAACGGATACCTTGATATGTTGAGTTGGAGTGTCTTTACTTTTATCCTCTAAGCACATGTGGCACACATGGGAGTGTTGGTAAGGACTTGTTGAATCAGATTAACTCACGAACCGTTTTATTTTGTTTCAGTCAGTTAATCAAACCGTACATTCCCAGACATGTTGGCTGCTTCACATTGTTGACACAGTTTAGAGGTTGCTTTTCTGCAATGCTCTCTTGTTGGAAAAATGCAGAGAATATCTGAAGAGGTTGCTATAATTTGCATTACCAATGGGACTTTTCAGTCTGCTGAGATACCAGACTCAAACTTTAAATGTCAAGCTATGTCTTGAACAGCTCCACCTGCCAGCACCGTTGCCCTCCCTGTCTCCAGGTCCGACTGCTGGAAAGACTCTCACATCGGTGTCAGGACGATGTGCGCTCTTTTTGTCAAAGTGATGCTTGTGTGCAGGACAGCATGATTTGAAATCACAGACATTGGCCCCATGAGGCCAAAGTTGGATTGATTTTCTGTCTCGGCTATTTGTGTTTGACCGGAGACTTTCTTTTTATTGTATGTTAGGCCGTCATTGTAGGATAAGAAAAGACTAAAGGCATGATAAATGGGTTTCAACAGTCAGCTGAGTTCATCACATACAGTTGCTGATTAATTGATTATGACTTAAAAAAAATGATAGTATAAATATTACACATTAATCTGGTGCTCATAATCTCAAATCCTCATGATTGCTAATGCTTCTCTCTGTGTGATGGTTCTGTATTGGGTCACTGTTTCATAGCACATTTGCTATAACAACTTAAAGTTATAAAATTATAATATGTCAGTGTTGTGTTATTAGGTTTTTCTGCTACTCTGCTCCTAAAACTGGATGTTTACTGCTGTTTAAAAAAATACATTTTGTTGTTCAGTGACCCAGTAATGTGACAGCTGCACTGTGGAGGAAACAAAGCAAAGCTTGCATGAACAACAGTGTGCTTCATGTTTGTTTGTGTAATCACAAACAGCTGAGTGAATGGACCTTACACCCCTGACCTCCAGATGAACAGTCTGCAAAAAACCACAGACCAGCTACATAAACCTTGTTACCATGGGGACACCAGAGACAAACAACCCAGAAAACACAAGGTGACGGCATACGCAGTGCGCAGCATGTCCCCATTTCCTCACTTAGTTTAGCTTGCGATGGCACTGACTTTGAAGCGTCTGCCTGATGAAATGCTCTTCTTCATGGCAAGAAACACAAAATCCTTGGATAACAGACTGATTTCAGATGGTGTTTGATATGCTGGCTGGCATAAATCTGAACTTCTAACCTTCCTTTATATTAGGCCAGCATGCGCTTCTGTGGATTCACCACACTTATCCTTTGAGAGCTCATTTGGGTGAATATTTTATCAAGTCTAATCCTTTCTTATAACTCTAAGGATGTCTTTTTTCCAAGCGTGAAACTTCCATTTGATAGAAAACATCTTTCAGTAAATCAGTAACATAGAAACACTGGCCAAAGTGCAAACAAATGTGTCTCACTTTCAACTGTTGTCGCCTGGTCCTTTCCTTCTTTCTACCTCTATCAGTCTAATAATATCTTGCTAAGTTTATTTCAGTCCTACCGTCTTTACTTTGCCTCCTCGGCATTCACACTCAGTTCTGTTTTGGCAGTTGCCACCTCGCTCTCCCTCCCCATTCAATATTTAACGAGCGGTTGCTCGGATGTCCACGGATCTGGATCCAAACTCCCGTTCCTGAGATCCCGCGTGCAGCACCGTAGGGCGACTAGTGCCATTAGTAACTGTCTCCATCGTGTCACACTACAACAACACTTCCCGTACCGCTGGCGGTGATACCGGCTGGTGTTTCTGACGAGATGAGTGCATCCCTGTGAAGCCGACGTGCCAGCTCGTTGTCAGCATCAGCCGTGACGCGGGAAGGTCGGTGGTCGTAGCTTTAGACTTGTTGTTAATGTGTAGCGACAGCAGGCGAGCAGCAGAGGCAGTGTTTGATCTGGTATCTACATGGACATTCGCTCAGTGTGAGGGCGGGCTCAGCTCAGTGTGGATGTGTGTGTTGATGTTACAGCAGGCTGGAAGAAGAGCGTTACACCCAAAGAGGTGGCGTCTCACGCCTGGCTAACATAATAAGGGCAGGATGAGAGGAGCAGATGGAGAGTCATTGAAAGTCTGTGTGGTTGTTTGTGTGACACAGTGAGTGCAGTGAGTGAGTTTGTGGAAGTTCTGTTGGCAATATAGGCACTGAATAGTAGTCAGTGACGTGAAGGAAGGCTGCTTCGGTTAGATAACATTAAAAATGACCCTTTTAATTTAGTCTAAGGTGACGTCTTCATCAGTCCAAAACCCAAAGATATTGGTGTTACTGTCATATATGACAAAGAAAACAGTTAATGGTCACATTTCAGCAGCGGAAACCAGTGTAATTCTCAGACTACCCGCAAAAGGTGAAATGCAGCCCTAAATATGCAGCGAAGCAATAGCATGTATTTAGATATTTGAATACATATATAAAAATTAGGTAATGTGTATACAATTGGCGCAACAAGTGTACCCTTTCTATGCAATGGAGCCAAATAGTCCGATTCACAAAGAACAGTGCTAAAAGCCACACTCAGTCAAAATGAAATTATTATTATTATTCATAGAGTTGGTGGTAACTGAAGCGCCGTCACAGCAGACTTTCCAGTGATCTTGGCAGCAGTGATTTTAGACATGCTCCCTTCAAACTCATTTATTTTGGGATGCAGTGAGCTGATGCAATGACCGTTGTGTCATGAAAAATAAGTGGAAAAAAATCTCTGCTACATATCATTTTCGAAAATACATTAGAGAAAAAAAACGAGAAAAAAATATAGTGAAAAATAAGGTTATCATGTTAACGGATAAAAAAATATATATTTCTTCCCTCTCCAAAAAAAAAAAAAAGACAAAGTGCATTCGGCTGCAAAACATAATGGACGTGTTGGCGCTGTGACATCATTAGCCCAACATCTTCTGTGAATGGGAACTTGAGACACGACAGATGTTGCGGAGTTCAGGAGGCTTTCAGCAGCTGCAATCCACTCTTTGTGAATTCGCCCCCCCCACTGTTTGAATTACTGAAGGTTGCCAGAGTCAGTTCATCATGTACCTTAATTACCGTTTCCTCTTGTTTTGGATTCATCAGTACCCCTATGACTTTGCCTTGTGAAGCTTAATGAGGCTTCGCTGTGCACCAAGAGTCTTTTTTAACATCTGAGACCTCATGTAACTTTAGCCTTGAGGCCTAATTGATGTGCAGAGTGAGCTTTGTGAAATTCAAAGCATTAACTCAGATACCACAGTCCATCTAGCTGCAGAAAATAAAAGGGCAGAGAACACACAATGACAACTCGGATTCTTTTTTGCAGGTTATGATTGCTGGTCCAGAAGTGATGGTCATAATATTCACACAAACCTCTTGATCGTTCCAAATTATAGTTTGTAATTTGCTCAAAGCCGCAGTCTCAACAGGAAGGAGATATGTTTTAATTAGACTTCTTATGAAAATAATTCCCTTGTTCTTTTCACGGTAAGACCTCCTTAACTGTTTCCCGAATAAGATCATTTTGTATTTATTGTTACCGAACAGTTCCAGGAAAAATTAGACTTGCATGAATGTTCAGTCAAGATCTTATTGCTGGCCTTTCACTGCAACTGGTTCACACATAATTTAAAGTAATTGCTGCTTGGAAAAAACATACTCATTCCCATTAGGGCCCAAATGGTCCTTAATGATGACTGCAATGTAGCAAGTAAATATTCCTATGTCACTAATAGGGACAGGCATTTCAGGCAAAAATACTATCCGATATTCACTAGGAACACACACACACACACACACACACACACACACACACACACACACACACACACACACACACACAGACACACACACATGCGCCTAAATCAGCTAAATCACTGACAAGAGCCAAACTGCACCTGCCACACATGTTTTACCACGATGTGACTACAGGCCGCTGGTAAAAACAAGGGATATTTTCTGAAAATGGTAAAATCATGAAATATCCCCAGTAAATAAAAGCAGTAACAGCTTACTCTGAAAAATGTGTTGTGTTCATGTAAACAATTCTTTTCCCCACCACATACGCTCTCTGCAGTGAACTCTCGGATGGTTTGACACCAAATCTGTGCAAATTAGTTTCTCATTAAACCTGATCAGCTTTACTGACACTTAGCGTATGACCCATCAGAAGGAGGAGGAGGAGGAGGAGGAGGAAGACAGGGCCAACACCCATCACACTAACAAAGGAAAGCTCACACCTGACACGAGTGCACACAGAAGTTGGGATGCTGTGTTCTCAGGTGTGTGATCCTGTTTAATGTGTTCAGTTATTTTGTGGTTGAAAAAAAAAAAACACTTTCTTTTTGTCTCATTTGTGCAGGTTTAGTGGCCGCAAACGTCGCACAATAATTTTGAGAGTCTTATGAGTTCAGTGAGTGTCAGGAGAAGCAGAACTATAAGTTCATACTTAACTGTATGGCTCTACCTATGACATAGATATGACATAGATATGACATAGATATGACACAGATATGACATAGATATGACACAGATATGACATAGATATGACATAGATATGCCTCATAGATATGACATAGATATGACATAGATATGCCTCGTAGATATGACATAGATATGCCTCATAGATATGACATAGATATGCCTCATATATATGACATAGATATGTCTCATAGATATGACATACTAGATATGCCTCATAGATATGACATAGATATGACATAGATATGACACAGATATGACACAGATATGACATAGATATGACACAGATATGACGTAGATATGACACAGATATGACGTAGATATGACACAGATATGACATAGATATGACAGATATGACACAGATATGACATAGATATGACATAGATATGACACAGATATGACATAGATATGACACAGATATGACATAGATATGACACAGATATGACACAGATATGACATAGATATGACACAGATATGACATAGATATGACATAGATATGACACAGATATGACATAGATATGACATAGATATGACACAGATATGACATAGATATGACATAGATATGCCTCTGTGCTGCTTAGTGGTTTGACCGTCCGTCTCATCCGGCTCAAAGCTGTCTAAGAAAATGTGTCAACTTCTCTGAAAGCTGTCTGCTTTGTTTCAGCAGAGACTTGTAGGTGCACTCTCTGTTCTGGTGTGCAGGCGTGGTTAGGAATCTCAACTCGTTCTGGAGCAGTTATTTATTATTGTTTGTTTGTTGTTGTTGTTGTTGTTGTTTATCATAGTTTAGCAACATTTTTTTCAGCCTCATTTAAAAAAAAGGGTTGTATGCTTTTCCAATAAGTGTCTATTCTCCAATTTTGTAAAAAAAAATTTTGCCCCTCGTCTGCTGTATGTCACATTATGTTTTAAATGTAATTTTTTTTGTCTCCACTTTTAATGTTTTGTTGTTTTGTAGTAACTAAAGAAGAAAGAATCAACACCAGGACATTAATCAGTGGGAAATTAGCTTTCCATTCTCTTGAACCGAATAACAAATGAGTGTGGAGTGTGATGGATGATGATTGCAACTTAATTTCAGGGAAATAATGCAATCAACATTTCATTTTAATTCAAAAGTAAATATTGAAACGTATGTGTGTGTCCTCGGGCAGTTTTAAAATGTGTGTGTTGCTTTCCTCCTTCTTTTCTTTCTCAGCTGCAGTACTGTATGCATATATTGATTTTCCGGTGCCCCCTCTCTGTGTTTTCACTGCGCTCTATGGTCCTTTTTGTTGACCTGGTATAAAAAGCTTGCCATCTGAATGGCCTTCATGTTAATGGCATGTTGGTGGCCTGAATGAATAGCTGGTCCTCATCACAGGAGGGGGTAAACGCCTCAGATGCTGACTCAGCTGTCTTGCTGTCTTTCTACAAGGTCACAACCGAAGGCCTTTTCTCCTCATGGACGCCTATTGTTATCACAATTCAGACATCAGTTTTACAATTGTTTGAAGCAGTGCAAATGTAGTTTTTAATCAATAAATAATCTATGATTTGCAGGGATTTGTTATTTAAGTTTATTTTGTTTGGCATGTGTGTATTTCCCCTATGATTTGACAAACTTGCGTACCGACTTCCTTCACTGTCATGACAAATACTTTGCTAGAATATATGTTGGTCTAAGTAAAAAACACCCTTCTACTGGTATAAGAAATAACATGGCATGCAAGTGTAGAAGAAGCACTCTGCTTTGTCTCAGTGATTCACATCCTTACGTATTCTGATTCAACTCAGTGTTTTAACGCTGTGAAACGAAGCAGAAGAAGAAAGGATACGGGACACAATCCTCTTGACTAGAACATTTTTCACACGGAATAAATAAAAATAGTGACAATGGATTCTAAGCATATGATGGTCGGAAAATGGTGTTGAATGTTGAAAGCTTCAATTGGAAAAAGTGTAAAGATTAAATAAAATAGTTGATAACCAGGTCTCTTTTGTTCCATTATATAATGCTTTTACAAGTTGCCAATCAAATGATCTGCTGTTGGATTATGCATTTTTGTCTTTGCACTAGAAATATACATAAAAAAAAACAACGTAGCATATCCCCGGTTTTTATTGCTGCATTATTGCTGCACTCATCCCATAAATCTGCTTACTCTGCCTAACTGTAATCCACTAATACTTACACTTTAGAAGCTCAAACCACAAAATGTTTTGCAATTCTGCCATAAAATTGTATTCTTGCTGAATAAAATAGTTCCCAATTAATTTTGTGACAATAGGGCAAGAGGTTTGAATATATGACTGTTTATAGCCACCACGGCTGTACAATATAAATGCAAAAGAATCTAAATCAATTTTTCCCAAATAATTTTTAGAAACTAATAATATCCTTACAAACATATCAGTTGTTGTCTGCATCAAATTAAAAAAAAATTCCAAACAGTGTGTTTACAGCAGAAAATGTAAGACATCTGCTCCTATCACCACTCTTCTCTTCTGTGCTCACATCTCTCACTTCGCTCTTCTTGTGCTTCTGATTCTCCCAACTTCACACCTTCATTTATTTCGTTTTGTTCGCCCTCATTGGTTAGTTTTTCACCCCCTTTTTTCGACAAACTATATATTTCTCTTCTTTTGCTCCTTCGCTGAGCCACAGTCATTCAGAGCCATTAATACCCTGACCATAATCACATCTGTATACTTACGCAGAGCCACAAACCCTGCACTGTGTGCTTTAATATAAATTAATATTTGATAGCACTACGGACACAGGGCTGCTTGTATTGTTCAGCTTCATTGTAAATGTATCATCATCTATGCCAATAGCTCCCATGATTTTTGCTCCATTTTTGTCTTATTTTGTCGTCTTTTCATCTGTACTACCGGAGCACTCGTGGGACATGACAGAATACACTCAACATCATAGAAGGAAGCTGGGATTTGAATTAATTTGTGGTGAGCGGACCTTGAGACAATCACCGCCCATGGCCGACCACCCAGCCAGACCTAACAGACCACTGAGAGCGGAGTAGAGAGCCGAGATGGAAGCTAAGCTAACCCCAAGGCTGTTCCACCACCCAGTCTGCTCCTGGCTAATGGTCGGGAAATCCAGGCTAACCCAGCAACGAGAGGTCGGTGACCGTTGTGCCCACATCTTTAGAGACCCGGCTCCCTCGGTGCATCCCAGATCAAGCTGCACTTGACTGGCGGACCGCCGGACAGAGTGCAGGACTCCGGTGGGACGAGAGGAGGCGGACTCTGTGAACATCAGTGATGCTTTGTGCTCAAACACAGTCAGTCGATGATCTATGTCTCCCTGATGTTGAATTTTAATGTTAAGATGTCGGCCATATTGCTCAGAGAATTTATTTTTTTACATTCCTCCTAATGCAACATTACAGGAATGCATGGTTGTTTATGTTTTGTCTAGTTGCTACATTTTGTTGTGCAACCGTGTGAAATGCAACAATAAATTACCCATGAATCCTTGAATAAACATACATATTATGAGATTTTCACTTAACACCAGATGATCAAGGTAAAATCTTCTGTCACAGTTGATGTCCTTTTATATCGTGAAGTGGTTTTTTGTGTCTCTGCTTGTTTGCCTTGGAAGGTATTTTATAAAACAGTTTTAATTTCCTCTAACATTAGCATTAAAGGGAGAGTTACCTTGCTAAAAATGGTTCAGATTGACAACATGAAATATATTTTCATATCCCCTGACCCTATATTGTTCTGTTAATATTCAGCCTCTAAATATGGATTCATTTTAACACAAGGGTTTGCATCTTTATTGAAGGGTATAGTTGAAAGACACCTTTTTTGTTTTGTTTGTTGTGAATCAGACGGACCCACCAGACCGCAGAGAGTATGCTTGATTGATACTTTTTCTTTGGATGGTTTGTTATTATCAGAGACAATCAATAGAACAGAAACCCCCAAATGAATCTCATTTTAGGCTGCATCATGTGAAGGGAATGCTGAAGGCTGTGGCATTCTCATGCAAATAGTGATAATAATTATTCCCTAAGCGTCTTCCTCGCTCACTCCAAATAGATTCTAGTCAATCAAAGAATCAACCAGCTTTAGGCAACAGAGAGATAACAGAAAGACATGTACTCAGACAAATACACTACAAAATATGCGTCTCCACTGTCGTTTAGGTTCACCCCGGCTCTTTATGTCTATAGGGTGTCACAATTTGCAGACGAGAGACCGTCATTACAGATGACAGTGTGACTCTGACACTGGGAGGGCGTGTGAAGGAGAGATGGAAAGCATGATTGAGAGACAGAATTACAGGAGGGATCTCTGTGAATCCCGGGAGAGGCCATCGACATGAAGGGAAATAGTTACGGCAGATAGATGGCAGAGAACACGGTGAGAGGCGGAGATGGTTGGGAAGGGATGCAGTGTGACCCACAGGATAGTGGTTTTAAAATGCATCAATCTGGTCCACGTTGAGAGCAGAATGTGTGCTCTTGTTCTTGCAGTAGTGGAATGTAACTAAGTACATTTAGGCTAATTTTGAGGTACTTCATTTTTCATCTTTCATTTTATGTAACTATATACTTTTAGTCCCGTACATCTCAGAGGGCAATATTATACTTTTAACTTCAGCACATTTATTTGTCAATATTAGTTAGTTAGGCCACATTGCAGATTCAGATTATTACAAACTATAAATCTACTAATAAACTATGGTGTATTATTAAGTAGTATATAGCCTAATTATAAAGTATATAAAGTAGTTAAGATTAGCTCCAACTTAACCAGCTGCAACATTGAAGTGATGAACACAGTAATGCATCAATAGTTATAATCCACCGTCAATAGATTATTTGAAATGGGCCAATCTGCATAATGAGTATACTTTTTACTGTTGGGACTTGAAGTATATTTTGATGCTAATACTTTTGTGTGGATGCAGATGCACCTTGGGAATGACCGCGTGCATACATACTGTACATGCAGGTGTAGGCCTCAGGCGCCATCATTTATCATTATCTGAAAGGTTAGCAGGCAGTGTGGATCAGCACAATCGGTGCTTATGAGCTCAGGGAGTGAGAGAACTGGTAGAGCAGGGTGTGATGGAGAATGTTCTTTGTGTATGAAGTACAAGATTGCCTTGGTTTTAAGAAGAGAATCCATGCTTCGGTATAATGTGGAGCAGATATATATATATATGAAGAAGTTAACATCAGCTACCAGCAAAATGCATTTGTTGGTAAGTTAGCAGTTTTGAGGCCTTGCAAACCACAATTGAATGTTTTCATTTTATTTTTAAGGAGAAGTTCACAAATGAAAATGTGTTTGTTCATTATAGGGAGGACTACTGTCAACAGAAAGCCAGCGCATGGAGTTTGAAAGACGTGTGCATTAGGGAGGGTTTAACGAAACACTTAGTTACTTTATAGGAAATGTAGGATCCAGTGTTCTTGATGCTTGATTCTCTCCAGGGACTAAAAGACGAGACATGAGGGGTTTCAAAGGGAATATTCAATGTGATTAATCACCTGCTGAGCAGAATTAGAGAAGTCCTGTTGTATATCATCTTCTTGTCAGTTTAGTTACAAGATGACTGTTTAAATATTTTTGCCTCACACATTAAATATGTGGCCTTTTTTCTGCTTATTTTCCTGGCAGCTCAATACACTTAATTCAGTGAAGTTATACTGAACTATCATATGATGTGGCACACCCTGCCCTCTTTTAAAGACAAATCTCGATGGCACAATAGTAAAAGGAGCGTTTGAATATTAGAGCTGTAGACTGCTTGCCCCTTTTTAATAAAATGACATTTCAATTAGTGAGGACATTCTGTGGGTACTAAGTTAAGTCTGGCTTTAATGTCTTGGGGAAATACTGCAAATTGCTTGTGTGATTTTTTTTCTCTCCGTGACTTTTATGGTTCTAGTCCAGTGTACATGGAAAGATGAATGCTAGCCTGTTAAAGGTGATATTTTTTTTTAAATGCATTTAGAGATGTAAGTATAACATCTCAAACTTAATCAGGCGCTTCATGGGAACAAAGAGGAAGGTGATTCCAAACTGCATCCACTACAGTGCCATCAGGCGAGAACAGGAGTTTGGGGATGGGGTAAAAAGCAGTGGTAGTGGGATGTCCTGCAGGACAGCTGAAGGCTGAGGCCAGTGCTGCGAGTTAAACAGGAGCATAAATGTGGAGAGGGCAGCCTGAGTTAAGAGCCATGGCGGCATTGGTTGGACTCAAGGACGAGTACACGGGAATGCTTTTAACTGCTGGTCCCTCTGGGAGAAGAGCTGGAATTGTACTAAATCAAATTAAGTGGATGGCAGGAAGAGCAGAGACACAAAAGACTGTGGTGAAAGAGCGTTGTAATTTTTGTGCCTGCTGTGTATGTAATAATGTCTGATCATAGATGTCTCGTTGATCCTGCCATCTACAGACATTCGTTTAGCTTTTATTTGTTGTTGTTTGGTTGCACACACTGGTATTAACCTGAAACCAATATCCAGCCATCCAACTGTTTTCGAACTGCAGTCCAACCTGTGCCACCTCCAGGAAAGGGATGCGGTGTTGGCATTTGCACCACCTGCAGCCAATTACTTCTACAAATACCTGTAGTTTTATAAATGCTGATATATGTACGTCAGACCAGGCGTGTCTAAATACAGAGACAGCAGAACTGTTTGTCCCAGCAACCTTTGAAAAGTTGTCTGGTTTCAAACGCAGTAGATTCGGGTGCTGCATTTCCAAAACCACACCAAACCACCACGAACCAGAAGAGAGGAACGCGCAGCGCTGTGACAGCACAGTTGCAATACAGCACACATTGTATGAATATTTAAAGTTTATTTTAGCTCCAAAGTGGTTTGAAAAAGGCTGAAAGGCAATTGTTTCTTTTTTTATTATTATTTTGTCATTTTGTTGTTTTAGTTGATTTATTTTCATCAAGTTAAGCATTTGTTACTCTGCAACCAATCACGTTTGTCAAGAGGATACAAACAGTCCGCTACTCAGGTGATGATTCTTATTCTCAGAATAACACATGCTGTTTTAGATTTTGAGTAATATTATCCTAGCTAAATATAGCCATCTGCTGTGTAGTCATTTTCTTCTCCGGCAGAGTGCACTTTTCTCGTATCTTTCCTTTTGCTGGTGTGTCAAATGATGTCAGGACAAAATACAGGTGTATAACTTTCAGTCTGATTAAGATTCTTACATTTATGTGAAAACACCATGGTTAAGAGTTCACATGAGTCAAATCTGTCCTGTATTCACTACCAGCGAACCACGTGCGCCTCACTTATTGAATGCATGGCCTTTGCTGTGGCCTAACCACCGCTTATTCTCCTGAAAGCTGAAAACATTTAATTGAGCGTTATATGCTTTTAGGCATGAAATGAGGAGGTGTTTATTTCAGGTTAAGGCGCTGTGCTTGTACTATAATACGATGAGGCAAACACTGTCCCTTGCAGACACAGATCTTTAGATCAAGATAGCAAAATAGTAAAAGCTGCTTTGGGGTATTGGATTTTGAAAAAAACAGGTAGGATCTCTAAAAGGTTTGTGCCTTTGGATTAGTTTCTTTGGGCAGTTAAGTACAAAGGCATTTGAACCCAGGTAAGGCTGAGTGATATATGATATATGATACAGGTCATTTCATATCTCGATAACGATATATCGCAATAGCTTGTATTCTGATAGTCTTCATGAAATAACAACATGGTTTTGTTTACTCTTGTGTGAATTAAATAATTTACAAATGAAAAGTACGGAGTATTTTCTCATTTAATTGAGAACTTTAGTGCTAAATAATCAGATTTTCTTTGAGTTAGCATGTGCTTGTTTTTATCAATTTAAACGACGTGATTGCGTATCACAATATTGATATTTCATGATTTCATCAGAACATGATTGAAAGACGACAAATTATCTTGCAAAATCATCACCCAGCCTAAACTACATTTGCAGCAAATGACTGAGATGCTTCAAAATAAGAATCTTTTGCTAAAAAATGCAATCTGATGGGAGACCTGTACACTGCTTTCCCATTTTGACGATGTCATTTCAACGAGTAAGGACATTTTGGGGGTGCTAATTCAAGTCTCGCTAACATCTTATGGGAACCCCTTCAAATTGTTGATGTGATTGCAGTTTCCCTCGTTGGCCTTCATGGATGCAGTCTAGGCTGTTTTATGTTTTGTGTTTCAAGCACTTATCACTTCATGATATGCAACAATCAAGAGGCTGTAGAGTTGAAGCGAGGTTTAAAGGCATCCTGCTGAATCACTGGCAGGAAAAAAAACAGTTAATACCCCAAACTTTAAGACCTCAAGAAGAGAAAGCAGTTCTAAACAATATACAAACACCATTTCACAGCACAAAAATAGTAACTCAAAGTGTTTTATGTTTTACTGCTTTATTATTTCTTCTGAGCCCCATCTAGTGCAACTGTTTCCAAGGGCAACTACTTGAGTGATCTTATTCATAACAATGAACCTTTGGAAACCTCAGATTCAGACTTTCAATATGAAATGAAGGCAAGCGAATGCTTCCCCGTCCCTGCTCTATTCACACCCAGAGGACCGAGTGCTCGCCTCACAGGCTCCCATCATGGTTGCTCACGTCATGGCTCCATAGTGAGACGGTAACTTATTCCCACTACCAGCAGTTGCCGTTTAACTGACATTGTTCATGGATGTATAAAGAGGCCATTCCCAATGTTGCGGTTTGCGCACTGTCAAATCCATGGTGTGTAAATGTAGATGCGCTCAAAAGCAAGAGCTTTTAATAGAAAACTACTTCAACTTTTGGAATGCTGCAACACGCAACGCATGTCTTGTAATGAAAAATGACATCTGACAAGTAATTTTTTTTCTTTTTTCCGTAAATATCAGTCTATGGGAAATATATGGAGGATAAGTTAATTATATCATTAATGAAATCATTTTACTGCAGGACTTCCGGAGTTTTACCATCTGTCCCATGGACTATTCTAATTTCCTTTGCCGTCCAAGGACTTCACAACCTCCGTTTCAAAGGTGTGCCACATCGACACAGACAGATGGAGCGGTAAAGCTACTGTGAGGGATTTACGGTGCTGGAAATCCATTTGTCCTTGTTTTAACTTTGTTCAGATTGTCAGGCTTACTTTTAAATTTCCACAACTTCATCATTGTCTTTGCAGCTCGTAGGTTTTGGTTGCTTATTAACTGCAAGCCGGACAGTAGCGCAACCCCCCCCACTGCTGACAATTTGTTTTTAGACCAACTGGTGCCCCGTTCATTCCTATGCAAGTTGCTCAGTGGCGCATGAAGCAAAAAAGTTTGTCTTCCGAGTATAGAAGTCAGATGAAAACACCAAAATCTTCCTTCAATCTTCCGCATCCATGGGGCCCATAGAGCGAGTGCACCAGTGTTTCTTTCAACCTCGCTTCTCATTCTTGGGCTCATTCCCATGGACGGTTGAGAGAAAATAACTTTAGATTTGGCTACTAGGTCCTAAAAGTTATAAATGCACGAATGATTTGAATAAAGCTATTCAAGTGTTTTTGTACATGGATACTGATTTACCTCAAAAAAATGATCCACTGAGTTTCAGATGTCTCTTTCCCAATGTAAGTCTATAGGAAGAAGTCCTTTTGGGTCGGGATAGACCCAAAAATTCTAATTCCACTCTTTGACCACTATTTCAAATTTGCTTCTTCATGGGGGCTTGACATTGTTACACCTGTTTTGTTAGCTCTTTGATGACGTAAATACTACCATTGAACTTTTATCTAAACCCCCGTGCAAAAGAAGGTAAATATGAAAATGAATGTGCGGTTACTGGTCGTGGCCCATTTAGACAGCATCTCCAGGCTCTCATTCCACAGATACCGGTCGACTTTCTATACCTTTTTATACCCCGAGTACACACACTATTGTCCCTCGCCGCAACATGGCCGCTGCTACGCAGGCAGACAGCTTGGTGAGTTTTATTTTGTTTTCCCCAGGATCGTATGACACGTCTGGTACGGCAGCCTTGAGCCAATGGCCTGCAGTCATCGCAGCTTGTTTTTGAGTTTGAATGGAGTTTGTTTTTACGACGCATTACAGGCCATCGGTGTAGAGGCGGCGAGGTTTTATTGAGTCAATCACACAATACAGCAGCGGTGGTTGCAGGTGGAGAGCTGCACTCGGCATCTCTCCAGTTGGACATGTATTCAGCTTGCTGCACACTTTTTTAAAAATATGAATGCATACATTTATTGTAGCAGTAAATCATGAATTAGATAATTGGTTTCATTTAAAAATCTTAATCCATTCATAATTAGATAATTGGCATTTGCAGCCACAAATGCTTTTATTATTTTGTCGTCAGCAGCAAATATGATTCCATGTGCCGCTGTATGGCTGTGTTGTGTGGGTTAACTCTCTGGGACTAACTAATCACTTAAAGATAAAATGATATCATACTGTAAGCTGCTCGTCTTTGTTTCTAATTCATGAGGAAGATCATGAATCCGCTTAGAAGCTTCATTATAAATGTCGCTTCTATGTCGCAGAGAAAGGAAACAAAAGAGGCAGATTGTATTTTTACCTGAATCAACATACTTTGTTTTCTGCTTTCACCTGCAGCGCTGAGAGTGTGTTTGTACATGTGGTGGTTCAGTTGTCTATGGAGTGTCACACACTCAGTGAATGCCTTGACTTTGTGTGGGTGGCCTTCTCCTGACCTATGGCCTAGGATTGGTTTGTGAAAGGCAAAACATGCATCCAAAGCTTGACAAGTTAGTTCCAAGCTATGATAGGACAATCACTGCTTGGGGGAGGGGCTTTGTTTAGGGTTAGTTGTTCGTCTGTCGATTGTTAACTTGTCCTTTACAAGTTACCACAGAGATCTCCACGCTTCAACACAGTGTTTATCTAGGTCACTGATGTAATGTCAAAAATAACTTGCCTTCCCCAAAGCAACCTGCAAGGGAAAACTTCATGACAAGTGGTGATGGCCTATTACCAAAAGCAGCCCGTCCCTCTTGTCTTCCTTTTTAAAGATTAATAACTCTCGTCCAGGTCTTCGAGCGCAGACCACACGCCTATTTCTGGATATCTGTGTAAAAAAATATATAATTTGTAGAGCTCCAGATCACATCGACCTCCCTCCGATGTTCTCGCACATCATTAATCGCAGCATGCAATGTCCCTCCACTCAGCTGCTCCTCAACAAGATGCCAGTTAACATGGGTCTGAGGTCAGTTTGACCATGGCATTAGGACTGATGAAATGAAAGCTGGCTGAAGTAGCTCCATTTGTTTTCAGTGTTTCATAATATGGTCCATGATGAATAGTTTGACTACATGTACATTACATCTGTTTCCAGAGACAGTAAGAGGAGTTGTTGATTATTCTCTAATTCATCTTCACTGTTTCAGGGCTCCTGACTAACCTTTCCACCGTTGGAAAGTAACTAAGTACATTTACTCAAATACTTAAGTACAATTTTGACGCCACTTCACTACATTTTAGAAGGAAATATATATATATATATATGTATTTTTTAACTTTACTACATTATTATTAATGATTATAAAAAACGGTTATACGGTAAACCACCCAACAATTTAAAAATGAATAAAATTAGCAGCTATTGTATTGTCACTGCTGCAGCCAGCTACAGCATTACAAAGCATTTGACATTACACTGCATCAATAATAATAATGGAATGTTTTAACATATAATAATGTAACAACTAAATGGCCCATTTGGCTGCATGGTGAGTACTTTTACTGTTATGCTTTAAGTAAGCTACATTTTCGTTATTATAAACTGACATACTTCTACTTGCGTAAGCTTTTGAGATCAGGATTTTTTCTTGAAACAGTGTTTAATGAAATTGCGGTACTCTCTGCTGCACTTTCATCATCATCGGTGGTGAGTAAGTCAGAATTGTTGTCTCTCCATTCTCACCAGCCTCCAACCCACTTATCCTCATTTTGCTATTTAAAATAATCGACTATAGACGGCTTCATTTATAGTTATCGTACTTACCTTTACTTCACCTGGTTCACTTCGCTATCTCTACCGCTGCCTTTCTGCTTTTCTCTCTTAGTTGACTTTTGAGACTTTGGAGTGGATGGTGGAATAGTCAGTGGCTGATGTCTCCGCTCCATAATAATTGAACATCATGCTCACGCATGAATGCAGCCACGTGAATTTCAACTCGCACACATACAAGAAAATGATTGCATGCTACCATTTTTGTCTAGAGCTTTGCTTTTAGATGAGACAGAAAGAATTAGAGCACATGTTCAATTCAACACATTTAATTATTCAATTTATTTTTGTGTCGCCATGTTCTCTCCTCCGTCCCAGCTGGGGGCACTTCCTGTGTGCACTGGTGGAGTTTACTGTTGTTGTGTGGTTATTGAAAAGAACAAATGTTCTACTTTCCGGTGTTGTAGTGAATGTAAAAAAAGAGGATGTTGTACTACCTTCTGCTCACCGATAAATGCTCTGTTAGCATTTTGTTCACTTGAAAGAAAGGTCTGGCAATATTCTTTCTCTTAATCAGTGGATCTTCTTAACAAGTATTACATTTGTATCCAAAACCTGATGGAGCTCCATTCTTCACTCTTAAAACCAGTGAGCCACACAATTATAGTGGGTGACAATTACAAGCTGATAATGCACTGACTTTTTGACAAGAATCTGACGGTATGGGCTTATTTAGAAAACCATGGGTGTCTTTACATGTCATATGCTACTAGCGTGCGTTGCCTTCAAGCCTTCATTAAAAATGGAACGATATATTGGGGTGTAACCGTTGTTTAGTGGTCTAATGTGTTCCAAGTATCAGTCTATCAGTAAAGCCTTGCAACTTTGTTATGTAATAAAAAAAAATGCATAAGAAAGTATGTATTTGTTCCCCTTTTTTACAAAGATTTACATTTTCAATAGCAACAAATGTGCTCTGGGCAGAGGGCCACTAACAGGGTATTGAATTCAGAAGGTGTTTGTTTCGTTCATTTGTTGACAATAAGGAAAATATTGAATAAACTCAGCTTTATGCTTTATAGTGTTTCTCTCTCTCGCTGCCTTTCAGTAGGATGCAGTCTCTCTGATGGTTCAATGGTGTTGTGGTCCAGTAGACCGATGCAGTGGTGGTTTAAACAGGCACCGGCTCTCACTGTGGAACCCATCCAGCACACAGCGGGCAGCTCTGCTCCCCGTAACCGTTCCATCCCGTCACCGTCTCATCCGTGAAAATGAACGGAAATGTGAATAAAAGTCATCTGACCCGTTGAGAGACACAGCGACAGGAAGCGGGGGATCGATCCTGGTTGGTTATCTCATCAGCTGTGGGCTGCAGCACTGACTCACTGACGGAAAAGTTGGATCAGAGGCCGGATTACGATCGGACCATTTGACAATTAGTACCGGTGGCGCTTTCACCCACCCGGAGCCTCAGACAGTGGAGGGCCCAATGAATAATAGAGACAGAGAGGCAGCAGCAAGATAATGATGAGCAGAGTGAGGAGATATACAACTCTGACCACTGGATGCTACACTGAGCAATACGCCACCATTTCCTTCTTATTTTCTATTCACCTTGCACTCCAACACCCCCCCCCCCTGTTTACTCCTCATGTCTTCTGGTCATAGAAATCTGAGCGAATTAATCACTCGACTAAACAGAGAGTGGGAGGTGTGTGCGAGCATCCACCCATAGCTTTGAATCAGCGATGCCGTTCTCGTAATTAGACTTCTGCACCAAGCACAAGGTGGGCTGTTTTTGGTGCAAGATGCTGCACAATAGCAGAATCTCATTTTAGCGTGACAGTGAGGTGTGGGGGGGTTGAAGAAACGCCTCAAAGCATGAATTATTGACACTGAGATTGAATTAAAACTGCTTTTCTAGGGTAAGATGTCCGAAAATGAGGCTTCTTTTGTCGAAAGTGATGTGTTGGAACAATGTTTTGGCAGCTGTGTGTTGAGAAGCTGTTTTTATGCTCCGACTGAATGGAGTTGGTTAAATGGAGATGAATAGAAAGGAACTGTATTAACAAGAGGACAGCCTAGTCAACTTTGTGGCAGCGTAGAAGCATTTCTTGTAAAGTATTTTGTACATCTGGGATTAATTTAGGCTCTGAAGAATCAGTGTGTAAATAAACTATGTTGCAGGATATGAAATGCAGCAGTTATTAGCTGCATCTGTAATTTAAATTGAATCAAGTTATTTAAGTAAATGTGTTGCAATTCACCCTTTGCTAAGTCCCTCCCCCCGAAGGCAGACTGGTGAATTGTAGCGTTCAGCCTTCCGGCTCTGCTCCATTGACTCTCATGTGATTGTTTCAGATTTCTTCATTTTCAGGCTGATTTTGTGGATTTGGAGCTCGTCGTGGTGAAACGTTGCGTGATGGGGATACTTGTTACCCGGAGAGGTTGGAGGCTTTACAGGAACAATATTTTGTTCCATTAATTCCATTGTCTTTTGTCTTGATCACTGGTGGTTCGCTTTTACTCTCTGATCTGTAGGCTTTAGCTTCTATTTTGATCTTTTTAACCAGTTTTTTTGCTGGTGAATCAGTTTTATTCTGTCTGATTGTCTCTAAAATAGCCTTTTCGGGTTTTCCTAAAGTTTGTTAATATTCATTTAGTGAGTGCACTTAGTGACAGTGTGAGCTCCGTGGTAGCTCTGACAGCTTGACAAAGTAGCAGCGGGTCAAAGAGTCCATGAACCTTTTTTGGGACAGGAGTGGACATCCTTAGAATTAAATTTTGTTGAAAACGTGTGTCTGTGTGTGTGTGTTTGGGAGGGGCTGCAGCCAAACCACAGCACCACTGCTATAGAAAATTGCATAATGCATGATACATGAACCGACAGAAGTAGAATCTCTTATTCACTGGCACATTGCAGCAGGTAGAAGATTAATTTCCTGAAAGGTATTTCCTTTATCACACCTCAGTAAAAACAAAACAAAGAAAGAAGACTGATGAGATGATATATTGCCTGAAAGCTTGTGTACCGCCTGCAGAAGTTTTATAAGACACAAATTTCATTTTTTCAAACATGCTGTGCTGCTACTGTCAGCAGCCCTGTGAAAACATATTGATTTGAAAATGTCAGTTAAGATACGGTGTCAGGAATGATGAAGACATCTGCACACATCCGAAAGGAAATGACTTATCTTTCATTTTCTCTCCCACTGTATTTGTCTAAAGTATATGTCTTGGTGAAAACATTTTAATTCTTTCCTTCTATACTACTGTTTAGTCTCTGTTCTCTAGTTTAGGTGGAAGACAAGTTACACATCTTTGTCAGGAGATGAGACATAAGAAGATGAGGAGAATGCAACCAAGTAGAATCTTTGAAAAGTTTAGAATATGTCTTTCCTGTAATCTATTTATTTCTAATGTAAATGTCACCGCTGCCATCCATAAGGGGAAACTATGACACATCAGCTGTGTCATAAATTGCTGCCTGGCTGAACTAGCTTGACCTCCCTGCACTTGCAGACGTCTGGAGTGCTGAAGGCTGTCGGAATTCACAATTTATCAAATCTGCAGGGGCCTGGAGTGCACTTTCTGCAGACTTTCGGGGAGCCCAGACTCCACCAGCAACAACAACAACAACAACAAAGAAGCATCGAGCATTTAAGGTCCGGCAAATCAATACATCCTTAAAAAGTATCTGGTGACAACAGGTGAAACATATTAATGTATAAAGTAAGAAAGACGGAGGAGCACTGGAGCGAGCTGTGATCTTCAGCCTAGCAGAAGATGGGAATTTGGTTTTAAAGGTCAAGGTGGATTTTTTATTTTTCATTTAGACAAATGCAATCCTTTTTTTTTTTAGCCAGATACTAGTCAGTGCGTCTGAGCCAGAGCTGTTGCTATATTTGGGGCTAAACCCCTTCACTTTAATCAGCAGGTGGCAGGCAAGACACTGGAACTTGTCTGTGGGTCTTGTGGTGCTGTGACATTTATTCACTGACAAATAGGCTGTGCACATACTGCAGTGCCAGGACCACAGCTATAATGCTACTGCTGATAATAACAGAGTAAACAAGGGAATTCCACTGAAGATACAGAATCAGTGATTCTAATGTACTTCTGTGATCACTGACATTTTACTGAACACTCAAACGCAACGTGACCAAGTCCGTCTCTAATTCGTTGGTAAATAAACTCCTCTGGGGTTTTCATACTGTGGCAGTTTCTGTTATGCGCTTTGATGCCCAACATCACTAACTGGGCTATCTTTGGATACAAGAATAAAATGGAGAAATTTGAAATTGGGTTGATACTCCCCTTTAAATTTTAAAATGCTGATTTACGCCGGGGCTCATGCCAAGCTGCTAAAAAGCCTCTAAATCCACTGGATATTTGCTTTTTCATTATGCAGTTGTGTGTGTGTGTGTTTATATATACGTGTGGCGAGTGCATGTTTCCCCAGCGTGTGACTGTGTGCGTGATTATCCTTGCATTGTGCCTCTTTGTGTTTTCCTGCGTCTGTGCTGTGAGAAGCAGGCATGCTGATGTCTGATCCAATCACTCTCAGCTCTGGAGGGCCTGAGGCCTGAAACAGCGAGAGACCGTGAGTGAAAACAACAGGAAACGGAGAGAGAGAGGGGGGGGGGGGGGGGGGGGGATTGTGTGTGGACTGTGCATCTATAATAATGTGTTTGGTTTTTGAGGGATTGTGCGTCAGTGTGGTCGCGGCCACTAAGTTAACAACACTATTGCAGACAAATGCTCTGTAATGTAATCTGCTCTTGATTTATTTTGATTGCGCTGACTCTCAGGTCCTAACAGCGTGAGTGTTGTCATCTATAGCTGCAATCCGATTAACCATCATATCATCAACCTCTAAACCTGTGTTTTAACTATAACATAATATATAGTAATAAAAGATTACTAAAAAGGAAGTTTTCAATGTTTTGGTTTGCAAGATTAAATATATTGAGCCATTAATCAAACTTCTCAAGAAAAGTCCATGGAGTGACATTTAAAACTTTAAGACAAACACAAACTCCCACAAAATGTCAAAACCAAGAAAGCTCCAAAGTACATTAGCAGTTAATGGCGACACAGCTACATGTCTGCTCTTCAATTGGTGATATAACATAGTCAGATTTGTGTTGTTTTTGGCTTTAGGTCTCTTTTTTTAAAATAATACTTGAACTAATTCAGTAGTGATTCAAATACAGAGTACAGGTTAGATCAGGGGTCACTAACTGGCGGACCACGGTCCGGATCCGGACCCAGACGCCGTTGTATCCGGACCCTGGACCTAAAACCGATAGATAATTGAGAATTATTACATTTTCCAGCATTTACGGCACTTGTTCAGCGGTGCAGAAAACACACCGACCAATGCGTCACGTGATGCAGGTTAGCCAATCAAATATGGGTATTCTGATAAGTTTCCTGACTCGAGTGAGACGTACACACACGGGGGAGAGACGAGGAAAGAGATCGCAGAGCAGGACAACTATTATTTGAATTGTGAAAGTCAAATCAGAAGATGGTTTCTAAAAAGAGAGAAATGTTCAAAGAGCCCAGAGTCTTTGACCATAGATTGACAGACTCGTATGGGTGAATGCTTCCCACGGGCAGCTGTGAAACAGTATGTCTTAATTGGAGCTAATGTAACCACTCACATTTCAAATGAAGTCACAGAAAATAAACATAAAAGCCCATAATTATCAGAACTACACATTAATTCATTGACCCACAATGATGTTAACAGAGAGAATAGATCTGAAACAACAGGTTTAATAACCACACATAAAGTCCATGCTCACACATTTCTCTTGTTAGAAGATGAGGAAAAATATAATATGTTTTTTTGATTGACATCACTTCACACCTGAATGAACTGAATTTAAAGCTGCAGGGCAATTCAGTGAAATACATTTTTCTAAAATTAAGTATTTTATTTTAAGATGCACATTTTTCAAAAGCTTTCTGTTCAGTCAGTTATTCTTTGATCCAGCCCTTATTTTACTTGAAATGAGGAGAACAATTATTTATGTATTTCTATGTATTATTTATAATCCATCCAGTTAAATTTGAAAACTGAGAATAATAATTGCTAAAACATAATTGACGTGTACTTTCTTTATTTGATTTGACAGTTGTTGGCTACACAGAGATGTTGTTACTACTACTATGAAAATGGCACTAAATAGTGCAAGTTAGATACTATTGTAATGCTCCGGACCTTTGCACGAGGAGATTTTCTCAATCTGGACCTTTTGGAAATGTACTTGAATACCCCTGGGTTAGATTAACACTCTCACCAGACAGATATAGTTTAACTGTACTGGGGAAAAAACTATTCAAGTTCAACACACTAAACCTGCGCATCAGACACAATATTAAAATTAGGCATAACACTGAAAAAATCATTACAACATATTGACAATTGAAGTTGGAAACAGTTCATGAATGGACAATCTACAACATTAAAATAAATGAGCAAGTTAAGTTTCCTCTGTTGTCTCTATTGGGAGAAACTAGTTGTGGATTTAGGGAAATTGCTGCAACAAGAACAAACATCATAATAAAACGAACACACATGGAAACATTATACAATACTGGAACAACCTACTTCAGCCCACATGTCATGAGCACACAGTGTGTTGAAGAGTAAGAACTAGGATCCAAGGGACATTTGCAGGTACTTTAACGTTGCTGTTTAATATGCTGCAGCTGAGCAGCTAATCAGCTATGTAGGCTGCAAACTGACACTAGCGGTGCACTTTTCCCCGGTCAATGTGTGTTTGATGGCTCGTTCAGCAAGCTAAGTTGCAGGACAAGACGTGTGCTCATGTTTGTAATGTAGATAAAAAGGAAACGTTATTACTCAAACTGCAACCTCCGGTTTCTGCCAAGTGAAGCAGATGCGGAATGTCTTAAAACTTGCATTTAAAAAGTTTAAAAAAAGGCATTAAAGAACTGGTCCAACTAGAGAATACTGAAGCCATGCATGGTAGGAGTATCCTCAGCATTTGTCCTGGTAGATCTCTTGATATTTTCTCATCTATTACAATACCTCCTTTCTTATCTGTTTCATTACTCGCTCAATTATTCTTCACAGCTTCCATGACACTTACCTCTCTTCGCCCATTTCATCATTTCAGGCCCTCTGTGCCTCTCGTTTGCTTTGATATATCAAAAGAAATGTATTAATACAATCTTTGAAACGCTGGAATTTTGTGGTCTGACTGCCTGTACTGCTCTCATTACTACATGAATATTACTGGTATGCGTCACATTAACTATGCATTCTGCTTAAATGAGATGAATACAGAATGGTACTACATGCCGCGTTCACCTGGAGCTGACTATTTTCTTTCAGAGGCTAAAAAGCTTTTCTTCACATGCGGTGTGGGTCACGCAGTGTTTGATTGCAGAAGTGTTGAGAGAGTGGGCAGAACATAATGGAGATCTGTTCTCAGGCTTCAGGGTGAATGCTTACTGAGAATCTTTTTCAGGGTTTGACTATTTTTCACATGTTTTTCTTTAAAGCGCTGCCTCTCTGTATTAATGATGATCATGATTCATTGACGCTGAGCCATTGTCATGGTTTTGGGGATCCTGCTCTCCACAACTCTCGTGAACACATCCACCAGTCAGATTCTCTCAGGTGATTTGTCTCAAGGTTGAGCAGCAGATGCTGCAGCGAGGTTTGTGTGCCGGTATGAAAACATCAGAATGAATAACAGGATCAGGACGAGACGGAGGGCTGGCCGTGACAGGTGACAAATGGTATTGATAGGCTGAGGGATATAGGGCGAGGCTGAATGGCTTCCTCAGATCTTACTCTTCTTCTCTCTGCCTGCTCCGAAAATTGATCCGGGCCTTCAACCTCTCCGGGCTTTTTTACCGCGTGTCCCTCTAATGTGATCCCCCTCCCTGCACACACAGATCGACTTTTACTCTGTCATTTTGGATTATTTGAGCAGATGAAAACAAACGTGGTGGCTCCAAATGTCTCGATCAAGTGCCCAGAAATGCATCTCTTAAAGAGTGAACCAGCTACAGGACGTTACCTCAAAATTAGAAGATGCACCGACAATTTTCGTGGCCTATTCAGGTTTCATAAAAGTCGTGAGTCCTGCTCTGTTGGATCTACAGTCCATTTGGAGTACAGCATTATCATCAAGGATTAGACATTTTTGGCCAAACCTACTGTGAAAATAGGATCCGAGCTACTGGGATTATGTCTCTGGTAAAGCGAGATCAAACAAAAGTCTTCTCGTTCACCAGATTTACCATCAAACTGAAGTAATGATGAGGCCGACCATCTTCTGAATGTCTCACAATGGTAAACACTCGAGTGATGTTTTCATTGAGCCAGTTTAAGGCAGCCTCCCTCTCTTTTTGTTTGCAGTCAATTAATTTTGTTGCAAGTCATTTGGGATTTGAATAACCGCTCAAAGGAGACAAAGAAGCATCAGTTTAAATAAAAGAGAGAAAGAGACTCACATCTCTATCTCCCGGGGGGAGATTTTGAAGACTCTGTGTATCAGCTTTGATCCAGTGTTGAGGGTGTTTTCCAATATTTTCAGCCCTCTGTTGTTTCAAATGACATTGACATATGAAGATTTTGGATGAACGAATACGAAATGCTTTTGTGTGTTTAGCTTTTTTGGAAACAAAAGTAGTTTCGATGAAGTGTATGAAATGGCCCCCAGAATGGAGGATGCTTTCTTTGAGCCCTCCGTGATTGATCAAACCACCATTTCATTTCTCCTCCTTTTCACTTCCTGACACATCCGCTCCGTGTGTCAGTCTCACACTCCCTAAACTGCATCTATTATTTACAAACTCCGAGCATCCTCGAGTCCCCGAGGCTATGTCTTAACAGAGGGCTGGAATATGGATTCAGGTTCAGATTTTAATGAGATATACGGCAGAGCAAAAGAACCATCACGTGTGAGCCACACGGTCGATTTCATGTAGTTTATTTGAGTTTGGCGCTGTGTTCTGCCCCTCTATTTCAGTCAGTTTGTTTTCTGCTTCTATCTCTTTGGTGATAAATACCATCATATCATTTTGTCGCATTTAAAAATGTATTGGGATCTTATCTCTGCTAATTTATCAGTTAGATTCCTGTAGGCCATTTGCATTGTATGGAAAGACAAAGCAAGGGAAGCAGTCGTGGTTTATTTATTTAAAAGGCTGATTTAAAAACCCTGGGTCCCCCCCCCCCCCCCCCCAAGCTATTAGAACCGACATGAAAATACCACCAGAGCTCTCTCATGCTGCTGCCTCTGGTTCATATATGGATAAGCACAGGGGGTTCAAAGCCCTTAAAGTACCCCTCCCCAACAAAAAAACCCACACAAAAACATTGCACAGCAATAGTGCAATCGTACTGTAGCTTAGCAACTGTAACTAGGTGTAACAGGCCTGTCAAGGCTGTACATTTCTCACATGGGTGTGTTATATTATTATATTATCACTGGATACCGGACTCCAACATGGCCCCCTGTCATTTGAGTGTAAATTGCTTGGCCAGAGACCAACGGCACATTCATTAGGATTTGTCTACCGTCCCGCTCAGGCCATAAACTTTACATTTGGAGGATGTCACACATCTAAACATTTTGAGTGGTGCATCTGTTTTAATGCAGAGATTGATTTGAAAGCTTAACAGTAAGTAAGGTGAGTGGACCTATTGGACAAACAGTAAATTGATGATCTGATTTTTCGGCACCTTACTACAGAATAAACAGAAGGACAGAAAAGAGAAATGACAACTGTTTGTGTTGAAGATGCGCAGTGTTTCTCTCTGTCACACTGTGGGCAGGTAATGAATCAAGAATGTAGTTCAGCTGAGGCAGCAGGCTGTACAAACAGGACTTCATCCACTCCATCAGTCACCCACATCCCCCCTTGAGCTGGCTCAGGAATATTTGTGGCACCGTCTGTCTGTGTGTTTGTACTTGAGCACTTGCATCCGTGTGTTTTCCAGTGTCCTCTTCAAAGAGACAAATCCAATATTAATCCTCTCTGCCAGCCAGGGGGTTATACCTATTTCTAATATTTACTTTTTTTTATGCATATGTGTGTAAACAATGTGTACGTATTTAACCTGACTGTGCATCCGGTTATCGTTGCAGTTTGGCGGCTTGTTCATGACTGGCTAGTGGTCAAAAAATAAAGCTTCACACTTCATTAATTTAGGGTGACTTGGCTTCCATGTGTTTTATTGGAATATTTATGTAAATTATCCCTTTTACAAAGTTGCATTTGAGGAATTCTACTTTTTAGAGCTTTTCTTTTGTGGACGCTTCTCCCCTGTGGGCGTCTTTTACTGTTTCATTGAAAACGCTTAATAATCGAAACAGCAGTTGTGCAGATGTGTGGCTTCCCTCCGTGATCTTTCTCTTGTCTCCATCGAGTGTGGTGAACGATGCAGCAGACGGGGGTCAAGGCTTGCAGCATCCTCTTTGTTTACCCATTAGGTCCATCTACGGAGCCAAGAGAGGTATCAGCAACAGCTACGGCGTGAAATTAATCAAGGATGTGGGAAACTAGAACAGGAGATGGGGGGGGGGGGGGGGTGAAAGAGTAACACGGTAGTGGACCGGGGGGGGGGACTGAAGGTTGTGGTGTTCCCTCTAGCTCACCCCAGATCATTAATTTTCTCATTTAGTCAGAACAGTGGAGTGTGCAAACAAGAACAGGGGCCTTGCCTACTAATGAGGACAGGATGAGACGTGCAGACAGCTTCTACAGTGTGAGTGTGTGTGTTTGTGTGTGAGTGTGTGTTTGTGTGAGATTGACAGAGAGACGGATGGAATGGGTGAGGGTTAAGGAGAAAAACAAGCCTGTTTAAGGGAGGGAAGGCCATGTGGTGGAAGAAAAAAAAAAAGTCTTTGTTTGGACATGTATGGATTAAAGAAGCTTGCTGGACACTAACTAAAGATCATTATTTGTCCAACTTATTGATCGGTCAGCACTGTATGGCCAAAAGTAGGTGGACACTCATGTACATGTATGTTTGTGTACTGTAGGGTTTGGGCTTTGCCCTTTGAAGAAAGGTGGGTGATGCCTCACATCTTTCCAGCTTTTGAAGATAGAAATTCAGGGACCACTTTTTAATAGTTAACAGTATGCTTCAAGCTCCAGCGTTTGGTTCACAAGTTGTTCGGCTAACTTCACTGCCGGTCTGCGCTGTCCGTCGTCGTGCTGCCCTCAGTTTTCATCGTCAGTGATTCAACTGAGAGAGTGCGAGTAACCCCCGGGGTCTTCTCCACTGATGACTTGAGTCATTGACTTTTAGGGGGCGGCCCTGCTGTGGCACATAGCTGTTGGTCTTGTATGTACAGTATGATTTCTTTCACTGCTGTGTGTCGTGTTCAGTGATAGCGTTGTTTGATTTATCATGAATTTGATCCGAGAAGTCTGTTTTAAGCAGCCAGTTCAGCTAAGAGCAGCATGCGTCTTCTTTCGGACATATTCAGGGTCTTGTCTTCGCTTGTGCTTGTTTTTTATCATCCCTGTTTAACAAAACAGACATACTTGAATGTAATGAATGAAAAATAAATTCATCAATACATATCTTGTGTGAGAAGCTGTGAAAGACTGGCAGTGTTCATCACATTGTGTGCAGTTTGCCTGTACTCTGCCTATTACTTTATTGACCCTCATATCTCAGGATTATGTGATGTCACTAGCTCGTAACATGTGGTCCGTCTGTGAGTGTGAGAAGAGAAATGAGTTTTTAGTTTAATCATGGAGGACAGATTAACTTTACGAGGGTCTAATTGCCTGACCCTTGTCGATAGAGAGACAGTGTGGCTAACTGAGTTATATTAAGGGTCGGAGCGCAATTCATTCCCTGATTTAAAGTATTCAAAGGAGCCGTTATTTTTCAACTGGTGACATAGATACTGCACCATTTCATGCTGTCTTCCTGGGTGAAAAATGGACGCTGATAAATTCAGTGCTCTCGCCATCAAATGCACTTGTTAAGTTGAACTGGGGCCGTGTCAGTCTGGAGCCTGTTGTGGTTGTGTACATCTGCACGGGTGGAAGTAACACATGAAGGTACATTTACTGCTGTTCTGTAGTTAAATAGTTTTCTGCTTTTTATTGCCATGCTAACAGTTTGACTACAGAGATGGCAGTCTGTCAGTGGATTTATGCTTTTCTTCATTCATTTATTACTTCACTGTAAATCAAATGTCTCTGAGTTAGGGAGTGTTGGTTAATGAAAGAAATTGGAACATATTGGGCTCTGTGAATTTGTGAAGGGCATTTTTCAAATCTTTCTGATCAGTTTGCCTCTATGGATGGAACATCTGTCACCGTAGACCGACATTCCTCAACAGCTATTGAATGGATGGCCATAAACATTTTTTATAAACATGTATGGTCCCCAGTGGATCCAGTTGGCTTCAGTGATCCGTTGACTTTTCCTCCAGTGCCATCATCAGGTCAACATTTCGATTTGTCCAATACCTTGGTTTATTTGGTGCTTTCTATGTTCTGTAACTGTAGCACGAAATCAGCAGGGAAGTAGCAAGCTAGCCAGCCAATTAGCCAGCCTCTAAATGAGTGGAATTGAACAACTTAATGCTTCGTCCACACACTCTTGTCACAGCATAGTTTAGCTCATTGCTAACGGCAGATAATCAGTCAATAACTCTGATTCGTTGATTCATTTGATTTTGAGAAGTCCACAGAAAAGAGAGCAAATGTTTCGCTGTGTTGTGATGCTCCACTTGTTTTGGACATAAGCAGGCGATAGACGCGACTGGGCGTGTCTTAGCCCACCGTTTCCCAGCCCTGCCCATGGCGATTCCTTTTTCACTAGTGGAGGCATTTTTTGAATATCCAGCCTAGAGGCACTTCAGCCAAAACTCTGGGGTTTAGCTGCTCTTTAAGAGCTGCAGAGCTGCTGTAAAGTCAATAACAGAGCAGATAAACAGGGCTCGGTCTCCTGAATTGAAGTGGCACATTAGACTGGGTCGGGTTAGCAGAGCCACCTGATTATTAGCCTGAAAGGTGACCGTGGTAGCTTTTATGTAAGCAGAAGATGGAGAAATGTTTTTTTTTGTGTGTGTGTGTGTGTGTGTATACTAATGCCTGCAGGTATTTTGTGATTCACAGCCTGTGCTGGCCATAAAAGCAGAGGTTTAAGAGAGGAAGGAAAGCATTTTTAGAGGTAGATTTCTGCAGAATGACAGAGAGGCAATATCCAACACGAGTGGATAAATACATATTTACAGGAAATTGAAAAAAAGAAAAAGAAAAAAGCTCTTGTGTTTTCTGAACTGCTGGTGTCGTTTCACCACATATTGAAGGGACATTTTTTGTAGTATAGTTTGTTCCTTGGTGACTCATACACGTCACAGAGCTCAGAAACATGCTTCTTAGGTAACCTTTGTACCTATTGCCTTTGTTTGATAATTAGAGTTGAATGTCTGAGCTCTTGCTGCTCGAAATTTTTTTGGTATTTGTTGAAAGACACAGCATCAATCATCAAACACATGCCCCAGGGCTTCAATGCGTTATTGTCTGTTGACTTTTGCTGAGGGGAAGTTGATGTCTCTGCATTGTTTTGGCTGGATTTCTCCATTTATGATACAAGATATTAGTTTTTTAGTTTATCATAAATAAATTGAATCAGTTGTTACACACATTTTGTGATGAACCACAGAAAAAAGTATATTGTATAAGCACACAATATATTTTGCATCACATAGTCCACTACGGCAATATATAAGTAAACCCAAAACATTTACATATGAATCTAAATAACGGTACAAATAATGAGATTTCTGCATCTAGAATAATTTGAAATATGCTATAATAACATAACATTTCCTCCACAGTCGGGATGTGAAAGTGGTCTGAAGAGGAGTTACTTTCTAAAGTTATGATTAAAAACGTCAATTTCTCTGATTTCTTGCCTGTTAATCAGAAGATTTGACAGAAACTGTAAACATATGGGACT
This sequence comes from Cebidichthys violaceus, assembly GCF_023349555.1. Lineage (NCBI taxonomy): Eukaryota > Metazoa > Chordata > Actinopteri > Perciformes > Stichaeidae > Cebidichthys > Cebidichthys violaceus. Next base: position 4,414,538 of record NW_027176406.1, on the reverse strand, counting down.
GTAAACGATGAATTTTGGCCAAGAAACATAGTATCAAGCTAGCTATCCACTCAGAAGGCAATTGAAACATGAGGATTAAATGCAAATCTAGGAAAGTTAATTAATAATTTTCATGGAGTAGAGGCTTGTGGTTTTTACTCTCCTTGTAGTCTCAGTTTATTTTTCGGTTGTTGCTGATAACAGCACAGCCCAGAAAACACTTCTAGCCATCTATGAAAAGTGGGAATGTTTTTCTGTATGTGTGGTATTTGGTGATTAGATTCTCGATCAGCATATAACTGGTTCTACATGATCTGCCTGACACATTTTTTGGGAAAAGAACTTTAGAAGTGAATTTTTTTTACATGCATTACATCACATGGATTTACAAATGAAGAACCACCGCAGTAGTGATGGCTTGTCTACATACAGTTGTGGTCAAAAGTTTACATACACTTGTAAAGAACATAATGTCATGGCTCTCTTGAGTTTCCAGTTATTTCTACAACTCTGATTTTTCTCTGATAGAGTGATTGGAACAGATACTTCTTTGTCACAAAAAACATTCATGAAGTTTGGTTCTTTCATGACTTTATTATGGGTTAACAGAAAAAGTGATCAAATCTGCTGGGTCAAAAATATACATACAGCAGTGCTAATATTTGGTTACATGTCCCTTGGCCATTTTCACTTCAATTAGGCGCCTTTGGTAGCCATCCACAAGCTTCTGGCAAGCTTCTCGTTGAATCTTTGACCACTCCTCTTGACAGAATTGGTGCAGTTCAGTTAAATTTGATGGCTTTCTGACATGGACTTGTTTCTTCAGCATTGTCCACATGTTCTCAATGGGATTTAAGTCAGGACTTTGGGAAGGCCATTCTAAAACCCTAATTCTAGCCTGATTTAGCCATTCCATTACCACTTTTGATGTGCGTTTGGGGTCATTGTCCTGTTGGAACACCCAACTGCGCCCAAGACCCAACCTTCGGGCTGATGATTTTAGGTTATCTTGAAGAATTTGAAGGTAATCCTCCTTCTTCATTATCCCATTTCCTCTCTGTAAAGCACCAGTTCCATTGGCAGCAAAACAGCCCCACAGCATAATACTACCACCACCGTGCTTGACGGTAGGCATGGTGTTCTTGGGGTTAAAGGCCTCACCTTTTCTCCTCCAAACATATTGCTGGGCATTGTGGCCAAACAGCTCGATTTTTGTTTCGTCTGACCACAGAACTTTCCTCCAGAAGGTCTTATCTTTGTCCATGTGATCAGCAGCAAACTTCAGTCGAGCCTTAAGGTGCCGCTTTTGGAGCAAGGGCTTCCTTCTTGCACGGCAGCCTCTCAGTCCATGGAGATGCAAAACACGCTTGACTGTGGACACTGACACCTGTGTTCCAGCAGCTTCTAATTCTTGGCAGATCTGCTTTTTGGTGGTTCTCGGTTGACTCTTCACCCTCCTGACCAATTTTCTCTCAGCAGCAGGTGATAGCTTGCGTTTTCTTCCTGATCGTGGCAGTGACAAAACAGTGCCATGCACTTTATACTTACAAACAATTGTTTGCACTGTTGCTCTTGGGACCTGCAGCTGCTTTGAAATGGCTCCAAGTGACTTTCCTGACTTGTTCAAGTCAATGATTCGCTTTTTCAGATCCATGCTGAGCTCCTTTGACTTTCCCATTGTAGCGTTTGTGGGCGTTTGTATCCAATGAGCCCTATTTAAATGGCCTCAGAGAAGTCACCAGCTGTAGTCACTCATAATCACTCACAAGAAGTTAAGAGGCCATGCTATGAAGCTCATTTCATTGACAAAACTTTCTAAGTCACCAAAATTGCTAATTTATGTTGCTGTATGTATATTTTTGACCCAGCAGATTTTGATCACTTTTTCTGTTAACCCATAATAAAGTCATGAAAGAACCAAACTTCATGAATGTTTTTTGTGACAAAGAAGTATCTGTTCCAATCACTCTATCAGAGAAAAATCAGAGTTGTAGAAATAACTGGAAACTCAAGAGAGCCATGACATTATGTTCTTTACAAGTGTATGTAAACTTTTGACCACAACTGTACCTCTCTATGGATCAATCTGCCTGAAAGCCAGAGAGTCCAGTGATTCACAGCTCTGTCATGATTACTGTCAGCAGTATGATGATGATTAGGCTGTGATTTCCAATCTTTGTACTTTGTTGATTTAGTTTTTTTTCATAATGTTGAAATTATTCCGCAAGACCTCCACTGTCAATCTGAGGGAAAACATCTGCTCTGCTGTTTCTGAGCTCCTGTGGCGCCATAGTTGACCCCGGCCTCTGATCTCCCCGAGGTGGAAGGCAAGATAAAAATACAGTTTCCCTGCAGGGTCAAAAGAGGATCACATTGCTATGATTTCATACCTATTTAAAAGCAAAGTGCTGGATGAAGCCTCGTTCTTGTAACCCACTCTTTCTGAATGTGAGGTCAAATGTTTTTCTGTGTGCTTTTTACACAACGAGCAGGGCTGATATAGAGGATGAGCAACAGTCGATGTAGAGTTAGATGCATCTCTTGATCCATAAAACTGAGAGTCAGCCAGAGAGAGCGATAGCAAACGGAGCAGAATAGAGCAGATGATTGGGATTCCTTCCTAATCCGAGCGGCGTAATGGACATTAATAAACGTGTCTCCAAAAGCCTTACGTATAATCGGCTTAATGGTAAAAAAAAACCTGCAAGCAAAGAATAAAAACAAGTCTCTCTAATGTGGCTAATGACGGTTTAGTGCCACCCACTGAAATCAACCGATGGGAATCTTTGTTGACTTTTCTCTCCGGTTTTCCCATGAGCGCTCACAGCAGAGCAAAGAGAAGGGATCTGCTCCTCAAACGCTGGAGAGCATTCATCACACCTTTGAGGACATTTTGTTTGTTTGTGGGACAGAGCGATCGTCGGGTGATCCACCGCTATTTGAGTATCTGTTGTAAGTAACTACGTTTACATGCACCCAATATTCAGTTTTTTGCCCTTATTTAGAAAAATAAACAATATTCCTAATAAGCTGTTTACATGGCTAATGAAAAAGAATATTCCACTAATATTCCCGGTTACATGCAGCCGTGCATATTTCGATTAACGTAAAACAACCCTGTGCCGCATTCCTCGTCATAATGTCTAGTGAATCCCACATCAACGCCATCCTTGACTGTGTTTGACAGGGGTCGATGCCCAAACATGACGCTTATCACGTGAAAATATGGAGAAGTGGAACGGCAGGAGCCGCTTGCGCCATCCTCCCTCCTCCCTCTTTCATTCCTTCTACCACCTTCTTCAAAAGGTCATATTTGCATATCCAGAATCCTGTTGATATCCAAGTCCTTCATAATACTTAAAAGAAGGTGTGTTTCTCCTTCCAACCACACATGTGAGCTTTTGTTTTGGGCATGCATCTCTCCTCCAGCTTTGCATACTATTGGCAAGATGGTTTGTGTGCAACACACAGAGCTGGTCGTAAACAGGAAAGAGGCTGTGTGTCACAAAGTGCCGTAAAAACCCCCATTAAGACGCATATTCCTAATGCGCTGCATACAGGTCCAAAGAATGCTCCCAAAACCCGAAAAATACCATCAAATTCCACATGTCTTGATTGGAAAATGTTTCATTCGGAATAAGGCCTAATGGAATATGATGTTTACATTAGCCGTATCTAATTTAAAATATTGTCATATTCAGAATAATAGTGGAATATGAGTGTGCATGTAAATCTAGTCACTGTTAAAGCAATACAGAGGATGTTGTTCCTCATGCGTTCGTGCTGATCAACTTTTTAGAAATGTGTCTGTTGCTCGATCACAGACAGAGGTTGATGGGGTACAAACGGTGGTACAACATGGGTCACCTGATTTATGTAGTTCAGATAGTTGCCTGTACCTTTAAGGGATGTTATCCCAAAGAGCAAATATCCCAAACCTTAAACACAGACGAGGCACGTCTTCTCCTGGCTGTTGTCTGAATTTCTTGCAGATATATGTAAACTGCGATAGCCTTCCAGTGCATTTGAAAGAAACTAAGAAAAAGCAAATAGCGATATTGATATTGGAAAAATTTGATAACGATATATTGTGACCATAAACACATAACATATAATATATATATATATATATATATATATATATATATATTTTTTTTTTTTTTTTTTTTTTTTTATTGCGATCAAAAGTGCATTACATTTGAAAAATCAACTTGTTCTCTGGTGGACAATTGGGATAATGTTTCAAAATGAGCTCAGACTTAGTTCCTTACTGGACTACAATTTCTTGTTACGTGCAGATGTATCTGTAATAATAATAATAATGTCAGCCGATATATCGGTCTACCTCTAGATCACATTCAAACTTTCCTCCTACTGCTCCACAGTGACACTCCTCACTCCACAGACATGATGCAACACACCACAGCACATCACACAATATTAAAGGCACACTGGTAGAGGAAAGCTGTGATTTTCTGAAAACATACCTATTTCCCTGTCCCTGGGCACAACCAGCCTACTGCAGGGTGCGGTTTGGGGCAGCATTGAGTGACAAGACATAAGTAAGGAACATTTTATCAACATAAAACTGACATTTGCTCAGGAATAAAAGAAGCTGGAAATGCGATGTCTTCCTGAAGCTGGTGGAAACAGAAAACTCTCTGTCAGCGGTTTGAGCAGAATAAATGTATGAATGTCTTCAAGCAGCTCAATATGGCTTCTCACTACACACTGATAACGGCAACCAAAGATAAGGTGAACATTGCTCAGCTATTGTACTCTACTTTTGTCCCCTTCATTGACAGAGAGCGTAGTCGCCTAATTAATGTGTTGGTTGTTGCCGATGGGAAAGAAAATCCCTGGAGCTCCGTCATGTTTCAAGGTCTCTTTCAAGCTGGAGTTCTCTTTAGCATCTTTCTCTGGATATCTTTTTCATTTTTTTATTAATAGCTTAAACAATTTTTTTTTGCATATTCATGTCAAGTGCCGTAGCTGTAAAAACAACAGAGGGGTCTTAGTTTGGCGAGAGGGATTTCTGGATGTGTGTCTGACAATGTGTGTGGGGGGGGGAAGGAAATCTCCAGTGTGAGAGGGCTAGCTGAATATGTTAATTTGTTTTTTTTGTGGGGTGTTCTTTGAGTACAAATGAGTAATTTAAGAATAAACTCTTCATTAAATCCTCAAAGTGCTTTGAAGGCAGGACGTGGATACATTCTGCACTGTGTGGGACTGTAACTATCCAGGGAAACGCGTTATATAATCACAGAGGGAATTTAGAGTTGGTCTAAGTGAGGGAAATGTAGCATGTTGTAATGCAACTATGGAAACATTGGGGCTGATTTTTTTCGGCCTAGTTAAATATAGTGTTTCTGAGGGACTTTGCATTTTACTGAGGCTGTCTCTGTGGTGATTGGGATTTGCAGACTGAGCTGGGACTTTAATGCAAGTCTGTAAATGAGCCAGGATAGTCTGGTGGTGGGGGGGGGGGGGCTCAATAGTACTTTTAAAAAGCGCCACTGCTCCACTCAATTGGGCCAATAAACAAAACTGTGAAAACTGCACAACCAATTGATATGAAAATCTATTTTAGACCTATTATATTAGAACTGTAAGACACTGGATTGAAAAACTAGGATGATCAAAAACGTAGAACCTTGTTCCACTGATAAATATTTGAATAAGTAATTTGCTTGAAGTCAAACTTCAAAACAACAAAATTCATCTGTATGTAGAAAACCAGATAATAACACAGCTACATGACTGTGATACATAGAGTTTCACAGACCGAGAGGACAGGCTGCTGCTCAGCCCTGAACGTCTGAAGGTCCTGATCAACGTCATGAAAATATGAATGTGATGTGGTTCAAAGTACAACTGAGGGATTTAAACTAGTATTAACTATCTGCTAGTGTTGTGCGTCTGTCACGATTTGACTGCTACTTTGCTACAATGTATGGTGAAAACTGTTGGAGTTGGAGAGTTAGGTGCATTGAGGTTGTAGTGACATTTTTTATTTTAATAAGATATGTTTTTTAAGAGTCATTATTGCATTGGTGAGCTCTGGCTCAAACTCTGCCATTTCAATACTCGCTCGCTGATATGATACGGCAACACAAAGCCTTTTCTGTACCACATGGCATAAACTCTGTCCGCCTTCTCTTTCATGACACGTATCATTAACATACAGGGAAGTGTGTGTGTGTGTGTGTGTGTGTGTGTGTGTGTGTGTGTGTGTGTATGCGATTGTGAGCCCACTGTATATCCTGTGCATGTTTTTGCATATACTTTTTTTTGCTTCTCAAAATTCAGTGACGGGTTTCGAACAAACACTCACTGATTAAAAAGTCTTGCGGTGATGCACCAGCAGATTTGATTAGCAAAACACAAATGCACACCTACGTCCATACACGCACACACACACACACACACACACACACACACACACACACACACACACACACAAGGATGCAGCGTGACAACAGAAAGAGAAAGCAACATAAACCCAGACCAACAAACAAGTTTGCAGCAGGAGAAATCTCGCCAGCTCAACATCCCATCAATAATTCAACAGCCGCTGGCGTGAGAGGCAACACAAAGGGGGGGGGGGAGAGAGAGAGAGAGAGAGAGAGAGAGAGAGAGAGAGAGAGAGAGAGAGAGAGAGAGAGAGAGAGAGAGAGAGAGAGAGAGAGAGAGAGAGAGAGAGAGGCTTGGAAAAGCAGAACAAGAGAAGTGATGAAAGTGAAGGATGGCTGAGGGATACAAAATGAGAAGCGTTTGTGTAATGGTGTTATGGGGGGGGGTATTACTTGGTCTCTGAACTGATCATCATTCCGTCCTCAGAGGCGTTGACCTCAGTGCAGGGGCTCATATCCTATTAGTCCAAATCACTCCGCCATAATTAGTCCCTCACCAGGCATCTGGCCCGTGCTCACTCCATCAACACAACTCCAATATGTTCGGCTTCACTCCTGCACTCTGCCTCACCTCGGATACGAGAACATTCTCCCTCCGTGCCCCAGCTGGGCTTGCTAATCAAAAAACATTAATACATCTATATCATTCTTAACTCCTAATTTTAAATATGAACTGCCTCGGAGCAGTTGTTCATTTCACTGCTCATTTTTTTCACAGCCTACAAATCCTCCTTCACCACCAGAAGGCCAAGATAAGTCATCTCTGAGTCAGTCGTCCGTATTAGCTTCCGTGTGAGCGATCAGAGGCCGAGCACTCAATTCTCTCTCGCCTCTATTTGTGCAATAAATTCACATCAGAATACGTCTTCCATCTCAAGAGAGTCAAGTCTAAACGGACTCTGTGGGATATAGTTTTTGAATAATGCAACTTCAGACTCATCAAGTGGTTTGCTGCGTCATTGTACTAAACTGTACTTAATGCCGGAGCGACAGCATGGCAGGCTGTAAACTTTACAGACTTTGCACAGTATGTTAGATCTTTTGTTCCATCTCCAAAGCTTAAAACTCATCATCCGTATGTGGCTCAAAAGCGTGGACTTTGATTGTTGACTGAAAGTTGTCCATCATCGCTACAGTAACTAACTAGTTGGTGGTGGAACAAGCGATTATTTTGTGCTCTTTTCTAATCAGTGATAATAGCACATGTTCCACTGTATCGCTCCTCTTTGTTCAAATAAATCCATATTATTATAATTATTATTATTGTTATTAGAGCAGCTCCTGTATATTTGCATGGAATAAACAAACTGTTTTGACAGGGTGTGTTCTTCAGGAGGTGATGGATGATTTTAATATCACGTTTGTTGATCTGTGATTCATGTGAAGGATATTTTCTCCTTTCCCCTTACTGCAGGTAAAATGACAGTCCCAAATACCTACTTACTTCTTTTTATCGCACTGAGTCTTCCGTGGTCGGCTCAGACAGACTTCTCAAATTTTTAAAGTTCATCTCTGAGATACGGGGCTGCTGGTGACACGGGTCAAAGTAGTTCCCCCTTAAATACCCGGGGCCGATTAACACCTATCTCCTGTCGTCTGTCGGTGGCTATAATGCCATCGGGAGTAATAAGTGTAGTAACTGTGGAGCACGTCAAATATTTAATTATGCAGCTCTCTCTGGAACAATAATCGCCTTTGAACGGTGCTAAAGTCTGTGTTTAACTCAAATTGACTGGCCACATTTATCCTTGGAGAACGGTAATGCAGAGTTTCCCGAGAGGTTTCTATTGAGCCTGTTGAAACAGCTAATGCTCTTTACCATATGTAGTCATCTATCTGTTTTTTAACAGTTTTAATTTATTAAAGCTTTGAAAGATTTTCATTCTGACTTTGCACCCAAAATGTTGTCAAACCTCAAAGTTTAACTGCTGCCTCAATACATGTTGACCAAGAGGAAGAAGACAAAAATGCTGAGAGATGTCAATCAAGACCAATATCCAGACACAGATTACTGTCCTCTAGATCCTCACAGAATACCAAGCAGTCATCCCCTGAGGTCTCTACGTGATCAAGCAGCAGAGTCATTAGCCCGGACACATCAGAATGACTCATGTGAAAGTCACATGGGAGGATTTAAAGTGGGGACAGATTTAAAAACCGGGTTACAGTTTGGCACTGCTTCAGGGTGATGCATGAATTGCAAAAATTCAAGAAACCTTTTCAGAATTTTGGATTTTAATATTTTTGAGGCTTCAAAAAGTAAAAAGCAATGTTTAGGAATACATGTTTTAAAATGTTGTTCTATGCTAACTTATTAAGCATCTGGCAATACCTCAAGTTTCCCTGCCATTGGAAGTTCTCAACCCTTATGTTGCATAGGTGGCAATGGCAAATATTTACACGCTTGCAGTTACCTTCCTTCTTTCTTGATTAAATCGATTGATTGGTTTATAAAATGTGAGAAAACAGTTAAAAATGTCTATCACACCTTCCCAAAGCCCAAGTTGATGTTTTTAAATGGCTTGTTTTCTACAAGCAGCAGTCCAACACCCAAAGATATTCAGTTTACAATCACAGAGAAAAGCAGCAGATCCTCACGAATGTGAAGCTGGAACAGGGAGATGTATGTCATTTTTGCTTGACAACAGCTGTATTGCTATTTCAAACATTTCCCTCCGGCTGTGTATACTGTTTCTATAATCATTTCTATCTGGGGGCGTGGTTAAATGTCATGTGGAAGCTTCTGGAAAGGAGAGAATAATGACAGCGTTACGCTAGTTGACCCGAGTGACATTACTCTTTCCTCGTTTTGATTTCATATCTTCTCCATTATATAATATCTGGATATGGCTGCTGTGCTGGCCCACACAATCAAGTTGTGACCTCTAACCTTTCGGCTCCATTCTGCACTGTGCTTTGAGCGGCTGTCTGCTTTTTAGCGTCGCATCCCGAGGGAAAAGTCTGGACTCATGTACCTTCCTGAGTTGTTTGATCTCATGTTGACTTGGTGCAAGAGCAAAAGAGTAACATTCCCTCAAATTATTTGACTTTCTCTGCTGCTTCCCTCTGCAATCACACTGAAGTGACTTGTACTTACTTTACAATAAAGGCTTTTAAAATATACTTCAGTCAAAGACTTACCTGTTGTGGCACCTTGGGCCCTCCACAATAAAAGCTTTTTGCAGTACAGTAGGTGTAGGGCTGCGATCATTCAACCCCGCCGTCCTAGAGAGGAAGGAAAATGTGCTGTAGCCGGAGTGTAATTACTCGCCTGCAGCCCACCACAAATGTAATGAAAGTTGCATTTTCCTCTTCCCTGCTCCGGGACATGACTGGGCATATGTTAAATCATTCACAGCAGCGCTGGGCATGAAAAACGCCAACAGGCTGCGGGGTGTTATGAGCAGGTCTGTGGTTAGAAAACACGGAGAGAGGGGAAGGCGCTGAAAGAGAGGAGTGATCCCAAGTGGAAAGAAATCCAAAGTGTCCGTACTCATAAACCGTAAGAACACCAAGAGATCACTTATTACGTAAGAGGCTCCGAGATGACGGTTTGATGTGTTAGTTCCAGTGCAAATGTACGGCAGCAACGCGACACAAAGACGCGTCGCAGCGATAGTTGTCAGATGTAGCAGACTTTTAAGAATTGGGGTTGAAAGAGGTTGCGTTGTCCTGTTTCCTGAAAAGCTGAGTGACAGAAAATCAATGGAGACGCACAAATTGTTGCTGTCAGTGAAGAATGACTGTGTTCTTAAAACGCCTTTAAAAGGGCATTTGTTTAGCACTTTCTCTCAACCTTGCTCACTGACTTAATAACATAGGTATTGACGTCCTACTTCTCCCTGAGTGACTTTCAACAACCCTCAGTTGTGAACATGCTTATCAGCAGCCTTGCATATAATTGTACGCAAAGAACCGTAAGTCTGATACTGTCCCACTGGTCCACTGAGGATTTGCTTCTTGTGTGATTGCAGATTATTTTTGGCATGTGTAAAAAGATAAGACAGAACTGATGGCAAGAAAAACACACCACCAAACACAAATGAAATGTTTTGTCAATTAATTGAAAAATAGATTAGAAAATTAATCTATTTTAGACGTTTAAATCATTTATTCTGCAAAATTGCTAAAACAGTTACAGTTTCCAGCTTCTTAAATGTGATGAATTGCTGCTTTTCTCTTTTTTTTATATCATTGTGAAATAAATAGGTTTTGGTTTTGGTCTGTTGGTGAGACAAAACAAGCAATCTGATGGCTCTGGGAAACTGATTTATGGACCAAATTGTTTATTGAATAATTAGAAGATGAATTGACAGATTAGTCAATGCAGAAACGTATTGTTAGTTTCAGCACTCAAATGAACCCAGACCTCTAAATGTAATACTGCTCACTGGGGTTGTGAGCTCATTTTGTCATTCAGGTTCAGCCTCTAAAGTTGTCCAGTATGGATTGTTTTGAGCTGGACGGGCTCTTCCTGCTTGTTAGTGAGACGCCATGTGCCAGCTAGACTGACGTTAGATGCTAATGTGAAGTCAGGCACTTGTTTGTGTCTTATTTTGTTATGAAATGTCCAATTTATTTGTTTTTAGAAGTAGAAGTATACGAGGTATCACTTGTTTGTTCTTTATGAAAAATTAGATATTTGGCAATCCCAGTCTAAAATAAGCTCTAGATGGGAAGATATGCATCTACCTGCGGATGAACAATAATGGAGATAATACTAGTCGGACAAAATGTATGAATTGAAGGGTTGACTACAATTTGAGAAGAATTTGTTGAGGAAAAGCTCAAATGTTTTTGTGTAAATATACCTGTTACATAATCACAAACTGCTTTTCTTGTGTAATAGTGTGAAATATCTACTGTATATTGTGTTTTAATGCTTCAGGGCTGGGTATTGAACTTTGTTGGAAGCTCATTTGTTGACAGGTGTCAATTTAAGTAGTCAGATTTATAGTCTTGTTTATTTATTCTTTGATCTGATATTTTCTGAAATAATTGATATTTTGGCTAATTTAAGACTGTATCTTATGTAGGAAAAGTTCTTGTATGGCTGTCATATTCTACCAACATCATATTTCACACATTCTAAATACTCTTTAGATGGAGATATTAAAACATGTTTGGGTTTGGTTATGAGTACTGCATAACCAATGTGTTTGGGCATTATGATGCCTATACATAGAAATGTGTATGTTCAGTCATCTATCGGTGTGTTCCCAGGCATGCTGCAGACACACCCATATCCCTGCATACCCCTGGTCCTCTGCTTTGTTAATCCATGCTTGGTCCGACTGAATGCACCCTCACTCACACTTGATGAGTACTGAAGTGAGCTGAGCAGAGTGGAGGCGAGGACACTGGAGAGCAGCTCAGGTGTGAGTTGTGTTGCAGTCTGCGGTGTTGAGATTAGGTGTCTCTCCGGACCAAGGACTGTTAGCAACATTACTTTCGGAGATGGAGTCGAGATGACATTTTTATTTCACCGCTGTCATCGGCGCGCCGTGGTGTGCGGCGCTGGGCGACACCTCTTCTTCTTCACTGAGTCTAATTCAGCGCGGGATGTTAATGGCTAGTGCTTGCTCAGTAAGCGGGCTGTTGTTTTGACTGCCTCTTCGGGAGGAACGGCTGCATGTCAGCATCTCCAATATGTTTTGCCTCCTCATCTCTCCTCTCAAACACCCCAACACTTGCCCTTATCACGCTTGTTGTCTTCCTCTCCCGCCTCTAGATAAATGAACTGCCTGTGAGTGGCAGGAAGTAAACATTAAAGGTGGCACAGAGTATTTCCTGGAGAGGTGGGCAGCCCGAAGAGGAAATGAGCTGACAGAAGGAATTTAATACCACGAAATTGCACCGAATTTTAGAGCCAGGTGGCGGACGGCATGCCTGTGCATTGGTGCAGTAGATCAGGATGTTGTTCATGTATTGTGATGTCTTGAGAGGTCGGGATCGGCTTGTGAGGCGTGGGTGCACAAATCAAGACGACAAGCGGTGGTTTCTGACACAAAATACTGTATTCAGCTTATTTTAGCAAAAGGTAAACTTAATTCCATCAGAAAGCCGCTACAAAAAACAAACATAACTATCTTCAGTTTACTTCTGGTTCATCGTCTTTATCGTAACATAAAACTATATTCTTTTCGTCTACTCCTGTCCTCCCTCTCCTTCCAAAAGTTTTCTCCTTTTGTTCCTCACACCAGCCTCTTCAGGGTAATCAGCCACATCTCTTTCAGCTGGGCAGCAGCCTTGGCCCCGGCTGCCCTGCTGACAATGGGAATTGTAGTCAGTTAACCAGACGCCATGATGGGTTGTAGTCTCTGCTGCAACCACTGGGAGGGGATGTATCTCCCATCAATGACCCTCCCTCTCATGAGATCACAGTATGCAGCTGAAGTGTTTTGCTGCACATCCCGCTTTGATTGGATGCGTCATTAGGCGGTATCGATCTTCATGTATAACTCCATGAAATTAAGACAGCTCTGAAGCATATAATCACTCATGGCAGTTTAGACTTTTAGTCCGTCTCTGTGCTGCTCAGCACTACTTCCATCCACCGGGTCGATACTGATTGTGGCTCTCGGTGCAGCATATGCTTACCTCTGCCTCACACATATCGGTAGTCTTTCACCCACCTCCTTCTCATTGTCTCTACAAGTTATTTTGCTGTTCTTGCACCTCCTTATGTTTCTACATGTTCCCTCCTCATCTGTTTCCATCCCCATCCAGCCCATCCTTTCTGTACCTCTGTTGCTCCATCGTCATTGATTTAAGGGATCATATCCGTGTCTTGAGCTAATTGTTGCAGCTGGTAGTGCCTCGTTCACACTATAGACTTTCAAAGTTTGTTAATTTTAGATAGCGTGCTCATAAATGTATAGTATTTGTTGTTAGTTTTAGATATTAATTGACTTGATCATTATTATTGGAACTTAATAAACTCTGTTATACTTTAAAGAGCAGCTGTCTGTGATTACTTTGTGCATGTGTATTGTGATTATCGCTGGATATGTGGTCTGTTGCTCAAATTCAAACCTCCACTTTCACTCTGAATGTGGAATAGTACTTTGACTATTGACATTGTAAGTGAATACTAATTATGAGACTTAGTTTATAGTTTGGTTATTGGTCCCTGATCTCAGGGTGGTGCACCATTATTGTTAATAACCTTACTGACATTAATAATTCTATTGAATTCTAAAAAAAAATAGTTTTTCATATTTGCTGATAACTTAAACACGCTCCTTTCCGTTCCCAACATATGCAATCACAGATATGTAGTTGTTAATATAACACTGCCTGCACCCATAATCAGACCCCCCCCCCCCCCCCCCCCCCCCCCACACACACACACACACACACACACACACACACACACACACACACACACACACACACACACACACTCTCTCATTTTTCCCTCAATGACGAGATCGATCTCTGCATCCATTAATAAAGATGAGGGCCTCTCTGCAGCTGTGATCTATCAATAAGCAATAAGCGCTCTGCATTGAAATCGTAAAAGTTGATTTGCTGGAGCCTTAATAACAGTTGTTTGCTGCTGACTGCGGGTGTCGGGCACCCCGGGGATCCTACTCCTTCTGCCGCCGGTATAGAAAGTCTTAAATCCTCTGGCTGCTGGGACGGAGTCAACTTAGAGATGCTTTAACCCAGTTTTAATCTAATACAGGCACAGCTGGATTCCACAGGAGCCCCCTTTGCCATACTTCCTCTTCTCATTGAGCATGATTGGGCCTAAAAAAGTACTGACGAAATCCTAATGTCATCTAAACGCTAAGAAGTGAGAATTAAGTCGGAGCATGGAGGGGAAAGTATGCATGATCAAACAGAACTGTCAAAGTACTGGAATAAATTACTCTTCTCTTTCAGTAACACTATTGTTAAATGGCTTGGAAAGGTTATTCTGTGGCTGCCACAAGTGTGTAATTTGTGGATGTGCATCTAGAAATATAAAATTGCAATGCGATTCCAATGTAGAAATGTGGCCTTTTCTTGTTCTCCTGTTCTCTTTGCCTGACAAGACAAATAAAAGACTGGGAAACACATTGATAGGGGCGTACTATAAAGACTATTAAAAATCTTTTATTAATTCCAATCGCTTCTACTTTTAAAGTCTTTTCAGGCATTTTGAAGATTCTATAAATGCTTCTCATTAAGAGTCGACAGGTAAGAGGAGCCATTTTGTTCTTTGAGCTAACGATGGCATTTTAAGACCATTTTATACTTCTGATGTAATGATAATATAATAGCATAATAATACACACATATAGTACACCAATTAAAAGAGCAATGTACTTTTAATTCTTATAGATATTCAGACATTGGAATTGGAATGTGTAAAAAAAATATTAAAATATCCTCAATGAATTAAACACGAATATTGAGGTCAGCAAAAAGATTGAGGTCATGTCCATATAGTGTATGATTGATCGATATAGCATAGTTACTGTGACAAAAATGTAGTAGTCAATACCAATACCAGTGAAATTCTGTGATTCTCAATAATACCCAATGCAGTACCACGGTAAAAAACAAGAACAACACAATAAATCCCATGTACCTCAACATACATTCCTTGATTATCGTTTGCATACTGTTTTATTATTAATATCTCAAAATCCGCTTCAAGTTTCTCTCCAATAACTACATTTTACTAGGTAACGTTTGAATACATCATGATGAAGTTACAATTTACCACCGACCAATACTCACTTCGAGGGGATGGGCTACACTGCGGCGATCGGAAGGTTTTACACCACATCAATCAGCCATCAGTGACTGGAAGGATGACATGTGGAAATGGCCTGAAATCACGAATGAGGACATTTTTAATTACTTAGTGTCTCTTAGTGTAGTTGGCTCAGCTAGGAGGAACTACAAAAGGACCAAAGCATATCAGTGCACCTGCCAGTCAGACTCAGTATACAAAAAGCACATGTCAAATTAGATTTTGTAATTCCTGTCACTGCCAGAATGATAGACAAAGGACCACACTCTGACAGCTTGGTGGAAAGTCAATAAAATAAAACTTTAACTGTCATCTCCCGTACAAACACCCATATGGCACAATCCAGACTTTACTGCACCTTTATATGCACCAAATGGAAAGAAAACGGGATTACACACCTCATTCCAACAGCTTATTGACATATGGCATTGAGAAATAACAATACTTACAATGCAGCCAATTAAAACATTAAATCAAGGCAAAAATAGATATTTCCAGCACACTCAAGAACAACTACTGTTGGACACAATCAATACAATTACAAAATCAACCAAACCACTCAAAACTGTATAAAATCATATCTTTCACTGACTCTATCAATACTAATGTAAGACAGATACAATACAAGATCATTCTTAGAGCAGTCATAACAAAGCACTACATGCACACAGTGGGATTAAGGGATCAGACATACGCACTCATTGTACACTCAACACAACATATGACTGCCTCCACACACTCTGGCTCTGGTCAATGCAACATATCTGGGAAGAAGTACCCACCAGATCATCCCTCTTCCTTGGCTGTATTATTCCATGATTCCCTTCTGTTTGCATACTCAGCAATCTGAATATACTCAACAGAAATAGCCCTGCCTGTTGCCCTAACTATCACCAAAAGACAATACTACTAAACTGGAAAAGTAGGAAAATCAACATGGGTCATCACATAAACAACATTCGATCTGTAAAAAAAACAAAAACAAAACAGTTGGAACACTTCAATAAAATATATTTAATGATTCTCAGTTTTCTCATGCTGCCGTTGAGCCTATGCTGCAACTCAATATAACATGTATGTGTGTGTGAGAGTGTGTATGTGTACATACATAATTAATAACACTAATCCAAACCTGTCCAGGAAAGCTCGCCTGAAATGCACCCAAACAGACGATTCTTTATTTTCATTTCTTCTCTCCTCTCTTTTTCTTTGCCCCCTCTCTCTCCCCGTCTTTATTTTTTTATTTAGTTATTACCTTTTTTATTTACATATTTCATTTTATCACATTTCTGTTCCCACTTGCTGTCCCCTGTTACTTATTTGTTTTCTTTTTATTATTTTGTGCGGAGGGATTTGATTTGGTTTGATTTTCTCCTCGTTATCTTTCCCCATAAACATGACAGAAGAGTTCATCATCCATGTAGTGGAAACAAACCGCGCTGCTCGTGTTTATGATGAATGATAAACAATGCGTCAAGGCTAAACAGTGATAAAAGCAAAACAATAATTACTGAATAACCATAACTTCCTTTCTCACACACAGTCATTAAAAGAGAAATGTGATCATTTATTTATTTACCGTTAATTGTGTTCAGATAATCACAATAACTTTATCCTCCTAAAAATAGAGGGGAAAACATATTTCAGCATTACAGTATGCTGCAACACTAAAACCAACTTTAAGGGAGGGCGGAATAATCCTAACGAATCCTTTATATTATTATACTCAACTGGAGCATCATCTCAATCTAAACTATCCTAAATGAGAAAGACAGATTTAGTTACAAGGTGGAAATATTCTTTCTAAATGTGTATCTTTTATTGTTTGGCTGCCGTGACCACTCACAAGATTGAAGGTATGAGAGAATGCAATTACAAGGCTTTGAGTTTTAAGTGCAAGTCATTTTAACAAGCAGTGTGACAAGTTATTACTCCAGGGGGATAATAAGAAAAGTAATAACATAACTGTTGAAATTTGGGATGAGCAATGAGTGCTGCGCTACTTGAGTTATTAGCCGCGGCACCGCTGTCAAATTTGTCTTTTTCTCTCCCCCTTTTTCCAGCTACAATCTCGGTCACTCCCACTCATTTATAGCCATCAGCCTCTGCAGGAAACCATCATGTCCAAGATAGAGAGGAAAAAGTAAAGCTGAAGTTTATTCAGTGAGCCGCTGTGGTGTTGCCTGGTGACTGAGTGTTTCTTTATGATTCTGATTCAATCAATATTCCTGGAAATTAATCTGTGAAATATCTTCCGTTAGAAGCACTGAATTGTTTTCATTCTTTTCTGTACTAATTTTCTGTCTTTTTTTTGGTTTTTCAGTTGTAAGACCAATGTGAGATTATAGCAATTCTTTAATTTAAGATGCTTTTTACTTTTATATTTCACAAGCTACATGACATATTAAGTTGCTCTTAATAGTAAAGAAAGTAGCATTATTAAGCTTTATTTTCTCATTTGTGTGCTTTGCTTTGCTTTTTCTTTTGGCCTTGACAGGGTTGTGATTGACAGGAAGTGGTTCTAATACAACCACAGAAAATAACTTATTTATTATTATAATTGATTTATTCTGCACAGGAAAAATGTAGGAATTGGATATTGCGGACAGGAAGACTGTTAAGTCATTGACAACTTCTGTCATCAGCTGTGGAGAAATCTGCAGACCTCTGAGCTCCAAAAGGAAGTGGGGCATTAAGTTGTCAGAGGAACATTAATTAACAGAGTAACTGGAGTGTGTCTGGTCTGAGGTCAGAATGTCTTGTAACAAACTTTGTGAAAAAACAACTTTACGTTTTTTTGGGGCATTGATGATGTAGTTTTTTACTTGACTGGCAGCTCAATGATCTGTGTTCTCTGGAATAGTTTTTGCAAAAAACTACTTATATCAAGCAATTTATTGCTGGAGGGTTTTTCCTGCAGGGAGAATTACGGGGCAGCCACCGAAGTACACATGCTCGTGTTTGGAAATGATGGACACAGTACTATGTCATTTATTTTGTCACCTTTAGTAGGTTGGATGTTTTAAAACCAATTTTGCGATTGCAAGTATGTGATTTAAAAATAAATCCTTGTCTTCTGTATTATTCACACAAACAATAAATCATTCTATAGTGTGACCAACACAACACTGGATACAGTCAACATATTTCCTGCTCTTTCACGTGGACCAGGCCTCTGTGTTCTAATCATAGACTGGGATTTTGAAGCCTCGAGTTCGGGATTTTGGCTGCTGCCATCTTGGGTGTCCCACAGGTTGGAAACAAACCTACGCAGCTACCACTAGAATCTATCCTACAAGTAGTACAATACTAATACTGTTAGTGTATCCTAATCTTTAGCTGCCACTCTGCAGAAACACAATGAATTGACATGCGAGGAAAAACACCTGCGTAACATTCAAATGTTTATGTCAACATTATAAATGGAGCTCGAACTGTTTAGTATCCAAAAAGACAATTTAATATAAAAAGTGAGCCTCAGAGAAGTCAGGGCCAGTGTTTGATCGTTTTAGTTGCCGAGACCTAAACAAATGTAAACCATACAGGTAGCAGATCAAGAACCAGTCAATGAATTATTGTTGTAACGGTTATATGGGTTATGGGAGTCACTGACAAACAATGCTCCCATGGGGTGTTTGGCAAGGCAATGATAATCAACCCTTTCTCTTGTTTGTGTTGGAGTGTTTTTTGTTGTTTGAGGTTCATGAAGTGCGTTTCTGCAATGTAATAATTGGCTTATATATTTCTGTGGCTCCTCTCCTGGTGGTGTCAATGATGTCAGATCACACAACTTCACACCTGTGTGTCGCCCCGAAACAATTTGAATGCGTTAATTAAAAGTGTCATTCATGAGCCTCGAGTGGTGGCATGAAATGTTCAGTCATTCGACATGGGTTTACCCCTGAAAGCCCCTCCGGCGCTTGTTGAATGCATCTGTGATGTAACCTTGTTTATCCCCGGCTTTGCGGAGCTTATCGTCACTTGGAGGAGCCTTTGAAGGCTTCAACAGTCTGGGCTGTTTTGTCACCAAAGACCTGCACAGTAAAGGAACTCTGCCTCACTCTGCCAGCACCGTGTTGACTGACATGTGGCGCGTCTCGCTGTTGGTGAGCCTTGTAGTTTTCAGTTCACTGACTTCAATTCATCCCGGTCTCTGTGTTCGGAGTGTCAGTAGGTGGCCTGCTGAGTTCCTATCACAACTGCCTGATGAGTGCGTCTAGGAGACTGTTGTCACACATAAGAGTCTCTTAGCCTCCAGTCGGAGCCTCGAGGTCTGCAGCCCTTGTTCTCGTCCCTTTGCTCTCCGCCGTGACTGATTCAGACCCAGAGCGCAGTCAGCTTGCTGGTCGGCCCTGAAAACCAGTGGAGCTGCAGCGCCTCGGGCTTGAATTTAAGCCGCTCTGACACAGGACATGCTCTGCTGCTTACATTAGATGCATAGCGTCGACGCTCGCGTTCCAGCAAACCAACCTCGGAGCAGAGCACAGGTTCACACTGTCGACGTGGAGCTCCATCAGTAATTCATCGTCCTCCATCTGTAGACTTTACTGAGGTGTAAATTAACTCACTTTCTGATCTGATAGCACAGCTTCTTGTGAGGTGCCTTGGCTTTCATCTTTCATCTTGCTCCTCCTCCTTCCTCCTCCATTTGTCTCAGCCTGAAGCTGTAGTGGGTGGGGGCACAGGGGCGTTTTCTTAATCTTGCACCTCTCCTGGGCCGCTGTCCTGTGGGATTTCCATGGTGGTGGTGTTATGGGAGCATTATTTTTCCTCCACTTCCCTCTTTTCCTTTCCTTGTCCCCTTTCATCCCCACAGCTGCATTCATCTGCAGCTCTGAAAATCCATGAATACCACTGATCCCATGATGCCACTTTATGTTGGCTTTACTGAAAGGCATTAACCAAACAGGAGTGCAGAGAGGAATTTTAACCAGGTTCAGTCAAGTTAGTTTGACCTTGGTCGTACAACGTGGCTTCAGGGAAATGACAAACGACAACAACAGCAGCCCATCACAAACTGAAATTCACATCGTCACTCCCTCTGAGGACAAACCGTGTTTTCTCCCGGCATCCACCTGCCTCCCCCCCTCCCCCCTTTCACTCTCCCACCACCCCAAACTCGTTGCATGGCCTCATTTGGTTCAGAGATAAATAGAAGACGAATACAAACGCATCAAAACATGCAGCTGAAAACCTGCATGTCGGGCTCCCTGTGTGTGCTCACACACAGATTTGGTGTTATTGCTGTAGATCTGTTCTCATTACACACTCGTGCCCACAGGGCACAGAGTGATGATTGCTGGGTTTTTTGCAGCCAAGCAGGCAGACAACCATTTATATAGATTTATAAGATTATAAGATTTGCATTACATTTAGGAAAGTGTCTTTTACATTTTTTTATCCTCTTCACTTTTGTTGTTTTATGCCATTTTTTTTCCCATGAGTTTCATGGACCCGAAGCTGCACGCTTTAGTCATTTAGCCTAAAAGACGTAATGACATCATAACCAGCTGGCCAGTGGTGAGTATGAGGACCGTTTTCTACCGGAGTTGATGCTCAGTGTCCTCTGACCTGCGTGTTAAGGAATGTCATATTACAGATATTTGTAGGATTCAGGAGAGGACAAACATCTTGGGACAGAGTTTCAGCTGAGTTTGGAGCCATCGAGCTCTTCAGATCCCTGCCTGCCTGGTCCGAACCCAGCGTCAGATCATCTAACATGCAGTGTAGAGGGCTGCCAGTCTGCTTGGCAGGAGTTCTTCTGCGCATGCAGTAATCCTCAAAATGAATGTGGCGATGTTTTATTGATGTGAAAACGCTGCACTTAACACTTTTAAATATACATGTCAGCATATATAATCGAGCACACGCATACTGACACTCGTTTTCTGTCGAGATCTCGAAAGGATCACAATTTTCTCCTCAAGAGAGACACGGCAATTAAGCCAGTCAAGGAAACGACCAAGCGAAGACACGAGACAGCCACGTGCTTAAACTGTCTAAGCAGCCATAAAGAAGGTAATCACAACCAGCAGTGGAGATAGCATGCTGCAAAATCATCAAGGCATTTAGAGATGTGAGTGTGTATTTTGTTTGGCTTATGTTCGGTGCTAGCAGGTGTGGGCATCTCTTGCTCGGGCCGGGCACACTTGGGGGATTGCTTCGGCGCATAGTCACATTTTTCCGGAGGTGCGCGGCCATCACTGTGGCTCTGCGCTAGCTATTCCACAGAAGGATAAATTAGGCAAGAGCCTCCTTTTTTAATGCGGTAATCTGGCTCCTCCACCTCCCTCAGGGACACGGCTGCAGCACAGGGGTTGGCGGTATGTGGTTTTAATTCCACCCTGCATTCGTTGGTAATTGAATTCATTACAGGGACAGCGGGCCAAATCGGCTTTTATTTTGCCGTCAGTCGAGGTTGCTAATTAGAAATTAGCTTGAACATTGTGGTGCGTAGCCCTTGGGGATTGTAGTCGTCAGTCTAAACCTCCGACATGCCTACCAACAGCTCATAATTACTGACACAGTTTTGCATAACAACACACTGTTATCATTATTTCATTGCCGCTCACATCATATTAACATAATGTAAAGACATCATGGCGTCCATATGGAGCCCTTTAAAGCTTCAGGTCCCTCCGTACAGGGAAGGCAGCTGAATGAATTCATAGTCGCTTCAACAAGGTTCTATAGCATGACATAAAAGATTCATTTTTTCCATCTCGGGGTGTTGAGGATTTCATGCTCAGAGGCTCCCAGAGGAGAACCGAGGCTCAGGAAATTGTAGCGTTATTTTTTTCATTACATTGAAAGAATGAAGCGCTCTGAGAGAGGAGAGAGATCGATCGAGAGAAGTTTCTGTGGCACCTTTAAAAAAAAGTCTTGAAATAAAATCTCCAAATACAAAAGAACTGTAAGGATAAAGAATTTCGATTGTGTTGCTGCACATGTTAAAACCGGAAATGTAAGCAGTTTTAACATGCATAATAAAAGGTGTTAATATCTTTTTAGTTTTTACTTTGCATTTAAAGGTTTGATTATCTGTACGCTCGTTAAACTCCATGCCTTAGCATAAAGGAAGTTAGATTTTGAACACAGAGCTTTGGATGGTTGTTAATGTGATTTATTTTTCAACAGTGATTTGTAATGATTTTGAAAGTCACAGACAAATGCTGTCGACCTGCTTGTGGAGTCAGATCAGGAAATGCTTGTATGCTTTGATTTAGAAGGCACAAACAATCATTGTGTTTTGTCCTTTCATTTGGAGGACTGTAATTTATCATTTGCTGCTGTGTGGAAGTGTTTGAGAATTTCGGACGGGCCTCCATCTTTCATTGGCTTGCTGTGGTATTCGGTTTTACATTGTGTTTGGGCATACACCAATTACATTAATTGCCCACCGTCTCAAAATACTAAGCATGCTATTAAACAATTAAAACTGAAAGTGTCTGCTCCATACAGCAGTCGCAGCATAGAGTAGCAGGAGTCAGATTTCACTCGTCACTTGACGAGAGTTGACCGACAAGACTGCGGTGGAAGATTTGGTGTCAAAGCGAAAAGAAAAAGTGGGTGTTTGGCAATATTTGGGATTTTAAACCCAATGCTAGTTAGGAAAACCAGATAACATTAATAGGGCAATTTGTAGCTTCTATGAAGCCGCGCAGCGGACTAAACAAAACCAGGTCGCATCAGCGCCAACAAAACCTAAAACCAAAATGTGCCTAAATTCTGAAACACAAAAATTATATGGAATCCTGTCGACGGTCCGTCAATGTGCTTTAGAGAGAGAGAGAGAGAGAGAGAGAGAGAGAGAGAGAGGTTAAGCGACATTAGGGATGTCACAATAGCAGGAATATTGAGGTCGATACCAGTGTAATTACACAATCTCTATTCAACTCTGAACACTGCTGAATGAAGTTGCCACTCAATATCAAGTAGTGTGTGTGTTTGGTTGAGCTGGAGAGCATTGAGGAGGGGGACACAGGGGGAGGAACAGGCAGGAAAATGGCTGTGTGGAGTGAAGTTGCTTAGCAACATCTCTTACCCCTGCATAGATAAGAATTAAAGTGCAAAATGACTGACAGAGAAATGCAAAAGTAAATAGTTTGGAGTTGACTTGTCTGGGAAAGACTGTGTGTGTGTGTGTGTGTGTGTGTGTGTGTGTGTGTGTGTGTGTGTGTGTGTGTATGTGTGTGTGTGTGTGTGTGTGTGTGTGTGTGTGTGTGTGTGTGTGTGAGTGTGTGTGTGTGTGTGTGTGTGTGTGTGTGTGTGTATGATGGGTTTACACGCTCCGTTGCAGTGGCCTGAGACTACATTCATTCCTGCTGCTACAACCGCTGCGCTGCACACATCCCATCTGCAAAGATTAGCCTCAATTGTAGAGACTTATACTATTTTTAACTGACCTAGCGAGCACAGTGGCCGACAGAGAGAGGAGTCAGGTCTTCCTCCGTGAAACAATGCCGTCTTAGTTTCATCCTCTGCTGATCCGGCCTCTTCAGTTTTCCTCCAGTCTTCTTCTCTTTTCCGTCTCCCTGTGCTCTCTGCCTACTCTTCATTTGACTTGTCTGGGAAATTTGTTGGATCATCAAATGGGTTAAATACCAACATGAGTCTTACATTTTTTTGTATTGAATGTGTCAGAGCCCAATTGATCTTTTGCAGAAACATGCCTGGATTAATTTTACTAAAAATAAATCACATATCAACCAAAAATAATTCCAGCTGATTCTTTTTTTTCTCTTAGCTGCCTAAAAAAGAAGACTTCAAAATATACATTCACACAACTAGGTATAAAACAGCAGTATATGCATCATACATGTATATGATTGCCTCGGTGTTACTTCAGTCCTGAGTCACGCTCTAACAGCTCACATGCTCCCATCACCAACTGACGACAGCGTGTGCAAAACCATCATCAGCTGGCACTTCACTGCCCACAAGGAAAACACAGAATTCAGGCAGGTGACAATTCAAAATGTAATGGATTATAATGCAGCAAGGATCTCAGGAAATCTGTATTTCTTTAAAAACATCTAATCTCCTCTTGATAAACTTTTCTTATTTCGGGTTATCCCTGTTAAATCAACACACCTGACGGCATCATTGACTCCTCTGTCCTTTTTCATTTTAAAGTGGTGTCTTTAAATGTGCACGTGGCAACGTGGCCTGTCACACAAACTGATTTTGTTGGACGGTATTGTCCCAGAAATTATTTGGATAAACAATATTGTTTTCACTTTAAGACCATTGAACTTTTAATTCTGAACAATATTCAGCCCTTGGAGTGTGAAGAAATGTTAAAATATCCTAAATGAATAAATAATAATAAGTAAACATAAATAATAAAAAGCCACAACAGCAAACAATTGTATAAAATGGTCTCTCGGGCTCTGTTAACAAAAATTGCACTTAAATATTAAATATTTGTCACAAGGATATAGAGTAACAGACCAATATATGGCCAATCCAGGCCAATTCTGCTTGTGGTTTATTTTCACTAATTTGCGGCCGTATTGGAGCAGCTTTTTAGATCAAAGTTATTGCTGGGGACAGTTCAGTAGTGGCTAGATATTGGTAGGAGACACGTCTCGACCAGATTCTACGCCCTTGTCCACAACCTCTATCTTCCACACCACTCAGTCTGTCTCCCTACGGTACACCTTCTCTGTGTGGCTCATCTCCTGTTCATCCATGAGAGACTCCGTCGTGTTCTCCTCTCTCTTGACATCACTTAAACCTCTGCTCTCTTCATCCTCATCCCTATCTTCCTCCCACTCATTCAACTCTTTCATTGAATAATCTTCTGTCGCAGTACTTTGGTCTTTGGTCTCAATAATATCACTGGTACAGGTGGTGTAATGTAACAAACATACAAACATTACCCTGTCTAAAATATGGTGTGTTTTTAATGTTGTTCTTTTTTTTGTGGAAAATGTTCTTGCGACCCCCCCTTGGGGACCCCCAGGTTGAGAAGCACGGCTCTCAGGGATTTGGATGTAGGGTTCTGTGTGGAAGCCAGTGTGCCTTGTTTAAGAGGTCTATTTAGGGCTATGGCAGGGTACTGGATTGTAACCCTTCTTTGTTACAGACTTAGATGCAGACATGGCCAAGTATCACAAACTCTGTTATGAAATGTCTGGTCAGATTTGTAATGTTTTTGTCTGGCTGCTTATCTTTGGAAAATGTTTTCATTTGTTCAATGAAACAATTGTTGAAGAAGAAAGTTAAAGAAGAAAATGAATAATCATCAAAGAGAAGTATCCCCAAAAAATGTCTATGTATCGGCATTGAAACTTGGCCATCGAATGAACACTAATTAAAAAAATCTTTATGATAATAAGAACATCTACTCAATGTAAAGAGACCTGAGTTTAGGGAGCCACGTTAGCTTGCTCATGTTTCTTATTTACAGTTTGATTTGTCTTTGATTCACTGTGGCGTCCTGTTGATCGTTTTATTTTCTTGTTTACACGTTTTTTCCCTCTATTTGCTTGCAGGACTGACTCCTGCATATGTGTTACTGATTTCATTTTCTGCCAAAAGGAGCAAAACTTCACTTAAAACAGTTCCAAAAAAAAAAAGAATCCAATTCAATGAGCCTTGGGCGACTAGTGACTAGCTAGCCGGTTGTGGATTGTAGTAGCTAAAGGAACAATATGGAGAGATGGGAAGTGTGTTTGAATTTACTATGTTTGGTGGTCTGCAAGAATGTGATGCATACCATGGAGTTTGAGACTGCTTTAGCGTTTTTGCAGCGTCGGCCCTGTTTTCAATGCCTTGACAGACTTACTGCTCTGTAACGACTCCGACATTAGATAACGCGCTGCGTCTGTTTGACTTGAGCAGCGGTAAGCGGTAAACAAGCGAGTTCATCAGACGGTGTAAATGCAGCGTTTAGTCCTGCAAAGGGCTCCGTTGCTGTGTATATGCACAGCGTATTTACTGTGTGTTTGAACCTCCTCTTTGGCTGCTCGTCCCAGAGTGAACTGCTGAGCAGATGGGAGGTTGGGGGGGTGCTATGGGAAAGGAAAGAGGAAATAATGATATGCCATGTCTGCTACATTAACAGGCCTTATGTTTAGGGGAGCAGAGCAGACGTTGCATGTGTATTTGTCATGCAGCCTGTCATCTGCTGTTAAAATGTACTCAGTGGGACTCTTCATTCAGAGCACATCTGTCTTCACTGCCAGTTCCACTGATAAATGTGTCATCTTTGGTGCTGCTGTAGGATTTCATATCAGTCCCGTATCTGAGGTTACATTTCAAACCTGCTACAGTAAGTTTAAATATTTATCATTTTATGAAGGCAACGGGTCAAAATATTTTATTAAAATGTAGTTATTTAACACGTTACACATCTGCCTGAAATCATTACATTTCAATTTAGAGCAGTGTGAACTGATGCGCTGAGTTTATTAGTAGTAAAGTATACGCAGGAGAACCCACTCAAATGTTCTTGAGGAGTTACTGTAAGTCACTAAATAAATCATCATAGATGTAATAGAAGATTCCCACTGCAATTTTAATGATGGCTAATATATTTGACAGCATATTGATACTAGTCAATTTTAAGCAGATAGAGTTATTGTAGGGATATTAAGAATGGGTTGGAATAGGTTCAATTTGTGATAGTGCTGATAACCTGACCCGCAAGATGGTTTGTTACACAGAACCATCCTAGAAGCCGTCATTGGAAACTGTTTGGAAAAGGGCGGACACGTTAAAAAAAAATACCTGGCATGGGATTGGATGAACCGTCCGTCAATCAAACCGAGAGACGAGCGAAAACATCTCCACTACCCAGCCTTCATCAGCTAATGTCTGGTCATCGATGTTGATATTTTAATGGTAAGATGTCGGCCACATTATCTGCACAGATAATTTACCAGTGTTTTTGTTCCTGCTGTTTACATTCCTCCCAATGCAAATAGAAAAAATGCACTGCAGGAATTGTACGAGGTCACCAGCAGACACGTGACAAAAACAACTCGGATGGTATTTTTATTATATCTGTTAATGAACAAACCTCAGATCTGTTTGACGTTAGCAAGAGCAAGAAAGCTGGCGTAGCCTCAGCACCAGGAGAGACAGGTGAGGGGCCTCAGCACCATCAACGCTAAAGATATGTGACAGGCCAACCAGAATGTCACAGGCTACAAAACCAGAAGCGCCCCCGTCACGTATGAGGCCACGCTGCCAGATGAGCTGAACACCTTTTACGCTCGCTTTGATCTCCTGAACGAAGCTTCCGCTCAAATGTCTGTTCCCCCCCCCCAGAGGACCGACCACTGTCAGTAGCCACAGTGAATATGAGTAGAGCTGCTGGGCCTGATAACATCCCTGGTCATGTACTAAGAAGTAGTCCCAACCAGCTCACTGATCACTCCTCATTGCTGACATTTTCAACATATCACTGGCACAGGAGAGTGTTCCCACCTCCTTCAAGACAGCCACCATCGTCTCTGTTTCCTCGCTGTATGAGACTTCAGAGGAAATCAGCTCATAAAACGCTATATTTCTGAAGGAAACTTCAGAAGGCAAAATTCTTCTGCTCTTACAGAGGAGCATTAGAAAGCATCCTCCTGGAAACGCTCCAAACTGGCATGGGATGTGCACAGGCCAGGACACAGGGGGTAGCCTCAACTTCTGAGTGTTGTCGGGTGTGGTCAGTGTGTAACTACACCCCACAGTGATGTCACAGTGTACCGACTCAATTTGGTCAGCAAAACCAGATTTTTCAGCTGGCAGTTCAGTGGGTCTTTAAACCGATGATGAAAGTTTGGTTTAGCTCATACAGTTCTAAATTTAATAAATGAAAAGAAAAATGTAGACAGAATTGGACAGAAAGCTCAGTAAAAATGTTGCTCCAAGACCGATTTAGTAATTTTATTTGGGTTTATTTGGATAATAACTAGTATTATATATTGTGATCTCCTGGTTAAGACATCTAGGCTGCTTGTTTTGCTTTGACTGTGTCAAAATGACAATGAGATTACGAGAAAACCCTTTAGACTATTCAAAAACGAGGTTATTAGTATCGTTACTGAGGCTTCAGGCCGGGTATTATTTC
Source organism: Cebidichthys violaceus (assembly GCF_023349555.1). Taxonomy (NCBI): domain Eukaryota; kingdom Metazoa; phylum Chordata; class Actinopteri; order Perciformes; family Stichaeidae; genus Cebidichthys; species Cebidichthys violaceus. Next base: position 4,386,325 of record NW_027176406.1, on the reverse strand, counting down.
CCATCAAAATGATTTAATTGAGCCGTCATTACAGTACAGTCGTTGTCCTCAGGATGACATGACTCAGAGGACAAATTTAGCAACTGTCAAACTCGATGACTCTCAAGCCACCTATTCAGGCATAAATCAGACGTTATGCATCGGCTTCGTTACAAGAAGTAAATTCACACCGCCCCTGTAGTCTGTGGACAAAGCTGAAGTGGTATATTTTTATTTGGCTGTATATATTCTTAGTTTGTAGCTGCTCTGTAACTCTGTGTCTGGCCTTTGTGTGCTCCTTTTATGTGTGAACGATCTTCGTTTTTTGTTATTTGGCAGTTTTTCCACCGTGCTGCTGTTGTATGATCCCTGTGGCCTGTCGTTGATCCAGGGTGTGGTGAAGGACAATGAGTAGATCAGAGGTGAGCGGCTGTGTCCTTTCTCTGTGTGTGTGTGTGTGTGTGTGTGTTAGAGATTAAGGCCTTAGAGCTTGTAATAGAAGATTGTAGAGAACAACTCTGGACATTCGCTTTCTTTGGAGACCTGACATCGATCTCAGTTAGTCTGGGGTGAAGCTACACATTTTCAGAGAGCACAATTGGCTCGGATCAGAAGGTTTTTTGAAGAGATTTTGTCACTTTCATGTTGCCAGTTGCTTCAGTATATCTACTATCATCATTATTGCCATTATTGCTGACCTAGAACTGACACATTTATGTGGCAGAAATTTAAAAATGCACCCTGTAACACCTAAACACTGCTATGAAACAGTTAATAGTGTTGTGTTCGAAATCTCTGCGCCCATGTAGTTGTTTCTTGCTGTATTTACTTTTCGTATTGCTGTATCGGACCAAATATAGACACTGTTCCACTTTGGGAAATGTCCAGCATTTAAAATGCAGCAGCAAAGTGGTGTTTATTGATTCAAAACATCAACAGTTAATTTCAAGTTTTTGTGTTAGTGTTTGAAAGTCAATGAACTGGGGGATCTTTCGAATCAGACAATTTAGTATCGATCTGTAATGAAAGAGAGAGGAATCCATGGTGAGAGCAGACATCGATGCTAATGTCTTCCCAAAAGTGTTTCATCAGACCACAAGACAATGATGTTTGTCCGCTCGAAAAAGTTCTTTGCACTGTGAGATTGTCAAAAGACTATTATTGGTTTTGTTCTCCACCAACTCCTGAGGGTATATCTGTCTGTTTAGCCTCTAAATGCACCACTAAGGGAACCAAGTGAAAACAGCTGCTGAACCGAAACAGTTAAGTTGTGGGACAGAAAACCAAAACAACGAGAAAAAGACCAAAATGCTCGGTACAATCGAGGAGTTGGCTGATAATTCTTTCAGGGAACCAAAGCCTCAGATTTGACATCACACATTTGATCCATTTCATGAGATATATTGATCATCAGCTTAAAGTGAGAAGGCTGTTCCATTAAATCCTGCAGATTTGATGATTTTATCCAAAGAAATAGCCTAGCCTGAAAAGAAATGGATAGTCTGTTTAGTTTTGTAGGTGTGAGATAAATGAATGCAAAGAAAAGGTCTCACCTCTTCCAAATACAAAATAAATTGATGATATTTAAGAGTTGCCAGTGGCGCATTTGTTTTTAAATTCCGCAAATTCGGCCAAGGACCATGTCTGACTGAAAACATCTGCATACTGTAAAAAATAAAAGAGTCAAATATTGGAAAGGAATGAATAAATGAGTAGGATAATGTAGCACAACAACACATTACCAGCTTCATATCCATCATGTCTCTTGTTTAGTCAGCTGGGATGCTCCACAAAGACGTGTGTATATTTTCCGTTGATGGATTCCATCTCTACCAATAATTTTGTTCATAACTTTGGCACTACGGGGCATTTTAAACTCATTTCTTCAACCACATACCATTATTTATCTGTAGCTCCTGAATAATCTGAACATTCTCTCACACAAACTCATGAAACCTCTCCTCTGTCTCTCCATCACTTGTTGGAGGCTTTACTTTATGACGTTTGTGTCCGAAGGGGATGTGAAGACGTAAGTGTGATCTGGAGCTCATCAGCCGAAGGATAACATGATGGGATAAGTCTGTGGCCTCACTAAGCTGGAAACACCCACACACACACACACACACACACACACACACACACACACAGACAGACACACACACACACACACACACACACACACACACACACACACACACACACACTCCTACATATACTCACCTTCATAACACAAATGTGTGATAACCCAGTGAAGATATATTATGTACAGCTGTTAGTCAGACGTGGAGAGGGTGGGTTGGTGTGTGGGATGGCTGGTGCTGCCGTAGATGCCTCGGGTATTAAGAATTGATTCAAAGTTATGTGCAGGATTTATCACTTTGATTGTCGTAGCACGACTATGTACACTGTCCTTCCTCAAATATATTACAGGGAGTGCTCCACAGTTCTATACAAGGACCATTAATCTCCTGCAAAATACTGTGTATTGTATGTAAATAACGTTTGTGACAATTTACCAAATGCACCGTATCACTTTTATGCTGATGATACTGTCGCCCATGGTTCCTCCTCATCAGTAGTACAAACTCTTCCTGCAGTCCACTTCAGAGCTTTTCAGCCAAATATGCATTTTTAACTTGAAAAAATAAATACATAAAATATGTGTGTGTGTGTGTGTGTGTGTGTGTGTGTGTGTGTGTGTGTTTCTGGCGGGAAGCCCTGATATCTTAATGTCTTCATTGAGATGAGAACAACAATGCATTATTTGCCAGAGGTTGGTTCGCAGTATTTGTTGAGAACTAAGATGTTTATGGTGATTCTTTTTATTTTAATCCTGTGAGATTAGTCTCTGAGGCGGCAGATGCCTCTGATTACTGAATCCACTGAGATTACCATTTAAGATGAGACATAGTGATACTGAGCTGACTGGAAAGTACCCAGATAAACTATACCTGGGATATATTAGTGGGGATTTTAGGCATGAAAAACCGATTCTAATTCTAATACTCTTTATACACACATTTTCTTCTGTGTTTTAAGGGCTATTATTGTTAATCCTGCCACGTTAATGAGAAATTAACAATATGTTTTTAATGTCACATAACACACTGCTGCCCGTTTCTGCCACTGAACCAGGGCGTGTGTTTGGTTCACAGAGCGCCTGCTGTGAGCTCTTATCAGTCTCTAAAGGTCTGAAGGGAAACGGTGAGGAACAAGCTGTGAGATCAAACCGCTTCATTTGCTTACCTTTATTATCATGAATTTATCAGACACGTTTGAAGGTGAGAGAGCGACTGCAGCCTGATCAGCAGCCATGACAGATGGCAGTTTACTGCCTGGAAAAGAACAGGCCTCTCGGACTTAATAAAGAGTTCTCTTTTTATTTATTTGTGTGTGTGTGTGTGTGTGTGTGTGTGTGTCTGTGCAGTAATTGAGAGGTGTTGGATCTCTCCTTATCTCCTGTGCTCTTTGGTTCTATCTCCATATCTGATTTTTCCGCCATTTGCAGTTTTCCCTCAGGGTGAGATTGCAGCCAACCATATCATATAAAATGTCATATTTCACTTCAGGTTACAGTCGTGCTGCCACACGTAGCTTATTACAACATTAACATTAAGCTCTGTTCGTACGGTACATGAATGTTAAGCAGGTTGTTGGGTAGAGAGGAGGTTGTGTCATGTTGAAACTGTGGAGCCCTCCTGCCCACACACACACACACACACACACACACACACACACACACACACACACACACACACACACACACACACACACACACACACACACACACAAAAACGACCCCCACAGCGGTTCTGACAAATAAACCCATTTTTATTAGAAGTTACACCAGCCAGCTGCGAGCTCTTTAACTATGTATGAAAGGAGGGACACTGTGTGTATGCTTAATGATGAACCATCAGTCACACACTGCACTAACATCAGACATGCAGAGGGTTTTATTCAAAATGAAATAATTAGAAGGCCTGATGTACTGGTGGCCTAGTGAGGACAGATGTTAAAGATTAGCTAAAACCTACACTGTAGAAAAGAAAAAGTTAAGAAAACCTGACATTTCCAGGCAACACACTTCAATAAATTAACTTAATTACATTTCTCAAGTTTAGGCTTTGAGGTTATCTAACTTAGAGCTTCTACTCTTGTTCATATACCCGATGAAGAGGTTGTTCGGACCGAACTCTTAAAACAAACCAACCGTTAACGAGACTGGGTGCACAGTGCCGGGAAGTTTAGCTTTTTGGAAAAGGCAGAAATATCTAAAACTATGCATGTTCTGGGATTATTTTCACTTTAACCTCTTGCACTCTGTTGGATGTTCTCGGTGAAGGCTGACAATTTCATACCTGGACAGTTGAGTTCAGCTCCATGTTAAAGTTGTAATATTTAAGTCCTGACCAGCAGTTCAAATCATTGAATCAGCACTAGTTTCTCTATTTCATGACCGTACAATTATCTTGTGAAATGTAAAAACATTTAAGTTTTTGAATAACCAGTGTGTTGCCTTTACAGTAAATCATTAGTTATTCTTAAGATCTGTGAATCTCACAGGAGGACACTATCCCTTTCATATTTAGCAACAAAGAATTATTTTTTGGCCATTAGTGTCTTTGCTCGGAAGTCTGGAACAAGGAACATTAAGTCCTTCAAGCTGTTGCTCTGGCCATGGCTTGCTTTGTTGGCTTTAGAACAAAATCTATTTTGAAGACGGTCGCTTATAGCACCACTGAGCTGTTGAATATTGCTGCAATAGAAAGACGTTGTTGTTTCAAAACAGAAAATGGGCGAGAAAGAGAGTTTTGAAAGCTGCTTGGTGAAGTATTGTTGGTATTGGTCCATAATCCTATGAAGCCCTTGTAGGTACAGTTCACATTATTATGAATATTTTCTCTTATGGGGCAGTAAAAACGAGCATTTTTGCATCTGCATTGTAAACTTTTTCAACCAACCTGAAGTCAGTGTAAACCATCAAAAATTCTAAATATTATTATTTTACTTTATTGTCATATACTGCAGTTATTTGCATAAAAATACACAATTCAAGTGATTAGGAATTAAGGGATTGTATTTTTATTTTAATACTTGCTTCAATAAAAAATTTAATTTTGGTATGACTAGTTTAAAGTATATATTTTCTGTTTTGAGCGAGTGAAGTTAAACAGGTCATAATTTCTTATTATATATTATAATATATTTATTTTATATTGCAGTGAAAACATCTCTTTCAAACAACTATTAATTCAAGTTTTTTGCCAGAAACTACATTTTACAAGATTGCAATTGAACCCATCATGATAGGGTTATAATTTACTTTGACTCGATACTCATTTTTACTGAGTAGAGGGTGAACGCACCATAAGTCAATTCAACCGTTAGCTGTCAGCTACGTCTGTCAGCGACGTCTTCAGTCGCTCTGAAGAACGTCATGGTGTGCACGTGTTCCTCTTTGTGGCTGTTCCGACGTAAAACTGTCAGGCATGTTTTACATGTCAGCGGCAAAAAATTGGAAATATGAGACTGACTAGCTGTTAACCAGCCGGTTTCGGTCGATTGATCTCTGCATCTCTAGAAAAAACCTTTACTCGTGGACAATCCATTGGGAGGAAGGCCTGCAGATCCTCAACAGCTCTCATTGAGGAAGACTTCTCAAACACCACATTTTTACTCGCATAAAGAGATCGGAAATGATGGCAGTTTGAACAGCTGCATTTTCTTTGAAGTCAGAAGTTCTGAAATAAACACTTCAATACAGAAAAAAAGGGAAACAGTGAGTGAGATGGGTAACTTGCTACACGAGTAAATTAAAGCACTGTGGACTTCAATGTGTTTATAGAGACACATTTTCTTCAGTTTTTTGTTTTTTTGCCCTTGCGAGAGACTGAGCCTGATTGAGACTGCAAAGAAACAGCCTCATACTGACTGAGTTTTTTCTTCAAACGAGGAAGATGAAGACGGATGGTAAGAGAGTGCAGAGATGGGCAGACTGATGACAGATGAAAGTCAGCAGCAGCTTCTGTTTGCTCTCAGTGGGTGACAGGGCACTGTTTCGAGAATACAACAAAAGATTTCACCTTTTTCTGTGAGTGGTGAGGAGTGCAAATACACTTGAACCACTAAATTCAAAGTCTGAAACATGCACAACATTCAAATACAGATGTGTGTTTAGGATCATTTACATAACTGTGGAGCAGTATCACTTATGCTTTAATCCGGATATCACCAAATGGCAATAAATCATAATCTTACAGCGTAAGAGAACAAAATGTGAGAGAGGTGACAGCATGGAGCTTGAAGCGACTGACTGCTGCTTTCTGACTACAGAACGTGTCTGAGACCGGTTTCTCTGGTCCAACCAAAGTAGAACTACGCACCTTAACCATGTTTGGATCGACTTAGAGCTGTGAGTCAGCTTTCTCTGCTATGAACATTAATAATTTAGAACCAAGAGCCGTTCCAGGCTCACCAGTTAGCGCCTACATGTGTTCATGATAATGAAATTAACTCCATTCAAGCCAAGATTCAAACGACTGGCCGGGCAGTCAAAGGTCCATTTCTTTCTATGGAAGGAAGTTAAAATGAAGAGAAATGGGGCTGCTCAAAGCTCTGTTCGCACTTTTTATTTCAGAGGCACTTTTTTTCCCCCTCGGCGTCAGCGACATCTGTGGCCAAAGGTATTTTGTTTTGGGGTTTGTTTGTCCGTCCGTTTGTCCTATTCTCGTGAACATGACATCTCAGGAATGCCTGGAAATCTTTTCTTCAAATTTGGCACAAATTTCCACTTAGACTCAATGATGAACTGATCACAATTTGGGAGTCAAAGGTCACTTTGACGTAATAAAACACGTTTTTGGCCACACGAGTTCAATATGCATGTTAAAAGGATCCTACTTAAAAAATTGTTAATACATATTGTTGAAATGATATGTACACTGCTGATTTCATTCAATTGAGGACATTTTAGTAACTGGACCACTTCAAATTTGAATTGAGTACACCTGCTTTAATCGTTGTTTAATCTTCTGATGTGCGCCTCATTTTTTCCGCCTTTCAGTTTTTTCTAAGATCTAATCTGGTTCCTCTAAATTATCCCTCTCAACCTGCTCCTTTCTTCTTCATATTACTTCTCAGCTAATTCTGATGCTAATTCCACCTCATTTGGGAGATTAATGTTTTGACTGAAAACACATTGTGCGGAGCCAAATGACTCCACCTGGAATCATTCTCTCGGTGTCATACTGTAGAAGAAAATTTCTTCCAATATTACGAGTCATAACTTAAGCGTTGCCTCCTGAAATGGATTCATGTGTAATTCCTGGTTGCTTGTGCAGCTCCATCACTGCAGGCATTTAGTGCTCCGTGAACAATAACGTTGTTATTATGCAGCTCTTCTGCTGGATATGAACGTAAGTCACTCGATCTTTTCGGAAGTCATCCTGTCCTAGTTTTTCCCCGCCTGCTATATATTTTCACAGCAATATCCTTACTTAATGCTACTTCTAAATAACTTCATACTCTCTTTGCCCAAATGCACCCACACATTCACACTTCCCAGCTGGAGTAGTTGATTTTTTTGTTATTTTTTTTTTCTGTCCAAGAATTAATGAGGTCCGTATTTGGAAGGAAACTGATGAGGTGTATTTTCTGCATTTTAGTGAAATAAATATGTGAAAACTCCATTTCCAAAGAACTGAAGTAATTGAGTTATAAGATAAGATCAGTCATTTCATACCACACTGTGGAAGGAGCTATATGAGATTTTGAACATTAATATAGCAGCAAACAACAATTTGCTATGTAAGAATGTACTGGAGATGAACAATTACAAGCGGATAAAGGAGATATCCTCACATGTAGACCCATGCAGTGTACACTTAACTCCTATGCTCTGATGACGGTCCTCTAGACCAAAAGCACAAATACAGCGTTCTCTGTATAGATCTAAGTGTGCGGATATGTCCTCTAAACTATCAGGCATGGAAGGCATAAAATATGTCAATCATACGTTGCCTAATTGTTCATATGGTCTCCTGTCCCGCCGTACGGAGGAGAAACATAAAAAGCTGACTAAGCCCACCCCGGCTTGCTCTAATTCTTTCCCTTTGCCTGATTCCTAACTGGCTAAGTCTGCCTCGCCTTCCTGCCTGGAATGAACTTTTCTCTGCTTCTGATCACAAGTAAAACTTTGAACCTGCCTGGTCTCTGTCTCATAGTAATAACCGAGCTGTTCTAGCAGTAAATACAAATCAAATCTCCCAGTCATTGCTAAATCATCTTCAGAGTGCTTTTTATATTTACATCAATTAAGCCTGTCTCGGCTGTCTTTTTGATGAGCTCTGTTGCCTAGACTCTATGAGCACATATTAGACTCGACTCGATCACGCAGTGAGCAATAAAATATTTAAAAGGCCCATTGATGTTGCATGACTACTTCATAGATTGCCGTGACAGGGTTTTATTTTAGTGCAGTTCATTAAAGCTCGGTCTTTATATGTGAGCTGCACTCAGAACCGGGCTCTTTTCAACCACGGCGCCCCTTAAGGTGAGGCCAAGGCCAAAGATAAGAGGGAATCACCGATTATTGTTGGTGCTGCTAATCAAACAGGTTGTTATTGTAACACGGCAGTCCATGCTGTGCATATTTAGGTTTTAAATAAAGGTGTTCAAATGCCCAGGCAGGACTGTGGGTTAGTTTAAGGGTTATGTGGTTGGTACAACAGAAACAATTATATACAGATGAGTACAGTCATCAGCAATGCAGACTCAGAATGTCTTCCAAGCTGCATCCATGAATTCAATTCAAAATAAAGTCATCAACAATACAACATTTCTCTGGGTGTGGCGCTGTCAATTTTAGTCGAGCACTGTGACTTCAGTACATAAAAGTCTAGTGGTTTTACTCGTCTCCACAGAATACATTACTGTCAACATCCCACATTTTTAGTCTTCCTCTGACAGTGTTCTACTTCAAGCTATCATTAAAGTACACATCATCACCTGCATAGAAGTGATTCAGTGCTTTTATAATCATTTAGTGCAATTTTCTGCAATACTCAACTGTACTTAAAGTAAGCTGTCTGAAAGTATACAGGACTAAGGTTACCAAAAATACAGTATCACTCTAGAGAAGCTCATTACACCGGCAAGATAAGACAATAAGGACATGACGTCAAACAGCAGCATTTACAAATTGAACAGCAGAGAATGCAATATTAACATTTTCCTTAAAACAAGTGCAGCTCTGTATCTTTTAACGTGAACCCGAGGACCGGGTGCAGTTGCGCACATCACAACAAACGCCAGATAAGGAAATGTTAAACATGTGGCAACATATTCATCCTGCACACCCACATTAAAGGAAGAAGCTCGGCTTAAACCCGTTAAGCCCTAAGCCTATTTGTAGGCCTCTCCTCGATTTTTGCAACCCATAGTAAAGAGAGTGATTTTCGTCTAAATATAAGGTGTATTTTAATAGTTTTTATAGTTTATGAGTGCAGAGATTTCAGCCGAGGTCAACCAAAATGTCATTTGGTTCCAGCTGTTCCATTGTAATTTTATATAGTATATAATTATATATTTCACTTCTTTTATGACTAATAGTGTTCAATCTATCATATGCAGCAGTTTGGCATCATTTAGAGAGCCTGGATCCTCTCTGAGCCTGCTTATGTCTGTCATCCATGGGATTTTCTCATCTGGTTTCCACTCCAGGTCTTCTAGCTCAGCCTATGGTTGGTCGATTTCAGTCAATGGACCCTCCTTAGAAGCGTCTGAGTCCACAGAATCTAACAAACCCCTCGTGATTTTGATAGACAGAAGCGTTAGCCAGTAGGGAGTAAAACGGTGGCGCATCACCTGAACCGTGCGCACAACTTCGCCGGAATTCAAACCCATCGCCCCACGGTCCCTTTGTTATTGGGCCCTTGTTTTTGCACGGGGACATTTCAGAGACGCACCGGAAATACTTAGAAATATTGTTGACGGAAATAAGCGGAGATATACAGCAGAACAACGAAAAGGTAAGGAGCTTTGGATGATTTTGAAGGATATTACGCATTGTGTTTCTGGTGTTTGTTTGCTCACAGCCTTGTGAGGGTTTACCGGAGAGACGATCTGATAGTAGTTCTGGAATCTGTGTCGAATGCTCGTGCTTTTTGCTATTTCGGTTGCCTATGCTAACTGTTAGCTTTGTTATGCTAACTCGGAGAAGAGCGAGTTATGGCTAGAAATACGTGATTTTGTGATAAATCTTTTATTTGCGTACACTATTTGTGTAGAATGGTGTTTGGAGTGTGTAAGAATGTCTTAGATTGTTTGTTTTAAGCAGATTTTGAATATTTTTTTTGAATTTTTTTTTTTTTTTTCATATTCATAAATACATGCATAAATGGACATTTTTGGACGGTAAATGCTACAGCGGACCCGAATTCGGGGCTTAACAGGTAGCTTGTGGTAACCATTTTTACAGAAACACAACTCAACTTCAACACCAAGCAATTAAATCAGCACACAGCAAAAACATGCTAACGGTGTATGCTCACATGATAACGTTAATGATTTTGCTGCTTTATGCCACCCACACAAACAATATTTCATTATGAATACTCCATAGATTGCAATGGTATAAGCCTTTCTACTTTTCAAAACTCACTGAATAAGCAGCTATAACCATAATTCACGTCTTACCTTTGCTGTTTTGTGATCAAACGTTGTGTTTAAGGGCATGTCAACGCTGCTAATGGCTACTCCTATGTCTCTAAATCAGTTTTGGTCGATTCTACACTTTAACCATTTGCATCATCTAAGAACCGATCCGCAGCCTTGCATGTGAAAACATGGTCTGTGTCTCCATCTGGTGGACGGATAATGTTACTCCACTAAATCTACAGGCATTTAATGTGAATAAAGTCCAAAGTTGGGTTCTTTGAATGGGAACATTCAAGTGTCCACTTGGATTTTTCAAGTAGAAAAGGGTTGTATTTAGATGGAATTAATAACTGTAATAATATCAACAATGCAATGAAATGAAGATTCCGCCTCAACATACCTCTGCTTCACTTAATTAGCATCACTCTGTGCACAGGCAAAGTTCACATGTGGTTTGCTAGAGACTGCATCATTCAAGGGTTTAATTTTGGAGAGTCATTTTTGGGCAGAGGCCTGAGCCAGAGACGCCAGGCACTTTGTAAAATATCTATTTGTTTCTGTGAACAAACAAATGTTTCATTTACATTCAGTGTTACTCACCAGATCGTGTGTATCCTTGAGGTCTAACTACCCTGTTGAATGCAGTTCGTCCTTGTAGAACAATTTAAAAGCTTATTGATTTGAGCATTCACTTTAACTTTGTTGGTGTATTGCTGCAGTTCTTATCGGCACCTATCAATCAATGTGAAAGCATGTGAAATGTGTATTGCATCGTGCGTATACATGTGTGTGTATGATTAAAAAAAAAGAAAAGAAAACTGCACCATAGTGCTATTGAAGGTAATAAACTCCACATGGTACCTTAAATTACATAGGAGTCCATATAATAATGCAGTGCACAAGAACAAGCAAAGTGACCTGCCTGCAAGGCTATAATCAGGTTATTAAAGCATACGCAATATGGCAGCTCCCCAACCGGCAACATTGATCTACTGACATAAATCCTCCTCCGACTGGAAATAACTCGATACTAGCACTCAAATAAAGCTTAGGGTTGAGAGATAGTTATTGGAAACTTTTATTAAGTACTAACTCAAAAATTGAGGCTAAGTTCAGCAGCAATGGAGACAACTTTTTCCTGATAACATCTAAGAGTTTATGCAGAAGTTTACCCCTGAGCAACCCGGGAGCAAACACTCAGGTGTTAAACGTTCCACCAGCGTGCTACTTAGATTTTCTATTTCTCTTTTCAATGCATATGAAAAAATAACACGATGTGAGGCTTAATCTCTGGGGTCTCTATGCCTAGGGTGTTTAGCTTATAAAAGTGAACCACACAAACGTATACACCAGAATGTACCTCTGTCGCTTGTCCACATTTAACCTTAACGTTATTGATGATTAATTTCTCTAAATGTTGATGTGACACACAGGAAGTCCGTGTGAGGACCTTCTGCTGTGGCTGCATGCAGGACTGATGAGAAATCAGAAAATAGGATATTTTTAAGTCAACCTTAATCTCTGTATATTACAAAGAGAAATATAGTTATGAATTGAGTCTGTGCTTAATTGCCTCAGTGACTCATGAGTGTTAGGAACAAAGGTTATGACAGTAGGCTGTATACTGGGTGAGCTTGTGAGTGTATGATGCCTCTTATTCATTTCTTTTCGGTCTTCTTTCATCTGTCTGACCCCCCTCCACCCCCACTCTACTTGGTGCACACGTCTGTTTTTACTGCTACTCTAGCTACTGTTTTCTCTCCACTAGTGCTCTTTGAAACTCCATCTATGAATGGACCAGTGGGCTGAAAGTTCTCTCTTGTAAAGGTACCAATATCTAAAAAAGTTAGTGGATTTTTCAGCATCAAAGCAGAGGGGTTGAGATGGGGTTGTGGGGTTGAAAAGCGATGCCTGACATTCTGAAAAAAACCCCCAAAAAACTGTGAGCAAAGTGAACAACGGGAAGTGAAAACTGCTGCACTGTGAAGCACTGTGTTCTGCTTCCCGCAGCTGCCTTGCAGTCCGTCCAGGTGTGCACTGAATACAGAAGAGCGTTCAAGAGCGAGGTGAATAGAAATCCAACTGCTGTTTGCCCTAAACAGGTAGGCCAAATACGAAGCTGATGGAGGACAACTTGTTATCTTCTGCTGTGATAACACCATAGAAATAGAATAAGAGTAGAACGAACATTCCCATTCAAATCAACATAGCCGGTTGGTCAGAGTAGCGGCTATTTTTCTGTGTACTGTTGCCATTGCGGACCATGTAGGTCTGATAACACCGCTGGTCACTGCCGCTCACTGATCGCTCAAATAACAGCTGCTTCCTCCGCAAAAAATCTGACTTTAACTGAACAGCAGCTGCTAGTAAAGACAACAAGGTCAGCAACGCCTGTAATCAGTTGTCCATGTTAAATTAACTTGGTAGTCGATCGGTAATCAATGCTGTTGTTGTTTGTGAATTTCTGGGTAAGGGTCACGTGATGGGGTGTGACGAATCAGGGAAGGACACGTCGTGACTGCTCAGAACCAATCAAGTAGCGAACGTAGGTGTCTATGTCATCGTTTCCGAACTTATCCGTTTTCGACCGTCCTCACAAAGAGGCAGCCCAGGAGTTTTCAAACTTATCCGTCCTTGGGAGCATTTTCAAATTCCTCCGTTTTCGGTGCTCGAAAACTCCGGCGTAGTGTGGACGCTCAGTGTAAACATAGCAAAACATCTGCGTTTTCAAATGGAAACGGAGTAGTGTGGACATGGCCTAAAGCAAGCAGTAGAGAAGTAGTGTTACCAAGCGTAGAGAGACAATAAATTAGTAAAATGTGACAACTTAATGGTTTGTCAGATTCCTTTTGTAGGAAAACACATTGCTATTGCCAGATGTGTGAGAACTTTGTTCGGCTCATTTCCTGAAAAAAGTGTAGCATTAAAGCATGGTGGAATTAGCAAGCTAGCTAAGATCCAGTTGCCATGTTATTTAGCTATCTTGCTAATTCCACCATGCATTAATGCTACACTGGTTTACTAAAATGAGCCAAACCGGTGGCAGCGCTGGGTCTAATGGAATTCTTGACAGCTATTGGAGAGATTGTGCTGTAATTTGGTAACAACATGCATGGTTCCCAGATGATGAATCCTACTGACGTTGGTGGTCTCCTGACTTTTCATTCACTGCCACTAATAGCAAAACTTTAAAATATATGACAGAATTTGTGTCAGTCGGGGTTGTCCTAGCTTGTTAGCCTACTAGCAAGCTAACGTGCGGAATGTCAGTGTGAATATGGAGTTATGGTCTCTTTTTCTACTCTGGTACCCAGTATGCAGCACAGCGCACTTCAGCCCACCCGGACTCCGACTCTGTCACTGTATGTGGTCGATGAGATTTCACCACAGTCTTCTGTCACATTTTCATTTTATTTTTTTCCCCATTAGATTTTGTGTTCACAACATCTTTTCACTTCTCTCGACACTCTTGTGACATATTTCTTTTTATATCAGTGGCTGGCTGCCAGTGTTACTGCCGCTGAAATATATTTTTCGATTTGGTTCACTTGGTTCTATCCGTGTTGTTCATGTTCCCTCCCTCCTGACTGTTTGCTTACAGAGCTTTCTGTCAACAACCTCCTGCAAGAGTTTGTTCACTTATGCACCAACTGCAAATGGCTTACAGGTGTTCTTTATCTCTGTTAATTGAGCTTCCTGTGCTGTATTGCAATCAGGGCTAATGTGCGTATGGCTTTCCATCAGACATACTAGGCACCAATTAGACTAATTCGACTTTAATAAAGAGGCATATAGACTAACCAAACTTCTCATTCTTTTCTTTAAGCAATGCTTTTTTTTTGGCCATTGTTCCATAAAGCCCAGCTCTGTGGAGTGTAGAACTTAAAGCGGTCCAATGGACAGATGCTCCAATTCTGGGTTATCTTTTGTCTCTTTGTGGCCTCTCTATTTCATGCCCTCCTTGCCTGGGCCACAGTTATTGGTCTTCTTTTGGTTTGTAATGAAACAAAATAGGAAAAACGCCAATGGGGCTGAATGCTTTTTGCAAGGCACTGTAATAGCTGACATGAAAAGCCTCCAGCTTGTGATGCACAGGCAGACGGCTCAGACCTTCACCAGCAAACTCAGGTCGCGAGAGACTGACTGTCGACAGTTGTGACTCAGATCAGAACACAGAAGATTACTGGATCAAATGGTTATACAACTGCAGTAAATGAGATATATGAAGAAAAAAAGAGCACAAGCAGCGGGCTGAGAGTGAGTGTGCCATTTCTCCTGGCTGCAAACAGATTTTTGCGAGCTGCGGGCTACAGCTATTACTGTTAGACCCAGTGACACATTTGACTGATCATTATGAAGCACAGCTGTCTTCCTCAGCATGATGCTGCTACCCGTCTTTGTCACAGGATGATTAATAATGCAGTTGCAAGGGGAGCCATGATCTCTCTTTAGTACATGCATGCATGCATATGCATGCAAACAGAGCAGTGGGACTTTTAATGGGGAATAATCTGTGGATAATTGCACTAGCTGCGAGAGTCATTAGTAGTCCTCCAGCCTGTCTCAGTAATGACTCGCAAAATTCACGCCTGTGTTATGATAATCTCTCTCCTTTTTTCAATACTGTATCTCTTACTCTCAGCATGGGTTGACTTCAGTTTACTGGGTATTTAATTAAACGGATATTTCCCTCTTCCATAAATCCATGAACTGTTAAACATAATCATATACAATATAACTGCACATAAATCACCTGTGGGAGAACTTTGTTTCTGAAGTTATTTCACTCATAGTTAGTGATTATGAGTAATCAACAATTTTGATAATTAATCCATTCTTTTTAGTATTTTCTCAAGAAAAAATGCTCATAAACAGGGTTGGTGGTTTGATCCCCTGTCCTTCCTGTCCGCATGTCCAAGAGGGGTTTAAATTGAACCCCAAAGTGGCCCCTTGCTTATGTTTGGGTCAAAACAATTTAACATTAGACAATGTGTCAATTAAAGTTTGCTGGTCTCGGCTTTTCAAATTTAAGTATTTGCTGCTATTCTCTGTTTATATCATTAGAAAGTTAGAAGTTTCGGTCAAAATATGCGATTAGACAACATCGTTTTGGACTCGCAAATCTTTTAATGCAAATTTTTCATAGATTTTGTATTAACTAAATTGGTAATAGAATCATGAAAAACAATCAGTGCATCAATTGATAATGAAAGTAATAATTATTTGCAAACCTACTCTTAACGTTGTACTCAATACAATATAATGGCTTGAGAAGAAGGTAGCGCATACGTTTTCATGCAGAGGGCAGACACTTCATGAAAAGCTTATTTAAGCAGTAATGACCCAACTTAGCTGCCATGATAAGCACAAATTAATGTATTCTCCACAGTGAATACCTTCCATCTGCTACTTCTTCCTAATCATTTCCCCAGTTTTATGAAGGGCGCCGCACTAATCAACTGCTGCTGATAGAGTCTGGTTTGGCAAAGTACCAGCCACTAATGATCGAAAAGTGCTCTGGCATCAATCAATCATACTTTTTCTTACATTTACCTTTTGTCTGTAGTATTTAGTCAGTATTTAGGACCCTATAGGATCTATCTATAACATAAAAAAAGATTCAACTTGCTATAGTTGAATAATTATTTTATTATTTATCATTCGTCTGAAGATTGAATTCCTCTGTTTGTCCTGTCAAATCATATTCTAAAATTAAAAAAAAGCAAATTAATTTGTAGTCTCAAAATAAAGGTTTCACTAAATATTTTACAAAAAAGATTGATAACGATATTAATAATCATTGCAGCCTACAGTCTAGAGGGTAGACTTGTATTGGCCTTTGGTGCAAGCACATTCATTAACTATAGAGAAAAGGTTTGTGTCCATGATTGTTTTTTTGTACTGTTTATGTGAAGGTAAATACTTCAGAGTACAAGTACTGTTACCACAAGAGCATATCTGTCTCATCAGAGGGAATGGGACTCCACAGAGTGGAATATGATGATGTCATTCTAGAACACAGAGGACACATTACAAGTCAAAATCTTCCTCATATCAGTTCACATTTGTTCCTGTGTGCAGCAAACAAGTCAAAACTGTCTGTTTCTTCTATCGTCTTTTTTAAGACTATAGTTTGAAAAAAAAAAACCATTGACAAGAAGCAGGTTTCTCATTTCTATATGTGCAAGAAGTCCAGCTCCATTGCTTCTTCTAACATGGACTTTCAAGTCGTCAGAGGAAGCCAGCTCTCCTCCAAGTCTTCGGATTACTTAGTTCTGGATCCTGCTCAGAGGATAACATCCAGCCAAGTGTTGCAGCATCCTTTCGCTACAATGGGCCACTCTAAGGACTTCTGTTGTCCTCAAAGTCTGAGCTCAGGTGAGGATAACCAGACATCGACCAGATCCTCCTGCGGTCCACAAAACCCTCTGCCATTTTCGGAAGACAACAGATCCAGCATGGTCTACATCAAGCCTCTGGCAAAAAGAAAGAAGGCTTATGCTGAAATTTCACAAAGATGCAACGGCAGCCCAGACAACACTTCCCCCGAAAGTAAGAAGAGGAAGATGTCTAGAGGTACACCTGCAGTAAAAAGACCTTATGGAGAAATCTGGCAAGACAGCAAAATAATCCCAGAGATCTCCTCCTCTGAGAGGAAGAAGAGGAAGATTTTGGAAGGTACACCTCCGGTAGAAAGGTCTTTTGGTAATTTTTCCCAAGGCAGACAAATAATCCCAAGGATCTCCTTCCCAGCTCTCTCCCCTGAGTACTCTCCTAAGACGAAGGAGGACATAAAGGACACAAGACCCAAGATATGGATCATTGGGTCTAGTTACGTTTGGCGAGGGGAGGAAGGAGTGTATCAGAACTTTGGGGAGAACTTCGGACTCAATGCCGAAGTTCAGTGGTTTGGCAAAGGAGGCCTGCGCTGGAGTGACGTCCTAGTTTTTATGCCGAGTTGAAAACTCAAAGTCCCCCTGACATTTTGGTGATCCACGCCGGTGGCAACGATCTAGGGTTGACGCCCGCCAATGAACTTGCATTCAGAATGACAAAGGACCTGATGCAGCGCCACGCAAAGTTTCCTCGAATGACAATTGCATATTCCTGCATCAACGAGCGTCAAGCGTGGAGATATGGACGGCCAGGGAAGGTGAATTTTGACAGGAAGATCGTCAACAAATGCATCAGAAAGGCTGTTGGCAACTATGACGGTGAAGTGATCTAACATCCCCACCTGACATACAACAACAGGAAAATATTTGTGGCAGATGGATTGCATCTCACCAACGAGGGAAATGGAATATTTGTGACCAGCATCCACAGTGTCCTGAAGAAGATCCTTCATAAATACCACATATGAATTGGTCTCTCTGGGCGACTGTGGCTCAGTGGAGAGCAGGGTCGTCCCTCAAGTAAATAAATACTTAGATTCCATGTTTTGCTAAAAACTCTACACTCTGTGTCATCTTTCTTTTTTTAACATATACTGACAGTATTCCTATTATTTTCTCCACCCCATTCATATCAATGAGGGTAGTCTAAGTAATAGAAACACCCCTCTGTCCAACACAATACAATTCAACACCAATACAAACTGCTGCCTCAAAAATGATCATGTACATGAATCAAAACAGTTAAAACTAAAACTTCTAACTAACCTTCATTAGATATGGTTTGGGTGATACACAACGGTCATAAATGAGACCCCTGGAACCCAGGGTCTAGACCAGACCCGGGCCGCGGGCCGTCAATGGGAAATTAAGAATAAAACGTAAATAAGTGTACATCATGCACAGAATACAGCTGCATTAGTTTTATTTTGAAGGCAACTGTTTCCGGGTTTTTTTTTACTCAATTTACGTAAGTTAGAACATTCGTGAATGTGTGCGAGCAGCAGCGTCACTGCAATGTGTTGGTGAACTGAGCTTACGGGAGATGTGAGTTAGCTGTTAACCCTTAAAAATGTCAGCATGACGCAATACATTTCAACATCTCAATCAGTTCCGATAGAGAATGAACATTACAACCTTCATGAAGGTAGGATTTGTTACAGGACTGGTGTATTGGTGTACCATATAAGCTATGTTATGCTATATAGTGTAACGGACCCTTTACACTGGGATCTTAACAATCGTGTTTAACTCAGTTTAAGCCCTCTGAACTATAGATGTAGAATTCACTACATAGCCGTGTGTTGGCTGAGATGTCAACACTTTGATGCTCAATATCTCAGCTCTGCAGTTACAGCCTCCTAATTTCAAACTCACACACTGTAGAGAAGCAAATAGCACCATTCCTCCACAGCTCTGTTAGAATTCCTTGGCGAAACATCGGATGTAACTTTAATCACATTTCAGCCCCCAAAGTTGTACTGCTGACCATTGTGTCAAGAGATCTATCTGAATCTGGATTACTTTCTCAAAGCCTGTTTCTCTTTTGTGTTTTTTATGTCTAGTGGGGTTTGTTGGCAATCGGATGCATTGATGTGCAGTGCAAATGTTTTCATCGAGTGAACTTGGATGTTCCCCTGAAAACGTTTTCCTTTATTTTTGGACATTTGGCATTTAAATTTCTCCTTTTGTCTGACTTCATCCAAAGAAGAGCGCTGCATGGAAACTGGATACTATTTTATAATTACATTGACCCTATTATGACATAAGGAATATTTCGGAGAACACTTAACTTCTTAGCTGTTTTATCATATAATGAGCTGGGATTAGGGTTACATGCCTACATAGGCAAGGTCATCTTCTCTAAAAATGTCTTTTCACATTATTTTATAATATTATTCAATGACTTGATCACATGCATGTTGAAACACAAGACACACATTTTAAATGGTAAATAACAACAATGTTTGTAATGAATCTAACGATAACGTAAGAAATGTCTGTCTGTCTCAGTGTTCTTGGCAATCTCTCATCAGATCTACTTTCTACTTAGCAGGTGTATTGCTAAAGACCTAAGGGAGTGCTTTATTGAATTTGGTGCATATTGGACGTGCCATACGTTCAATGTTAATAAACTTTGAATGAACAAGTAAACAGTGCACTGTGCAGCACCGGGCTCTGCAGCCCAGGCGACTCATTGATCAAATAATCAATGGAGGAGTATTATGGTTAGGACCAATCAGAAACGGGTAAAAGTTTAAATCAAAGATGCTCCAAGATAATTTAGACTTTTTCGAAGGCTAACCAACCACTCTGATCATCTCCTTTTCTTTCTTTCTCACACTAGAGAATGTTAAACCTTCACACTTTGGCTCTTTTGATATCTGAGTTTACACACAGTCGTGAGTTGGACTTCCTGAGCAGTCCCTGTGCCACACTTGCTGTCAGCCGGCGGAGCGTTTTGAGACCAGACTCAGGGGGATCGAGGCGGATCTGAACGATTGCAGGGCATCAGTCACACCGTGGAATCGGCGGCACACTCCCTCTCCGATGCCTCCAGCCTGTCAAGATGTCGGCGCTCCTAATGCCCGACTGCAAATTCTGCTCGCCTAGATTCATTTTCTCTCCTACTGTGCAGGTGTCTGGGAGGATTTGGCAGTTTATTTTTTTGTTGTGAGAAGAATGCTGTTTCTGGCAGAAATGCTGGCTCCAGTGAGAAGGGAAGGCTTAGTGCTTACAGTTATCTGATTTATTCATTTTAAACATCTCACCTAACCATCTGACAGGAGCTTTTGTTTTCGCAATGTCGGGCCAACGTATATAGAGGAAAAGTGAAGCTCCTCATCCTTTGGTGCTGCATTGAAGGTGAAGAGTTCAAACATGCTGATTTATTTTGAAACTAAGCTTGATTTGTTACAAGAAAAGAGGAGGGTTGAAACAAAGACAAATGTTTTTCATTTAACAGCTCTACCAGGATGTTATGTGCTGCATTCTTCTTGGTCCCTTTCCTCATGCTGCTACACACAATGTGTCAAGTGTGGAACCTTGGTGTATTCTACTTCAGGGCATGTGAACCACACACACAGTAGTATTGTAGGTCCTGACCTTTTCAGATGAATATATTTCTATCTGAAATATTGCAATAGCGGTTTTCTCACTCTGAGTGCTGCAGTTAATGCAGGCTGAGACCTTGTCTCCTCCAAAGATGCCCTACACTTTGATGATTTAATACGAGTTCTTTCCTGGTGCACCTGCACTGCACACACATAATGCAAAAATGTCAGAATATGACCTTTCCCAGGTCTTTTGTTAAAACGACATTTCCACTTTGTCATTATAAAAACTTTTATGACATCCACAGCCGCCACATGTTAGATATAGGCTTTATAATTAAAGATTATATCTGTGTTGTGTGCGGATGAATGCAGATAAAACCCAAACAAGCAGAGCACATATGGACGTGAAGATAGTTCTTGAATGAATGTAGATTAGTGGACATTCTTTGGTTGGTATTTCTTGCTTTGATGATTAGTGGTCTGTACTTCCCAACTAAAAATGTCTTGGTGTGTACTACTGTAGGTAGCGCAGAGAGAAATCAGAGGTAGTGGTATTGTTAAACAGAGCAAGCTACACTTGAAGCTACTAAGCTTAAAAGTAGTTGAATACGTTGAAGCTATTTCACCCAATGTCTTCAGTAATTTACAAACAAACTCATCATTTTCTTGTGTAATTTCTTACACCACAAAGCAAACTAACGCAAGGCACTGAGTTACATAATTACCAAATAGAGATGAAGGGATGAACCAAGGTTTCATAATGTCATGATTCCATAACTGTAAGAATCGTAGAAGCTACAACATCTATGGTTGTGATTTCTGCATTGTTGCCCTGTGAAAATGACTCTTGTTGTTTGTGTGCGCGGTGAAAGTTCCTCTCACTCGAGTCGCATATTTCTGTGTTTATTACGTGTGTTTGAGAGTCATGACATCCACTTGAAGCTTGAGAAGCCTCAAAACGGCAGTGTGGGGACATTTTTAATAACTAGAAAATGACCAGGGAGATGTTGTAGTCGATGGATATCTAATTTTCAAAGCTTGGCGTCAAAAAGTGACTGCAATGGGCCGTAACTGATCCGTGATCTGTACGGATCATGGTGTGATTAAATGTAATCATGTAAAATGTCATTTTTGGCGAGAAACTTGAATGAATACAGTTGTTTTAACGAGATGAATATAAAACAGACATCTGACCTGTGAGATCCATTGCACGCCTCACAAAGGGGTCCAACATCTTTGAGACAATCATCCACCCCTTTGTTACCTAGTCAATGTAAAAACAACAATTGGACATAGTATACCGTGATAATACATATTTATTTCATTAGCTTTATTCTCATTAATAATCGTGAAACCCTGATATTTCCCCTGACAACACCCCTATTATTAAATGAAGTTCGGTTCCAATTTGACTTTTGTCTACACTCATTAAAAAAACTCTTAAACCTCTGTCATGGTTTGAGCCAGTATGGCCACATGTAGTGCTGCTGCATGTCACTGTTTTGTCTCCGCCATGAAAAAGAGAAAAATCCACAGCCTGTTTTTAAGAGTGCAACATGCTGGGAGCTCAGTGGTGCACTTCTGTAGTTTTTGTTTTCAGGCACACCCACCTGGGGTGCATTTCTCTGGAGGAAACTATATTCACATAATGACCCTTTTCCAAAACCCACCTCTACCCACCAACACTTCATACGAAGCTTCACTCAGTGTTCTGGCGCTGTATGTGTTGTATGAAGTCACACATCCCGCCACAAACATGTGTCCTCACAATGGATACAGATAGGCTGCTTGCTCATCTAGCTGATCCTTATGTTTGAACTCCATTGCACATTATGAAATGTTAAACCCGCCATGAGCAGGCAGTTTAAGGAAAGTGTATCAGTGTGCACTGCCAAAACTAATGTTTTGTGAAATAGCCAGTCAAAACCTCAATTTGTATGATGTTTCCTCAGTGGAAGTGGAGAATGACCAGTCACCAGACTTGCTGTCTGAGGGGTTTTTATCGTCCACTTCCACTCCACAGTAACTGATCTGGGACAGGCCTTAATGTGACAGATTGTTATTGCAGTGTACAAACAGAGGGATGTGGGGATTGAGCTGTAATAAGTAGTTGTGCTGTGTTTTGGAACAACCATTGTCACATCAGCTCCCCTCATCCAACATATAAAACAAGGAATCTCTGTCCGCTCATCTGATCTTCTTCACAGTTGGCAGCTGTTTGGCTGTTTGGCTCGGTGGCCCGGGGATTGCAGTGTATAACTGGGTGCCATTTAGACACGCAACATGTTCAATATTAATAAACTTTGAATAACCCGTGCTCTGTTCAGCAGCAGTCTGCAGACGGCAGCGGGCTCATTGACTGCAGTTTACTCTACAACAGACTCTGGATAACAGATAGCCTGAGCCAAAGTGAATTTAATCGATGTTTCTGACCTGGATGTGTTTCTCCAGGGCCCCAGGCCCAGGTTGGCTCTCTCGCCTAACGATAAAGTCTGTCCCTGGTGTTTCTTTTTTCCCGTTAACCAAAGTGTATCGCACCAGTGTTTCTGGCCGTGAGAAGCTGCAACTTGAGCTACTGTATGTCACGCCAGGTGTATTGCTCAGGACCCAAGGAAGCGCAGTGTTGAGGGTGAAGTTGTTTGCTCGGGGTGTTAGAGAAAGAAGAAACGGCTGAACAGGCATGTTTTAAATGGGCACTGCTCAAGTTTCACTAATTGGGATCGTGTCATATATTACAGACAGATGCTATTTCAGATATAAATCAACATCTCTGTTTCTCACTTTAGCATCAACATGAACTCTTTATCCGCCTAACAGGATGAACTATCATTTGGTTCTGGCTCCTGATTTTCAAACTATGAAAAACATGGCAGCACTTTTGGAAATTTCCGCTCAGCTTTCTGCCAATCGCTCGTCTGTGCTTTACATGTAAGTCATGAATTATTTACGCTTTGCTCGTTGCCTCGTTCTGCTCAGGCTGTTTTACTGGTGTTGGCTCAGTTCTGGAGTTAGGAGGGAGGTAATTAGCTTAAACCAAAGGTGACGTTCTGCACAGCATGAAGTAAAACAACATCTGCCTATCCTTCTCAAACATCTGTCTTGTCTGTTTTCTTGGTTAAAATGTCTTTATATCGGTAACAATGTGATTGAGGGCAGATTTCTGTCAAAAGAGGCTGCAATAAGTGTTCAATAAATACGTCAATAAGTATGAAGTTATGCACATTTTCTTTAGTTTAACTTGAAAGTTTAACTTGATTAACTTTTACCGTGACTGAATGAGAACGATGTGCCAAAAAATGATGGAAAAAGCTTCATTCATTTTCAGAAGCTTCACTATAAGAACTAAGATGCGTAGAAGTTGTACAGTAGCAGAGAACATTTGTATTTATTTTACACCTTTTTGAAAAGTGGTTTTGCTCCATTCATTTATAACAAAGTGTTCAACCTGTGGTGGCACAGAAATATATTTGTGGTCAAAGAAAAGAACAAGATTTGCACAATTATCCAAATATGATGAATACTAGAGTGGAAGCACATTATCTAGTAATAATGAAGGCCGTGTTGACAGTCACATCGGCACACAGTTAACGGCAGCCATTACGGCCCCTGGGTGCATTTGTCTGCATCTCTCTCCCTTTTTTCTACTTTTTCCTCTATTTTCTCGCTGGGCTGAGGTGGAAATGAACCAGAAATCTCTTTCATAGGGACTGTCTGGACTTTCAATGTCTTCTGGCAAAATGCATTACCTTGAGAAAAACGCCTCCATGCCCATTTACTCAAACTGTTTGTGTTTATCCAGTATTAACAGAAGGTGTCAATCTACTTTACGCACAAGAAATTTCTTGCAAACCAATTTAAGCTCAGACAGGCATAATAAGCCAATATGCATCCAAACCAGCGAGAAATTAAAATTTGCATGCATTTTTGAGTGTTTCCAAAGAGAACTGTGCATATTTAACCCAAACTATTCAACTCAATTAGAGAACACATCCAACCTGTCTGAATGTAACGGACCATTGTCGAACCGTGATCAGTACGGATCCCCCCCTCACGGTTCGGCACGCCTGTGGACCGCTGATTAATTACACAGTTTGACGTTAACCGTCACAGTGTGGAATAAAGTTTTACTGGCGATTGTTATCCGCCAATGTTCAGTAAAATATACGATCAGGACATCGGCATTTATGCTTTTCTAGTCGCTGATCTCTGATAATGTTACATTGTAAACCAATCCGTGTTTAAATCGACAGGAGGAGAACCAAGGGTCCATTCAGTTACACCATGATGCATTCAGGCTCTGTTCAGTGAAAATGAGTATCGAGCGAAGAAAAACTATAACGTCATCATGATCAAATGTGATCTCGTAAAATGTAATTTTGGTGATAAACTTGAATAAACATAGTCGTTTGAAGGAGATGTTTTCACAGCAACATAAATAGATATTAGAGATGAATTATGACCTGTTAAACGTCCTAACACTAGCTCTAAGCAGCTTACCAATATCATTATATCATAAACATCATTACAACTTTATTTATTTTAATCAATAACATACAATATTTTATTTCCTTATCGTTTGCATTGCGTGTTTTTTTGAAGAAAAAAACACTATGAATTACTTTAACAAAGTAAGAGGATAACATTCAGAACTTCTGATGGTTTACAGACTTCAGAGCGGTTTAGATGTCTGGAGCCTTGTAGACCAGCTGCTATAACCAAACAACAAAGGGATCTGTATCCGTCAATATGGATTATCAATGATCGGCAATTAGTACCGGCGGCAAAAAACATGATCAGAGATCTTTGGAAGTTAGATTTGCTTTTTTTCTTTTGTGCTGATCCGATCTGTGATCTGATCCGAAGATATGCAATTTTATGTGAAACATTAAAAGGAATCTTATGTGATCTTGACTAATTCTTGTTATTATAATCGTATTGTGACAACACAGTGTGCTTGTTATGCAAATGTGGCTGGTTTAAAATCCTTGCAGAGATGACACTAGACATAAATACTTAACTCAACGTGGCTGTCCTTATTCTCATCCTTTTTACTTCTGAAGCACACATGGACGCATGCACATACACACACACACACACACACACACACACACACACACACACACACACACACACACACACACACACACTGTTTCCTGTTTGATTAAATGGAGAATTATTGCGCCTGCTAGTTCTATAACTGTGAAGGGACAGTGCTCAGATGGAAGCTGAGTCCAGACGAAATGGTGCACTTTATCTGGTGGTAAAAGGTCGAAGTGGCGCCGCTCTTCATGGCCTGAATTATGTTTCCTTTACCTCACACACACACACACACACACACACACACACACACACACACACACACACACACACACACTTCTGTTATTGGCTAGCAGACCGCTGAAGTAGGTTGAGGTGAGATATTGTTGCTGACACACGAGAAGCGATGCCAACGCACTGACAGCCACATTTATTTTGAGCTTTTAACTCACTGCATTAAATTTACAATTAAGCGGCGAAAGTAAGGCGATATTAAAATGAGCTTGGAAACAGCGTGAGCTGTGACAACCTTCCACAGACACAGAGCGTTGTTGTGCTGATCTTCATCACCATATAGACTTAAAGAAGATGAGAGGGAAAGAAAGTTGTTTGCCCTTTGTTGAATCCAGACTGACACTAAACAGAGGGAGAAATTGCCTTTCAAAATGGCGAAATGACACTGGATGAAAATAAAAATGTGGCACAGAAAAATTTGCTTTACATGTACCTCTGATTTACACAATGTAGCCACAAACTTCTTTTACAGCAGGAAGTCTGCTGTGCTTGACATTTGCAAAAAATGTTTACTGCTGCAAAAAGAAAGCGCCATAGACAAAGGAACAGAGGGAGGTTTCGACAGCTGTGAACAAAAACAAAATACATTATGTATTATATAAATATATATTTCTCACCCACGAGTTATATAAATATTCTCAGATAATATCTGGCGTTGTATCTTTCCTTTGGGCCGTGTTTTCATGAATCAAGACACTGAACTCAAAGTGCAGTCAAGCGTGCGGTGTGCACAGCGACTGACAGCGTTATCTGTGGCTGTAGGCGTGCAACGCGCTCAGGGCGAACATGGTGGAGGAAGGAGAAATGCTAATATTATCAGTAGATGTCTTGAATTAAAGCTGGGGCCATTAGATCCTCTTAACCCCTTTTAAAAAGCATTTTAATGTGGGGTCCAGTCTGATTATTGTAATAAAAAGTGTTATGACCCGAAAGCAGGAGGCAGAGGCAGAGCAGGAGGGCTGTCATTACAGCACTTAACGAGTTAAGGGGCGTCGTCTCCTGAAAGGAAACTTATATGGTCCAAGAGTGTTGACATGCTCAGCAGCACAGACACAAACAATACGCTACCATGCATGTCCGTTTGCTTTAAATTAATCACTTTAAAAGATAATCGTAAAGTGGATTTTTAATCCTACTTTTTCACATTTTTATAACATTTAGACAAATTGATGAGAAGATATTTGCACTCTTGTTATAAAATAAGCATTGCTCTTAAATTTGTAGTAACTACTTTATTTTATTATTTATCAGAACAGGTTTTCTAAATGTATTCTATAATTCCATATTTATTTTTCTGAATGAATAAGTAAAATATATTTTTGTTGCTGAATCCATTAATTTATTTCAAAATTGTTACATAAACACTGTAATCATAATAAGAAGGCTGCTTATTTATTCATAGGGGACAACACAATCTGCTAATAAGCCCATATTGGTATTTGTACTTTTAGTTGTCTATGTTTGATAATTTAGACATAATTTAGCTCATCATGTTTTAATCCAGGTGAACAATGAATGATTTGGGCAGAAAAAGCTTAAAAACCTAGACCAATACAATAACATGAAAATGTATTGACTGTGCCCTTATGGATGAACAATGAACATTCCTCTACACACACACACACACACACACACACACACACACACACACACACACACACACAGACACACATAACAAGCTGGCTGACATGGCATGAAGACCAATTATCATGTTTCCTGGGAATTGTGATAGAATGACAATAATCCTAATGGTGCTGCAGTAGTTTCGATCGTCTTCAAAGGGCTTTGTGTTTGATCTTAGTGGTCCTCTCTGTCTCCTCCACCGTCACCTCAGTGCAAACACAAGGGCCGTGAGGTTAATGGAAACTTGATGGATTTCTTCCACACTGAATAAAGCAGCTGTACTCCTGGAAGCCTGATCCTAGACCTGCTGTGAGGCTGTTCTCAATGCCCACACATGGTCCTCTTTTCTAGCCCGTGGTTGTGACAGTGCTGCAGAACCAAACCCAAAAGCATAATATGTAGAGACCAGAAAAAAGAGAGCACACTTTTTAGATGAAGCCCGGTATGTTGGGCCACTGACAGGATGACAGACCTCACAACGCAGAGACTGAACCACAAATAAGCACAGTAGGGATGTTTAGGTTTGAGCAGATTTAGAAGAAATGTCAGTAGAGGCAGGAGAACTAAGTGGAGGAGCACGGGGAGAAAATGTAAGTGCTGCTGGATGCATCTATCTGTGTTTGCACCCCGGGACTGAAGGTGCGTCAGGGTCCTTACACTTTATAAAATCCCTCCACTCTCTGCTGGTTTTCTCACGGCTCCGCTGGCCTGTCAGCTTCAATGAGCGTGATGTTAATGTGATTCAGCAGGGCCACAGAGACACTGCGCCCTCTGAGGATGATGGGATTGGTCGGAAGCTCCAGCGGAACATTCCAAGAAGGCAGACGCAGACGTCCTATTGGTGGGGGGGGGGGGGACACTTAAGATGTGAGGTGGATGTGATTTTTCAGAGGCAGGGTTAGTGGTGACACTGACATTGACAGAAACAGTTCTAGATAGACAAGAGAGCTGTGATCTAACCCACAAGAGTCACAGAAACTTTATTTGGTCACATTTTGATATACAGCATGGATTTCTGTAGTCTTCTCTACCTTTACAATAACTGCGCCATTAGTACCTTATTAGTAGTTACTGTTATCTCTCTATTGTCATTATCCAATCAAGGCATACAATGGAAACAAATATGGTATTTTAAAAAAGGTCCAGACTGAGTTACAAGTAACAGTACTCAGTTAGAGAAACTGAAGAAACCAGAAGTCCAAACAGAGATGAGCTGTAAACAGAAATGGCCGCGTTATTTCAGTGGATTAGTGGATTTACCCATATTAATCGTTCAGGCATTCAACAAACAGGGTGACCGTGGCTAAGTGGAGAGCAGGGCCGCCTTTCAATCAGAGGGTCGTCGGTTCGATCCCCCGGCTCCTGCTCTCCCAGTCTCATGTCAATGTGTCCTTGAGCAAGACACTTAACCCCAAAAATTGCTCCCGTAGCTGCGTCTACGGTGTAGATAGATACTGAATTGTAAGTCGCTTTGGATAAAAGTGTCTGCTAAATGACTGTAATGTAATGTAATGTAAAAACACAGAGACACCTGAGTGTGGAAGGTGTCACAGACAGTAATGGAATCATAATTGGAATATAATACAGAAATGTTCTTTCATCATTTGTTTGATTTTTAGATAAGATTTGAAAGAATGACACAATTACTTTAATCTGTGGAAGCATAACTCAAGGCACTTTATTCACATTTGCAATCAAGCAGTGTGTGTGTGTATGTGTGTGTGTGTGTGTGTGTGAACAGTGAATTCAGGTTTTGTTTTTGATTCTTTTCAGTGCCACTTATGTTTGATTATAATGCTTAACACAGATAATTGATATGAAATCTGCCCCTCGGAGGACAGCGCTGTTTATTATTCTTGTGCATCTGAAAAAGACTTGTTGACATTTTGCAGACATTTTAGTATTTGAGACGTGGACTTTAATTTCAGAAACAATGATCAGATAGAAAGGATCAGACAGTTGTTAATGAGTCAAACAGCTGATGAGCCGTGTCCCAAAGTGACACATGGATACAATGATCAGAATATAGATCCTGATGATGATACGAGTGCTGCATGAAGTCAAACACATTTTCTTTAGTTATTTGAAACGGACAGATGTTTCCAGCTTTCCAATACTTCACCTTTATAGTGTTTTGTGTTTCAAAGCCTTACTTGTTATTTCTTACAGGGCAGGCCCACAAAGAAACGTCAGAGGGTCTGTAGAAGCCCTGAATACAGAATAGGGAGAAAACACAGAAGAGTCATGTCTGTTCACTTCAAGCCTGCCTTTTACACATTGATGCAGTCATTGTTCATTATCATCACCATCAGTCAAAAGCAGACAAGCGGACCGCAGTTCAAGCCTCCGAAGCAAAAACATATTTAAAATAAACATATGTTTGTAGGTCAAGGTCACAAACCTTTGGCAGAATAATAAGAGTGTAACTAGCAGAGCCCGAACGGTACAGGATGTTACTGGTTCAGATTTTATTCACAAATTATAACAATGCTTTATTATTCATTAAATAATCCAGGATTATATTTATATCCAGGAGAAGTATCCTCGTTAAGTGAATTTAAGTACATTGTGCTGATAATGCTTCTTTCACCCTACACTTGAAGTACAAATTTAAATTCAGGACCTTTTATGAAGCAGCATTGAAGGTTTTACTATTAAACAGAATTTAGAACATATCTTGTGATTCACTCTCAGCCGTGACTTGGCTGTCTACATGGCTGAGAAGGCGGTTATCAACCAATGACGCAGCGTTAACACTGTTAACTGTATTATCAACATATTATTCTTGCGTTTGCGTTACACTTAACGCTGTTTCTGTTCAGGCTGTCCGCTCATCCCTGTTGACACCAGGGAAGTGAATGAAGGGTTGGTTGTAGCATTAGCCAGCGTCCATGTACCTTAAGCAGCTCATATCCAGCATCCAGCAGCAGAAGTGAACTACAGTCAGTGAGACGCCGTCTCCCAACTGCAGAGGACATTCTTGACCCAGCCCCACCTCGCTGCTGAACAGGGTGCTGTTCGCTTGTTAATTCATAGTTTATTAATACCGAAGGTGTCACGTGTCCAAATTGCACTCAATTTGACACTGCACTTCCAAGTATGAAGTAGATCGGATGAGCGGTTCCCAAGGTATGTGAAGGATATACAGACATACAGAAAGACAGAGATTCATAGCTTTATACTTAGGTCTTATGCCCTCTTTGACGATGTTTGGAGATGACTTGGCTATTCCCCATCAGCTCCCTTTACTCAACACAACAGGCTGACCTTAGCAAAGCAGCCAAAGACTTGTTCATTCTGAATATCAACTTATTCTTGCCTTTGATTCAAGATCAGTAAAATGACAGTCATGAGTGGCCAACATGAACATGACAGGAAACTTGTCTCTGGAACTCCTCAGGATGAAGCATATGCAGAGGCTTTAGAGTCTGCTTTAGAAAAGCTCAGCACACCACATGCTCCAATCTGTAAGCAGCATTCTCACAATGGGGAAGAACTGCAGATATAATCTTTTTAAAGGAAGAACCATCTTTTTTCCCATTGCTGTTTCTGCCTTACTTTTATTTCAGTGCTTCCACCAGCTCTATGTATCTATTGTGATGTTAACACTGGAGAGGGTTCACCGCTTTTGTGCTACGACGGTAATGCTTCTTTTGTATCACTTATATTATTTGCAGTGAGCTTTTTTAAGAGCTTTATGTCTGAGAAGAGAGTACATGTGAGTTCAGAATGAAAGGTCTCTCACCTGCTCTTCTTGTTACAAAAGGAAATTACAGATTCCACTACCAGCACACAGTACAATAAAGGCTATGAAATGCTACATATACATTGGAAATCACAAGGAGCAGATTGGAGGCACAAAAGAGCAAACATGCATCAGCCGCAGAGACTTCTTAGGAGCTAACTAGTATAGAAATGAAAACACACATCAGGGGCAGAGCTGAGGAAGCACAGTTTTTCTGGCTATAGGTACTGTGTGAGAGTGCCTCACATGATAGATTTGCTTCCATTTAGCCATGTAATTTACGTACTTAGCCCCAGTGGGTACGTTATTTCCTGTTGTTGCCACTACGCTGGTGCACAAAGAAATAGTTCATTTCCCTAGCGATCTGTTTCCAGACATTGTGTTTTTTTTCTCTTATTCAAGTCCCTGGTATGTTGTTAGAGTTGCATTGGGAAGCCATTGCAAGCTCTGATTATTTTTCCCTCCATTATGTAAAAGGGAGGAAGAGAGGAAAACATCTCTGCTTCACATTTTCTGTAGGAATCAGAATAAGTGCTGTTGGTGTTGTTTATGTGCAAACTATAGATGGCAGCTTCCTTTGTATTTTGCACAAACACCAACTTCCACTTTACGAAGAAGCAGCATGTAGGCACAGTGTAAACTAGACAGAGTCACAAGAACACATGATAATGCAGATATTGCACTTTAATGATGCCTATTCACAAACAGATTTGTGAGTAATTAACTTACTTAAATGCAGTTGTCACACATTGAATCACAGGCCTTTTAGGGCCCCTGAAGGTTTGGGACCCCAGGGTAGTTGCCCCCCTTTTGCTGCAGAATCCTTAAGTGTTGGTTTAGCTCACAATAACTGGCCTCCTGTCGCCTCTCTTTGAGTCTGGATGTGTAAATGTAGGCTAAAAAAACCGTGAAGAGGAGTGAAATAATATTGTGAGCCCTAAAAAGGAACTCTATGTATTTAGCTAAAATGTTATAAAGGATAAGACTAGCGAACCTTCTAAATTCAAACCAGTCAAATAATTTAGCAACTAGCCGTCTGGCCTGTCAGGGCCATGGACACTGAGACATACATGGGACATGGATACAGCAAAGAAATCCACCCTGTGTTCAGGGCTGTTGAAACAACCGCAATATTGAAATACACTCTATTTGCAAAATAAAAATGGCAATAATACTGCATATACTGTTGAGTCGATCATTATCACCGCGGGGAGATCCTTTGAGTGACGGTGTGAGCTGTGTTATCGTGAACAGCAGGTCAAAAACGTAAAACATTGAGCCGGAAAAGAGACGTAAAGGGCAGATAACACATTGTTTGAATACATGATGGAACATATCTGTCCCCAACATCCATGTTCCGCTCTTCCTCTGCGTGTTCTCAATCACTCTCCTCTCCTTCATTCAAAGCTGTCGTTCTCTTCTTATTCTCTGATTTATTTCTACATTTTCTCCCCAATGTAAATAACTGTGTAACCCCAACTGATCTACTTGCACTCCATTCACTCTCCTCTCTGTTCAGGCCTCGTTGTCATGCATATTTGATTTAGTGAATAAGTGAATGGGGCTTTTCATGGCTAGAAAATATTTTAAAGGGCCAAGTGAAGTCACACAGTAAACGGTTTGCTTTATAACATATTTCACACAGAACATAATCGACAGCCAGGTGCATTGTCTCTTGTTGTTATGAACTAAACAATACCCAGATGACTTTTCTTTCTTCTCTTTTTTTATGTGCATATTACGAGACACAGTGAAATGTAAATTACACAAACTTATTTTAGTGGCGATATTAAAAGTTGTCCGGCGGTTTTAACAGTAAAAGTTGAGCTTTCTGTTCTCCACTTCATTGATTTCATGACTGATAGCCCCTTCCACTTTTAGCACTTTTATCAGTAATTGCCTTTTCCGAGGTTGTAATTGCACTATGAGGGCATCGCTGAGTGTGTGCGATTCAGACATACCGGCGGCCGGAGGTGTTTTTTTTTTTTTTTACATTCCTGTGCTATTTTCTCCCATAGACTTCCCTCCAGAGATAAACCTAGAACGGTTATATGAATGGACATTGTTCAGGGACTCTGGTCGCTGTGGAGAGAAAGAGCTCGACAGATGGAGCTGTGTTGCTTTGGGCTTCCGCTCTGTGTGAGTGTGTTTATCTGCTCTTCTGTGTGTCTGAGCACATATGTTCAAGCCTTCATGGGAGTATTTGAGTGAATTTGAATTCGCAGCGATGCAAACATTTTACTGTGCATGTAGCAGTGTGCCATATAGTGTATTCCACATACAATGTGTGCACATAAGTCCTAAAATGTTACTCTAAGCGAAACTTAATGCTTTAAATTGATTCTTTGTCGGCCTTCTTTCGATGAAAATGTCTCGTTTCCTGCCTCGTTACTGAAACACACTGAAGCACAGTGTGTGACACCAGACTTGTGCTGAGAGAGCATGCTGCTGTGGCGCTGTTCTGACTTTAAACATTCTGTTATATACATCCACATGCTCTAAACCCAGAATGCTGAGTTTACTAATCTAGATAATTCATCATTACTGGAAAGTGCCCGCAAGAGCTGTTTCTTTTTTTTTTTTTTACTTGGGTGACAAAAAAACAATAGCTAATGCTGCATTCTTGCAAATGCAATATAAATGCACAATTGCAGTAATGTGAATGTGTATGTGACAGCAGCTTTTCCTACAGGATTTATTTTTATTTTATTCATACATGATGTGTGGGGGAAATTAGATGCTTTTTGGGAACAATAAATAATAATTACTAAATGAATATGTAGTTTATTCTTTACAACACAATGGTTTATGGGATGGCATTATGAAAATTGCACATATTTTTCCTCCAAAATTTAGATGGCAGAATACAATATTGTAATGAAGACAAAATCAAATATTCTGTTGACTGATAGAATAATGATCTATCATGATGTTTATAGTGTATGCGGACTAATTGGTAGTGCATATGGTAGCAGAGAGCACACATAGACCAGAACATGAGACCATTACATCAAACATGTCCGAATTGATTAGTCTCTTAATTTTCTTAGTTTTAGCTGCAGCCCTTGACAATTACATTGTTCTACTTTATACCATCATGAGAAACGTCATGATTATTTGTAATCATAATTTTCCTACCAAGAACTTAATGGTTTTCAACGTATTACTGAAAGTTTCATCGCCATTAATCATTTTAGAAAACTAGGTCTGTCCTTTTCTGGAAGCAAACTCAGATTCCCATTGACAGGTACTGATGCATGATGGGACATCGGGGAGTGATTGGGTTTTCCACTGATGCCTGCCAACCAGTCAACAGATTGCAGGCAGATCCCCGCATGTCGTCGCTCTGCCTGGGAGAACCTCTGCTGGTGGGAGGAGTGAACGTAATCCCGCCAGACTGTGTCGTCCTGCAGTGACGGCAGCGCGGCCAAACCCCTCCTCGTTTCATGACGGACTGACTGACTCGTGATAAGAAAAGGAGCTTCAGCGGATCCACCAAACTTGTGTACAGACGGGCCGGTTCTGATCGTGTTTCTCATCCGTTCGACAACTTCCTGCTCTCACACGGATAGAAAACAGAGAACTCTGAATTTTGTTTTCATTTGAATTGTGAGGCAGCCAACCAGTGTTTTGTGCTATAAAGATTAGAATTTTTTTTTTTTTTTATGACCATCGTACTTTTAGTTTGTCAGATTTGTCCTGTTCCCACTTTACCTAGTGGGGGTTGTGTATTCAGCACGGGGGCGGCTCAGTGCATTGTGTGTACACAATGCACTGAGTTCAATCCAAGGTCAACACAACACAGTGCAAATGCAGGAAGTACTGTCGCTGTCACACAGAACAGTGCACTGAAAAGTAAGCGTGCTGAATAGGCATGCTACTCTTATAAAGCTTAAACATCTGCAGGGCTCATGCTAATGAAATAAAAAAAAAACTATACAAATTTAATTTTAAAGGTTGCAAGATTACATAAACACATGTGGGACACATAAACATGCTAATAGTGATTGACAATGTCGAAACGCGAGACATCAATTCACCTGCAAATATGTAGTTTAATCAGGTAGTGTTGGCTGATTTTTGTCTATAATTACCTGATAGCAACAAAGTTACTTTTCTTACTGTATGTCTGAGACTCAACAGGTGACTTTATTTCAGATTAGTATGACTCATCATTTAAATGATTGCCACCTGTGCAGTCAGAACCAAGGGGAGCAATGACAACAGAATTCAGGCAAATAGTCTCTTAAATAAATAATATTTTTTTGAAATTGAACAATGAGAGCAATATTCAAGTGCCAACCTGTGACAGATCTCACATCAGACTTCTCAGCTGTTGAACTGGACGTGTTCACTTTCCAAATGTACAGATGTGTGTGTAGTTTACCTCTGTGTTTCCTTCTCCGTTGCCCTCTGCTTGATCCGTGTAGAAGCATGAATGTCTGAGAATGAACAGCCTCGGAATCTCTGACAGAAATATATGATGCTCTGGCAGCCAAGCTCCCGCCTGGTAATTCAGCCCCCACCGCTCTGTGCCGGTATTAGCCGACTGGTTGTATGTGAGAGCACACAATGCAGAATCTATCTGGCTTTGCGTCAGACACCATGCCCAGTCATTGACAGACCGCGGAGGCCAGATGGTGCTGGCCAAGATGACCAGAACCCTTTTTCATCCTGAAATATCTTTCTTTGTCATCTTTCTTCAATCTCCATGCAGTGTGGAGAAAAGAGTGGAGCAGCTGGTGGATAGAGACTCAGTTGGAGAAATCATATTGCTGCAAAGTTATTCCATTGTAACAAAATAATCATGCTACCCTTAACGTTGTATTTTAACATGCGGTGTAAGTCATGATTTAAACATCAGTGTAGCAATGGGCCTTTTTATTGTGATATCTTTACAAAAATGTCTGTGAACATCTCAGAACACGCATATTTGAGATGAGTGCCTTAACTTCATAATAGTTGTATTTTTCCAGAAAACTCTTTTGCTTCCGTTCAGAAACATATTTGAGACAAAACTGCTTTTCTGGTGAGGTCAAATGTGTGGGAAGTAATTTTCTCTTTCTTTCGACAAACACTCCAGTAGAGACTTATTGTCAAAACTTAATGTTTCACAGTTATAATAACTGTGATAATGGTTTGCAGAAAATGCTACTTGTATCACCTCTCAAAACAATGCTTGTGTCTTGGTTCAGTTTTTGAGAGTAGCTGTTGAAGTGAAATAAAAAGCTGAAAAGTCTTTCGATTTTTATGATTTGTTTGAAATCAGTAAAAGTAATCTTCCTCCCTCCTGGCTGAACATAATTATGATGAAATGTCAGTCGGGCAACAGTCTGCTGTATTGTTTTGAGGGAAAAAAAACAATCTTATGATGTACTTTTGACCAATGAGTGTGACCCGTAGAGCAGGAGCACTCTGCCTCATGCTGTCAGTGGTGTTGGATGCTTGTGTGGATACTGTAGAAATAGGAGACGGGCTGCTAACTGTGTGCCTCCCTGTTTTCCTCCAGTGAACTGCACAACGTCAAGTCACATTCCAGCTCTGGATTTGTCCTAATTTGTGTTTATAACCAAAGTGACTTTAAATGTCTTACT
Organism: Cebidichthys violaceus; assembly: GCF_023349555.1. Lineage (NCBI taxonomy): Eukaryota > Metazoa > Chordata > Actinopteri > Perciformes > Stichaeidae > Cebidichthys > Cebidichthys violaceus. The sequence goes on along the minus strand of NW_027176406.1, from coordinate 4,349,445 downwards.
TCTGAAACAGATTGTGGATGTTACTCAATCCCTTTTGTTCCGAGCTTTAACAAACGATTTTCATGAGAAAACTGTGACAACACACCTGAATGAAGCCCAGCGCCTCGTCGTCATATAGTTTGCTTTGTACTCTGACCAACAGAGTAAAACCAGAACTTGTTTAGCTATTGAGCAAATATAAAATTCCACATTTGAGAAGCAGGAACCAGTGAATGTTCGACATGTTTGGTTGGAAAAATAAATAATACATTAACAAAATAGTTGCAGATTAAGTATTTTGTCCATAAACTAATGAAACAGATCCCTAGTATGGGCTTCAGGCTTCAGTGCTGTGCGGTGTAAGTGACTTTTCTCAAGTGCTTGTCATTCGGTCGTATTTAGCAGTAGTTTAACTTGAATTATATTGGTGTTTTGAATGTATGTATACATTGTTTGTAATGTATATCAATTGAATAATAGCACAGTCCACTGCAGTTTTGTTACTGCTGTTTTTAACATAGTCTTTCCACTTGTATTCTTTGAATCATTGTGTGAATCGATTGACAAGTAAATCCTAATAATTAAAATCATTTTAGTGGAGTTCTGATTGTACTAAGGGCTCCATTCAGAGCTGCTTAGTGCCATAATAAAGTCCGGTCTCGCACAGTTGTTAAGTGATTAACTCTCATGCTTTAAATCGCTTTACTGCATAAGAAACCAGGCGGTAGTTTAGGAAACACAGCAGGCCAAAGTGTAACAGACCTTGGCCCATGCAGTGTAGGAGGCTTCATCTTCAGTAGATATCCTCTAATTTTCATCCCCCTGTTTGCTTGACTTCATCACTCAGGATAAATCACACCTCTCAGAGTGAGAGCGGGGCCATGTTTTCTCAGGGAAAATAAGTTAGGATGTATAAGGTTGATATAACCTTGGCATGCATCATTAGAGCCTGTGTTCTGTAGTACTGTACTTAACATTCAGGGATGCTGCACATCTCTCTATTAGACAAAGCAACACCAGCAGACTGGTGATGAATTACTTGCTGCTTCTGATCTTTTTCTATATTCTTTCCTTTCTTTCTCAACTTTACTCGCAAGAATGACTGTCTTTTATTCAAGGTAAGTGTGCGAGCATTAGATAGAAGTGCTCTCGTAATTGATATGATTTTTCTGTCTGCTGAACAGCATTCTGTTTCTACTAAGCCTCCCCTGTTGAGACTCACACTAAGTGAATTTGCGCCGGGGGGAAAAAGAATTGGAGAACTTCTGAGTTTGATTGAGTTTGCACAGGATCGCTTTCCAACGGCCACAAAAAAACCGAAAACAAGATCAACAAGGCCGAGAGATTTGATTTATGGTTTGGGCTTCACACCTAAACAGACTTGTGCTGACACCACTAGTTTGTTGTTACAGGATACAATAGTGCAAGATCTGAAGCCACACTATTATTAATTTGACACCCGTGAACCCCAAATGGGGTTCAAGAAAAAAAACTCTACAAAAGCTGGTTTACAACAAGAATACTGTTAAATAACAAGCATGGGAGAACCGGGACAGGGAACAGGGAGTAGGAGATGAAGCAATTCAGCCTCCAAAGCAGAAAACAATTACGGTCCATAATAGTGCCATAGACTGAGCTTCAGCATAGTTTTACCTTCACAGTGTTTGAAAAAAAAGACAACGAGCGTCGCCTTCTGGTGCACTATATAATCTAGTGTAAATAAAGCTTTCTCTTCCATAACAAAGGAGGCCCAGAAGGTGAAGTCAGGCGACTTCACTTATTATTGCCTTTTTGCAAGTCAACAAAGCCAATTGCCGTGTCTCGTTTGCCAGCTGCTAATTAAAGTGAACGGGATTAGCCTCGAAGTTACTCACAACTTCTGCCCAGGCTCACTCTAATAGACTGACCTTTAAGTTGACTGCAATTACAATTCATCTCGAGTGAACTCTGAATGTCTGTATCCTTCCAACACTTTACATGTCTATCATTTCATGGCAATTCACACAATAGTTGAGATATTTCAGTCTTGACCAAAGACTGACGTTGTCACCCTCAGGGCCGCGCTGTAACTAACCCTCATGTTTAACATTGGTTCAAGTGCCCATTTAACTCCACTACTACGATGACCTGATAGATCCTAAGCTGTCGGGAGCTCTCTCAACCCTAAACCTGTCTCTACGCTTCACTGGTTGCTGCTCTGATACACAAGTGCTGTTTGGACATTGCTGCAGAGTGTCTGCACCGGGTTTTTGCTGATGGGAAAATTAGTTCTCGAGGTTGCGTTGTAAAATGTGCTAATAGAGGCCACCTTGGTAATTTGGTAATTTAAAAGCAATTTCACATTTAATTCAACTTGTACCTATAAGGCACCACTTTGAGTCATTTTTGGCTAATTGATTTTCTATTAAATGCGCTTTTAAAGTGTTGTGTTTTTCTCTCAGATGAGATGTTTGCTTGGTTTATGCCTCCGATGCTCCTTTGAGTCTGTGAACAGAGGCTGTGATGAGACTACCTGGGCTGTACTAGTCACTCCATCTGCTCTGGACTTCTCTTGGTGTCATTTTTGGTGTCAGGATCTGATATTACGGCACTGCGTTAGCGTGTCAGTCCGTGTCAGTAGATGGATTCTCGGGAGCACTCGTCAATACAGTCCTGCTGTCTAGCAACTCTGTTTCTTTTCTTTTGGTGTTTCCATAAAGTCTGTCAAGGTTGTTGCTTTCAGACGGCCACAAGCTCACATCTGGAGCTTCCTTACTATGCTAATGTCAAAGACTACCAGGAAATGCCCATGAATCTTCAAATACATTCTTTATTTGTCAAAGTTTCTAGTTTTAAGATGGTTTAGCTGAGAGCAATTGTAGACGTAGGAGCTTCTAAGAGTAAAGTACTAACATCTCAATGGCCCTGTTAATCGATGTAATAAAATATCCATTTAATATGATTTAAAGTGAACTTATCATTAATTACCTATGGGGCATGCCTGCAGTTTAACCAGCCAGTTTGAAGTCCCATGTGCTGCAGTCACTGCAGGAAGAGTATTGTCTTTGTCTTGACTGTTTAATGACAACAAATTAGTCAATCTGAAGCCAAAGTAGCGTGTGCCATTGTACCTGCTCTATGACCTATTGTTATATCTGTGCTGCAGGAAATGCCTGTTTCATCAAAACAATGGTGAAAACAATCGGAGGAGTCCCTTCAGGATTAGCTTTTCTTTCCATTGTATTGAGTTCATTTGGCTGCATTTGCAGAAGCTTTTTCAAAAATAAATAAATAATAAGCAAATAGGGTTTAATTTTGTGTTACATTTTAAATTGCGATGTGGTAATTAAATGAATTTGCAGTTAACCATATGTAATAAGCTCCTCTAAAGATTTATTGCAGCAGGTGTTTTTTATTTACTGCGAAGCAAAAAGCAAACATTTATAATCAAAGATTAATTTCCTCAGTCAAAGTGAATTCATCACCTAAATCTAATTACAGCTGAAGTCATGCACCTGGATCATCCATCCTTTCTCTGTGAATAACATCTCAACTTGTACCGTTAATAAAGTTACATACCTTTAAGAGCGGCCATTTTTCATTCAGTCATGTTAGCAGTTTCAAAATGCAAAGAACGATATCAAAGCTCCCTTCATTCAACACTGTAATTTCCTGAGTTACATTAGGTTGGTTATAACCTATTGTAACTATTGGTTACAATAGTTGTGCAGATTATTAGTGATGATTAGCTGGTCATTTTGAGTTTTTAGAGCCTTTATGTTTACTTCCTGGTCTTTTCAAAAACCCTTTTCAGTTGACACCTGATGAAGATTTAGCTCACAACAGCTTACTGAGTACCTTTGTTTAGCTAAATGTTCTTGTCCTGCTTTGATAAGAATGCAGGACCCTGAGAAATCAATTCTGGTGTTAAATGTTTTCTCTCCTGTGTTTTTGACTTGTGTTTTATTTTTTTCATCTGTGAAAGAAGTGGGGAAAAACGCTTTTCCAGGTGAACAAAAGGTTTTGACAGGATTTTTTTAAGTACCATTTTTTTGTATCTGTGAAAATGTTTTGTCACATGGTTTTGATATCAGGAGTTTGACGCAAGTGTTTGTGTTGTAACATCATCATGTTTTAATTTACATCACTAGCTGTCACACAGCTATGCACCTTGTGTTTAGAGTGGTGGCTCACTTCAGCCTCCTATGGCTGAAATGAGTATTACAAATACAAACACTTACCCCCACCCCCCAAAGAAATCACCTGTTAAAACTTTTTTTCACCTGTTTTGACAGATGGGATACGTTACTCGATCCTTGATATCATCCTTATTGTCAGTTTAATAAAATGTCACAGGTTGATTTCACGGTGGACTGACAGAGCTACCTTGCTTTATGCTGATGGCTCGGAGTCAGCTTTTGCAAACACCATAATTCAGACGAGCAGCTCAAGGTGTTTCGCACAATTCTCCCTCTGCAGTGTGTCAGAGAGAGTGAGCAGGGAGGGAAATAACTTACGCAGAAAGCTGCTGCAAAGTGAGCCATAAAGCAACACTGTGACATCGGAATGGCCTGAAAATCATCCCAGCCGTAATGGACCCGTGCTAGAAAATGATGAAGCAACATCTGGGTACAACTGCAGCAATGTCTCAATAACAATACGAACTAACCTGTCTGGTCAGCCGATGGACTTTCTCCTCTCTGGCCTTATCTCGTCCTGTCTGTTCATCTCTTATCTTTTATCCCCTCATGTAATCAACCTTCCTCTTCCTGTCCCCTCTGCATCACATTGTCCTCGTGTCATCTTTGTTGCTCTTCGAGTGCCGTGCATCACCAGCGCCACTTCCCAGCGGGAGGCCCTGTGTCTCGTCTCATTGGCAGCCGATTTGCATCCGGCTACACTGGACTACTGGAGTCGGGTATCAGGAGTCAGCAGGGCTCTAATAAATTGAGATGCTCTGATTCGTAATCCTGCTCTTTTCCCCCTCCTGTGCTGACAGAGTGGTCCAGAGAGGATGCAGTAACGGATTAAAGAGGCTCACAGCTTGCTGCACACTGCTGCACTGTGTATGTGTGTGTGTGTGTGTGTGTGTGTTTCCAGAGGTGAGAGGATCCGCTTAACATCTTCCCACCGGCATTCACTGATCTACTGCTGTGGGTGAGAGTCGGCACCGTGATCAGGGTTCACTCACTATTCAAGGAGAAATAATTTGTACTATTCGCTCAACGTTTCTTTCATTTTTATGTATTTATTTGTTTGTAATTTGCTGTACACTGAACATTATTATCCTCCACCAAGATTACAGATTTGGGTTTGAGCAATAATAAAATGATTTAGGTCTTTCCCCACCTCCTACCGACATTTGAGAATACATCACACAACAGGCTGTCCTGTGAGTTACAATCAGCTGTGAAGTGAATTTGGAGTCTAAGCTTTTAAAAGTTGTAATTTGTTTCTCCAAGTGGACTGGGATTGTATTTTTTGGTCTCATCTGTGCTGTTTTCGGTCAGAAGTCGGTATCATGTTAACATGAAATTACTTTCCTAGACGTTGGCGTTGGAACCCACCCTCCACAATATCGGGTTGTTCACTATTTTGCCAGCTTGGCTCAAAATCTTTTCTGTAGGATGTCATAAACAAGGTGAAGGGAGCTTTGCAGCATTTCATTTCCACACAAGGGGAGACGTTGTGTAACCCCCCTTCTTAACCCTAGAGAAGTTTTCATAGTTTCTATCATAAATGATTGAATTCTCCATATACACATTGTATACGGAAATTGACAGCAGCTTTGAAATTTAATTTATCTTGCGGGCAATTCATTTGTGGTTAGGTGGAAGGTGACTCATTCCGCTTTACCTTATAGCCCTGAACTGTTTGCAGTTGATTGTGTGAACCTAAACAGATAAAGAAGAAATATGGAACAATAAAATATTCTCCGTTATGACTCTGACAGATAGAAACTAACAGTATATGTGATCAAACCCTCTTGGGTAAAATGTATTTTATGTGTTCAATGCGACATCTGAAGGACTTTGAACGTGTTCTTGTTGGATGGTGTGTGCTACTTTTTAAATTAGCCTTGCTCAGCTTCTGTCTGATTGTCTGTCACTCAATTAAAGAAGGTAGAGCTTTGCCTTTAACGTTAACAGATGAGAAGCTTTCCTCGTAATGGATTATGGAACAGCCAGCGAATGGGTTTGAGGAAGGAGGAGAAACCTTTTCATCTGCATCTAAGGGATCAGTGGAGCGGAGGTTTCTGTAGGGGAAAAAGGGACTTTTTCTCATTTTACAGTGTTAATTAATTGTGGATGGGTGGGTGATGATATAATTATTGCTTGAATGGAGGAAGGATGGTTTTATTCATTTGTTGATGATAAGCTGTGTGATGAGTGATGTTATGCCGTCCTCTCCTCGGTAAATCACTGTCACCTCGTTTGCACCTCTGGTAACGGATTAGTGAATTATATTGTTACAACACATTTCGTCTCTCTTTCATACTAGAGACAGTCTTCTTCTTTGGATAATGTTCTGTAGTATTCATTGCTTTTCTCTCCCAAAAGTGGAGGTCTGCAGTCAATTTGACGACAGGGTGATTTGGAATGATTGGGCGCTGTCATCATGGCTGATGTGCAGAGTGTCGTAGAGTGTACACCCCCGTCAGGCTTCATTTCCTGAAGCTAACATCCTGGCATTTTGTGTTAAATGAGTTTGGGGTGGTAGGAGGAGGTGGCTGTGCGGCAGCTTGGGTTTGTCAAAAGGGCTACTTGACATTGATGTGTGTTAGATTGATGCGAGTCGTCCTTCAGAGAGCATTAAAGCCGCTGCCAGAATCTGTTACCGTCTCATCACATGTGGCAGGTTCTGTAATGCAAAACAGGGCTTTGTATGTATCTGGGGAAGATAAAAAGCCTCAGAATGTGCATATAGTAATGATTGACATCACCTCTTGCAGTGAAACAAACAGCACTTTCTGCTCGTTGTAAAATCCTTAAGGCTTTATTTTTCATTTCATTGTTGTTATTCAGGGGAAAGTCAAGAGTCGGAAGTGAGAGTAAAAACAGTATTTCGCATTATAACTTGTTTTAAGACAGAAGTAATCTCATCTATGAGATACTGCTGCAGTTTGTGTGTGTGTGCGTGTGGTTGTGTGAATTGTGTGTAGAATTTTGACAAAAGGAGCCCAGTTTTGAGTGTCGTGCTTCAGCAATAGGCCCTTGTCACAGCCGCCATTTAGACATGTCATTGCAAGTAAACAGGTGTAATTAATAACATTAATCATGGCCCTGTTCCATTAAGGGGGGCCGGCCTTAATGTTGTGCATGCTGGCTCGCTGTAATGGCTGTGACACTCTAAATGGAACGGAACCATAATTAATTTCATCATTTACTCCTGTGTTTACTCTGCTGTGAAAAGGGCCTATTGTTAACAGAAACTGTAATATCACATTCTAGTGGAATATATTCTATTCATTCTAGTGGATTTATTGAGCATCCTATTAATCACACTGATATCATGCATTTTCATATTCAACCAACCCTGCTGTGCCTGATTTAGGAAGTGGGCTGTTCATTTCTAAAAGACTGCCAGGTGATTGGTTAGAAATACCTTTGCTCACGCGATATGATTGGTTGTTAGTACATTGCCAAGATGATGTGAAGTTTGACTGAAGTTTTGGTAAAGCAGAGGAGCTGCACCTTTAAGCTGCTGCCTTAAACTGCATCCCTCAGTCTGAAGTTTAAAGATGTTCTGACTTGTAGGTCTTTTCTTCAGCCGTATTGTTTCCTTGTCGTTAAATGATTCGGGGGTTTTCACAGCACCGTTGCTCGCTTTGTTCCAGCTTTGAGAGCCTGTTAGGGCCTCATTGCTCAGCCGGTTGTGACAAGCTGCTGTTGTTCTGGGCTCAAGTCTATGATTCACCGTAATGGTCCGGGAATGTACAGAGGGATTTGTTCCACACAAGTGGAAGTAAATAGGTATTAACACTTGCTGCTGACAATACTGCGTGACTTTAAATCCCTTTTCTCTCAGGATCAATGTAGAGAGCAAACCAGGGACACAAACCCACAGAGAGACACACACTCCATGTAAGACATGACACCACACAGTCTGCTTGAGCTCTGGAAATCTTAAAATATATAATACTGCATTGTTACATTGTAACAGTATATGTTAAAGCCCTCTGTCCACTCAATGGAAGTCATTCAAAACTCACATTGGACAGCTAAACATGGTTTCAAGCAACATTGCATTACTCCAAATTCTAGAGGAGTTTTCTAAATATGTCTGTCTGAATTAGTTTTATTTGTGTGTATAAAACTATGCAAAAGACATCTACTGTGGTATATTTACATTTGATGGAATTTTGAAGCCATCTGCCGAGTGTGAAGAAAACACAGTGTGGAAATGTTGATTTTAAGAACCCTAAACCTGAAATAACTTGGGAGCAGATATGGGACATTTGTTGGGAGCACATGTGGTTGTTTTTCCACTGGGTAAATTTACTATCTTTTAGATCTGTTTTTGGTGTCTACCACTTCCTGAGGGAAATATCTGGCTATATGGCTGCTGTGTGCCACTATGTTCACGAGCTAGTCTCTTAACTGGGACCTGTCTGCTGTTTTGGTGCTAAGCAGTTATTGTGGAGTGTTTTTAGTTCACTGAAAACAGCTGCCTGCTGAAAGACCTTCATGGAGAGGCCACCAATCAAACTAGTTAGAACAAATATCAGCAGATAGCAATCAGACCTGATCAACATGCGGCATTGAACTGAAGCAAAGCCAACATAAAATGATATAAAGAAAGACATTTACAACAGAAAACATTGAAATTGGATCGATAGAGTGCTTTGGAATGCAGCTCATCGAGTCAATGGATGAACAAAAGTGTCACCCTTGATCTGAATATTCCTGTGTTTACCCTCTTTCTTTAACGCTCTCTTTAATTCTCCCCCTGAATTAACCCAGTCTGCTCTGATTCGCTTGTGACAAAAATATGGTGCACCTTTGCAAAGGTAGTTTTCAAGTCGTGGGTGAAGATGCTCAGATGGGGCCATTATGTTCCAATGAGCTTGCATGTGACGTAGGAAACCTAAAGGCCTTGTTGAATCACATGCTTTCTGATCGAGGCAGCCCACAAAAAAAACTGACTGGGTTTTCTCATTTCCCAGAAAATCAAGAGAGAGAATGTCCTGCACTCTGTGGTCCAAAACTAGTATTTGATCAAAAATGACAAGCTTTTAGACCTTTACTAAAACCTTTTTTCTCATTCAATTACTGATGCAGTTGCAGTTTTCAAGGCCTTCCTGCTCCTTAGCAGTTTTCTGAGTGCGGAAATCTTCAAATAAATACTTTTTGAAAGAAAAGAACCTTGTGTAGTAAACAAAACATCCACATCTGTCCAACTTTTATATAGAAATCATCCTCTCTATTAATAAAGAGCAGCTGGGTTTGTAGTCATGCGTCAGACTGTTTGTTTTCTGCAGAGGTTGTTTCAGGGTCTTGTACACATTTATTGTGTCAGATGAAACACTGTACTGGTGCAGAGATATTGGGTCCACTGTGTGATAGATTGGTAGATTGGAACAGAAGATCTCATTGACCTCTGAAGAAGTGAAGATGCTGACTGTTGCAAGTCTGTCTCCTATTCTCTAATGTCTCTTTGCTGACGTCTGAAGGGAAACGTCTGAAATGCAGGGGATGATCTTCAGTGTGTGTGACAGCAGTCAGGTCAGACTTCTGTGTGTGTGTGTGTGTGTGTGTGTGTGTGTGTGTGTGTGTGTGTGTGGTTGATGGACGGGTGGATTTGAACAGTTGTGCTGTGAGAAGTAATAAATACTCTCTTCCTCAGAGGCGTGAGAAATTCCACAGGCTGCAGCGAGTGATAGATGGTTCCTATTAAAGTGAGGGAGGCAATTAAAAAGGAGACGAGGAGAGCCAATCCCTCTCATCTGTAATCACTCTGCCACTCCACAGTGATGCTGCAGAGCACGGCTGCAAGCATGTGGGAGATGCACTCTTTAATTGTGTTTTTGTAGAGAGTTTTGTCATCCGTCAGTCTCTCAGACCCATTTAATTTAATTGCTAATCACTTTTTAATCAGGTGTCTTTTTTTGCTTTGACTGTCTAAAGTTCCTCAAATGTCACACGGCTTTTGTCAGTATGTTTTTAATGTTTTTGGCACAATTTCGCTGCAGCTGCTGCAGGTTTTCCCAGCTGTTTGCTTCAGCACTGGCAAAGAAGAAAGTCTTAGTTTTACTAGCAGTCCGGCTCCCACTTGATGGATCACCTTGAGCCCTACATCTGTGATTTGGTTGGACAGGTGGAGAAACCGGGGAAAAAATACCGGTGCTGTGGAAGACGTCCTCCGTCTGGCCTCAAAGACTATTAACCAGCTGCCCTCACATCTCGTCATCATCGTGATGAAGATGCTGGAGAGGCTGGACTTGACCCACCTTAGATCGCAAGTGAAATCATCGCTGGACCCTCTGCAGATGCCGTCATCTACCTGCTGCAGCGATCTGGATGGAACGGGCTGCACTCAGAGAGTGACATTCTTTGATGTTTTTTTTGAGTGCATTCGACACCATGCAGCTCCTGCCGCTCCGGGAGGAGCTGCAAGCGACGACGGTGGACACGTCCACCGTCTCCGGGATTACGGACTACTCGTCTGAAATGGTGATTGTTAGTACTGGAGCTCCGCAGGGGACTGTGCTGCCTCCCTTTCTTTTCACCTTGTTAACCACAGACTTTCAGAACAACTGCAGGACATGCCACTTGCAAGAATGGACGATTTTGTGGAGTGGACTGGAAGAAATCATCTACGTCTGAACATGGCAGAGAGTACCTGGGCATCCACATCGGTAACAGACTGAAATACTGAGGCTAGTTTATAATAAGGAAATGAACAGACTCTATTTCCTGAGGAAGCTGTGATCCTTCAACATGTTCAGCAAGATGTTGGATGTCCTCGATCAGTCCGTTGTGGCCGGTGCACTGTTCTTGGCTGTGGTCTGCTGGGGGAAGCAGCATTGGAGCCGCAGACACCAACAGCCTTAATAAACTGATTAGGAAGGCCGGCTCTGTAATTGACTGCAATCCAGACACCGTTGACGTTGTGGTGGAGGAGGAGGACACTGAACAAACTGTTATCCATAATGGATAAACCTGACCACCCTCTCCACCTCCTACTGGACAGACAGCGGCGCTCTTTCTCCAACTGACTGATTCAGCTCTGCTGCCACAGGACCGTTACAGGAAATCTATCCTGCCCAAAGCACCTCACCTCTGTCCAACAGAGAACACTCAGCTTTGTAGCTTCTCTCTCAATCCTTTTTCTCCTTCAGTAACCTTGCACATGGTGAATTTACACGTCTTTATACAAAACAAAACTTGTCTAATGTATGTAGTTTGTTATCTTATATTTATATGTTTAATTTAGTTTAGTGGTTTGGTATGTTTATTGTTTATTCTAATGTAATCTGTATATTGTGTATTCTATAGATATATATCTCTTCTAGTTTATTTATTTACTGTGCAATGGCAAAAAACTATTTCTATCTGTCTGTCTGTTTGTCTATTTGTCTGTCTGTATACGTCTGTGTCTATCTAGTCTTCTAGTCTTCTAATCTGCTCTGCCAAATGATTCAGACTCTCAGGAGAGGCAAGGGGAGACTGTTACCTTGGGAACAACACAACCTAATAATCTTGTGTCTTAAATCGTACTCTGCTGCTCAAGACAGAGATTTAAAAGCAGATCCATTTCCAGACGTCCACATCAAAGTGATCCATTGTGTCACTGCAGCTACAAGGTGCCGATATATCTTCACCCAGCTATTACAACTTCAGAGCCTGCGTGACTATTACTCAACACTGAGTTGAAGTTAGTTTGATGATTACATGCTTTTCTCACTAGAGGCTGCATCCAGTAGTATAGGGTTAGATATCAGAGTTCCTCTGTTAACCACACTGGAAATGAAATGTAGGAGGTGGATTTTGGTTGAACAGTTGACATTCAGTGAACTGCTGTCTAACATCATCTTCTTCTCTCTCTTCTGAGCTTAATTTTGAGACTCGTTCTTTTTGTTCAAGGCTGCTTCTGTCTTGCATAAATTGTGAGCACTGACTCTTCAACTCCAGGTCCTTTTCTATTAACTAGCTTCTATAAATATAACTCAATTTGTGGCCGGCATTGTGTTTTCAATAATTTAACATTGAGAATCCATTAAGCAAACTGTTATATTGTTGGCATGAATGACAGAGACTGGGGGAGAGCTCTGGTGTGGTAACTTGGAAGATTAACAAAAGTTGCAGATTCTTAAAACATTCCTTTTGTTTAAGTGGTTAAAGTGGCAAGACACAACACAGACTAATTCCTCACTGCCTTTTTCTTACATTTTGGCTTTAATCTATACAACTTACCGTTAATTTGCTACGCTTTAGCTTCACTCAAGGTTTTTAACTCTTTCTAAGTTATGCTCTTCATTTTTGTTTCTTGTAGGACTGCACATTAAATCAAGTTTTTATCCAAATCACAATATTGTCTGAGGTGAAATGTTGTCAAAGTACCATTTTGACGTAAGTATTGTCGTGCTGCTGAGATGTCTTGACCTACACATCATATCCTACAGACTTAAGAAAACATCTATGTTTGAAAAATCACACATTTTAATATGTTTTCCCAAAATGAAAATGAGAATGATTATTCCCTCTAATATCGCAAATCCTATCGCAATTGCAATGTCAGTCAAAATAATCGCAATACAAATTATGTTATGAATTGTTCAGCCCTAGTTTCCTGGGATGCATGGAGGCGACCTCGTGGACAGGTAGAGGGCAGTGCTCTTACTTTTCCCACAGTAAAATATTCCACAATAAGAGTTCTTTCTACACTAAATAATTCAGTGCATGTTTTCTGTTTTTTCCCTCGATTTCAATCCCTTGGCCGTTACATATGGTCCGAATTGGATTATTATCTCGGTACATTACACAGATTCTTTACCAGCGGCGACAGCGTGTGACTGGTCTTGTTTATACTTTGTGAGTCTCTCTCTGTGTGTGTGTGTGTGTGTGTGTGTGTGTGTGTGTCATCATGGCCAATGTGGTCCAAGAGTCACGCACTGCAGTGGGAATCACCAGAGAGGAGGCTTTAAGTGCTTTGCCAGGTGTTTATATGTCTTGTCTGTCTGTCGATGGACTGGTTTTTATCACGTTAGAGTCACAACTGTGCAAGATGCAGTGAGGAAACTTTACAGGCGTGTCGCTGGGATCAAAAGGTGGCTACGTTTGAAGATGGGCGTGGTCCCAGCACGGGTATAAGAAGTGAGAAAGGGGTCATTGGCCCCCAAAGTTGTAATCTTCATTGAACATTTATTGAGTTTATTTGATGATTGAATATACAGATAACTTTGCGCAGCAGTCGTTACAATCAACAAGGATTTAAACACAACACCAGTCAAGACGTTACTCGCACATTTAGCTTATTACACATACAGAGAGGCAAATTAATCTAATGTTAGTGACTCCAGCAATCTGTGGACGGGACGCTCTCTCCCTGCTGTGTTGGACACAATTTGTATTTTTCATTTGCAATCATTCGTGACAACAGCATTTCTTGTTCAGTTGCATTTCTCTGTTTGAGTATATTTTTTTGCTTCAGCTTATTTGAATCATAAGTCCAGAAAGACATTGTGAATAATGCCAGTTACATTTCCCCACAGACCAGAATTATGCCTTTAAATGCCTTGTTTTGTTTGAATGCCATTTTCTTTACAATAATATTAAACATTGACTAATTGATTAATTGTCTGATTGTGTAGCTTTTGTGCCCATATGTTTAAGCAAAAGCAGTGAGAGTTGTGACGATCTTAATGTTAATCTTGTGTGATTCTATGTAAATATGTATCTGCCGTGTTTTGGGATATGGCCGTTGCACATTCTGAATATATCTCTATCTCTCTTTCTCCCTATTGGGTGAATCTGCAATGCCCTTCCTCCTGCTGGGTCACCTCCATCTCTTCATCATGGCTTTCCTCTGGGCTCCACCGCCTCCCCTCCGGCTCTTTTGGCTGGCTGTTTTAGGTAAGTGTTCTGTTTTACAGTATTACTCACAGTCTGCCTCCCCTGGCTGTGGAGCATTGTGGGATGCAGCAGTACAGTCTCCCTCTAACAGTGGAGGTCTGGTGGCAGAGATTTGGCACTGGACCGAACCAGACCAGACTGACCCAGACCGGACTGTACTGGACTGGGCTGTTATCCCATTACTACTCATTCAGTGAAACAAGCTTGTAGAGACACACTGCACTGAGGAGTGTGACTAAGGAGACACGATGCTTCCTCGCTTTGTTCAGGCTACAAGGTTACAAGTCACTGATTTATTCATGTAGCGAGGAAATGAATGACTTTTTACATGTTTTAGCAATGAATTTCAGCACACATAAAATGTAATCTGCTATGACAACAGGGAGTAATCATGTTATCTTCTGTGACAGGCAGAAAACAAGAAAATGAAAAACATAACAATCCAACCATGACCTCACTGCCTGGGATGCTTTATTGAAACGTACCGTACGCCTCAATAAAACACCCGAGCCAGTGGTGCTGGTAGATTATGTAGCAGCCAGCAGCAGCTGTTACAAATTGTGGCTGCTGCAAAAGATAGACCTTGTGAGACATGCAATCTGTCTACTGATATGGAAGTGAAAAGTAAAAATTGCTAAATAAGTGTGAGAAAAAAGAAGCATGGAGGAATTTTAAGTGACTGATATTTTCCTGCAGACCAACAGTATCTGAAGAGAGGGTTGATATTGATCTTCCTGTAATTTGAAGCTTGGATTGATTTAACAAATACGTTATTTGTTTTCTTTTTAAAGCTGTGTAGCTGTGTGGCAACACAACACACACACACACACACACACACACACACACACACACACACAGTATCCAACACATTTTTCCTCCATAAAAAATGGTCTTTACTCATTTAATAATAATCTATTTAGCTTGGCCTTTTCCTTCCTCTTGAGCCCGCTGACAGCTGTGGACAGCGTGTCACATCTGATCACTGCTCCCCCTGGTGGTGCTTGAAGTGCGTGTTGACAGAGATCCCACTGTCAGACACGTTTTTCTTTACAGATATTAATGTCAACACAGTGTTCAGTCCCATGAATGCATTGTGTTTACCCCCCCCTGCTAAATGGTGCGGTGGTGGTTTCACAGCACTATATTCCGTCTCAGCCAAACCCCGCAGAGTTTTGCTTGCAGCCCGGCATTGCACTCCGTCAGGCTCACAGTGGACGGTTCACAGTGGGACGCCTTCCCCACCGTCACCTCTCCACAGAGAGCGCGGTGAAATACACAATCACAGCTTGGTGTCAGAACTTCTGATCGATACCGAGATCTTGATCCTGAGCTGCACTGAGCTCCTCTGCTCCAGCTCTTGCTCTACCTTAGTGCTCCACTAGATGGTATAGCATAGTCAGAAGTGAAACAGTGGCTGCTGGAGGAGAGGAGGGAGATATCCTAGTGTGTGTGTGTGTGTACGTGTGTGTGTGTGTGTGTGTGCGTGCGTGTGCGTGTGTGCTTCCGTATGTCTTACAGTGTCATCAGATTAAGCAGCTCTTTATTCCGGCGATGGAGAGTAAACATTTGCTCTTGTCAATCCTCCCATGTGATCCTGTCTCATTGTTGCAGCTTCGGTAAACATTTGGTTCGAAGTCAACTCTGCTGTACATGTTGTGGAAGTGTAAGCCGTTCTTTGTGTGTGTGTGTGTGTGTGTGTGTGTGTGTGTGTAGAGAAACACCTATTAACACCTGTCAGTTGCCTCTGTGCCCCCTTGTGTTTGCTGACACTGGTCGCATCGAGGCGACACTCCATAAACCGGCTCTGACAGTGATTGTCAGGTAAGAGGAACATCAGAAATGTGTCAAAGCACAGCAGCAGGATATGAGACCTGACAGGGCCTTGACTGGTTTACCTGCGTACAAATAATTGGGGGATGCTGCACTTTAAAAGCATGTGTTGCAGTGAGCAAAGCAGGGAGATCAAATCAATACTGCTTGTTTATTCACTTGTGAGGCGAGCCAGTTGTTTTCTGTCAGCCAGAAGGTTGAGTGCGTCACGTTCAGGACATTAGTTTGGCCCCGACACAACAAGCCTCTACGTGAGGACGCGTATCATCAGAGCAGCTGAGACAGACTGGGATGTGATTGCTTTTCCCAGCTCGCATGCCGCTTAACAGTTGTCGTTTGTTAACTGAAATTGGTTCAGGGCTTCAGTGTGCCTCAAGACCTGACCTGCTGTTGACTTCTGTTTTTCGGGGGATAATGTTTTAAATAACCGTCTGCGTTTAATTTATCCACCAATAACAGGGTGTGCGTGTGCACAGACCCAAAAAGAAAAGGGAAAAAAAAGTCTGACAGGAGCTTCAATTGGCTTCAGGGAAACTTTTTTATACTAGAGCTGGCAGAGTTCTGGCATTAAAAATAGTCTCTGTCTTGCAGTAATATCTAGTGTGTTCAAGGCAGGAAGTTAGAGCTTTTCAAGGTTACCAATTTGCACAAGACTCTAAACCAACTTCAAGGCCGTGTTGTTCAGTCTAATCAGTGTTCATGTTCGCAGTCGGAGTCAGAGAATAATTATGATAACAATGAGTACTTGTACCAGTGCTTCTAATGACCGGCTAAAGGTCATTTACTCTAATGGAGCCGACCACTGGAGAGCTGATATTCTCATCTGATCTGTCTGCAGGAGAAAAGAAGAAAGAACGTTTTAATAATCTCAAAGATTTGCAGTATTACAAACTGGGTGTCTGTGGTGTCATTCCCGGGAAAAATCCAAAGCGGCGCTCTGTAGAAAGCAAGATCCCAAAACACACCTTCAATTACCGCTTATCACCATCGGTGCCACTGAAGAGAAGAAAATGGAGATCGTCAATATTGTAACTTTAAGCAGTATCATCATTGTGTTTATTAAGGTTAATTAATTAAGCTTTCATCCCAAAACAAATTGTCATTACAATGCTTCTTATAGCTCTCCGATGATAATATTATTGGGGATTCTCACTAAAAAGTTAGTTTTATTTTATCTTACTGGAATGGAGGGAGTCTCCTTTAAGTTACCTGCCAACCAATGGGCGAGTGCAGCCATTGTGCGGTGCATTTTAGAAAGAAACACTGTTCTCTTGGTCTGATTTGTGGCTTTGAAGAAGCCTTGAGGCAGGCATACAGTGTGCCTCAAGGCTTCCTGTGGGAGGTGCTGTGGGAGTTTGAGGTGATGTGGTCAGTGCTGTGAGAGTCAGTCTGACAAACAGAACGAATAAAAAGGACAAAATGAATTCAAGGTTGGCTGGTGGGTTTCCTGCAGTACGAGCTGATGGTGGCTGCTTAGTCTTTGCATTAAACACTGAAGGCATGGAATAGTGTTACTTCTATTGGGGCTTTTGTAGGAAAAAACGTGTTTACTAAGCAAAAATACATCTGTGCAGGTACATTTCTGATTCTGAATCCTTCTTTAATATGCACTTTATTTGAAATGAAAAAAGCAATCTTGTGCTTCCTTAATAGAACCATCCTGAAAATGAGCTGGTTTACCTGCAGAAAAAAATATCTCACATTTAGCAAGAAACTGCACTCGAGGTTTACTGCGCATCACACAATGCATGCAGGTGGGAGGACAGGCAGGTAGCCCCAACAGCCACATATACCGGGTTTTGCCAAAGCATTTGATTTACTGATTGCTGTGTGGGTGTAAAGAGTATTTCAACAAATATATATATATATATATATATATATTATTTTTTCTAAATTACATGGACCTACATTGTTTTAATATCACAATCTAAATCATATCCATAACGTTACCTACTCTTGTGGAGGATGGAGGTGTGGGGTGACAGATCAATGGAAGGGATGGGAAACAGTTTTTCTAATAATGATATTAGATTCGCTCGTCACTTCTGCTGATTAACGGGGCTCAGCGGGCAGACATGCCGCTCCACCAGAAACATATTTAAATGCACAGTGGAGAATATATTGAGAATATTTCTTAATAACATTTTAGTTCTGATAGTCAGTTAGTTAAAATTGCATTAATATTAGCAAACAATCATCAATCATCCCTTCAAACGTCGATATATGTTCGAACGAAAAATCTGGGACAATTTTATCCATAAAACATTATCTTAAATGTCCATTGTGAAGAATTATCTATGAATCCTTGTGTAAACAATAGAAAACATATTTTATTCCTCCTTTTATTTGCAGAACCTTTATAAGACTCATCATGTTTTGTTTTTTTAAATTAATTCAGTATCAGTTTCGTCTGAGAGGGGAACCTTACGGTCAGACCTTATAAATTCTCGGCCTCAAACCGATTCACCTCAAGAGAAAAGCAGAGGGGAAAGAAATCGTGATGTCAACAACGAATGGAAACCAGAAAACTGCAACCCGTGAGGTAATATTGTGATATTGATGGTGCGCTGGGGAGCGGTGAATGAAGCTGTGTAAAAAATTAGTTTGGCCTTTGCATGCCGTGGGGACCAGAGCCAATCTGGTTTTGGTCTCAAACAGGCCATTATTCTGTGCAAACACAATTCATTTCTGTTGTTCTGCCACGTCAAGAGCGACCATTCTGACCTTTGGCCTTGTCCACTGCCTCCATATTGACAGAATAGGAAAAAGGTAGGCGCTTCTGAAGAATATCGCAGCACAGCGTGGAAGCTGAGGAAAGACTTTCCGTGCTCGTGCCAGGAAGAGGTCGGGATCTGCTCAGGGAGAACTCACTGCCAGCAGCATTGTTTGAGGTCGACAGATAGCCAGGCAGTTAGAGATGTGCAGGTTTAAATACACTCCCAAGTCAGCTTCATTCCAAAACATCTATTCAAACAAGGTAAGTTTAAATTAGTCTTCGCTTCAGCAAGCAATCATCTCTAAGCAGGTTTTACTGTCGGAAAGAGAAAAGATTATCCCGGCGGTAGTCTGCAAAGAAGAGGACGTGACAGACTTCAGAGCTGTTCTCTAACCTGTCCTAGATTTTTATAATTGTTCAAGTTCAGTTCTAAGTTACACAGGCAGTCGGCTGGAATTATGTGGTCATTCAATACACCGCAGCACACAGAGTACGTTACCTTTTTGGTGCAATGGCAAGTGTTATTTTTGGGTCCTAGTTCAGTGTTTGCTTTCTTGCCGTATAAATAGTTTTTCTCGTGTGTTTACCGCTGGAAGATTAACGGTCATGTTGGCAGCAGGTAATGGGGATCCAGGTAAAGATGAAAAAATAACTCTTGCGCTGCTTTGGAGGAATTCTTTAATATGTTGTCTGCTCATGCGTTGCATCTGTTAGATGCCAAGCAACCCTTGGAATTTGTATTGTTTGTATTGTATTGTATTGTTTCCTCAAGATAACCAAAGTTATAAATAGATGACTCTTATTCCCTTCTTTGTCTTTCTCTGTCACTGGCTGAGGGTTGTGATTCATCATAAAGCTGTCTGTAAAAACACACTTTTTCACGACACTTCAAAAAGAGGGAGGACATGGTAAATATAATTGGTGACGTGGTGGTTCGATCTCAGGCTCATAATAATGAATGTAATACAGGCGTCAATTATTAAATATAGCCAGGAATAATGGTTCAACACTACTTGTATCTGAATAGGGTTCAAAAGCATTTTATCAAATACAAATCCACTTTCAAATCTCTTTTTATTGCTTTTTATCTGCAGGTCAAACAATACTTTGGTTTAAATATCTTTCAAATAAATCACATTGGAGATTTTGCTGGATAAGAACTGGATCCAAAATGTGGAACATTAACACAAAATTAAAAATAACCATGAATATCATTTCATTCTCCACATTTTATCTCAATATGTATTTTCTTTTGGTTGTCACTAGTTATATTAATTTAAATACAAAAACAGAATTAAGGTTTTCTGGATTTCAGATGTTTGAGGAATCACAGTAGTCAGAATGAGCCTTTTTATATGGGATCTTAGTTGTGTGCATCAGTGTGGTTTCCTCTCAGTGTTTTAGCTATGCTAGCGGCGTTCGATTTGTTTTAAACCTTTGACAGTAAAACGATGTACCTGAATGACTGAAATACCCACTATTTCACAGTTCCAAGCAGTTTTCCTGTTTTATGAAATTCAGTAAACCTCGTGTCTTAATTCAGTTTGTCTGTTTATTTTACTTGCATCAGGTGGGACTTTGGTTTCGTCAGCTTTGTGCCAGAGGCTAACGAGATAGTAATGAGTAATTGTAAGCCTGTCTGTGTCTCAATTATTGAGACACCCTTCTCTTCCTGTGACGAAATCCAACCCTGTGTGATGAAGTGGTTTCAGATTCAGTTTTCATTGTCTTAGGAAATCCACTTACTCTGCCAGACGAATTTGTCTGAGCATGAGCGATCCGCTGCTACATTACAGTGTGCAGAACAATCACATTGCCTTAATAAGATTAATCATTCCAATGATTATGGCTTTGTCTGTGTTCTTCCTCAAACTGATGAAATACCCTCCTGCCCCGCCCCCCCCCCCCCCCCAACTGTCCCTTATTTCGCGCTAGCTGGCTTATCAAGCACCAAACGAAGCGCTGTGTTGAATCATTTGGTAGCATTTACATTCTGGCAACCGCTGAAAAAAAGACGTCGCCATGGAGAGTCTGTCGGTTTTACCGGGCGCAGATTTGTCCTGAAGTCTGGAGTGAATGTGGAGGAGCAGCTTCAACAATATCCCAGCCCTTTGTCTGGAGGAGGTACTGGCCGTAGATACAGCCATGTTCGAGCAGCGGGAGATATTCAAACGTGCACATACACACACACTCATACTGTCTTTGTCCTTTTCTCACACGCTAACATGCAGACATAGTAACAAAATAAACAGATATCACACTGTTCTCTAACACAGCCGCTGTGCAAAAGAAATCAATAAATTGTTAAAGTCAAATAACCTTCCAGTCCACTGTTCCCTGTTCCCTGCAGTGTTGAAGCAAATAAAAGCTAGAAATCAGGGAGACTAGCCTTGGCAGAGTGAGAGTAAAAGGGCCAATATTCTGGCCCGTAGAGTGTTGAATAAGTCCTCACATACAAACTGGCTTCATGAGAAGAACACCAGAAAACTCTTATATTAAATGAATGCTCTTTAATGGCGGTTATCTACATTATTGTAATGTTTGTGAGGATTCAGACCACACAGAGGCGTGTTTTGCATACAGTTTTTGCTTTGCATGCTATGTGTTTGTGTGTGTGTGTGTGTGTGTGTGTGTGTGTGTGTGTGTGTGTGTGTGCGTGAGTGCACGCACTTAGAAAGGAGTCAAAAAAATAGCCCAAAGGGTCATAGAGAGTGTTGTGTACAAAGCCAACCCCTCCCGGACCACTAGTGAGTCAGTTCCAGCTCAGCCGCTTCCAAAAGCCATCAGCTCTTTAATGAAGTGATGCACATTGGGATTGCAGCCATCCAATACTCCCGCAGTGACCCAATATGAGTTTTCCACTCTCCCCTGTCCTCCCACTCTTACCTCACTCTACATCCCGCTCTTTCTCCGTCCATGCCGAGGTGTCGGAGGCTCTGCCAATCTCTCTAGTAGATTAAGAGAGCCACGGGGGACAGCCTTCAATGAGGGAAGAGGAGGGCGAGAGGGAGAACAAATGCGTGTTATACTCCAGCCATTGCCATTGTCTCTCAAGAGGGGAGTGAGTTGGCGTTTGAACTAAATGGTATGATTAGATTTGTCCTTTGTTCCAACAGTAGCCCGGCCCACCCGTACCCGAGGCTTCAGACGCTTTCCACTTCCACTAAAAGCATCACAGCTCCGCCTTTAGGTGTCAATGTGCCATTTTAGAGGAGTTGTTTGGGAAAGTGTGGCTTGTAGAGGAACCCTGCAGAGAGTGTGATGATTGAGGCCGATGGGGAGCGGAGGAATAGCGGCGAGCGACTCGGCCCTGTGGGGGTTGCATGTTGACGGAGCCTATCCTGACGACATCATTAGATTGGAAAGATGAGGCGCCCCGAGAATAGAAATGTCTTCACCTTTGGTTACCCACTTCGTAAACTTAAAGGGTACTGTGGCTTCGGTATTTTTCAAACCTGTTTTCCCCATGTTTTTGTCTCTAAGTGACTAATGTGGATAAGTATTGAGAGAGAACGCTGTAACTGTCAGCCGCTAAACGGGCTGCAATTTAATCATATCGGGCAATTTACATCCAGTAAAGAAGGACGTCTGCTGCCACAGAAGCTAGGACTGTTATTATGAAAGGACAATAAGGACAGAGAAATACAACTGTTTACCTTCATTCGGCCTGTTTGTTATTGTGTCATGTGACTTGTTGCTGTAAGACAATGTTGGAAACTTGAGTGAGATCTGGAGAGTCTGATGTGTTGGAGTACAGAAAGTGTTATCTAAAAAAGGTTCAGTCCAAACAGCGGAGGACATTTTATTCCTCTGTAGGGCCCTTTTCATAAAGCTGTCAGACAATCTGAGCCTGTTAGTGACAAAGACAAGCACCTTTAGTGGATGTAAAGTGACAGTGTGGAATTGCCCAATTTGATTACATTACGGCCCGTTTAGGGACTGCTGGCTGCAGTGTCTTCGCTCAATACTGCACCTATTTCAATAATTGTTGTCCCCATTTGTCACTTAGACACCTAAACAATAGCCTCCAGCTTGAGAAATACCAAAGTCACCCTCCAACGCTGTTTGTTAAAGATAATACGAGTTACGAATGTTTACCAATAATGATTCATCATCCATTCACTGTGGGGTGGTTAGTTATTGTGGTCTGATACTCAACTCAATGTTCTGATGCAGGCAAATTTATTCAAAAACTAACAACAAAAACCCAGTAGGTATACAGCAAAGTGTAAGCACTGATGATTATAAGTAAGTCTAAGATGATGAAGCTTTTACTGCAGCATATGTGTCATAATGGCACCAAAATCATGCCTCACTTAAAGCCTCATCTATACTTCTTTTTTATGGCCACCTAAATCTGCTGAAAGTCATTTTGTGCTTTCATATTTAAGTTTCTTCTCTGACTATATGACAATAATCAGTATTTGATAAGAAATTGAAGCACAATTGGAATCACAATCAGTCAAATCTATATGATACACAGCTCTATCGATGAGATGTGTGCATTGCAGGGCTTCCCACACTGTTTTATAGCAGAGTTGGGTCACCTCACCTGAAACAAAGACCACCTTTGCTAATATCATTAAAAAGTATATTTACCTTCAAGGGAAAAAAGCTGCTACTTCACTCAAAATCTTCACATTTATTCATGATCCAAAATGGTTTATTGTATCAGATGAACAATTCTAGAGGGGGAATTCTATATTTAAGACTTGAATCTCCATTTTATATTTAGAATAAAAGCAGTGATTCAAGTCTGTTAACCAGTCCTAAAAGTAAAAATGTTGACTTCTGTTTTAAAAAAAAAAAAAATTGGCACAATCCAAGGGTTTAGAAGGAAGTTCTGTCTCTGGAGAAAAGTGCCTGTTCTGCATTTTCTGCTAAAACCTTTTTGTACGTGTGTGTGTGTGTGTGTGTGTGTGTGTGTGTGTGTGTGTGTGTGTGTGTGTGTGTGTGTGTGTGATGATGGGGTGTTCAGAACCTATTATATGAATATATTCATCCATCCATACCTTTCTTGTGCCTCCTGGGGGCTGACTGGCTGGGCAGGAGAAAACACCAGGGAGATTTCAGTGATGAGGAGCAAACATGACATATATTTATCCACAGGTCCAGGATGTAATTCCCAAGCTGTCACACGAGTTGTTATTGTTGTTTCCAGGCTTGTTGGTACATTGCACCCAGGGTGATATTCCTGTTTGCACAGATGTGAAAAGCACAGCAAGAGTGCACTGTGTTCCACATCCTAGGGCATTTCTATCCCGGTTATATGACTATAATATTTAGTTATTTGTCCTGCCTCTGTGGAGGTGAGGGAATGATGTGAATAATGTTTTACAGTACCTCAGGTTATAGTCCCCATCATGGTCCTGGGATTTAGCTTTTGTCTGTTTCCTGTTTATATTTTGAAAATTTCAATATCATCATGTGTCATGTTTGGTTTTAGTTCCTGCCTTTGTCTTTTTACCACCTTTTTTCTATCATTCCTATTGTTATTAGTTGATTAGTCCCTTGTGTATTTACGCTGGGAATGACGTCACACCGGACTTTACTATGTTACAGTGCAACAAGTCGGAAACGTTAGCGAGCAATATCAGTTCTCGCAACCTCCGATGATGAAATATGACGCCAACGCAGAAGTTCCAAAAATAACTGCAGTTCCTCAAATGACCACTTTAGGCTTGCTCCAAAAGCGAGTTGATCTCCATTGACCCCCATGTGAAAATGCCCAACTTTACAGCAGAAATAAGCATTTACAGCCTGGTTCAAAAAACAGTTTTGGACTCTATTGCTAATTTCCCTTTTCATGACAACTGTACGGGGAGACCTTTTATATATACAGTCCTGTTTAAATTTTATTGAGGCATAAGGTTATGGATAATTAAGGGCGTGGCCGCTTTGAGTGAGAAGTGGGTGATGTCTCGGGTTGCCTCAGCTCCACCGACAATCCATCTCTTTGCCCATTTTTGCAGAGGATGAGCCAAGAGTTCAGTTTGTCTCCTGCTCTTAAGCATCTCAGCGCACAGTAGGGGGGAACCTCAGGTATTTACATTAGATACAATTGATCAACAGTTTCAAGCTCCCCATTGACCCCTCCAGTCATCCCCTTCATCTTCTGAGCCTTGTCAGACAAAGACATGTGTCTTTATTACCCCTGCCTATCTCTGAGATTCTTCACACCTCAACATTCTCTGGTTAAACTGCAACCCCCATTTGGTTGCTCCCTCTTATCAAAGCAAAAGGCAGAGATACCCCATATGGTCCTGTTACCACTCTCCTTACACAATCATATGTCACATATATAGTTCTGTTAGTGAGTAAGGACATAAACTAAATCACAGTAGAAATGTACTAGCACAACTACATTTTCTATCACAGTCATCTTGTATTTTGAGTTCAGGCTTGGTGAGTTTCCTGTGACTTTCCGAGTTGGAGATGTGACTGAAGTGAAAGCTGTATTAGTATAATGTTTACCAGCACTTCTGTCTTATTTGTGTCTCATTAAGTCAGTTGTGCACACAGTGTTGTCCATCTTCTGTCTGTTTACATGGAACGCACCATTAGTCGTGTGTTTCCCCTCCTTTAGTTGACAGCTCGTCTGCCTTAGTAGCTTGTTTCTACCTTACAGCCATGCTCCCTAATATTTCCTTTTTTTGTATTTGTTGTATTGTCTCCTGTTACCTGTATAATTAAGTTATTTTCTTCTTTGAATCATTGGACTCTACCTGCTGCCTCCTTAGGTACCATTTGCATTTTGGTTTAAACCTGCTAACAGTCCAGAGATTGTGACAATCTCTAAGACTTTGTTTGCCATTTGTTGAATAATGACTGAATGTTGAATCGCTGCATTGTGCAATTTATTCAAAAAGAAAAAAACTAGTCATATTTAACTGATTTTTTAATATTTAAAGTTGAATTGATCAATAATGTGGCTGATGATTCATGCTTATTTGCACCCTTAACTATTAACCTCATGGGCTGCATGTTGAATTTTGAATACTGTCATGTCTCGAAATACAGGTCCCAGTCCTTCCAGTTCCAAAATCCTGCTCTTTGTATGCCCACCATCCACCTCCACCACCTCCTGTGTGGTACATAAGTGTAGTGCTTCATTAACTGGAAAAGAATTGCCTGCTAATGAAATCCAGGGGGCGAATACATTAATATCCACAATGTTATTCATGTATTCTCTACGATACATGATTGCCTTTTTCAAACTAGGTCTGAAAACAAAGTGAAATATATAATAATATAGTATCACAAAGTGTAATCAAAATGTGCAACATAGTTTTGGTATGTTTTGAATTCATTGCTGTATTTTTCACTGACAATATACAAAAAAAGAAAAACAATTCATCCGGAGTGTTCACTTTAAAGCCTCTGAATCACTCCAAAAAACACGGACAATTTGCAAGTGCCCACTGAGAGACAGTGTTTCACTAACATCTGTCTTAACACTTGGAGACAAACCCCGTCATTAGTGACGCTGCAAGTCATTTTTCCATTATGCCAGCTGTCACACACATTTCACCGCCGTTGAAAAGTCAAGGTAACAGAGAAGAGTTCACACTCGAGAGGAGCTAAGAGAAGTTAACAGCGATGTAGCACATTGTCTGAGTCAGTGACAAGTGTCTCCAGTTGTGTGTTAACATGCACATTTTCATGTGTATGGGACTGCTCTTCCGTTCTCACACAGTCAATGGTAACTTTTTCTTCTGACGAGGAAGATCCACGGAAAAACACAATCAAATTAAAGAATTCTCTCAAATGACTAATGAGCTGACTTATGGCACTGTGCATGTGCACAGCAGGATTTATTTGTTCTCCATAAGGCTTTGCTGGCTGTATCACTGCATGGAAATGGAAGTTTAAATTCCTTCTCAGCTGTTAGTTTGTGACTCTGAAAAGATTTTCTTCTCAATACAATAGCCGAGCCTTTCAAAGCTGGTTTTGTTTAGATTGCACTGCTGCGAATGTTCTATTTAATTACACAATAAATGCAGACAGCTTGCAGATTTAGTTTAATGATTCATGCATTAAGAATTCCAGGGCAAAACAGGATAAAGGGGATAAGCTATGTGAAGGAGCTATTGTGCTGATAGTGTTGACTTTTTTGCAGTGTGACTGAAATGGATGAAATTTGGTAGTGAAATGTATCCTGCTTATGCAGCGGCAATGGGAGGCTTGTAAATTTCCCAGAAGACACTTTCTTTCCTCCAGGCCACCTGCGATTGATATATATATATATATATATATATATATATATATATATATATATATATATATACATTCTACATCAGACAGGTCAAACTATACAGCTCAAGGCATTTGCTATCATAGTTATTCTCAAAATATATTTACAATGAAGAGTTTAAAAATAAATAAATAAGAAATTTAATTTTCAAAAAAGGATGATCAGAGCTGATAAATGAATGTTTAGCTTTACAAAGACGGAAGCGGACAGAATTGCATTACAGGGGGTAAAGAGAGAAGAACATGGAACACATTCAGCTTGCTAGCAAATGATGCGTATAATAGTGTATAGAGCCATACCAATAGAGTGGCTAAGAAGAATGCCAGCATTAGTTTTCGTGTCGGACCAAGAATGTATAGAATTACATTTCCTAGCTGAATGTTGATAGACGTGACTCAGTCCTTTCTTGTTGGTGTTTCTCTGGATATTTGAAGCATTGTTGGTTGATATGGTGAAGTCTTTCTCTGAACGTCTACTACCATCCAGAGGACTGTACATTCTTCACATATTCCTGCTGCACAGTCCTACGGCCATATCAAGTACTTTTCCTGAGTTACCATGGTAAACAGTATCTCTGAAATGGCTGACCTTTTTCATGACCATGGAAAAGAGCACTTCCACCAAGGAGTACTTCACGACCGCTCTAACAACTGCTCTTGTTCTTTCCTCGGGCATTTGGTGAACGTCAACTTCTTGAGGGGTTTGGCGTTGAGATTGAAGCCACGTCATTTAAACAGGAAAATAGCTCTCTGTTTGGCTGTTACGCTGTCATTCAGTAGCAATTCACAATCACTTCTCAGCTTGTCCTTGTTTGAGCATTTAGGATTGTGCAATGGGGGGGGGGGGGGGCACATCCATTAGATCAGCATGCTTTATGCTTGATTGCCACCACTGCAGTCATGTAATGAAGTAATTAACAGTAGCTTACTAACATTAGCTCAGATTTTTGACTGTTTGTAATATGGTAAAATGAACTATAAGGTTTGTATCAGCTGCTGTGATCTTGAAGTGTTGCATGTTAAAAAAAAGGGAATCGGTACACGGTCACTTTCTTAAAGAGAACGGTACTTGATGCCGATTATCTTACGGATACATACGTGTTTATGCATCCTCACTTGCCAACCTGACAGAAAACTGTGTGTGATGTGCTTTGAGAAAATATTGTTGACTTTGTTTCCCAACAAGGGTAGTATTCTATTAAAACGCTGCATAGAAAACTAATATGTGGGTGAGGTTACAGTAGGTTGTGGAACAAAACAGATTTTTATTTGTGTTGCAGCTACAGTACGTAACTTACATCCTAGGAGAGTTTCATATCCGTTTGTTTTTCATTAAGTCCGTGTTTAGTTACCCTGTGGTGTTATACGTCCATATCAAACACTGTACAATACACGCTGTGAGACCAAACATTACTAAACCCAGATAAGGACAGAGATAATGTTATCGTTGCTAATGTTTTCTTCCTTGCTTTAAGCCGTATGGGTTGAAAATGTGATTAATATTTCCAAGTTGTTGCTTTGGCCTCTCTAGGAGGGATAAACATCTCCACTCTATGAAAGCCCTATGTTAATTACATGACATGAGTTATTATATTTTACGGAATTAGACAACACAGTACTTTCATTTCAGGCATACTTATGAGTAATGCTTTACCCTTTTTCTTTTAAAGATAAAGACATACATACCCTCCATCTCTTTGTGCATTCATGCCTACACTGAGGAGGTGAATCCAGGTAAATGCTTTAAGGTCTCCTTTTTATTCCATTATGAATAAAAGGGATCAAGTAAAGAGAAGACAAGTTCATAAGGTTTTTACTTGATGTGTTTGTAACCTACATCTACCTCCTAGTCTTAGAATCAACTTGTTGTGTCGTCACAGTGTCCAAAATGTCAGCTATCCAACTGACATCTCCTGTAGCATCTATACTGAAAAATCAAACCTTTCCCTCAGATTTTCTGGCGTAAGAGAGGGGAAGTTGCACTATCAGTGCAACAAGTATAATTGGGGAAAAGCCAAACTTGTACAATGGCCTCTTCAAAAGAAACTCGTGGTGGAATTTCTCTTTAAAAAAAGAGTCGCACGCACAAAGCCAGTTTTCAAAGAGATGGTGTAGTGAGAGGATCCTCTCCATTTACTCCTCCCTAATGACTAAGCCCAAATCACACTGCTCTACTGTATTCATAATATTTTATTCTATCTCTTAATCCTATTAATGAATATTTCATAAAGCGGCATCAAGAAAAGAAATCCAGGGTGAAATTCCGTATTACCCAACTACTTTCAACAGCAGAGGTTTGACAGATGATGGTTTCTGCATTTTGGAATTACTGGCTGTCTACAGTAGGTGTTGACTTGCCATATGAAACATGAAACACAGTAAAACCATCAAATATAACACAATAAAACAATAAAACCCGAGGCATGCTGTAAATGCTCATTTGAAAGCCATCATTTAGTTTTGAATGTCCAGAACAAAAGTGATGTAATGGTTAATTAGATTTATAAACATGGTTAATGCAGCATAATGCATGTATTTCATTATCGATTAATAATTGCTCTATAATATGTCAGAGAATAGCAAAAGAAAAAGCATGCTTAATTTGTTAAAGCCTGAGGTCTTTCAAAGTTTTGTTTTGCCCGACAAACAGTACAAAACTAACAAAATATAATTTACTTTCACATAAAACAAACTACAAAACCTTGAAACTTTGAAGCTGGAACAGGAAATGAGTGATAGTTTTTGGTTGAAAAATTACTTGCATCATAATCAAAGTTTTTGCAGACTAAATTCCTCCTGACTCACGGTATGCATTCACCCAGCCAGAGAGGGGGCTTCTGATCAACTACAGTGATAGTCTTAAGTTCTGCACTCCGACTGCTTTTTGTTTCAATCCGTGCAGCTGCTGCATCTGCGAGTGTTAATGAAGCATGCTATGCATAACAAGGCTAACGTTAGCCAATACAAAGCACTAGATAGGGCTTTTAAGCTATATGCTGTATGTTTACATAAACACAGCGTCTTCCCCGTGAGATAAATGTGCATTCTGAGGGAAAAAACAGCGAGACTGAGGGATCTGTTGAGTGTAGGCATGAAACCTCTCTAATTTATTATTTTTTACTATTTGAAAAACTACTTCAAAATTGTAATCATACATTGATCTGATGACAGAAAAATAAAATTTTCCAAATTTTTATACAATTTTCCAATTCTCTATTTTTCTTTTTTTTCTGAAATATTTCACTAGCCTTACATGGACCACTAAGCTGCTGAAAGGCTTTAAATGTGAAACCTTCACTGGAATGAATGAGTTTCACTGACAACAGTTTATTAGCTATAGTAACAAACTATAGTATAGTACCGCCCTCCTCAGAATTGTCCCGTGTTTCCGGGCCTTGGCAGGCCAGGTACTCAAATATACAGCTTGAGTACAGCAAATTCATTGAACACTGCTCAACAAATGCTGCTCACCTAGTTGACCTGTTCTCCACACACACTGAGCTCCTGGACTCTCAGTTTTCGATTCTGGGGGCAGAGACGACTAAAAACACTTTAATCCAGTCGAATGGCTAATCTCTGTGATTCACACACACCATCTCAGCCTCCTCTCACTTTGTCTCTCCCTGTGGTGTGATTGTTATAGCGCTGCGGGAGCGCAGCGAGTCGGTTATTGTGATGCATGTTTCCAATAGCTGCACCTGCTCGGCCCTACGGCGTTTACCTGCTACTTAGTATGACGGTCACATTCCTGGTCTGTTTCAACCCTCGGCCCCAGTGACTGCGGGGCTGAGAGGATGATATTAAAGCAGCTATCCAGAGGTCTGTGTAGGAACTACAATCACAACTGACTCCAACCAAAATATACTATTTTGAACTTCACAGACGGTCAAACCAAACCACTTAAGTTACGTTCCAATATTTTCCTTTTTATTGCACTGGTAATGCTCCCTGTTTGTGTGTTGGCATTACAGCAGGATTTCAGAGTGCATATGAGGGGAAAAACATGCACAGGTATGGCTGGAGACAATGGATTGGTGGAATGCCAAAAGGGGGATTTGCAGTCAGAAATGAATCTAGAATATTTGGCTGGAATTCCTTTCAGATGGGATTCAGTGAGGATTTGTTTTTCATTAGTGTCTATGTTGTCGACTTTCCAGCCTCCCTCTCTCTAGGTACGAGTGATTTGTGGCATTTTGTTGATGTTAAGTCTGTGTGTGTGTGTGTGTGTGTGTGTGTGTGTGTGTGTGTGTGTGTGTGTGTGTGTGTGTGTGTGTGTGTGTGTGTGTGTGTGTGTGCGTGTGTGTGTGTGTGTGTGCGTGTGTGTGTGTGGGGGTGAGAGAAGAGAATGGGAAGGTGAGATGTCGGTTTCCAGAGTGAGAACTCATCACTGGCTGCAGTGTTTGATGAGGTGGCTGCACATCGGGAACAGGAGGCGATTTCCATGAGTGATGAACCATCCTCTGCCGTCTGTCACTGACTGAAAACCACTGCAGGACCCACATTATTTGTCTCATAAATACCTAAGCGCTTTTCAAACATCACACTGCTTTTTTTCACATGTTTCTGCATTTGCCACGAAAGCCTTTAGAAACTGATTAATAGGATTAAAGGACATTCAGACTGCTGTAGATCAGCTGTTTGAGGGATTGCCATTCAATTATGGTCCTCAGGTTAAGAATCTTACTAACTGTGTGATCCTCTGACTTTTGCTCTGAAGCCAAGGTTGACATTTGTTGTTCAGAGTGAAATATCTTTAATTTTACCAAATAGTCGATAGATTCCATGAAATTTGCCACATTTATTGAAAATCCCAAGAGAATAAATCTACTTGATGGTTTGACTCAGTCTGATTTATTCTAATCATTTTGGTGATCCCCGGACTTTTTTCAAGCACCATGAAGTTTACTTTTTAAAAAAAAAATGTATTGAAATATCTCAACAGCTATTGAAAAGATTGCCAAGAAATTGAATTCAAACACTCACAGCCCCCAGAGGATGATCCCCTGTCCTTTCATCAAGTGCCATAATCAGGTCAGGTAAACATGATAGCATTATCATTGTGAGCATGATAACATGACGCTGTGAGCATGAGCTCACAGCACTGTTATGCCTTTATTCTTTCCTTGTGTAGTGTAGTGCATTGTGGTCAGGCCCAAAGTATGTGAACTTTAAATTCCCTTAAAAAGTAGAATTTGTTTTTTGAAATGGCTAAACAACAAAGTGTTTAGCCATCACATCAACAGTGAGAACAAAGTAGAGTGTCTGTAGTTCGGGTGTACTTTGACCAGTTTTCTTCCTCATTTGCAAGGGAATCAGAATGAAGAGGAATTCTAATATAATGGCATATTGACGGCAGCAAATCTTCCTGGTTGGCTACACTAATACAACTAATATTTGAAATACTATACACTACTGATGTTATATTTGTAATGAAAAAATAGTAAAAAGGTACTTTAAAAAATGTTACGACAACCTGTGGAGAGATTGATTAAACAAGACAAATTCATGTTTGTACTTAATGTTCAAGGTAACAGATTGCAGTGATGTAAGAATTATAAAAACAAAGTAAAATATAGTATCGTTGTATTTTATTATTCTGTTGGTTCATTTTTTGTATGACATTGCGACCTTGGACATGTTGAACCAGTCAGTATTTTTCTAACTCTGAGCTGACTGACCTTGTAATTGTTGAGTTCACAAATAGCACTTTTCCTCATTATTGAATATATCATGTTAAAGTAATTAATACAAATACTAACTGGCTTTTGAATTAGTATAACAATAGACCTAAAAGTTGCAATCAGCTGACCTTACGCTTTTAAATATAATCCATGTTGGGTAGTGTAAGCTCTCAACACTGATCGCACTCATTGTCAGTCATTGTAATGTTAACTGCAACCCAAAAAACCAGCATCCTTGTTTTAAGGGTGTCGACGTGCTTCTTAACAGGGTGCAAAGTGCCAAACAAAAGGCTTAGTGGGATTGTTTTAACTGGTGTCCTGTTTGTGTGAATATATACTGCAGCAGGACCAGATTTCTTATTCTATTATATTATATTATAGTATATGTACTGTGCTGTTTGTGCACATCAACGCCCCTCATACTTTTCTTTTCACCTTCTAAAAGTGCTAAATGTTCAAAGTAACACCCTTTACCGAGCTCTTACCAGTTCTGTCCAAACGTGTGTCAGGCTATTATTTGTGTTGCAGTGTTAAGCGTCACAAATAGATAACCGGTCCAGTGTCTCCTGGTTTCTCAGAGACTGGTAGAAACAGTGCGCCCATCAGGGAGTCTTCAGGATCCCAGTGGGGTCCTGCATCCTCAGGCACTTGCTGTGAGCTGACCTGGTTTAGCGCTCCCTCAGAGAGGAAATGTCAGCTCTAAAAGGCTGGAAGCAACAAAAACTCAGTTTGTTAGGTTCCCTTGATGAATTTGTAATGACTCTACTCACTCTGTGCAAAAGTGTATTAATATTAATATCAAGAGGTGCACCTCAACTAAACTAACTAAAATCGCTTTAAAAAGCACGTCGTGAGTTCTACTGGATGGATATGTTTAATCCACACCGACCTCCATGCGGGGGTCTGTCATAAGAACCAGCCGTTCAGTTGTACTTAATATACGAATGACATTTCTGTCATGTTAGCATGCTAATGTTAGAATTTAATTCAAAGCACTGCTTTATCACAGTACAACCTGTGAAGAGCCGCTAGCATGGCTGTAGACTCTCGTTAAAACGTCATGAAGCAGTCAGCAAAGCTTCAAAGAGCCCAAACCTGTGGAGCGATCTGAATTGTGGTTTAATAATGTGATGTGGCCAGAGAAGCAGCCACAGAAGTTCAAAAGCATCATTCAAAAGCATCAGTAATGAGAAAGTTAGTTTCTAAACGCCAAAATGTATTGTCCTTAACAACAATCTCAAAGAAAACTGAATACAATTAGCTTTGTAATGGTAGGATCACGACAAAGCTGACTTTCAACACTTAGTGTGTTATAAGTAGCACGATACTCAAGCATCAGAATGGAGTATCAGTTTCTGTTTTTAGGGTGGGTTTACATTAAAAGATGAGCGAACGCGTGCTATTAATGGTGGAGGATCTGTAATGGTATGCGGATATTCGTTCTGATGGCTCTGCTTGGTGATATAACATTCATTTTACAGACAGAAAGAATCACACCTGAGGTACAAACACTGTTTCTTTTTGATGTTCCCAACATTCCGAGATGATGATGACACACTGGTAAACACATTTAGGGGTTGTTTATCCACAGCAAGATTAAGCCAAACTGAATTTAACTGCCTCCTCAAAACGCATATCTAACCATCATTGAAACTTTGTGGGAAGTCAAGAACCGGGGGCTTTTCCCCTTCAAGACAGACACAATATCAGGTTCAGAGCAGGTGGTCTCATGATAGAAATTCATAGTCCTACTCCTTAAATAGATACTAGGAATCATTTTGATTTTTTTGAGGTACGCATCCATAGTCTCCCAGGACAGGAGTACCGGCACAGAAGAAAAGCAATGTACCGTGCAAAACATATTTTAGCGACTGAAAAAGAAAGGCCCACCTTAAAAAATCAATATCAGTTGAAGTGTACTCTATATTTAGAATTGAGTCACAACTTTACCTTACCGTCAGACAGCTCTTTCCATTGGGGAACTGAAGCCGTTATTGTGTGACTTTGGCATTTTGAAGGGTTAGTTTGGATTCACCAAATTTGTTGCATTCATCAAAGGAGTCTGGCTTTGAAGAGATAAAACAGCTTCACTTCCCCGTCTGAAAGCACCGTCTGACGGCAAGATAAAGCAGTGAAAATGTTCTACATTAGCCCACACTTAAACTGATATTGATGTTTTTAGGTGAGACCTTTTTTTTTTGCAAGACACATCTATAATGTGAACTGAATTTGGGGTATTTAATCCTAGAGTGTGGTTTATATGCTGTCACTGACAAATTGCAGGGAAAAAAAAGAATATTTTGAACATGCAAAATGTCCAATTGTGTCTGGTCAAGGTTGTCTATCCCATTGGTGGAGCTGTGGGGGCCAAACATTCTTTGGTTTATCCAAAACCAAAAGATTGTGTGTGCCATTTGTGTTGATTTGAAGTCATTGTCATAATGCTGAGTAAAACAAACGATGGCTGGCTCGGTAGTTGTCTCTAGCTTTGTCTACATTGTACATTTTTGTTTAACAGACATGTTAAACATGTTTTTTTTTAAAGACATGTTGATGAGATTGTCAAAGACTTTCCCATTTGTGATCTATCACTGTTCTCAAAATTAAATGAACAGGTTATATTTAAAAGCGATAGAAATTGGTTTCAAATGAATATTTATGACAGTGTCGGAAATTAAAATCAAATTGCATTTCCCAAATTATAAACTTCAAAGCATGCTGTTATTCTGAGGACATTAGCATGTTAATATGTTTGTGTTTTCTGAGGCAGTGCGATGTTGCTATTGAGTAAAGCAAACAAGTATGTCCAGCACATCCAGAAGCTATTCCTTTCCAACTGATAAAAACTGTTATTTGTTGTGTGACAGGGCAATTATGATGTGTGGCTCTTTTGCTTGTCAGTGATTGTTCATCAGCCGCGGCATTTGTCTTCTTGAGTTAGTATTAAGAAGGAGCCATAATACCATTAGCACACTCTTATCAGAAGGCAGACGGCACAGAAGAGATAAATCCGCAATGTTTGTGTCCCTACCTTCTGCCCTCCTTTCTTCCTTCCTCTCTTTTCTGCCTCCTTTCTGTGTCGCCTGCTGATCATTTTCATCAGTTTAGAGAGCCGTTGCAGTGCCAAATTCAAATAACGCCGGTCCATTACCTGTCTGATAGACCAGGCACTCCCTCTTTTACATTTAAATCCTGCCACAGCTTCAGTGTGAGTCACTCTAATGCGTTCAAAGCTCACGATCTCAGTTCTCACTGACAGACAGAGTGCCGACATGCACATCACCTCAGACTACCCTGTTGATCAGGTTTGTCCGTTTGCACCTTTTCGTTTGACCATACCATTGATGTATTGATGTCACCTTTGGTTTGGTCAATTATATTTCATCTGAATAAAGTAGCAACAGCAACAAAGTGGAACTTATCATTAGGCGTGTTTGCATCAGGATGTAGAAGTGACTTTGGAAATGTGTTTCACATTAGCACCTCTTGTCTGAGCTGTTTGACCCAGGTGACAGATACAGCTGTCTTCTTTAGTCAGTTTGGATTACATGTGTTTTTATAACAGCAGCAGCAGCCGGAGGCATTATGTTTTCGGCTTTTCCGTCTGTCCCATTCTCATGAACGTGATATCAGGAACGCCCGCAGGGAAATTTGGCACAAACATCTATTTGGGCTGAAGGATGAATTGATTCCATTCTGGTGGTCATAGGCTAAAGGTGACGTTCACTGTGACCAATATATCTATATCAGGATGCCTTGAGGGGATTTTATTACTTCTGGCACAAACATCCACTTAAACTTAAAGATAGATTGATTAGATTTTGATGGTCAAAGGTCAACGGGACCTGAAAAAACATGTTTTTGGCCATAACTTAAGAATGAATGTGCTAATTATGTCAATTTCACACCAATGTCTAATAGTCAAAATGATGAAATTATGACATTTTGGACAGACATGGATGTAAACTGCGACCTGACTGTATGATGGAGGTAAGCAACCACTATTCTATTTGTTGTCATTCTTCAAATCTCAGTACATATTGTTGACATTGAGCGCAACATGGAGTCTTTTCTTTTCCAATAACTCTCGACAAAAAATGTGATCTAGTTGGTCTCAGGTATGAAGGGATTTAATAAATATAACAACACTGTTACTTAATGATAGTATACATCAGTAATTATCAACCTTTATGGGATCTTGCCAGCCAAGTCGTTTTTTTATTGCAAACCTGACCATTGTCGTGCTCTGCTACCAATGAATGAAAAACCAAACACAGTAACTAGAGGTGTCTAATTAACATATCCATTTAGAGTGGCATCAGTCGTACATCTACTATCCTGCTCAATCCTACGCTGAATTTCCAGAACGTTAGTCTCGGGGTGTTTAAATGCTCATAAGTAATCCCTTTGTGGTTCTTGCGAGACTTGGAAACCAAAGGTCAGTGATAAATGCTTCAGGCACAGTGAGGCCTGTACTGTATAAAAGCAGCATTCATTCGTCACTTCTCAAAGCATCTTGAACATAAGAGGCATGCTGTTGTTCTAAACAAAACTCATGGAGGCAATTTAGGTACTTAACAACCCTTAGTGCCTGATTCCCAGTCTGACTCCTTCTCTGTGTCGTCATTATATATAACATAACAGAGTTGCTCTATTATAAAGAAATACATGAAGAATACTACCGGCTTGGCACCAAGGTAAGTTTAGTGATGTATTCACCCTTCCTTCTTGTATTGGTTCTTTGGTGTTAACAAAGTATTTTACGACGGGTTTGAACGTGGCTCATGATCAAGGACTGGAACTATCCATTTCATAAATCCTGTTTACATCCGCCAAAGCATCATGCCAACTTTAGCTCCAAAACTCACTCAAACTTACTGAACAACTGAGCATGATTTTCCACTAAATAAGAAACAAAGTAGTAAGACAAAGAACGTTATTTTTAGAATGTTCTTATACTCAATGGATACTGACACATTCTATTAATTCATACTAGATTTGAAATGAACAAAGATTTTGTCTTTTAAAGGTTACTCTTAACTGGAAACAAATCCTATCCCAGAGGGTCGATTTTTAAATGTTGTCTCCTGTTTCTATTCATGCGGTTGGATGGAAGCCACATTGAGGACTCATGAGTTGAGTGCTTTCAGCTGATGGGCAGATGGAGCACAACGAGCCTTGTTGGTACCAGTTTTATTATCTTGAAAGCCTGTGGTGGGTGGTCTCCGTTTACTGCACAGGGCGGCATTTAACTAAATGAGGGGAGAAATAAAAATATCTCCGACATCATTACTCAAATCCTTTGGATGTTAACTTATGTTCTTTCTGTAGTGTCGGCACATATGTCCTGTAGATTTATATGCAATAGGACAAAAGACGCGGATTGATTAATCGGCTGGGATTTGTGGATATCAAAGAGGAGTTTTTTCATATATATATATATATATATATATATATATATATGTATGTCACCGAATAAACTTTATGTCAAAGCTATGGCTTTATTTCAGACTGAAAAATTGTCATATTTCCACATAAACAATAAATATCCAAATAGTTACGTTTAGCTCCTTTTCAGTTATTTTTCAGCGGAGTGGTACACAAAATTGATAATAACAGATTTGAGTGAGGATCAGACTTTTCAAAACAGTAAGTAGAGCTCATAACATCAAATTAAAATGATTCACTTGGTTATTCCATGCAACAGCTTGATTTGTATTCTCGTACTCTTGTACTCTTCTATCTAAGGCTTATGTTTCTGTTATTTGTAAACAATTCTTCACATCAGTTCTGCAATATCTTCAGCATCATTAGGTGATTGTGTGATTGAATAAACAGATTTAAGAGGCAGTGCTGTGGTGATAAAGTACAGCTGGATGAACAAAGTCTGTCTGGTTCATGATAACCAAAGGTAGTCTATCACTGAAATGACAAAAATGTATTCAGAATATTCTGAAGAGACATTTTATTACAGTGTTTCCACCAGTGCATTGAGGGTCACCGGACCAACGTTTTTTGTTTTTTTAAAGATGTTTTTTAAAGAGGTGACTCGGGAGGAAACCATCTGTTGGTTAAAATGCAAATTACTGGTCTGCTCTGTGGAATCTGTGTTATAGTTTTTTTCATTCTAAATGGCTTAATTCTGTTAGCACAGAAACTATAAGACTCTACCAAGAAGGTACCACAAAGTAAAAAAAAAGAGATTTCCACGTCCTTTTATCATACCATCATAGTAAAACAGGTCTAAGTGATGTATAAATACTGTGAAAGAATCAAAATGCTCAATCCATGGAGAAATGTCCCACATTCAGAAACCGTGCCTTTAAATGAGGTCAGGAGTTCCGTACCGTTGTAATATCACAACTATGTAATATATATAGACCATTTCACAGTTGGAAGCGTCTAAATATTTGAATGTGTCCCAGTTTATTTCCTGTTAGCGTGTACGTGAATGACATAAGCTGACAGGAAGTAAACATGGTGATGCAATTTTGTTGAAACGCACTAAAACAGTGCGTTTCAGACCGAGGGTGAATATATGTATATTCAGATAGATAGTATGATAGAAATAAAGAGTTTTTAACATTAAAGCATGTAAACATGTTCTAGCTGAAACACAAAATACAAGCGAGCAAAGTGAGCATTACGTCTCCTTGAGCGCCACCAACAGGTCATAGTAAGACGTAAGTCCTCTAAAATTAGGGACCAAATTCCTATCATTGTCAGCTGAACTTTAGAAAAACAGTTTGACAATTTGAAGAACATGCTTGTTAGATCTGTGCTGCTGTAATAGCTGTAACAATAAAGCTACATCCAAGAGCCGGATAGCTTAGCTTAGCATAATGACTAGGAACAGGGATTTTGCATTTTGTTAAAATGTTGCAACTTTGTTAAAATGCAAAATTAAGATGGTAGCTGCTGTAGGCAACTGAAAAATGAAGCGCTCTGTCGAGAGATAACGTTCATTAATATCAACCCATCAAGAGTCTATTTTGTTTCTCAAAAGTGAAACACCTCTATGATCGATGGCGCACACTAAATCAACCCTTCTGATTGCTATGTTTTAACATTACACCTTGAAAGGGAATGCTTAAACAAAATATATAAAAAAAATGAGATAGAGAAGGCTACAGAGACAGCTCGTTAAGCTCTCTGTCCCTCCGGCTCGCTTTCTGGTCAGCTACACTCACTTTTAATGTGGCAAAATTCACAATATAGTTGTTTTATAGTTGTCATTTTTTTTTTTAATTATTGAATTAATCACAGCTCAAATGTCATCCAAGCTGTTGTGCCAAGGTTGTATTTGAATAATTATTCTGTTATTACTGCAAAATAAAGCTAAATCGGTTAATAACAACAGCTGAGTAATCACCTGTATTGATATTTGAAATGTGTGATTACAGAGAGAGCTAGAGAGGACAGACAGCTGTCTTCTAAAGTCCTGACTGCAGGCAGACACAGCCGGTTACACGGCCCGTTAAACCCCCCCGTGAAGTCTCCTCCTGCTCTCTGTGAAGACCAATGCTGTGATGGAATACAGCCGAATCACAATTTAGTTTACATGGACAACAGAACTAGTAAGTAATAGATATCATAGACTTCTTTTTAACTTCAGATCATGTTTCATATTTCTGTGACTTGTAGTTTGAACTGTATCGTGTTGCTGTTATTTAATCAGAGCAGCCCCTATATGATATGATATACAGTCAGACACTAGCGCTGATACTGCTTTACACGTAGGAGTGGGCCATATTGCAACTCTTGATGGCAGAAAAGAGAGCAGCATGTTGGATTACATGAGGCTGGAGGATACCGCGTGCTTATGACCAAACCACTGTGGAAATGTTGGACGCTGCCACTGTAATTAACATGTGAAATCAACAAAGTGTTCCAAAAATATGTTGCGTTAAATAAAAACATTTATGTGCCAGACAATTTGTTGGACAGGAGCCGTGACTTCCTGGCGTCTTGTCATCGAGGCACTGAGCCCCGACCAAGAAAATAACTGGCAACATCGCAACTTACTGTTTTGACACTGTTTTAGCTTAGCCTGACAAATTGAATCATCCAAAATGGCCGTCTTACACTGAATAAACCTTTTTTTGAGTTAAAAACCTTTTTTGAGAAGTAACAGCATGAACTCCTATTTGGCACCACGCAGGCAAAGGGCATCTAAGATGATCATAGCTCTCTCCGTTATTCATCCATCTAGATGTTTGTTCTCTGGCGTGTAATGAGCTTCACACGGCAGCTAGTCTGCTGTGGATTTTCATTGTAAAAAGGTCAAAAGCAAAGGGGAAATTACTCCTTAATGAGAGCAATAGCAGCTATTAATCCTGATTTGTCCACCACTGTTTGCACATGCAATAGCGTATATGTATGCCCTTAGCTAAGCATTGATTTGTATTTAGCATGAATTTATTGATACCAAGTTTTTCTTCATTATAGCTACAAGCAGATTTCATTTTCAGTTGTGTGAAGACCTGCTGGTCCTCCCTGCAGGATGTGTACATAATTGTTCATGCTCTGATGGTTGCTCAGTGTTGTGTTTAATAGGAAGTTCTTTTCAGTGTCACGGTAGAGTCAACAAATTGATTATCTCCCCATTAAGTCCACTGGAAAATGGACTGACAGATGGAAATTACAACTTAGTAAATAGAATGAGGTGAAACAGACTAGTTATTCTGCTTTATCCAGCGCAGATTCTGTTTTGCTAGGAGACAACTTAACAAATTGGTTTGACACTTGCATGTTCGACCTCACATATTGTACAGTTTGAGAACAAACTCAGTAATTGATACGAACAGACTTTTTTTACATCATGGATTTAGTAGTAATAAACACGATGCTACAGTGGAAACAACACACCTGCAGTCTACGGCACTCGGGACAGTCATAAACACTATATTCCTTTCTTTACATCCTGACTAAATGAAAAACACACTTTCTACCAAGAAACATCTCTTGCTGTCCCCACAAACAATATTGCCTGATATAACAATATAAAAATCCAGCAGTTATTCTTTATATGGTGACATATTCTTTGGAAGATATTTGCTTTAGTTTCAGGAACTAGATTTAAGAGGGAAAAAAAACAGACAAAGCATGTTGTTGTTGCATCCCACTGTAGACACTATTACCAAATCTCAGCCTCTTATTTGTGTATTTGTACTCTGCTAGAGCGTCCTGCTGTCTGCACGGGACATCATCTTGTATGATCACATGGCACTGTTGAAAATTCTAAGCACATCTCTCAAATGAGGCGCAGCACATGACTGTCTGCCTTTTTGTGGCTTTACAGATTTAATCAACTTTACAGCCAGTCGATGTAAGAAAATCAGTGTTGCCCAAAAGTAAGCTAACTATGAATCACAGATTTTGGTGCGAACCACCAGATAATCTTTAGCAAGTGTGGCATGAAGCTGTCACTGTTATTTTTCATGTATATTTAAATGTGTGCACTGGTTACGCAGCAGTGAAACAAGCGTGACATACTCTATAGGAATTAGTGCAGTTTAGTGCAACCATCTGCACTAGCTAAAGACAAGCAGTAGAGAAAATCAATGCACAGTGCAAGCTCAACACCCAGTCATCCTTGACACCCAAATTTCCCTGTTGTGTTTTTTAACCCGTACAGTCGTGACTGTTAGAGTAATGTCTGTTGGCTTCTAACTGCTCGGCAGTGCAGTAGTGCAGTATTGACTAACTGCAGAGATCATCAGACCTCTGCAGAGTCCTCTGGGCTTTTTTGTTGCTGTGAAATCAGCCTCAGACTCATGCTGTGGATCTATGAAGAGACATTGTTATTGATTATAGTCTGATGACCTCATTCTACCTAAAACCCCCCTCTGCATCAAGATGTATTTCATAGTTGATGGAGTTATGCAGCAGAACCAGGTTGTTTTATTTTAAATAGATGAAGTATGGTTTTGGCTGGACTGGGGGAAGTGGAAACAGGCTCACAGGAGCCTGAATAGCCCCCAGCAAGTTATCAAGTTGGCAGGCAGTGCCTGGTTTCTGAGGCCAAGAATTTCTTTTTTTTTTATGAAGAATGTTGTTTTCTTTTTTTTTTGAACAACTGGCTACTTGTCTGAGTAAGTTATTATAATAAGTCAGATCACCATCCAGAGGAAGACATCTCATTTGGTACATTGATGAAATGAAACCAAAATGTCAATTAGAACGTAATCTGAGAATACACACGGGCAGAATGCCTCAGTTGCCAGAGACGCCAGGCAGATATGTATCCCACTGATCATGTACTGCCTCTGTAAGCACAGTTTTGCCATTAAATGGAAGACAACGAAAAAAGTTAAACTTGATAGTTAAGATATTGCAGAGTTGCCAATCATACCTGGGAGACTACAGTTGGTAATGAAATGGGTGTTATCTCACAGGGAATTGGCAGGTTAGTGACCATAGAGAAGCTCTGGGCTTTGATCAGTGTCATTCACTGCCCAGCATGGC
Organism: Cebidichthys violaceus; assembly: GCF_023349555.1. Lineage (NCBI taxonomy): Eukaryota > Metazoa > Chordata > Actinopteri > Perciformes > Stichaeidae > Cebidichthys > Cebidichthys violaceus. Next base: position 4,306,465 of record NW_027176406.1, on the reverse strand, counting down.
GCCATCGCCCAGACTTGATTAACACCATCTGATTACCTGGACATTTTACATGTGGGCTTGCAGCAGATTTCTACTTGTTTTGTTTCTCTACACCTTGCTGGCTTACCCGATACAACACCGATATGACTCCTTCCTAGACTTCTGAATCAGCTCCTTGATTTGATGAGGATCTACCAGAACTGCCGCTGTTGCTGTTTTCCAACATTGAACATCTTCAGTTTCATCAACAAAAGACATCACACTTATTCCAGTCTTCTGTATCTGCAAAGCACAGCTAATCTTCTCCTTAAGTACCAGCACCCATAGGACTTTCAGGTAAATGGGGAAATAGTGATTGCCGTATTTGCTAACCTGATTCACTGTGATTGTAAACAACCTGTAGTTATCACTTGTCATGTTGTCTAGTTTGGGGAAGAAGCACTGGTAATCAAGTTTAGCATTTTCTGAAAACAGTTATTGTCGTTTTAATCATAGCCAATTTAATATAGCATTTAGAATACGTGTCTCTTGCATTCATATTTTGTGACCTTTCATTTATTTTGTACAGGGATAAGTGCTTTTAAAGATGATGGATGGGGGATTGGTAAAGAAAGTGTTTACTTAGCCCTCTGTCACACATTTTCTTTTTTTGTATTCCTTGTTGCTGTAAAAGCATTAAAGCACAGCTTCGACTGGCACTGCCTTTGTGCTGGATTTCCTCTTCTGAATTATGTAGATTATTCCGAACTCCACCTCCATAAAGACTGATTTCCAGTTGCAGCGGGTGTGCTGGCATTTGCATTTTGCGCTGCGTACAAAAGCCTGTGAGAAGAGAGAGAATAAAGAATTGATTTTAAAATAGTGCACCAACACTCTTGCTTGACATCCGTAACTGATTCACTCCGGTGGGCAGTGGCAGGTTTCCCCCCCTGAAGTTTCACCTGGCATTTTACACCTAGAAGTGTAACAGTAGGTTTGTGTGTGAAGGATTGTGATAGAAAGACTCAGAGTTACATCAGAGCACCACTCTCTCTCAGATGCCAGAAAATGACATTACTAGAAAACACAACAATGCCATATATGTCACAACAAACATTCAGCCAAAAGGCCCTTCATGGTTCCTGTTACGGTCCCTGGAGTTGCATGGTTAGAATCCAACCTTCTGAGTGCATTGCACCAACTAATAACGCCTACCAGTCCCCAACAACAAATTCCTAACACTGAGTCACTCATCAATTATACATGAGTCACTTTTGTGCTGTCTGAATGGAACATCTTCTTTCTTGGCTCGTTAATTCATTAAAACCAGTGTGCAGCGCTGCAGACACCAGCGCGGCTTGACAGTTCGGGCATGGTAATCTCACTTTGTTTATTCAACAGTGACACAAATGATTAATAAGTTTTGTTTTGTTGTTGTTTTTTTACTTTAGTTCCGTTATATTGACCTAATTTTCACATTGTGCGACGAGACTAAGCAAATCAACAAAGAGACACACACTGTGGATACAACTGAGGAGGTTGTCTTTGTTTCCAAACATGTTCATTTTGTCCCAAGACACGACAGAGATTAGCAGAGACTGTATGTGCCGGCTACTAGTGGAGAACTTGTCTACTAACTTGCTGAAAGGCTGCTGCTTTTGAAGTCGGCGCTATATTCAGCACACCTTACTCAGTGATGAAATAATCAGGGGGTGTTGTCAGTCAGTGTTAGCCTTTTAGACTAGAAGCGCTACAACACCAGTAGGAGGAGGCCAGTCATGCATCGGCTTGACGCTGATCGGGTTTGATACCTCTTTGAGAATGTTGTTACTCATTGTGCATTAGTGTGCTATTTTAGAGGGTTTATTTGTTTTTGCCTCAAAATGTCCAGAACACTTTGTGCTCCGGAGCCTGTGAAGCGCTGGGCAGAAGTGATGACTCTGCCATGACTGGGCTTTCCATTAGCTGTCCATTTGAAGCATGGTTACACTACACATTAGTGTGCCACACATGCTGCAACGCTAAAATGTAATCATTGTAATTCATGAAGCCCTGAGGATGTGTGTACATGTGTATGTGTGTTGGGTCATTTTGTATAGTGTTGTGGGCTTTGTGCGAAATATTTTTGAAAGCTGGATTTTTCAGCAACTGTTCTCATAGTTCCCAAGATATAATGGACTTTTTTATTCTCACAATAACTAGAGTTGGAGGATCTGCTCATTAGATCATTAAGTGACCTATATGTGTTTAATTTAGTCATTTAGCCTTGTCCTTTAGTAGTGAAACCAAAGATCAAAACAATGAACTGCTCATACTAACTATAGTCTGTGTAGGCAGAGCCCGATATACTGTAATACATTATTTACTGAGAATAAAAAAAAGACTAGGCCTGATGCCAGTTTATTCTTTTATTGCTTCAAACCTAAGAGGTTGTATGTAGTGTATGTAGTTCCAGTCCAGGTTAAATATGGTCTATATTAAGTCCTTCCAAATTGCTTACAATGTAATATTTTTCACATAAGTAACGCAGCTCAGCTCACCACAGTTGAATTCTGGCTGTCGACCTGCACAGTTTTGCTGATATATCCCACTGCTCCCATTTATCTCAAGTCTGGATACAAGCCTACAAATAACTCCCAAGCTGATTTTGTGTTTACAACTTGTAATCCCGTGAACACTAAGTACCTGTGAGTTGATACAACAAGTACATCTGTCATAGAGACGTAGCACAGGAACGCATTGCAGGAACATTCTATACAGTGTGTGGAGGAAGTTGACTCCAATGAACATTTATTTTTTTAAAGAACAACACTGTAAAACAGAGTTTATGGCGTAGAAACAAACAAGTCCTCTCTGATAAACAAGTGAACAGGGATACTCAAAGTGCAGAAAGTGAAAAAAAAAAACACTGAACCACAGTGCTGCCCAGTTAATAAACATCGAAAACGAAGGGGAAGGCACAGAGCTGTGGTTAAAGGCCAAGACTGCACCATTGATTACTTGGACAAAAGCAGTTTTGTGCCGTGACTACACCAGCACACACACACACACACACACACACACACACACACACACACACACGCACTGTTTCAGTCACAATTCAACCCCCACCTCCTATGTACGTCCCCCAACAATTTACTGCCAAAGAGAAAGCCAGCCAGTTATAAACTGTACCGTATATCTGCCCTGCCCTGAGATCAACATCCCATAAATCTGAAGCAGGGAGATGATCCATGGTTAATTCAGTTTATAGTCTATCTACCAATCAGCATAAAGCTCCAGGATCTAACGAAAAGGCCGTCCATGAGGAAAAGTCAAACGTGGTAATTCACTGGAATGAAAACGAATGTTCACCAAATGTAAGTGCTTCTGAATACTGCGGCGTGAGCGAATCCGTGTGGGTGTCTTGCAAATCACAAAACAGAGATATGAGATATGATATGATGAGTCTGATGGTCCATCTGCATGTAAATGTACAGTAAGCCAACAAAGACTGTCCCAAAGAAACACCTTCCACCTACTCTATGAGCTTTTCTCTATTCTAAAGCAGAACTGTATGAAGGTAATGTGATTACTTTGTAACACTTCCTGTCTGGCTCTTGACGAAATCAGAAAATTAGACCAATTTTGGAATCAACAGGTGCTCCGCTGTTAAACGGCATCCTGCCAGTGTGAGACTGAAAATACTCGGGTTTTAAAATGAATGGGCATTATGTTTTTTCTCAGTGTGTGTCAACTTTTTGAATTCTTTCCCAGTGAGGGGATGCATTTTAGACAATGTACTGTAGTTCCTTCATACCTGAGTCTTTGAACTAAAAGACTCCCTCTCTGTCAGGGAGGCAGGCACTTGAGAAGAAAGATCATTTTCTGTCTACATGTTCAAATTACAAAAGACTAAAGCTTTACTCTATACATATTGGTGAAAATCAGACTGAAATATTTTTAAATGTTTTCTTGATTGAACTGTTCTCTATTTTCTGGTTGTATACTGTATGTGTTCCTTATTTTATGTTGAGCTGAATCAATTCATTAATAGTCAATTGTCTTAAAAAGTTAATTGGTAATAGCTTTGAGAATCGATTGATTGTTTTTAAGTTTTCAAGCAAAAATGACAAAAGTGTCAAAAGTTTCTGCTCCTCAGTTGTGGACATTTGTTACTTCTTCTGTTTTTGTAGGAAACTGAATACATTGGACTGTTCTCTAGATCTCTAGAAGATTGTGATGGAAGTGTAAATAATTGTTAGTTGCGTTCCTAATTTTGTACACGTACTTCGCAGGTCTAGAGGATTCAATTACCCATAAGCCTTATGAATGCACCAGCTACTAACAGGCTACAACATACGCCGAGTCTCTTCATCATCGAGCCTTATCCGAACCTCTGTGAACTTGACAATGTGTCCGCGGTCGCCTCCTCGAAGCTTGGCAAACGAATGACAACGTGAGAGAACAGTAGGTGACCATTTTGTCCGTCATAAATAGTTTGAGTTATTGCTGTAAGTAGGAATGTGGCGATTAGGTTCCAGTACAGCAACTTAGTCATGAAAGAAAAAAAGTTTAATTTAAACTTTACTCAAGGTCCACTTGGTAGCTTTTCCTGGAGCTTTCAACCACACTTCACTGTCTGGATTCACAGAGGTGAAGTGTGAGTTTGCTCTTTTATCATCATGTGACCCAGTTTTGTTTTGTCATAACAAATTATGCAAATCACCTGATATTGTGCTCAATAATTGGAACCAGAACTTATTGTTAGAGATTTACTTTTGATAAAAGAAATATCCTCCCACCACCAGATTGTTTGACTGTCAAAAGAAATGATACAAGTAGTGTTCAAAGTATTTCTATGGACTTGTTTTCAGTGTTAATGACTTCTCATTCATAATCCATTTCTATTATTTTTTTGTGTGCTTGATGTGTTTACTTCACTGTTTGGATGAATCCCATCTGGAAGCTAAACTAATACATTTGCCTCCAAACATTTGTTGAGGACATTTGCTGGATTACATTCATTATTTTCAGACCTTGAGTCTGAATATAAAAAGATAAATCATATAACCAAGAGGCTATTGTTATATTCATTTTAATTGGGTCAATTTTCCATCTCATTAATTGGTGTACATTATAGCATTGCAAACTTTTTAAGATTTAATTAACTCCCCAGTCAAAGCTACATTACATCTTGTATCATTAAATCTTTCAGAAGTTCATCAACCTCTTGATGAACGGGGTTGAACATTGAACACAGCCAGTGTTGTATGTAACAGTTTCCTCCACATGTGGGTCAGCATTTTTAATTCATTTTTAGCTCTAGATTCATTAGGCTGTCCGAGGAAGAAGATGAGGAGGCTGTAAGATTGAATGGTGTTTCTTATATTTTCTGGGGTCAGGTCTGAGAACACACAGTGTACTCCCTGCTTCCTCTGCAGTACTGTAATAGTGAGCTGAAGTCTACACTGACAGCTTTACATAATGAGGGCGAGCGGGGGTGTTTACTTGACTGCAGCCCCAAGGCTTTCATCCACTGTCAGGTCAGTGGCCATCATGTTAGCCAGCACGAATACCCAAATCATGGCACTGTGTTGCGTTATCTGGATTTTTTTTCTTGCCAGATGTCAAAGCTACTGCACAGCACCCAAGTATGCCCAGGCTGTTGCTTTACATCGGTTCATTCAGTGCTGCGGGAAGGGTATCAATCATACTACACAGCTGACCAAATGGGAATGTAATAGAGAGGAGAATGAATTGTAAAAAGATTCAGAAGCAAGAAACCCAAATCTATTTATTGTAATTTATTCATGATTTAGGGCTGCTTTGTTAATTCAATGAGGCACAACCAGAGCAGAGCACTCAGTCTTTTTGTCTTGCATCCTCCTTTTTTCTCCCAAATACCCTCTCCCCCAATACATTTTTGTGGACAAGTATTGGATGTCTGCCAAGTTGACACAGTTTCTTCTGGTTTGAGTCATGTGGACATCTTCCTGCCAGTTTTCAGAAAGACATGGCTATATTATTCGAAAAAGGGGAACAGCCCACTGAATTGAGCAGGAACTTGCATAAATGATTGATTTAACTGGCTGGCTTCCATTTCCGTAAGCCACATAGACAGAAGCTCATTGTGTTCATCGGATGTTTTATCCTGATCGGTGCAGTGAAAGGCTGATTACATTAAATTATGCGTTTGGTCCAGCCAAACAGATGGCAACGTGTAATTTAGTGAGGTGATTTTGAGTTAAACAAAGACCGCCACTGAGAGAACCACCAAAGAACTCTTTAAAATATTCCATTAGAAAGAAATATGCATATGTAGATGACTTATTGAAAAGTTAAACAGCGACATTATGTGCCGTGTTCTTGTTATGCATTAATAATCAGATGACTTGTGCATGAAGTCTGTTTTCCTTCGCACAGGTGACCGTGCTAATGTCAAGCTTCCATATGTTTCCTTTCAATCAAGTCATGAGTAGAGAATAAATAGAGGAGGATGTGTAGTTAATATTGTAGGCATGGTCCTTGGCATGAATATTAGACAACCGTGAAATGACAACTTGCAGTGGCTGAAAGAAATCATTTATATCATGATCAATGTTGCTAATTCAGACACAATCGAGACACACAAAGCCTTCAGCTGAATAATGACTTTTGTAATAGGAAGTTCCTCTGTAGGGTTGGGCTGGTGTAGTTTTACCTCTAGGCGTCGCCCATGATTGGAGTGTAGGAACTCCGGTCCACTTGGTGGCAGTAATTCACCTCTAAGCTGGTTTGCCGACCGCCAATAGACACTAAATAAAATATAGAAGCAGAGAGTGAAGCGGAACCAGGTTGCACGTTGCCTCGTCCTTTTTGCTCAACTCCTTTTTTTCGTCTTCAAATCCAAATGTTGTCATATTGGCGCAATTTTAGTTTAGTGTTTAGTTTTACATCTCCTTCATTTTACAGGCTTTTGTGCACGGCATGTCAGACACCACTGGCTCCGTTAGTCAGTACATAAACAAAAAATATATGTTAATCACATTGTCATTAGCTGAATTACTAATACAATACAAGTTGGATTTAGTGCTGTTAAGCCGTCGGCACAGGTTGCTGATGAACAGCGAAACTGGAAATCGACCCAACTGTATCCTTCAGTCTGTTTTCTTACCTACTCACTCTCTCTCCTTACTCTGGCTCTCACATGACATGCTGTAACTCTTGACGGATGAGACTTTCAGATCCATGTCTGCAGTAAAGATGTCAGGAGATGCTTGTTGGGAAAACGTATATTTTGAAAAACAGCCCAGGTTTTACCCCTGGGCTTACTGGACACTTTCAGGGATGAATAACTCTTAACAGACCCACTGTTGATGGGGGATGGAAGAACTCGCTCGTCTTGTGTAACCAGTGTGTAACTTTCTTTGCTCTACATTGTGGTGTAGCAAATGAAGGGTCAGGGGACAATGCTGGCTCTATTGTCCCCTTAATGGCATTCTGCTCACAAAGCACAACAACCAGCAGCTAAACAGTGGTACTATTCATCCTCTGTGCTGTTGTACTACTTTATGGGCCAGTTTAAAGCTCAGGCCTCATTTAACCAGTACGATAGCCGTTTTAAAACTTCCGTCGTCAAAGTGTTTCAGCTGTGTGTGTGTGGCAGTAAAGTCAATTGCTTGGCTAATATGACATGAATAAGAAACAAACCTTATCAGAGCCAGTTGACCCACACTAAGTATCCATAATGATGAGCATAACAGTAAATTACAGACCCAATATAAGGTATTAAGGTTCAATTTATCTAACATACCATAACATAAACTATTACACTGACACATAATAATTTGACTCTTCATCTCTTTTATAGATATATGAATTCACAGTTGAACCAATATACACTGTGTTTGAAGCATCTCCATACCTGATTGAGATGTTGACAAAGCACACCAATCATCAGCTGTGTGTACCTCTGTGTATATCAGGAATAGCTGGGGAACATGAGCATTTTATATTACATTTTGCTAAATCGTTATTGGTATATGAAAGTAAGTGATACACATTATTTTCCCAGCAAACTCTCACCTACTTCAAACCAGTGGGAAAAGGAGATGATGTGAAATAACCAGAACTTTTCTCACTGTGGCAGAAGATGTTGCGTTCAAATAGGACCTCTTTACTCACAGTACGAAGCTAATTGAGAAAATACGTTTCCAGAGCCTTCAAGGTAATAGGCTCCGTCTGTAACTCTACATCCAGCCAACATTAATATGTATATAGCGAGTCCTCCAAAATGATACGGCTATCTCATTTCCATGAATATATATGTTTATATCCAGCCCAACGTAGTACAAGCCATCTGAAGTCGAATGTTACGTTATCCATTTAACAGATGTCCTACTGCTCTACAGTTCTTCCCCACTTTATGAAACATCAAAGCAAAGTAAGGACAGCTTTATGAAACCAAATCTCCTGAGACAAATGTTCAATATTGAGTGTTTTGTGCTTCCAAACCAATGTAAATGAAACGTTTAGAAAACCACACGCTCTTCCTCAGCTTTGAAGTGCTTTGAGGATTAGACTGGATTTCAGCGCAGTTAGCTGGCCTGCGTCAGATAGATCAGTGGTAACTATATTCTAGTCCGGAGACGGGCGTGAGCAACTCCCTGCAAACGCTTTGAAGAAAGGGCTCGTGTTATTGACTTTGCCTCCAGTGGTTTGCTTCTCACTTTCATGCAGTCATACATGAGCACTCTCAGCCCCTAATGTACTCTAAATGCCTCGCATGCATTCCCAAAGGATGCCACTTAAACGTATAGGAGAGCCTTTGTAGCGAAATGCAATTTCTCCATCCTGAATGAGAGTTAGAAAGTTGTGTTGATGCAGCTCGATAATGATGAGCCCTCCTCACGTCCCTCCCCGTGTGTCTTTGTGTTTGAACAGTGTCAGAGTCCCTGGAGAGCTCCACAGACCTGCAGTGCTGTCACTGCTCAGGCCCAGGTGTGTGTGTCCATTTGTGTCCACGCCATTTGTACGTCCGTGTTGGTAAAGTGTAAGAGGCAAATGGGATTTCTCTCCACAATGAATCAAGACAATTTGAAACGAAGAATTTTTTTATCTGGCAGAAGGTGGTCTCAATACATTTTCCAATTAAGGCAACATAATAGATGCCTTTCCATCGCATTCAGGCCCTCCTTGATTTTCAGTCACTGAAATAGGTATTCCTTTTGCAGTGAAGAAGAATGTTAAAAGTATCTAACATTTATTTATTTCTGTTGGACTTCAAATACATATAGTCACACGTTAGTCCACCACTAGTGTTGAATATATAATATTATGTGCCACCATAAAGAGTGTCGTTTTATAATATTACAAAAATAAATAGTTATCACGCATGTTAAACCTCTTGGACCATTACAAACCAGTCCAGTCTCCAATTCGTTTATTAGATTCAGCACTTGAAAAACACTGAATTAAAATGACAGATCTGTAGTGTTTTATTATATTTATATTTATTGAAAAGTATGTTGATTACATACACCTAAAGATGAGAGCCTCTTTGTTAACTGTAACTGTTGAAGCAGACTGTATTAGCAATTGTAGCTGCAGCTTAACTGCAAAAAAAGAGAAAAAACATGCATCACAGCTACACATATACATAACACAGAAAGAGTTATTTTGAGCTATTACACAAGATTTTAGCCTAAATGTTTTTGCTCTGTAATCTGCTGAATATTTCATGCTCTCCTAGATCAGTATTCTCTCTGCTGTGTAAGTATCGCTGTTTCTAGAAGCAGTTCATTTCTTTAAGGCCACAGACTGTAAATATAACGCCTCTCTGACCTCTGCTGCGTTTGTCGTGGATATCTTTTGTTTAGTTGTCGCTGTGAATTGGTCAGCGATGTGTGAAATGAAACCTGGTCTGGTTCTCCTGCTTTGCCTTGCCCTCGTCTTTTGCACTCTGATAGTCAATAGAGGCTGGAGCTGTATAGACAGTTTCTTTCTGCTGCCTGGCAGGTCGTAATGACGTCTGTGAAATTGAAATATGAAGACATACTTTGCAGGTAGTCAGAGCATCATGCCGTTGCATAGACGTGGAGGAAGTGGAAATGATTTGCTTCCACATGGAACTAATCACACAATATAGAGAGGACGCCGGCTGCCTGTGTTGATTAGAAGTCAATTAGAATATATGAAAGCATTATGAAGTGAAGCATATTGTTGGCAGATATTGAAAATGGCGACAGGATGAACTAATTAAATTCAATCGACGGGCTGTCAGTCAAGCAGCCGACCCAAGGGATCACAAACTAGGGTGGTGAGGAAGAAAGCGATAGCTTTAGGGCCTTGTTGACAATAATTTCAGGCCCTGGAAGTGATGAAGGACGTCATGTCTGTCTGCCCTGAGCGTCTTCAATAAACTTCTCTTAACACAACTTCAAAGAGGAACAGTTCAGAGGCTTCACACTTACCTTCACATCTAAACCATCACGGATCACAACAATAGTAGAAGATTTGAAGTTCTTCTACTGAGAGAAGCAAAAAATGTGTTAGAAAGTAAGCTGATGTTGAACTGATGCACAGAAGCTATAATTGCAAGGCCAGAGCTACTGTTCTGTTGTCACCTCGACACCTCCCGAGCTGGATGTTGACATGTTGTCCCTGACAAGAACCGATGACGGCTGCAATCCTGCTATGTATTTTATTAATTTTTTTGAGTGTCAAATATCAGATCACAGGCAACTAACTCAAAGAAAAGAGAAGCGCAAGCGGAGCGCCGCTCAAAGATTCAGCTTCTCGTTGACTTGGGGGGGAAAGGAAATTCTGCGCGGTGTGTCATTAAACCTATAAGAGTTTCCTCAGCTGTGCTGGATCTCTAGCCGAGTGTCACACCTATCTTTAGTTCCCCTAATTTCCCAGTTCAACTGCCCGCCAGTCATAATGACTGTAGTTCAACATACAATCTCTGACACCGCTACAAAGCCTCTCATGAATGCTATTGGCATCACAAGAGCTGTCGAGCAGGCCTTGGCATATCCTCTCCATCACAGCCGTGCTCTTCAAACCCCAGTGCCAATTCAATGATATAGGGGCATTGTCAGTGTCACTCCTACCAACAAATATATCTTATTTTTTTAACTCTCAAGTCAAGACTATGGGCAGCATGTCAACAAATGACCCGCTCACTCCTGATCAAAAACCTTTCGTCACCCACATCTTTTTAAATATTGACCTTGTTTCTATTCTTTTCTGCAAAACATATTTACATCACCTTAATCAGTGGGTGCACGATAATGTGTTCTAAAGTAATTAATCTAGCTCTCTGAGAAGTAATTATAGCTCATGTTCCCCGCAGAACTGCTTGAGTTCAGGTTTTAAGCTGCTGAGCATTAACTGCAGGCTCCAGGTCTTGCCACAACTTTTAATACAGACTTAATATTTTCATGCTGTTTGATATAGACTTGCACGAGGCTATGGGAACAAACCTTAAACCAAAATGTGCTTCTCCTCAGTAGTGTTTGTAATTGGTGTTAGCAGTTGGTTCTGTATTTTAGACAAAAAAATAAGCATCCTTTAAGCCTTTGTGTGCTTAGATAAGTGCTTTGGGCAGAGGCTGGTTTAGTTTCAGTCAGGATCCAGCAACAGCAACTGCTGCTGAAAGGACAAACCGGGAGAAAAACAAAGTGGACTGCAGTCTTACAGCAAGATGGCGGAGTCTAAAATATCCAAGAAATATGAAAACCTTCTGTTTTTGCACACCGTTTCAAAGGTTACACAACGAGGGTAAAGAATCAGGGCTGGCCTGAACTATTGTTTGAACTAAAAACTAAACTAAAAATAGTGTAGCTGACGGAGCATGCACTTCGATCTGTGCAGCAGTCTTCCCTTCAGCAGAAACATGTTGAAGAAGTTACAGTTACCTCCACAATTCAGAGATGATCAAAGCATTATCAGAAAGAAATCAGCTTTTTCAAAGTGTTGCTATTGCCTCTAAACCATTTTCTCCTTGTTATTTTTCACTCCAACAATGTTAGCAAACTACAAATTCAGCCATGTTTTCTCTGTCTGTCAGTTGACAGCACGTCCATGATTTGTAACAATACAGAATATCATTTCATTCAGTTTCCTTAGCAAAGGCCTGAGGAAGAAGTCTTGAATTTAATCACAATTAGATATCATATTTTCTCTTGCCTGCTGTAGGCAGTGATATTAATGCAATAAAAGGTTTTTGTATCCGATCGCGGGCTGAGAGGCGACAATGGATTGTGCTGCAGGAGGCTCTTTTTGTGTGGAGTCAGCACCATCAAACCTGACACAAGCATTGTCACTACTGGTAGCTGCAGCAGCTAGGAAGCTCATTGGTTATTTATGGGCAATTGTCATTTTAGTAAAAACTTAAAGATAAATTAATTAATCATGTCTAGGTGGTTAATCCCACCAATAATTTTCTGATACATGAATGTTTCCAGTTGATAATATCATTATTGATATATACTGCTGAGAAGTACTTTCATGCTTTGGCTGTTATGATCATGAAACTGAAATTGCATTCTGTGTTGCATTTAAAAAGGTCTTAGAACAGAACAAATACAGCTCTGAGATAGCCTTCGGGGTGGAAGTGGGTATTTTATGTGGGGTTTTATGTCTTGTATTATCCTATCAAGTCCATCCATCCATCCACTTCCTCTTCAGCTTAACCCAGCACACCCTGGACAGGTTGGCAGTTTATGTAGCTCTTGAATAGCTACTGCAGCACCCACAGTGCCAGCTGCTTAAGAATCAGCACTTACGACAGTTATCTGGCCTCCCGCCATAAGAGAACCATGGTCAGCTCTCTGTTCTGTGTCGTCAAATTCAGCACCTTGAACAGTCCACTGGTCTGTAGCCTCAGAATCAGCACCTTGGACAGCTCTCTGCAGGCTGTTGCACCAGCTTTGCGTAGGTTTATGTGGCCAAACTTTTTTTGATTGTGGCAATATTCAGAAAAACATAAGGAATCAGGGGCCAAGCAATAGTGAATGCACTGTCTTCAGCCAGTTACACTACAAGAACTATGTGCCATAGAAATTCCATTTTCTATCAAAGTAACTACGCAACTCTACCAAACGTGTGACATTACAGTGGTTATTGGTGGGCTCACATATTTAAAAAAGTATTTCTGTATCTGCTGCTTTCATATTTATTTCAAATGAATGCAATACTTTTAAACTAATACAAGTTTAAATCTTAAATGAGCCTTAGTGCTCATTTAAGCTATTATGATGTTACGTGTAAATTCGTAAATAGGTTAAGTTAAAAGGCAGAAATTGACATTTAAAAACGGGCAGAGGGCTGACTTTGGAATTGCTGCAGGCACCACTTGTTTGTAACAGGAACTACATCTGATGAACTGTGGTGTTGACTTTGGCAGAATCTTTGAAGCTGACATGGACGTTTTTCAGAGACTTTTCTTAAAGTTGTATTTTTTATTATGTGTGGTACTGCCATCCTCACTTTAGTTTAAAAAAAACATTAACAAACAACAGAAAAGACGGAGGAAACAACTTTATATCTGTCGTTAGTTAGCATAGATTTTCTCTTTATTACTAATGTATCTCAATGTAGGAACAGGTGAAACATAACTTTCCGTGACAACGTCCTTTATGCTCGACACAGTTAAGTTACTGTTGAGTGTTGACTTTTAACTTATGATCAAAACTACATTCAGCTGGTTCTAGCTGTCTCTCAATCAGCTCTCTATTGATGTTGAAAATACACAGAAATCATAGTTGGCCGGTGTTTGCCTCTGCTTTTGATCTGTTTACTTGCTGTCCAAACTCATCATCTCATCCATCATTCACTATATTCTTTTCATTTCTTTCAGTTATGGTTGCCTTCCGTACATAATCTTCTCTGGAGTTGCTTTTGAAGTCATAGGAATTCTTTTGTGTGCTTTGTTCTCTTGTTGATACTCTAAGCTCATTCAAAACTAGGTTGTTATCCCAAAAACCTTCTTTTTATTAATAACTGCTGCCTCGCTTCCATGACTTGACAACCTCCTGGTGAGTCACAGCAGAGTTGTTTTAAAAAAAAAGAAAAAAATTTAGTATATCATTTGTAGTGGCATTGTTGTGATATTTAACTGCAATATAATCTCCAGTCATTAGCTCCGTCGCTGTGCTATCAGCTGGAGTTCTCTGTGACACAGATGTTAGACCACCCCCATTTATGAAGAAAGTATTACTCCTGTGTGCCTCACCCTCTAAATGAGCAGACTATACAGCACATTCCGGAAATTAATTGGGGTTGACATTGACCGTTTGCTGTGTAGTTTTATCACCCATCGCCTTTCACTGACTGCTTAAAGTCTCACTTTGGTCTGTGATTAAAAAACCAAGATATTATCTGCTACCAGAGAAGCTAGATTGCACGGCGTCTATGTATTCTCCCAGGCTGAACGTACACAGCGAAGATTGCAGGGTTGAATGGAATGATGTGATTACAGTCCGACTCAGGCAAATGAAACGGAAAGGTCAAACGCTTTAGCGGCATTCAAATTCATCACTGACCTCGGTACAGCAAAGACTCTTGTACTTGTCAGGAACTCATATAAATACAAATAAACCTGTGAATGGTTATTAGAAAAAGGAGGGAGAAGGCAAAATCATTTTGACATATCATCTGTCTGCCGAGGCCTTGCGTGGTCTACTAGCCCCTAAACTGTTTGTTTTCCACTATAATACCCAACACAAATGACAATGTGTCATGCACGTCTGTCAAACTGGGCCGTTATTTGGTTCATATTGTTAAATACACATAGAAATCAAGCGACCTTCCTTTGCCTTTCTCTGTTAGTATTTCCCCCCTTGCCACATAAAGCAGTTGATTATGGTCATTTCTGTTCTCTCTGCAGACATATATCCTCATTAAATGCTAATGGAAATCAATGACCAGATATTGGTAACATTACTATTTTGTGGAAAAATAATAATTACTATAATAGTAATGAATAATCATGATTCAATGCTTGATTCATATCCAAATTTCTTTGTTGACAGTATTTGATGCTATAGAGGAAATGGCACTGAAAACCCTCTCATAGATACATAGAGTGAAATATGTATCTATGAGAAAGCACATTTGTCCATGAAAATGATTCTTTCCCGACAGGTGTTTTTATTTCAGCGTGGCAAGCCCTTTGGCAGGCGAGCCAGAACATTCATTTCTGACACAGTTCTCTGCCTGCGGGGTGTCAGGCAGCCAACTGAAAGACCTAAAAGTCAGGTGTGTGTCAGAGCTTTCAGACACACACCTGACGTAGACACAGTTGGACAGAGCCGGTTAGATTGACGACCAAGTACAAACAGCTCTCTCCTCCCTCTCGGTGGCAGCAGCGATCTCAGGGCTTAGTGACTGTTATCTGGCCTTCAGATCAAGTGACAGTCAATAAGCTCATCTCTGTCAGGACCTCTCCTGTGTTCACAACCTCACACACAACATATATGTATGTAAATGATTGCTAAAGTCAGGAATAATTTATTGCACTGGATTATTGAACTATAGAATATAATTGTGGTTACAAAAAGCTATGCAGAGGATGCAGACAGTGTGCAAACTTGTATCAGTAATAAGTGATGTGCCTGGAAGGTAAATGCTTTCATTGAACTGTAATAGAGCTGTCACATATTACAACACCTGAAGGTGATGCAGAATGAGTCAATATTTGTCTAACTGTCAAACAATGGAACCATTCAGTGAGTGCAGCTGCACATTACAACACAGGACCAAGACATATTATTCACTTGTTATGATTTATAAAAGCAACAAGTGAAAATAGATTAACAAGTGTTATATTTATGTTGAGGTCCAAGCTGGTCATCTATAGTGCTGAGGAGTCAGTATCTGAAGTACAGAGAGAATAATTGTTTCAGCCAGTGATTGATTTATATGTTTAACTATCATCTTCTTAGCCCCTGTCAATGCTATAAACATAAAGTGTGTGTTGAGTGCAGATCATCATATCAGATTGATACAGGCATTTCATACAAATTAAATTTAATCTGGCCTGAGGATGTGTTTTCTTAATAGTTTTGTTTCTGTGATGAAATGGACAGAATATTATATTTCAGGTTTCTTGCATTTTACTGATTGAAACAAACTGGATATGATTTAAATGTGCGGCCTTAATGTGCAATTCTGGATGATCTAGATTTGGGTACATCTTTGTGCTTAATTGTTAACAGAGACATCCCATTGGGTGTGAAGACAGAGAGTAACACGAGACAACTTCAGTCGGACTACGAGTTACATTATCACAGGTTTTCACATTCCATATCCCAGACTAGAATAATCAAAACAGCACTGTGGCATAATACGCTTTAGTAATGTAAATTTTAAGAAGAAACCAACCTCAAGCCATTGTAGCCTAAAGGCACACAGGTCCTAGTCAAACACCCTAAAAGACAATATTGAAACGTGGTGCAGTAGACGTATCGGAATGATAAAACAATCATTTTCATCTTAGTGCTGCGAGCAGAGAAATGCTGAGGCGAGATAACCCCAGTGATTTAAGGAGCCGCTGGAGGAGCCGAGCCTCTTAATGAAGAGAATAGAGGCACTCATCCATCAGCTCCAGACAATGTCAAATCTCTGCAGAGTGGGAACTAAGGACTCCGGGGGAGGAAAACAGGGACTATTCTGCCAGCTGGATCACCTTTCAGAGCAAATGTGGCTGTACACCTGCAGTGCTCAGTCACTCAGTGCATGTTACTTTGTGTCCAGGTAGCAGTTTCTATGTTTGGCTTTGGCACCCCCATTACAATGTTTGGCATTCCTCTCCTTGTTCTTCTTCTGGCACAGCACAATTGTGGTGATGGATCAACAATTTAATGCTTACTTCCAAATCCTTTCACTTGGACACAGAATGATTCTTTAGATTCCCTGGATTAACAGCGAGTGAGTAATGCCGTTAAGCTCAATAACCGTGTACAAGAATTATCTGAAATTCCCAAACGGGAGCCAAAGTGTTTTTCCACCACCAGATTTTGTAAATTGTGTCATGTTACACTTAATCTAAGCAGAAGGTAATAATTAAAAACACACATAATGTGCAACATTGATTTCCTGCTTGACTCTAGAAATAATGAAATACATGGAGACATTCATGTCATTGAGCCTGATTTGCCTCCGTTGGATTTATCGCTCAAATAATATTTATAAAAACCTTGTCAACTGTGCTTATTCTATTGATGATGTATCATCGTTTTTATTTCATAAACCACGATTTTGCCATTTTCTCTTTTATTGTATCACACCGTTTTTCTTGTCATCACTCAAGTAAGAATAAATGATGATTTAATTGTGTGTGAGCAACCCCTTTCTTCTAGTATAAAGAGGATCCTGCCAGTGGGATTGTAAAATATTAAACTAATCTCTAAAACACAAAGCCGTTGAATTATATAGAGCATATATACATTTTTCACTCTTATGTTGATTTATGCCATATGTTTTCCCTAAATTGATCACTTCTGCTTATTCTGGAATGGCTTTGTTTTTGTTTTGGTTTGAAATGTGTCTGTTGCTTTAATGTGGGTATTAGCAGACATATAAAGCCTTATCTGTGTTGCCACGAAGTCAAAGCCAAGTGGTAATGCTGGCTCGTCATTATCAAGTTACCTTTGAAATGTGTGACATTGCTCAAAGCTTTGCCTGATTTGGAAATCATCAGCACAGCTGTTGTACCGTAATTACTCTAAAACCATTTAAAACGTATGCGTATGTTGCTCCATTATCATCTCCAGGCGTAGCGAGTGGGCTTTATAATGTCGAGCACCCAGAGCCCTAAACTTGAAAATGGATCCAGCTGAGCAGAAAAGTGCCACTCTGACTGGCAGTCCCAACATATGTTACAGTAATTAGCTCCTCTGCTCCTTCATGCTCACTGCTATGCATTTTCAATATCGATGACTTTCCCTCCAGGCCTCTCAACCTCTCAGGTGGGGATGATGTCTGATCAAATGAGATTCTGGGCTTTAATAAAGGACAAATAAATGCTAACTACTACACAATTAACAAGCATCTATTTTCAGTAATGCCTTAGATCAGACTCATAATATTATACTTTCACCAGAGGAGGTTGCTGAAGCTCCAGTTCCAGGGAAAGAAAAAAAAGAAGCAAGCTTTGCATCATGCACATAAAACAACTAAATGGAGGGGAATGACCTGAAAAAAGGGTAATGCTGACGGAATCAATATGAGACACATTAAATGTCCTAAATCAGAAATCCTGAGCGGAGGTATACTGGAGTAATGGCCACCCGATCAGAGAACAAAGTAACTCTGTTTGTCTGTGTAGTAATCAGAGCTATTCTTTGCTTCGTTTTTGTAGCCGCTTATCCCTGTTAGTGCATGTTAGTGCATGTGAGTCCCAGAGTGTGTCACACTGGCTCACTGAGCACTGTTCGCGCTGTTAGCAGCGTTAGCTGCTAGTCTCTGCCACCAGCGCACCTGTCACCATGTTGAGAGTTGCATGGAGACAATCCCTTAATCATAGATGTGCTCTGAATTTTGAATTTAGCATCTTTAAGGTGTTATTTTGATCTTTCAAAAGACTCTCTGGTATGCTTTTTTCAAAATGACATATCCATGGATTTTGTAGATGCAGAACATGGCGTGTTTGTGTGCTGTATATCATATCTAGATGGTCAGATAAGTGCAGTATCCTCACTAAAGCTTCAATAGCAAGAGAAAACCTAATCAGGAGAAGAGTGTCGGTCTGTGCTGGCCTCGCCATCTGTTGTGGTTAAGCGAGCCTAGCCACGCACATGCAGAGCTGAGCTATAGGAGCATCTCAGTGTTTTTTATGTACCGCAGCCTCCCAGCGACCCTCCCACCGCACGGTCAAGCCTCAAGCCATGAGCATAATGTGCTCCTCGCGTTGCTTCAGTCGGTTAAGTCCTACACTTCCAGATCCCTAATGGATAAGTGGTTTCAAGAGCTCAGGAAACTGCGTGGGTGTTGGTGCTCATGCACATAATAAGACTTCATGGTTATTGCGTTAGTTGTGAGACAAGCAGTGGGAGGAACTGTTCCCCTGGGATCCACTGCTTTTTTCCAACCCCGAGAAGATTAATACCTCAGAGACCAAATCATAATTCCATATATCTTCTCCCCTCTCTTGCTTTCTTCATGCTCCGTGATCTCCCTTACACCTCCATGATGTGTCAATGCATACTGTGTAGGACAATGGTTCTCCAACTTTTTTGGCAGGTGACTCCTTAATGAATCGGGCTGGTTATTTGTTATATAGTTTTGTTGTTTTGTCAAATCCTGTGAGAAGACCAAAACCAACAATATGATAGTCCTTCACTCAATATTTAAGCCCAAGACTCTGGGATATCCTAAAACAGCTGGGCACTGTCACTATTTAGCAAACGTACTCTAACAGGAGTAAATAGTGGCATTTGTTGGGGACTATTTCCAGTGGCGGATTAATACGCATTTGGTGCTCTAGTAAGTATTCTGATTGATGTGTTTTTGATAATGATAACACTGGAGCTCTATGGCACAGGGTAATATGATAAATCAGGCTTTGATTACGCAGACAATTCTTGTAGTAGGATTCAAGTAGGATTTTGGTGATTTTATGCCAACATCAGCGTTTTTGCGTTAGACACAATAATGCCAAACTCAACTTTGTCGACTTTATAAAGTTTTTGCAATTTTTCACCACATTCTGAATGAAATGTCTTCGCTAGAAACATATTGCTTTGTAGTGTGTGTAAATGTGTCTTTGTGCCTGAAGCTGCTTGCGTGTTTCCGCTTGGAGCGGCACGGCAGAACTGTCCGTACAACACGTAGCTCTGGACCGGCAAACCATACGCGCATGTGTACGTGTTCAACATGATCTTTCAGATTGTGAGTGGGGCCTGATGGCCAGGGCCCCTAGAAGTATCCCATTGGTTGATTTTAATGATGCAAGGGCGTACACGTCTCGCTAGCTAGCTAACGTTACAACAGTAGTGATGACTCGTGTGGATTATTTAATTACACTACGATGTAGTGCTTTAACCCTGGAGCAAAAACTGGAGATAAAATGTTCGGGTTCATCGAACAGGTGAATTAATCATATCTCAGGAAGGAAAAGATAAAAAAGATAATTCAACCACGAGTGGTTCAAAAGGAGAACTTGGTTAACAAATATAAAAAGTGCCCTGTGCTGCTTTCCATGTCTTCTTATCGGAGCGAAAACCGTCTGGACAGCAAGTGGATTTAAAGACTTGAAAAATCTTTCAGTAAAGCACCAGAGCTGTGCATCGCATGTGGATAATGCCATCAAGTTCCACTTACTGGGAACAATGAACGCTGTCTCTCAGCTTGACGGTGCGTACAGATGTGAGGTAGCTCAACAGATGACAAATGCACCTTTCGTTGCTGGTGTAGGCTATTTGATGTTGAGAGGTCTTTAACATTGTCCTGTGGTGCTCCTGTATGTTGGTATGGTTAGATATGTTGTCAGATCTTCACTGTGTGATTTTAGATGGTATTATTCGGCTGGAATTTTGTCATCTCTGCTGTTGGAGATACAGCAATCGCAGAGTCTCCCCTCTCTCACTCGCGCACAGTTTATTGGTTGTGAGAATATGGTTCAATGTGATGTATGTAGGTATGTTTGGATTGCATGTATGAATATTGTGTGATCCCACCAAAGTTTTCATTCCAAAATTGCCACTGATTGCCAAGAAGAACATCAGGCTTGTACTTAAAAATTAAACAGAATCGACTTGCTGGTGATAAAACTATCCAGTATTTCACAAGAGAAAAGCAAAGGAAACACAATCTTTCCTGTTTCCTGTTTACTAATTATCTTGTGACCCCTCTTCCTTTACGACCTCTTGCAGGGGTCTTGACCCCAAAGAACCACTGCTGTAGGAGACACTTAATATGAAAAGAGCGGCCCCTCTTCTTCATCGCTACTCTCCTGTATCTCCAGAGAAACACAGGATCATTCAGCTTTTAAAACTGGACCGAATCAAACTGAATTGATTGATTCAGACTGGAGCCTCAGTTAGCAGTTTGCCCGTCCCCAGCAGGAGGTTTTTAGTTTCCAGTTAGTCTCTGTGAGACTCCTCTCTTTCATTCCTGTCAGAGGCTCTACACACATTTAAGGTCTATTTAAGCATTTGCATTGTCACTATGAAATGGCACTTTGCTCACAATAAATTATTACAACCATAGAATTGCGTGCGACTTACTCTGCTACACAGTATGTCCGTAAAACAATGGTCTACATGGAAAAAGAGAACTGGAGGCGTTCAACGCAAAGAGGGGTGATGCTCAAATGACAAAGGGAACACAAAAGGCTTAGAACATTGAAGAATTGAAGAAATGTTTCATCCTTGACAGTCCAAGCAGCATCTAATGTGGATTCTCTAAAACAATGCCTGACATTTTTCTTTTGTTAATGCATCGTAGTCTTTGTTTACATTTTTAATTGTGATGGTTATGAAATATTGGATGATTTCTGTAATCAGTGTTCTCTTCCCTTCTGAAGACCTGGGGGTGACGTTTGGGAGTTCATGACTGCAGCACAGTTCATATTTAGGGCCAAAATCAATCCCAAAAGCACCATCAGCATTACACAGGCACTTACATTTTTTTACCGATATGTCTCTTGTCAAAGTGTCATCTTAAAAAACTGACCTTTGGGTGCTGTTTGGAGGTTGGTCTTGCTGTGTTTTTTGGACTGTAAATGTTGTTTAGGGAAGCTGCAAACCATGACATTCCAAACAAAAAAAGAAAATGTCAATCTGTACCCATCAGTATGATGGGATGGAAAAATAGGGTATAAATATTAATATTATATTCTCAATCCCCCATCTCTGGCTCCCAGGCTCATTCATTGTTTCTTTCTTTATCTTGTGATTGACACATGCATACAAAATACCTCATAATGCCCTAATTTTGACTGGGAGCTTTAAAAACAAGCCTCAGAGCAAGGTCATATTTTCTATTCAAATCTTTTCTTTGCAGCTATTACGCTGTTTTTGAGTATTCCATTTTATAATTTAAGTTAAAATAAGTGTACCTTTGTGGACACAACCTTGAATAGAATTGTAATAGCCTGTGAACAGCAGCAGTGCCTCCTTGTATAATTGAGAGATTTTAATATTATAATTATGAGCAGCTTTCTCCAGTTTACTGTTTACTTCAGGCCGACAGTAACAGATTGCTGGAGCATATGGTTCAGTCTTGTGGTGATGCTTCAAGTCTACACTGGCTGAACAATGTAAGCAGTGTGACGGCAACGTTCACTTCGGGTTCTGCTCAGTGATGTTCTGTCACATTTAAAGGCTTTTATAAAATATCTACATAAAAAAAAATGGAAATCATCACTTTCAAAAAGTTTTCTCTTTATATTTGGCAGTATATTGGAATATTTACTCAAATACTGAACTTCCTAGCTGTACTTCTACCCTGGTACTTCACTACATTTAAATGACAGCTGTAGATGAAACATAGATCCTACAACCAAACATAAAAATAGTGCAATTAAAATCACAACCAGCTGCAACATTTAAATGCTGCTTACACATTAAAGCATCAGTGATAATAAAACAATATTATAATATACATATATTATAGATATAATGTTAATACCTCTCCACTTCTGCTTATGTTAGGACTTTTACTTGTAATTTAGTGTATTTTACACCGTAGTGTTTCCACTGTTACTTAAATTAAAGGATATCTGCACCATTTTTTAAATAAATGTCTAAACTTTTATGAAGAGAATATGCAAATGACTCTTCAATTAGGGTTAATAATGTCTTGCCTGCTTTGAAATTTAAGTTGTGTTGAAGTGGTTATGAATTCTAGTCGGGAGTTTCTGCATAAATGTTACACAGAAGCTCTTTGACTTTAGCTTCTGTCAATCAGTCCGTATGAGGCACCGTTTAATCATGCACTTTGAGTTCCTCTCAACAAGTTCCCATCTTAATTGCTAAGCCCTCCTCGCTTGCATTAGTGCTTTTAAATAAATAATGAGCCTTTTTTAATCTTGTTCTTCAGAGGCTTCAGTTCCATGTTGGGTATATAGAAGTGTAAATAATCAGTTTTAGAGAACTTGCAGAGTTTTGAGAAACATACACAAACATGTCTGCTTTTTTATTTTCTATATACTGTTAACACAAACCTGCAGCATTATTTTTCTTCGGAACCTTTTGTTATTTTCGCGACTCTTTTTAAAGCTGTTATTTTCACAAGGTGGAGCACACACTGCCGTCCACTCACGATACTCTCCTTTCATACACGTAAATGTAACCACAGATTACATTCTCTCAATCAATTGAGTTCTGCCTTGGGGGTGACTGGCACACCATATCAAATTTCTTCCTTTTTCATAAAAAAAGATGATTAAATTCAGAGTTCTCACTTCTTCTGCCTGCTACGATGAGATCAAAGCAGTTGGGCCGCTGCTTGTGAGAGTAATTCAGCATTCTGTGCAGTGCACTTTCAGAAAACGAGGCCACCTTACTTTGATGACTAAACCGTGTGTGCCAGTGTAGTCGAATGCAAAGAGAGTGTGCTATTTTCTCCTTATTCGCAACACAAATTCTGCACCATTGTCACTTTTCTAGCTGCTTGTGAGGACCTTGTTATTCCCCAGGGGAAGTTTGATGATGAACATGTTTTGCAGGGCACTTAACAGGCATCTGTATTTCTTCACCTTACATCAGATTCCACTTTAAACTCTCAAGAAGCTCCTTGCACAAAAACCTTTGGAGTGGAATTTCTACTTTGCCAGGTCAGAACTGGAAGTCAATCCTGGTCGGCTCTGGACACATCTTCCCTCACTGGGGCTCTACATTTTCTCACCTTTTCATTAAGTCCTTACCTTGTCCTCGAAATGGAAACATTTTCTTTACCAGTTTTCATGACCAGTGAAGCTTTAATCTTGAGTACAGACACAAATCCTCTCTGGACTAGAGGGATTAGTAAACTCTGTGAGGAGCCACAAGTAGAGCAATGATTAGCTTTGACACAACTATACAGGTGAACTTTTATGTGGCTTTTTCCATAATAGGACCGTAATCATTGCTTCTAATAAGAGTGAATCATCCAACACCTGTGCCTTTAATATGCTAAGTAACATGGACACGAATGAATATTAGTGGCGGCAATTTTACAGAACTCATTACATTTTCCCAGAGGAGATGAGTCACACGTATCTGAGGTGCTCTGAGTTCAGCTGAATAGATGATGTTACACTGGGCACAAGGTTCATTCAGCTTTGTGAAGGACACTGTGGATTAATCCCTCGGCAGTATATCACATTGACAAAGAATAGACATGAAAAGTAGGCTATAATAGACAGATCGAATAGACTGATGGGTCAATGTGAAAAACAGTAAGACCCTGCCAAGAAAAGCTACATTCAGCTCAGGAAAAACTCCCGCAAAAAAACCTTCAGAGCAAAACAGGAGGGATCGCTCTCCAAGGATGGACAGAAGTGCAATAGATGTCATCTGTACAGACATTATTATTTGATTTGTATGCAGGTTATTTTTCATCACCACCCGGGAAAAAAAACGGGAAAAACCTCTGTTTTTCAGCTAACTCGCTCATCCTTCCTCAATTAACATCCTGTCAACCTTCTTAATTTAAGTGAGTATCTTAGTTTTAGTCTAGTTTATGTCATTCTACTGTCTTTTTTTTTTATCAGCAAAGATTGAAATTTGTATATTGTGTAACTAGAGTAAGTAAAATATGTTTTGGCTAATCTGATATACAACTCAAAGGCCTATTTTTTATTTAAATAACTGTCCATTAAGTCACTATATATTGCCGAAGCAGGTAAGACAATGGTGATTGAGCCTATGGTCCATTGATGACAGTATTGCAGTATTTACATATTTGGAGTATTACAAACTGGGTGTCTGTGGTGACGTTCAAAGGAAAAAAATGCTGTATTACAGGTTTTTTTTGTATTTCAGAATTGCATTGCTATTCAACAGCTTGGGTCTATGTTTACTTCCTGTCAGCTAATGTCATTCACATACACTTTAACAGGAAATAAATTGGTCTCAGAGACCATTTCACGAGTGTAAACATATTCCACATTCAAAATGTCTCTGACAGAGAATAAACATGAACCCAAGCTGTTGCCTTTATAGTTCCATTTAAACTATACACATATAAAAGAACTATGCACACAATTCTGAAAACTTGAAGCTCATGTATCAACATCAAGACACCAGACTGCTCAACTATAAACACAATTCCCTTGTTTCCACTCAAACATAAATTTTAAATCAACCAGGACTGAAATCTTAAGGATCTTCTAGCATTGATCTAGAACAGTGATCAAACTATTGACCTGTGTTCTGATTGGCTAAAAGACACAAACACACAACACATAAAGCCCTGCCAACCAAGGTAAGTTATTAAATGTTTACCTAACTTTGATGAAGTCATTTCAAGTGACATTTACACAGGCTACAATATTTAAATGTTAACCCAAGACATTCTCTGAATATGAAATTGCCAATCAGTGTTTTCTTATTACTAATAATGTCATAGCCCCCCTTGGGTAAACAACTGCAAACCAGAGGGTAATAAAGTTCCCAAAAGAAGAGTTGGAGTAAACATAATTAAAATAATTAGCATGGGAAGAATCACAACTGTTTGTCACAACATACAAACAATCCAGCTGCTTGACAATGCATGCAAAATGTGTCCCTGTCCTTTCCCAGTGTCTTCTCTTGTTTTATTATCACAAACTCATTTGTTGTGGATTCTACTGTTAATTTTTTGTATGCTTTTTGGTGAATGAAGTGGCCAAAGTCTTTCAAATAATAAAAAAATAAATATTGGTCAAAGAGCTCTATAAAATCCCTCAACATTTAGTATTGTTGATACGTTGTTAAATGTTACAACAAGAAAAAAGAAAAGAAAAGAAAAGCAGAGGACCTGAAGCAATGGAAGCAATGGATGTAGGCTTTGCAAATGTTTTATGAGGTAAGAAATGCACTCAACATATTTGTTACGGCTGAGGAACAGACCCATGTGTTTCTTAAATTGTGGTCCAGGAAAAGTCAACTTTTCTTCCAAAACCCTGTAAAAGCACGAAGCAATACATATGTGGGACTATTCCCTCTGCTTGACCAATAACTCAGATATTAGCTTCACACAGATGTATTGGTATCAGCGTATATGTTTGAGTGAGGTCATTTAGAAACAGTGTTGCCGTTACAGAGCTCTCTGCCATAGCTTAGGCAATAAGCTATGGCGGAGCAATTTACCTCTGACACACTGCCAGACCTTCCTACTTTACTATCAACACCTATTTGAGTACAAAATGTGCTTCAATCAGTCCAAGAGCCTGTGTTGCTTTCATCCAGCAGGTGTCAAGTTCACCAGAAATGGATGCATGCATTTGAAATGAGGAAATGAGCTCTGATTACCATTTGAAACACAGACACCAACATGAATAACAGGGCAACAGGTTGCTGTTCTTTGTATCATCAAGGCTGTGCAACAGATCGCTGGGCTGTCATTGCTCTCCATAGTTCTTTATTGGTGACAGATCCCTGTGGAGTTAAGATTCACATCGGACTTCACCGGTTGATATGGATTAATCAGGGCGCTATGCATATAGGGTCACCACATCAAACAATCTTCCTCCAAGCCTATTCTATGATAATGAAGGGCGCTAATGACAAATGGAGGCTAACAGAAGCAGAGTTAATGAGGACCAGTTCGTGTCTCCGTAGCTTACAGGCCGACTCATTAGGATTCCCTTTTCACCACTGGCTGGACCACATTAGCAGGTGCCCACTCTGCCAAAAGTACATAAAGGACATATCAGTATGTATCATCTAAAGAGATGAAAGGTGACATCGGATCAGAAAGGGAAAACATGGGATCTAAGACGGATGTGCTTCCTCTGGGGGAAATGAGGGTCTCGGTGACACAGTGAAGACGCCATAAGAGAAAACGGCTTTCAGTGCATCAAAGAGAAGATTACTCCCTCACAGGAAGGGGACTTCAGTAATATGGGACTAGCAATTTTGTATTACTATTTTTAATACATCGTGGGCATTAGAAAAAGCCTTGGGAGTCAGATCATCAAATTGGTGTGCGTTTGAGCATGTGGCCTTTAGAGATCAATTAAAATGTGAACAAAAGAAGATGTAGCAGGTGTAAAGAGTGAGCGGCTCTGCAGGTGGTTGCTGGATTTCTAAAAGCTTTTCTCCCAGCACTCGATTCAAATTAAGTCAATAAGAATGCTCAACATTTTCATTTTGTCAGACTTGGCTAAGATTGTACTGAGACG
Source organism: Cebidichthys violaceus (assembly GCF_023349555.1). Classification (NCBI taxonomy): domain Eukaryota; kingdom Metazoa; phylum Chordata; class Actinopteri; order Perciformes; family Stichaeidae; genus Cebidichthys; species Cebidichthys violaceus. Next base: position 4,279,230 of record NW_027176406.1, on the reverse strand, counting down.
CTCTTAAACATGTTAGAGTGAAGTAAATAGGCTGATATTTGTTGAGGACAGGATTTATCTCCCTGGAAATTTACAAATACAATTGTAGTCAAGTCTTTTGAAGTTGAAAGAATATACATTTATCACTTTTGAAATATTTTTCTTGCTGATCTCACTTTGCTAAATTATAATAAATAAAATAATAATAATAGATTATATTTTGGAATGTAGTGCTCCCTTAAGAGAGGATAGAATAAGTCACTTTTACATTTTTAGTCTTCATTTTTTATCTTGGAGCATAATTTGGACAGAAAAAAAATTCTGCAAATTCTATAGTTATTATAAAGAAAAAAAGAGTATTCATCTTAGATTTGTAGAAGTTTATATGACATGTTCGTAGCAATGCAATTATATACCTCCATCTTTCCTGAACAGCACAATATTTATTGAAACTGAAATGTCAGTGTGTCACTGCTCTATGCTATCAGTGAGAAAAGCTTTTGTTGCTGTGAATACTTTTTAGAAATAGTAAATCACTGTGGGTGGAAACTGGCAAAATCAATCAGTCTAAACACAGACTGTTTGACAAACACACTACAACATCACTACAATATTCACATGATGCATCCGTTGACTTGCAGTTCGTCCTGATAAAAAAACCACCAAAACTGATATTTGATTATGATCACTAATCTGTGTTTAGGAATTGCCAATTCATTTGAGCAGTAATCTTGTGTTGAATGCTGGCTTGTTTTGCGTGTGTATATCCAGTAGATGAATCTTTAAAATGTATTGGTGTATCATCTATAAATGGTGGTTTCATTAAATGGCACGTTTGTAGAGGTTTTCTTTATTTTTTTCAGTTTTTCTTCAATGTACTTATGACATATTTGCGAGCACTTTGCTCGGTTTGCACTCGCTGTCCTTCTGTTTTGTTGGTCCATAACTTACCAGAGCAGTAATGCAGCTGATGTGAAGATGACTGCAATTCAAACTAGAGAACAGAGAAGACCATAAGAAATAATTTATGAAGTAGTAAAAGCACTAAAGTAGTACTTTGTTTGCCTGCTTTACTTTGATCCCCGTCGCTGTAGATTTCGGGGGATGTTTTTGTGCCCCGTGTGTTGATGAGTTTGGTGACGATCCCTTTAGGGTGTGAACAAACACACCCACTCTTGAGTTCTGCAAGGCCCAGCAATTTGGCACAGTGCTTGAGTGAGACTGATTAGCTTTAAGCCTTTGTTCATTTACACCGTGCATGGCTTCACATGCATTATATCATCTGGGTGTTGTGCTTTGTTTTTGGCTTATAATTATTATTTTTTTTTGGGTCTGTAATTGCACACCAGCAGAAAAGAGCTGAAGAATGCATTGGAGCTAAAGTTGCACACAAAAGGAAATCCTTTTTGGCAGATTTCATACTTGAATGTCTAAAATCCCACCATGTGTGCTCAAATTGACTTTGAGGGGATTTTGTTTTTGATGCATGCGGTCTGTTGGACAGAGATGAAAGCAGCGGAGTGGAGCTTCCAGTTCTCTGGTCATTTTTGTTTTATTTGAGGCCATGTCCAGGAGTGCCACTAAGGATTCTGGATGAATGGCAGGACATGACACTGCGTCGCCCATCTTGATGCATCTGGTTCACCCCAGTAACAGCTTGCCTGTCTGAAGGGCGTCCACTAACATGGGGCTCCTGAAAACAGTCCCCCTTCTGCATATTCCTTATCTTAAAACTTTGCAGTCCATTGAGTCCATTTTTAATGCAGAGCCAGTATCAAGGTCATTTATTGGTAAAGTTGCTTACTGATAAGTCAGCATCAACTGTGGCCAAGCTTGGCAGTGTCTCCTCTGCAAACAATAAGTGTCAATTAAGTGATTAGAGCAATCAATTCTGGGGCCTTCTATTTTGTTTCCGCAGCATTTCCTCCAGATGGAGGAGAGGATTCAGACAATAATGTTATTCTCTGGAAGGAGGGGAGGCAAACTAACAGATCAATAGACAAACAAAAAGTCATCATCATAGTATGGTAAGATTATTATTTTTTTTTTCGGCACTGATTATTTTGAAGGCTATCTGTATGAATGAAACATTATCATAGTTTTATATCATAAAGTGCTTTTGTGTTGCCAGAAAAGTGCTGTTTTATGCCTCTGATGCCACATAAAGAGTCCATTCTCCTGTGTTTGTCTTCAGACAGAGAGAATTGTAAGCTGGCAGAAAACAATAGCAACAACTTGCCTAATAATGATAATTTCTCCAAAGACATATTTGACTCATAAAGCTGTTTAATACATTTCTCAATTCATAAAGCATATGTTTCTATGCAACTGAGAGAAACATGACATTTGTTTCATATTATTCAACATTTCAAAATAAAAGCAGTTATTTAACATAAACGCAAGTCCACAAACAAAATATGTTATTATCTACATCCATGCAAACCCTACAGATATTTATTAAGAATTGCACATTAGCCAGTTTAATCTTTCCATCAGTGTTCTGCTGCAAAGATGACATTTTCAGCACTGCATTTGTTCACAAATCAGACTGCTAACCTGCAGAGCTGTTTTTCACTTGCACCCTGCCACTCAACGACCCCCACGCCTAATTTCTGTTGTTCAGATGCTGATGAGATGTTTTCGCTTTTTGACGGCATGTTGGGTCGCAGTCATTTTACCAGACCATAGCATGCTGCTCGACTGTTAAAGATCATTCCAAAGCCTAAAATCTGTTGAAGGAGCTGCAGAGCTCTGTACTATAGATGCAGTTATTGTTTTGTATTGCCCATTATATAAATGTGCTTGTTATTTTCAATGGAACTGTGGTTCTTTCTGTGCTCACAAAGTTAGCGTTATTTAACTTTAGTATTTGCCCAAGCCATGTTGTAATGATATACTGCAGATCACAAAAGGTCACTGGAAGTGGAGGGTAAACATCAGACACTTCACGTTTCCTCTTTCACAGCCACCGGGTTACTGTTTTTATTTTCAGCTTAAAAAGGTCATGCTGTGTCTTGCAGCTCTAATGCCGGCAACCCTCAACAAATCTCATTACTACTTTGCCCTGTTCCAACATGCCCTGACCTTTACAATTAAACTCCATCTACTGCATGTGTAAGTGACAAACATGTGAGGGATAACAGAGAAAAAGGCTGACAGGGCAAATACAGGTCAGGGAGAACATGTTATATATTTCTAACAGTATTTTTTAAAAGTGACCTGAGTTAGGGAGAAGTGGAATATACAGTGTGTGTCTGGACAGTGACTAAACCCTGACATCAATGTGAAAATGATTGCTAGCAGATGTGAGCTAACTTTACATATACAATACATGCCCCAGCCATCAAGACAAACCCATTCACCCCCACGCAAGGTGGCTGTATATCTTTAAGCTTAATGGATGGAGCTCCTGCTGTGACACTGACATGATGACGTACAGTCAGTTGCAATTTATAACTTGTCACACTGGAGCAGGCTGCTTTTCTTGGCCCTAGCAGCACGCCTGTTTCAACAGTCTGAATGGAGTGTGCAGAGAGAGCTTGTTGGCTCATGGGTTTGCAAGGTGCTTTTGCTGTCAGCATAACAAAAGAATGTGGCTGGGCACTACGTGCAGAGCACAACCACATTTTTCTTTCCAGTTTTCTTCCCTTTGTCCCTTGTTGGGTGAGCATAAAAAGCACTCAGCTGAGTAGCCCTGAACCTGAAAGAGCCACACTTTCTCTCTTCTGAGCCTTCTGCCTGGGTCGGAATGACCCTCTTGTAATGTACTGTAGTTTTAGGCTGCACATTGAAAGGTAAAATGGTGGAACATCCTATGCCCTTCTGGTCATGTGAAAAAACTAATAGTACACGTTGAGGCTAGATCAAGGATTAGTTGGATATCCTGGTTTTAGCCATGTTTGCGGAATAGCTCTAGCAATGGCAATGTGTGTCTGTCAGTTGGTCGGTCTGTCCGCCACGTTCATCCAGACTAATATCTAAACAACTTTTGAGTGAATTGTCATGAAATTATGTGCGGCCTCTCGTGGATGAATCGTAATGACGTTGGTGATCCAAAGCACAGCTGTGCCTGGGTAAAACCTAAGTGCAGAGCTGCTAACAAGGCTGTAGACTCGGGCCTTTTTCCAAGAACCATCTTTTCTAAGAATCAGCTGGTGTAGGAACATCTGTCTTGATGCTCTGGAGGAACTGCGTCCTTGTGCAGTACCTAAATCTTTCTTGAGAAGGCTTCTATTTCATTTTAATAGGTACAGTAACTCAAGCAAACAAGACTGAAATAAATAACACAGTTGTAGTGATCCTTTTATGCCATTAGAGCATGCCAGTGATGATGATGATTAGGCTTTAGTCTGGGCTTGAATTAAAATAGCTGGTCCAGAATTGTGGTGCCATTCAACCAATTCTTTTGTTACGTTTGCCTTCCTTTTAAGAGTGGTGGGAGCATTTATTGCCTCAGCACCAATGGTCAGTTTGTTTCAAAAGGTGGAGGGATAGAGCAAGGGTGCCTGAGGTTTTAATAAATGATATAGTAACCGTTTTAACAACTGTCCATTCCTCTCTGCTTCACATATCCTTATTTTATCAAATTCTGTTGACCTATTTTTACATTTTTCAATGTCTTATTTGATATCTGTATTCCCTCTGCACACCCTAAACCTCCTGCTCTTAAAAAAGGTTATTATTTTTGCTCCGCCCACAATAGAAATAACAATCCTGTTTCAGAGAGAGGTGCAGTAAATTGTTGGCTCTTAAATGACGCTCTGGCACGTCCGGACTCCAGAGTAGACCTGAACCCTGACCACAGAGGTGTAACGTATGATTCTGCAAGTGAATGGACGTGATCGTTATGGGCTTTCAAATAAAATGCAAATTGGAAATCTGTTCCAGTCAGTTCAAGCCAAAAGAATAACTTGAGCTCATCTTTAATTCATGGGAGCGCTTACAGTGCTGTGCTTCTTCCTGCACCGCGCCAAAAAACGGGGATCCCCAGAAGAGTTAATATTTCCTTGGAGAAACGGACACAGGCTTCTGAGAGACTGTCTTCCACAGATCTCAACCTTCTCTCCTACCTCCTTCAGAAGCATCCACTCATCATAAGTGTGAGGAGACTTGATGATGCATACTATCACTGCAGTCCAGCACTAGAGATTAAGAAGCTGCAAGACTCTTCAGCTGTAGTGAGGATCAACAAACACATCTTCTGAGGGGATACATACTATATTTTAGTCAAACACAGAAAATCATTTTTATACTTTTAAACTTTTCTAAAAAGTTGGAAGCAAGCTAAAGATTTGAGGAGAAATTCAGATTTGTTTATTCGTTAGTGGGGTTTGAAAGGAGAGTGTTGACTTGCCTGCCTGTCTAACTTCCCCATCAGGCCGTAGTTTCAAAATAAAATCTGTTCAAGATAAAAGTCTCAGAAAGTGCAGGCTTGCTGAGGGCATGTGATTGACGGTGTTGACAGTGTGAATTAATCATTTCCAACTGCAGTCACACAGCTGCTGCTACTTTGCACCAGAAAAAACTCTTCTGTAGCCACTTCCTGCTGGTAAATAAGTTATGGCTTGAAAAGAGAAGGGGAGTAATTCCTTTGCTGAAAATTGGAGCCAGTATGGTGATTTCACAGCATTTGAGAGTGGCGACAGACCACTATCACTATTTTAGTGTGACTTATGTGTAGCTAAAATCCCCAATCACATGGGCAGATGCGTTTTGATCCTGTCAGAGGCCCCTGGGCTTTGCTTAACCTGTGTGCCTTTTTGCTCCTCGCAAACACACATCCACCACCACAACGAGCGATATGTCCTCGGTACATAGTGATACTGCCAAGTTAATCAATAATTTCACTGAATTTCAGCACAAAGTTAAAAGTTGTTTCACATTAATTACTGTAAGGATTACTCAAATGGAAAAATCGAATTGATCGCACTTAACATTATCCTGTGGTTAAGGGTGCTAAATCAGTGATTACAGGTAATGTCAGTTGATAAACCCTGTGAAAATTGAGCTTTATAATCTAATCTATGACGCTAATTACCATTGATCGAGGTGTGCAATGATAGGGAAAATGTCTAAGTAACACTGCTACTTTCTTACCCGATGAGCGTCCCATAGCAGTTGTTCCTACAAATGTTTTTTCCTCAATCAGAGATTGTTGCCTCAACAAGGCACTCTCCACTGATGTATTCAGACACTCTTCAGGTCAAACCTTATTTAGAATATCTAAGTATACCTTGATGAGCCCCAGTTGTTTTTACTTGAATATACTTTTCTTACAAGACAAATGTCTTGGAACAGCATTTATAGACACAGTCATTACAGCCCACGTCATACACGTATCCACGGATAATCATCCTAGCATGGAAGAGACAAAAAAAAAAAATGTTATGCAATTCTTGGTCCAGGCTGTTTACCATAGCATGCACAGATTGAACTTCTACAGTCCCAAGTAAGGTCTATATTTGGGAAACACTGCATGCTTAGCACCATGAACCCTCCAATCCACCCCCTCTTTTGACCGAAGCTTGAATATTCACTGTTGATTACTGAAGACCTGGAGCCCAAAAAATATATATTTGTGACAGCCCTACAATGGATGAATATTTTTTTCGACCACAGTACACTTGTGTTGATGTGGGAATAAAATACAATGCCGGTGTCATATTCTCTCCTTCTTTGTCCGTCTGGGTTTTTCTCTCAGCGGATACACCTGTGGCGCTAAAAGTATAAATCTGAATGGCTGAGGGATTCATTTAGGATTCACATGAATTTATCAAATGGCACATTTCATCCCTCAGAATCTTATAATCCTTGCACCATTAAAAGTGTTTAAATATTGAAGTAATCAATGTGTTATGATCTCTTTTCATATTCTGAAATGTATCTGTTCACTGACATTTACCCTCAGATTTCAAAATGTCTTCTGCCACATCTGCCTGACTCTGTTCCCTTTGCAGTCTTTACCCCAAATCCAGATAATGTTTCCCTCAAAGAAGTTACAGCTGGTTGCAATTATTGAGTTGGACTCAGATCATTGGAATAATTCCAGATGAATTCTACATTTTAACAATAGCTCCACGACTGCCCTGTGTTCTCTCACTTGTTACACCTCAGCACCCTCGTCTGGCCCAGCGTCAGTTCAGTGTGCTGCTGTTTCTCTTGTTTCTCTTGTACAAGTACCACTATCTCTCTCTCTCTCTCTCTCTCTCTCTCTCTCTCTCTCTCTCTCGTCTATATATATATATATATATATATATATATATATGCCATGAAACCACAATACCACACACAACACAAAGATGCTGTTTGTATACACTTTCTTAGTGCATGTGTAGGCATGAGTGCGGTGGTTAAGCGGAGTCCTGAAGGTTATACACAGCACATCTGACTAATGGCCCTGTTCTCTGTACATGCTCATGCTAATCACTTCACTGATTGATTGTGCTGCTCCGAAGCACTAATAGCATCATTAGCTCGAGCTGTTGTGGCAGTCTCGTCTCTGAGCTTTTCGTTCCCTCGCCAAGGTTTTCCTTATCCTTTCCTTTATTATTTAGGATGTAGATTGGGACAGGTTCATTTTAAACGGAATTGAATTTGATTCTGGGTAAAGACAAAGTAAAAACGTAAATCATAGAACAGTAAAGGTTTCTCATTAGGCCCACTGCTGCCGCACCCATGCATGTCGGTCCAGCTGGAGGTTCTGTTACCTTGGAAACCTGCTTCACAAGAGAAGTGAAAACAGAAAGATGCCAAGCATAACAGCAGGAAGGTGCATTAGCACCTGGACTCTAATTGTATTTTGGAGAACTTGTTGTGATGTTGTTATGGTTCCACACCTGTCACAAAGCGCTGTAACTTTGTGTTTCCATTTACTGCACTAAGTCCTCTACATCCAAAATCCTGTCTTCAGATTCCATTAAGTGATGGAGCGGCACAAAATGGCCTCCCTGACGATCTTCAGACGCAGCAAGAGTCTGAATCTTCACGGTACAGTCGACAGCAGAGCGCTGTCTCGCATGAGCAGTCAGGTGTCTGAGCCAACAGCATCGACATGCTGCCCCTCACCAACTGTTCAACTTGTATGAGAAGAATTTAGCTGATAAGAAGTGAGTCACAGTCTGACACGCAAGAAGCTTTGAACCTGGTGGGATTTGTGATGCCTGCTTATGTTGACCTGCTGCAGCTGTGAGGTCATGATCACATGATACATACAGGTTGCACACAATAAAAAAGCAATGAAGTTACATTCAATGTTTATTTCGTGATTCCTCATACCTGGCTACACAATCGTGCCACTGAATTAAATCCATGTACTTGCTGTACTATAGGATATTTCCTTTAGTATTAATGTGAACTTTCTCTGTTGCTTCTTCCATCGAATGTATGCAGTTAGGAATTCATTGAGTTTAGAAGTGTGTCACACTTTTGCATCATTTAATAATTTTCACGATAACTTTGAGACCTTAATATCGATACTATAAATAGAAGCTCTACCAGCCTTTACACTTCACTTAAACCTGCACAGACTCATCGTTAGACACATAATAAAAGACACAACACGAGAGTAGAAGATAACTGCATGAATGTGTATTTAAATAAATTAGGGCTCCAGCTAGCGATTATTTTCTCGACTAATGGTTTGATCTATGAAAGAATACACGTTCATCCCATTTCTTTAAATCATTAAGTAACGTCTTGTTTTGTCCGACCAAAAGCCCAACACTCAATTAAATTCAGTTTACTATCACATAGGCAAACACAGGTGTAAATCATCACAATTGAGAAGCCGGGAATTGGTACCTTTACTTTTTGTTGTCTCAAAAAACAAGCTAAATGATTAAACAATTTTCAAACTAGTTCCAGTTTAATTTTCTGTTGCTCGTTTATTGATAATATGCCTCCTCATTTCAGCTGTAAAATAAGTAAATATAACAATTAAAAGAATATACCAGCTACAATGAAGGTGCCGCTGCAGCATCAACATTGAATCAAACAACTCTGTAATATTAGTTTTATATAATGTTTTCACACAGCTCTGCAGCTTTACTTCGCTTTTCGCTACTTTCAGTTATTGCTGTTGTCAAACAAACAAACAACTGAAAAAGCCATTGTTAGCAAACAAGCTCTAACAAATTTGGGTACATACAGTAATACCTGCCTAGCCCAAAATGGTAGATAAGCAATTTAAAAACCTGGTACATCCACCAAGCTCAAGCACCAAAAACAGACTGAATATGTTAGTGTATAGTCAAAAGACTACCTGTATAATCAGATAGTATCACAGGACTGCGTGTCATTGATTTTATTTCCTGCCTCTCGTTTGCCAAAAATGTTTCTATGTTTTGTGCCTGGTTAGATTTCTCTCTATGGCACAAAACATTGAAACATGGCACCGACTTTCCAAGAGGAACCCATCCAAAACTTTCAGAATGTTTGGAAGCAAGATGAGTGACAATCCCTTCCCTCGTGTTTATAATCTTCATCTGTGTTTATCCAGTACTCATAGATAACTCTCTTGGCTCTCATACAGCTTAGTTTGTCATTTCATTGGCTTCATTTTCTACTATTTCATGAGATTTCAAAATATTTTCATATATGAACATAGATCTGTCACAAAGATGTGTTTTTTAGTCCAATTTTGTAGCAAAGATAAAAGCTGAAAGCATGCTGATTTTACATAAATCATTGCACATTATCCAGCAGACATCACACATCCATAACCATTCCTTCATTCGTTTGATTAACTCAAAGGATGTACACCTTACTGTGCTTCTGCTTTGCTACGTATGTATTGACCTGAAGCACCTATATTGAAATATGGTTGGATGGTATTATTTATTGTTAAAGCTGCTGAGGTGTTTTCCTGGTTTTTGACGGTTGATCTGCTGAATGAATCGTGACCTGGATGTGCAAAGATAGCAGCTGGCTGAGGGGAGCTGTAAAGGGCAGTAATGTGTGCAGAGTGCGGCTGGGATGCTGCCAAACTGTCAGAGAGTGTTTAGGTAATGTCAGCTGGGGAAGATTATTAGTTTAACCAGAGCTGATGTTATAATCATAGGGATGGGAATCCAGCTGTGTAAACAACCTACCAATTGTTGGGTTATCGTAACAAAGACGCACTTTAAACACGTATTTTAGATTAAGGAGTCATTCAGCCCTGCCAATACCCCACAAGGTTTTTGTTCACACACATTTTTAAGCACCTTCTTGTTTTGATTAGTTGCTCTTGAAACTTTTAAAAGGCTTCCTGCCTTGTCTAAATGTGAGCCAGGTGTGGGCCTGATCCAAAACAACTGCTCCCTATTGTTCTTAAATAAAAGTGGTGGCGCTTTGACAAAAAAAGGGGGAGCAGCATAAACACATTCTCAATCGACCATAAAATAGCATCAAAACCGTGAAAAACTAAAAGCATATCCTGCAGCATTATAATAAGTTTATAATTCACTTTTTCTGCTACATTTGACCTCAAGAGAAACTGCTGCCTAATCCTTAAAGTGACATGACATTTACAGCTTATGAATAACTCTAAGGGACAAGTGAAACAATGACCATATGTTATTATCAATATTTTAAATAATTTAAGTCAGTACATAAAGGGGAAAGCCATGACTCGAGTCAGCATCGGCTCAGGGCTGAAGACTGAACATGTAAAACAATCTGAATGTGTGGAGTTAGAAGAGCTTACTAGACCTCTGCTAGGCAAGGCAAGCCAAGGCAAGTTTATTTGTATAGCACATTTCAACAACAAGGCAATTCAAAGTGCTTCACATAAAACCATTACAAGCATCAAAACATAATGCTCCTCATCTCTGCTTGAAGCTAGCAGCTTGAGGCTACATTAGCCGCTACGAGCATAGCACACCCATATATCCGTCTGAACTGGCACAGGGGAGAAGTTTGCCTACAGGGCTAAAAGGGTTTATTTTAATCAAAACTATGATCTTTTTCTAAACCTAACCAAGTAGGGTTGTTGTCTAAAACTAAGAAACCCTTTCTGTCAGAAAGCCCTTAAGGCAAACTTCTCCCATCTGCACCGAACTGTCAGCAGTCGAGTTGCATTATGGGTAATGTATGCACCCAGGTTTTGACAACAAAGAAGAATTCTTGGAATAAAAACATCTCTGGTTCTGCTGCATGAGTTTTTGATCCTTTTCTGTGCATCGCTAGCCTGACAATGTTATCTAAGTCAGTCAGAGTAAAATCAGTAGAGTACTCTTCTAACCATGGATGAGACTCAAACTATTATTTTTGAAGGATTTTTGATTCATTACATTAATTCAAATTAAAAAGGAATTTAAACTGAATTCAGATAAATCTCACTTTACCAAAAAGGCCAAACTTCTCCACCCAAGTGAAAAAGACAAATTGAATTGTAAAGACCGTATCCTTGTCTTCAGTGCTGCAGGTTAATTGAACTGAAACACAATGATGCTGCAGCTGCTGAAGTGTGGACATCATCAGTTAGGACATTTTAAATGAAATTTAATTCATTCATTTTTGTGTGTTTTCTGACCACAGAGATGTAGGTTAATCACATATTAATAAAAAAGACATATATATATACACACAAAACATTACAGTTTGTTGTGGTAATATTGAAGTCCGCTCTTGCAACTATGTGTGGGAAGGAATGCAAGGCAAATACATTTTTATTGCACCTTTCAAAAGCAATTCAGTCTTCAAGACAATATACAAAAGAAACACAAGGCAATATAAAAACACAATACAAACATAAATACAATTTAAAAGGATTAAAACAAAGTAGATGATTAAAATATGATAAAAAATAGCATAAATAAGACAGTAAACAAAAAATTATAATACAGCTACAGTGCAGTAAAATACTTTAAAAAAATGTAATTTTATTTTCATTTAATTCTTTTAATTTCAATTTCAGTCACACTCATTCAAAGAGTGTGTGCTGTTGTTCACACCACGCTGCTGCGACATTAAGTTACCTGGCAGAGGCCAGACAATCCTGCACCTGTAGTAAAGTTGGCTGATTCGATGGAACGTTGCGTTATTATAAAACCAACTGTTACTGAAGAAATCCACCCAAAACCTGGATATTGGCAATATTCGGCAAAGAAAGTTGCTGCTTCTTCAAGGAAAACATGTAAAATAGACCAGCTTGGTGTTAAAGAGGTGAATGAGATGATTCTTCTCTTCTGTAAAGCACGCAGGTCTCACCCACCCAAACTAAACCGTGGACAGCAAAAAGCTAATCCATCATAAAACTGAAGTTGGGAGGGTTTGTTTCAAGAAGCACTGCACTTTGACTGGGTTTAATCAAGATTTTGCTTGATGATTAAATCATTAATTAAAAATAATTCACTTGCTAAAGACCTGGCATGTCATAAAGCTAAATTTAGGAGCCTTCTTTGCCCAAGTAATTGGTATCCAATTTGATAAATCTGCAGATTTCTTAGAGTACATTTTTTAAAATGTATTTATTATCAAAACAGTCTGCATTGATGCTATACAGATTTTTATTGGTGTTGATTTGAATGGCGGCAGTGCACCTCAGTGGGATTCATAAACCTCACGTCCAGTTCCTCAATCTCTGATCTCAGCTTGTTAGCGATAACCCTGTGATGAGAGATCGGGGGGGACGGATGAGTAAAACTTGAGCTGACCTCAGTGGCCTCGTCAGCCTGGGCAGGAGAGAGCTGTCTTCTCTTTTTGTCGTCTTCGTTATCAGCAAGGTTGGTGTTACAGAATGTGCTGTCTTTAGGTCGAGGCAGGCAGATGATGTGGCAGTGGCTGAGGGCTGAATTTAATGCCAGCGTTGTCCGGCGCTTCCATTTGTATCAGTGACAGTGCTTACAAAAGAGGTGAGGCAGGAGAGAGGGAAGAGTGAAGGGAGAAGGAATGAGGAGACCAATTCAGGAGCTGGCAGGCAGCAACCTCCGGTTCTGAAGAGTGGAGCCAATACAGAAGTGTCTTGAACTTGCATTCTTTTACATGGCCAGCAGGAGGCGTCTCCTCTATTTGCAAAAAGAAGTCCAATTGTACGGAAGTCTATGACAAAAAGACTTCTCACTTGATTTATTACCTCAGTAAACATGAGTTCATGGTCACCATTGCTAGTTTCAAATCTTCTTCAATACAGCACCATGTTTATTTAATAAATTATGATCCCATTTACGATAAAGGAAAGTATGTTTAAGGGCGGGGCTACCTTGTGATTGACAGGTCGCTCCCGCTGCCAGAGCCGTATACAACGTCTCTACGTCACTCCTCCACAGTCCAAATATGGTCACTTCCGTTCATTGGTTGCAAAAAGTCAAGATGGCGACGGCTGTAATCTAGAAACACTGCACTTGAGGCTTCATAACGGCTGTGTGTGACATCATGGTGACTCCGTCCACTTCTTTTATACAGTCTATGACTAACACGCTAATATCAGGACAGTGATGTCTTGTCTTTGTGGCTTCGAGGTTCTTGTTTGTCAGGATGAATCATCTTAAGCATGGCTAATGGCGTCGCAGGCTGACAGTAAAATGATCCATCAGTGCTTTAACTCAATTCACTTTCACCTCTATTGATTTAGCTAAAGTGAATGAACTAGTCATTATAGTTGCAATACGCTGCTAATTCTTAATTGTTTCTCTCTAATTGTTGTGTAAAATGATGATAATAATGGGCTTGTAAGGTAAAAATGATGACGTTTCATAAATGTTGTATTATTATTTTCAAGAAGTTTAAATTCCCTCAAGACTCTTCATGTCATTTAATCTAAACTTGACCCCTTAACTGCTGAGGTCAGTTACAGTACAGACCAAAGGAATCTTCATTCACCTCCTCTTATTTGAATGAAACATGAAATGAAAGTGCCCTGTGGTTTCTTCTTACCTCACTGAAGGATTGTTCCCTTCCTGCCTGAGGCTGCATTACAGCTCAGCTAACTGTCTCCGTTATGCACTTGCGTGTTTTGCTTTACCTGAAGAAGCTTGTGATTTCCTTTGAGCCACCTCCTGCAAAGGCAGAATTGACATGCTTAGTTCTCCCTTTAAAGAGAACCTTTGCAGATTGGTGGCTCCAAAAGGTGAGAGAGGTGACTGAAGAATGTGAACTCCCTGACAGCGGCTATGATAGCAATAGTTTCTTTAATGCCGTTATCTCGAGATCACAACGCATTATTTAATTATCTCAAAATAATCAACTATTTATCTCGACAACACAACAGGTCACTCTTATTACTGACAATGTTTATCAGAGATCAGGAGTATAATGCCAGCATGCATAGATGACTGTGGTCAAATCAGCTGACGGACGCTAACTTTTTAGTGCCGCCTCCCACCCAAAATGTCCCCAAACTGTGGCAGAGGCATTTTTCTTTAATACCAGTCTTGTATTGTTGTATCCACCACTTGCAGTTGCCCCATCGTTCTTAGCTGCCTGTTGCACTAACCTCTTCTAATCACTTGTGGCGCATGTGCACTACTCTCCATCACCTCAACACAGCATCATAGCGTAGGGTCAGTATTTATGACGGATTTCTAAATATCCTGGTTAACCGTTGTACTGCAACACTTTCATACTGGCAAAGCCTTACAGTGATTCGAAGATGATAGAGTGGCCCCGGCAAAACCCTCTCTACCCCATCACAAAGGCAGCCATTTCTAGATTATTCTATGAACCCTGACAACAACTGTTACATGCAATGACATATATAAATGTGCAGCTCCATCAAGACCATCAATCTCCTGGCTTAATCAGTGGCGACCCAGTGAGTCATCCTTTCTGTCCGTTTTAAATCCAATGACATCAAGGAGAAGGTGAAGCAACCCAGCCAGTGTTTTTTTTTGGTGTTTGTTTTTCACCGTCATGTTAGAAAACTAAAGTATAAAAAAAGCCATTGATTGCTTTGCTTTCCGTCACTGTCATTTTAAATCAAACTAGGGTTTTGATGAATGGCAGCCCAACACCAGATACACAGTTTTTATTCATCTCCCTCGTGTTTTATACTTGCCGGTGTCACGGCCTCACCTGTGCTTTCACAGACAAGGCCAACATGAATCAAAGACAACTGTTGCCTTCCTCACGCCGGACTCGAGTGTTGCAAAGCCACTGTTGTCCAAGTAAGCGATTTTCACTCGGCATTCTCCGAGACATTCTAGGCCTCATTAACATGAATCTATGAATGTTTAATTATGGTTTATATTTACAGGCTGCTCTCTCACTACCATTTTACGATAATGTGTCCTTTGATCTGGGACAATGTTGTTGACGAAAACGTACAGAAATATTTAAAATGAAATGCATGCCATGGCATCGAAGCCATAGAGTGCTGTGTAATTGTATCTGATGCTTGGGTTGGTTATATACCTAATTAATCAGTGATTTCCTTTATGTTTTAGAATTGCAAATTGGATAAGTTCTTTACACTGACTGCATAGTTGGACTCAAAAACCTTTTTATGGCTCCAAGCTAATTATTTAGCTTGTGTATTCAGGCTGCCCCTGACTCTAGCGTGTGTGTGTGTGTGTGTGTGTGTGTGTGTGTGTGTGTGTGTGTGTGTGTGTGTGTGTGCACCTCTGTAGCATACAGTAGGTGTTTCAATACCACATCCCTGTTGTTTGTATTTTGTCCAGCTATTCATTATACATGAATGTGTTTTACCCTTTCAGCATTTTCATATTTCATATCGTTCTGCCGTTTGGGAACGACATTTCTCTTGGTGTTAAAAATGTCATTTAATCACATTTTCAAAGATGAGATCACAGCGGTGTTCCCGAACATCCGGCCAAACATTGAAAAGCAATGTGTGCTCAAAAATAATGTCAAGCCCACACACTTGGTTGATCTTGCAGCAAATTAGATATTCTTCTCGACGTGTGTTACAAAGCTGTTTTATAATAATTTGGCAGAAATTATCCGATGTTGTGATATTGATTCAGAGCTGCCACACATTGCAGACAAAATAAAGGACCTATATTCTGGGTTTGAATTTCATTTTTCTGTTTTATTCTAGCTCACAGCAGCAACTAAGACATGTAAAAATGAAATAAAAAAATATCCCTTTTAATCCCACCGGGAGAAATGTTCTCTGTAATTAGAAGAAGAACGCTGATGAATTCCGATGAGTAAACCCTTGAAATGTATTAAACAATGCGTTGAAGCCCTGAGTGAACAAGAGCACTTGAGTTGAGTTGGCTCAGAAGCCTGTTTACTTGCATTGATGACTCTGTTGGACAGAGATGGTTTGTTGGCAGACTATTGCCGGTCTGGGTTAGGGATCCCTTAAATAGAATTGTGACAAACATTATTTATAGAGTGGGAGACTTTACAGTTGAAGAATTAAGTTGTCAGTGCTCCCTGGTGGGCAAACTATGTAATGGCAACACTGTTAAAGTCAGCCGCTAATATCGGCTAATTGATTGAACAGGCTTGAGTCAAAGATGACGTAGGCAAAGAGGCGGAATTCAAAGATATATCAACATATGTAAGTAAAATACAAAAAAATTAAGTAAAAAAAATCTCCGGTCTCCATTAAAAATGGTATTCACCAAAAATGTCTTTATCTGTAGTGTAAATTTAGTTTTGAGTACTCTTTCTGATCATCAAAAATGAGAATAAACAACTTTTTGTAATGCAAAATACGACAGAAATTACAATTTTGTCAAAGAATAAAACTTAACCTTACTATAGACGAGAACAACAAGTGTAAACATGCTAACTGTACACACTGTAGATGGCAACAAGCCTCAAAATACCTAGAAGACAATGGTCCCTTTTAATAATAAGAAAATGAAGTCTGTCAAAATTGATTGCAGTTCACTGACTAACTAAAATGTTTTGTTCACTAAAACTAACAAAAAAACGATTATTTAAAGGACATAGTGCCAAACATAACATACTCTATCAGATATATAATAATTACATTTTCATGAACAAAGAGGAGTACTTAAGAACTAAGAGATACGTGATACATGACCATACACCTCATACCCTTCCACTACTTCCACTGTACTACGAAACAAATTTGCAGTTACAGTAAAAGGCAATACAAATGATCCGGATGCATAATGGAGTGCTCACGTCGAGCTGTTCTCCTCTGCTGCACACAAACCTTCACATTCATGCACACAGCAGTAGCGGTGTGGCTTAGCAGCAGCAGCAGCAGCAGCAGCAGACAAACGGGGGGGGGGGGCGAAGGACAGCGCGAGTTAGCGCAGAGAGAGAAACAGGCGCTCTCATCAGTGACGGGCTCACCGGCTGCGTGGACAGAGCTGTGGCGCAGGAGGAGGAGGAGAGGTGCAACGGGAGGACAAGCTGCATGAAAACCGGCGCAAAAAAAAAGAAGGAGCAGACCGTCAGAGACCACGAGAGAGGTAGGAGAGCTCACTGAGGGGGAGAGAAGTCATTCGGAGCAGGGGGAGCTGGACGAAGCAGACAAGGACACTGAGGGAGGAAAGTGCACAGAGAAGCCTGACGACGGGGAGAAGTGAGGGAGTGCGTGCACAAAGTGGAAAAAGAAGAAGAGGAGGAGGAGGAGACGGTGCCTGACAGGAGGTCGAGCTTTCAGGGCTTGACTGACACGAGAGCGGAGCGGAGGAGGAGGAGCGTGAGGGCAAGTTGATGGATTTGATATGGGGGAGAGTATTTTTAGAAGGAGGAGTGGGAGACATGAGAGGAATATTGAGATTAGAAATGCTGCCTTTGAGTGGGGGAGAAAAAACTAGAGAGGAGGAAGAAGAAGAAGAAGAAGAAGAAGAAGAAGAAGAAGAAGAAGAGAGTAACAGGAGAGGGGAGAGATGTTGAGATCAGAGTGTGACAGAACAGATTATCTCTGGTCTGGTTTCCCCGCAGGAAACCGCTGTGAGTGTGTGTCCGTGTATGCGCATGAATGCCTCCTTCTCCATGTGCAAGTGTGTTAGCGTGTCTCTCACTGTGACTGTGGCGCTGAGAAGCAGGTCCGCTACGAGATGAAGCTGCCCTGTGTTTACCTGCAGGACTTAGTGACACTGGTTAAAGCAAAGTGGAGGGCGAGACAAGGAGCAGACCAGTGACACCACAAAGAAGCCAAGGAATCAAAAGTGCGATCGCAAAAGTGGGACAGGAAAAACCAATGAGCACTGGAGACTTTTGTGAATTCTATTAAAGCTTGCTCTTAATAGTGACAAGGAACTGATTGCCGCCTTTGGCTCCCGAACGCTTCCGTGAGCCAGTGCAGCCGAAAAAACACACTCACGTAACTCAGAAGAAGAGAAACTACAGCGCTGGAACAAGGCAAGCTCTCCTCTAACAGACTGCACCACACCGACCAATTCCCTCCGCTGTCGTCTCATTATTTTAATTACCTTCTCTTTCATTTGTTGTATTTTTTCCCCCCTCTCTGCTTAGCCCTTGGTATTTTGTATTCTATCCTCCTCTCTGCCTCTCTCGTCCCCTCCCTCTCCCTCTCGCCTTCGCTCTCTCTGTCCCATCCTTTCTTGTTCACTGTCACACGAACTGCGGTGGATGCTGTAGTCACTCATGTAGAAGCCACCTTGCTTGGAGCACATTTGCCAAGCTGAATTTTTCCCCCTTTCCTCTGCTGAGTTGGATGATTGGAGCACTCTCAGATCGAGAGACCATGGAGAGATGACCAACAAGTAGCTGCTGCCGAGTTGATCCGAGCCCTACCAGTAGAGGAAGGATGGCTTCAAAACACACAGAGTTCCTTTGGGTTACTTGTGGGTACTACGTCTGCATTTAGTATATCTACTGTTAAGCCTGCATGGACCATTAGTACAGTATTCATAAGGCCAAACACATATCCAAGTGTGGATTACAGTAGTGGATTTATCCTGGAGCTACATGTGGGCTCCAGCCCCTGAGGCCTGGCTGGGAAATGAAGCCTTTCCCGCGGTTGTAGGAGCACTGTGGGCAGCTATGGCCCTGGAGGGGCGCTGTCTCCGGCGGGGATCCCCCGCTATGCTCAGAAAGGGTCGTCAGCGGCGTCCTACAAAGCCAACTCTGGCTCGGGTCACTTCCACTCTGCTATCAAGGACACGCCTGCACGGCCTGAGGCATGTTTGCGTCCCTGGTGGGTCTGTGGGCCGCAGGGCCTTTTGGCTCCTGGCCCTCTGCACCTCCCTGGGGCTGCTTTTATCCTGGTCCTCCAACCGCCTACTGCACTGGCTTTCTTTCCCCACACACACACGAGTCCACACAGAGTGGGCCAAAGAACTGGCCTTCCCCACAGTCACTATCTGCAACAACAACCCCATCCGTCTCTACAAGCTCACCAAGAGCGACCTGTATTTCGCCGGCCACTGGCTGGGCCTACTGCTGGCTAACCGGACAGTGAGGCCCATGATTCTGGACTTGCTTCAAGAGGACCGTCGGGCCTGGTTCGGGAAGCTGTCGGACTTCAGGCTCTTTCTGCCGCCCAGAAACTTTGAAGGAACCAACCTGGAGTTTATGGACAGACTGAGCCACCAACTGGATGACATGCTCCTCTCGTGCAAATACAGAGGAGAGCCCTGTGGCGCTCACAACTTCTCTTCTGTAAGTTCATTTTCCTGTATTCTGGAAGCTTTATAACAACCATGTCAGCATCAAAAACACACCTCTTCTGCTTTCATCTCCTTACATGTTGTCTTTACTGTCAGTTATTCGAGTTGAAACATCAGTTGCTGTGTAAAAGTTGCAAATGCATTACATCATGCTGAAACAACATATTGCTTCATTTCATTATCATTTAGGTGGGTATTCTCTTGTGCCGTACCTGCTTTAACGGCTAAGTTATAAGGCTGTAAAAACACTTGTTAAAAACACAGTATACAAGCTCTCGTAACTTCCTGTTATAGCTGACTGTTAGAGCTTTCTTGGTCATCACACAAATAGATTAGCAAATGTGTTACTGAACAGGGGAATTATTAAATCACCCCCAGAGCTTTTGTTAAGTGAATGCTTTTGCAACAAAGATAACAAAATAATTGAGCTTTTGCAGAACAAAAAAACATTTGAAAAAACTAAATGAACAGTTGCCATGGTCACATAATGTAACATGGGTTTAATTGATTATGTACAAGCTTGAGGCTAGAAAGAGCTACATCTATGAAGGCTCCATATCAATTTTTTTTTATTTTACAGTACTGTGCAGCTCCCCCAGAGGACTTAACTCCCTCTCTGTCTGATCATTCTCATATCTAGCTCTTTTTTCTGTGTGGGTGGTTGCGGGTTTGAGGATCTGTGTGCCCGCTCTGCCTTGTTGGCTCCGTTGGCTCAGCTGAACCATGGCAGATGTTTTCTCTGCAGTAATGCAGAAGCTCAAACTGTCTTTGAAACTTTTCTTCTTTGTCATTTCATGTTATTTTCTATCTCTGTACTGTGGCCAAAGAGTCAGTGACTGACTGAAGGAGAAATGAGACATGGCAGATAAATACCTGTGTGCAAACGTTGTGTATAATGGTTGGTGCGTCGCTTGTTGCAATGGAGTTCGTTGCTCTTTTCACACTTTAAGTTAAAATTATCAAGATGGTCATCAAACTCTACTTTTGATATTTGTTCACATTTTTTTCAGCAATTGCCATTCATTGTATTGTGTGTTGTTGCCTTCAGTGGAGGAGTCCTCCTTTCTTGTAATACATTCTAATTGCTAATCCAGGCACAAGAGATTACAACAAAGTATTACATATTTAGTATTTAATACATATAATAATGAGTGTGATGAGGAAGACAGCTGGCCTTGTATGCAGTCCAATACTTGGACACCAATTTTACAAGTCAATGTCCGTTTACAGGTGTTCGGAGGTACTACTGCAAATGTTAATAAGTTTTGGCTCCAAAGGGAGCTGTGCAAATTCTGATAAATTGCCTAAAGTGACATCCCTTGGCAGCATCGGTGGGGAATAAAGAGACTAGTTTGAAAAACAAAAACTTTCTGGTGGTGTGGAGTTAGAAAGAAGTGAGCAAGCCAGAACCCTGTAGACTTTTCCTCATCTCTTCTTGAAACTAGCAGCTCGAGGCCACATCAGCCACTACGAGCAGAACACCCCCAAATCTCAGACCGAACTGTCGGTGGTCAATTTGCAACTTAGGTAATGTAGGTGCCGGGTTTTGACAAGGACAAGGGTCCTACGGAGGCGAGGCAGGCCTCCTACCTAGCATTCAGAGAGCACACATTGGAACACCAAGTGTGCCGGTGTGCGTATTTTACCTTTATTTAGAATAATATAGTATGTTACAATTCTTTTGTAGGAATACTGTTTTTTCATTTCACAAAACAATATGCACAGATTCAAAACATATATTATATTTAAACATATAATCAAATTATTATAATGTATTAATTAGTGCTGGGCAACGATTACAATTTTTAATCGCGATTAATCGCATTGTTATGCACAAATTTCAATAATGAATTCAAAAGTAGTGTATTGCGGACTTTTATTTTAAAGTACTGCTATATGAACAAAAGTGCAATAACATTTGGTTTGCAAACACTTTAAAAAAGAAGGTGCTTTTTAACAGCTGTATTCCCTTTACACAGTAGCAGTTATATTCCTTGCATCTGTGCTAAGTGTGCTGACTTTATTTGAATACGTTCCACTGCTGTGCAACATCAATAAAATGTTCCGCGCACATTTCAGCAAAATGTCTGTCTTCTATTTCCATGACAGTCAGAACTTGTGAATCTATCTATCTATCTATCTATCTATCTATCTGAATGCAGCTCCCACTGTTCATCAATATAATGCACTGTAACTCCGAGGTGATTGTGGTTACCCAGCGATGTCCAGTAGTCTCCAGTGAGAGCATCAGTTGGTGCACATTGTAGCGCCGTCGCTTTTGTAGTCCTCTCCTTTTCATACAACTCGTGTATTTTTCTTGTGATGGTGCGTCTTGAGGGAGACTCATACGTGCCGTCATTCGTTGCAATCCTAAGAACGTTCCTCAGACCGACATCTTCCACAATACTAATCGGCCTGCAGTTTTATCCACTTTGCTGTGGCATTTGTTAGCTTGTTTTTGCTTTTGTTTATCTATACTTCTGTATAGATATCTATACTTTTTTGGGGTGATTTGCTGGCATCAACGGTGTGTATTGCATTTAAAAAGAACTGCTTTAATGCACCATAAAATAATTGTCGCCGTTAATTAATGAATGCGTTAATGCGATAATAATGCGTTAAGTTGCCCAGCACTAGTATTAATATAAAAAAACATTCACTCCATTGACCTCAGTGAAAAACACAACAACTTTACCTCGCGATTGTAAAACACACTACATTCAAACTCAACAGAAACAAAATAAAACTCATCAAAACTATCTTGGTTGGCTCTTTCCACTTCCAACAATCCCCAACTCTGGTTTGGTCGAAATCAAGCTTTAATTCACCGAGTTAGATGTAAGAAACATGCTGCTCTACCCTGCTGTCTCTCTCTGTAGTTGCTGGCCTCGGTGCTATTAATAGCTTGCTGAACGAATCTGTAGCTGTGCGACAAAATTAAATTCAAACTTTTAAATCAGGCCTTGTAGAGCTAATATGAGTGAAGGTTCAGCAACTGGATTGCCTATTTATCTCCTCAAATTTGTTCAGAAACAGATTTCGGGGCACTGCTGATGTGAAATAACTGAAAGTTTCCAAGTATATTTAGTTAGAAGCCGGGAGGATACATGTTCGTCCTTGAATATTTTCTGAACGAAGGACTCAGTCCTCGGTAGAATTTAAAGGATCCTCGACATTTGAACAATCCTTCGTCAGGATCCGATGAAGTAGCATCTGAAATTTTAAGCACATTTCCTTGACTTTGAGAAACACCCGATGTCTTTGGTTCCGCATCATCCATCACAATCCTCTTTTTGTTTTTTTTCTATTTACATTCAGAATTTTACAGCAATGCAATGCCGAATGAGCAGAGTACTCTCTTAATGTAGAATACAGCATTTGATCATAAATTCAGTATCACCATGTCAGACAACATTGTGTCTTTTAGTCCTCTTTTTGTCAACTATGTGAGCCATGAACAGTTTGTTGTGGTGAGCTGTTATTTTTCTGCTACTCAAGACCAGTTTGCTGTCCCCAGTGGTCAAACAGAACTGTGTATATTGTATTATAATAATATATAGAGGTGCCTGCCATTACTACAAGTACACAAATATGTTATCACATCAACCAGAACTGAAACCGAAAGATTTACAACTTAAGACTCTGACTTTAAAGGGGCCACTTCATGCTAATTTCCAGGTTAATACTTGTATTTTGAGTTTGTACTTGAAATTTTTTTACAAGATTTAATGTTCACAAAAAAAAATATTTTTCTCATACTGTCTGTCTGAATATACCTGTATTCCCCCTCTGTCCGAAACTTTTCCTTTTAGCGCCTGTCTCTTTAAGCCTCCCTCCCAAAAAGCACAGTCTGCTCTGATTGTCTTGTGGGAAAAAAATATTATTTACATATTAGTTCACAGTTTGTGGGTTGGTATGTACTCCAGATACCCAAATGTATGTGCTCAAGAAGTGAGTTTTTCCATAATAAGCCTTCTTTAATAATGTTAGAGTGGCAAGGCCTTTACCTGGAGAAGTGTACGACATGAAAGGAAGGAATAGTCTATTCTAATCCCTCACAATTGTAAAAAGTTTCAAGATTAAAAGTTTTGGTATTGAAAACTTTTTAAGAAACCCATTTAACTTCTTAAATTTTGAGCATGTCACGCAGTGGACTCCCTAACATTAAAAACAGCCACACAAAGGCAGCATGATTACAATCAGCACTCAACCAAACATAAAAAGGCCCCCTTCATTTCGCTAAAATGCAGTGTATAAAATCATGTGCTCACATTTGGTAATTGTCTTATACAGGCTCATGGTCAGCAGTTGAATTGACTGAATGATTTTCATACGTTCTTCCAGCTCTAGTGCATCACCCCAGTGCCATACAAATGAAGGGCTTTATCAAAACCTTGCCCCCAAGCCAGTATCCATTAACAAGGTTTCAAAGTGACCACATTATTTTGAGTGCAGTGACATTTTCCTTCTTTGCTGAATTTCAAGGTCAGTGCAGAGAGTGTTTTTGTAGGTTTGTTCATGTGCCTGCTTTGTTACCTCGATGTTCACACGTCAGTTTTTATGTCATGGTAATGCATTCACGGGGTCCGGATTTTGTTTCACAATGACTACTACCATAGTGGAACTTATAATGTGAAATTAATTGAGCATGTAAACCCTTTTGCTGGATTTGAGTGTAGTAGCAGTTCGCCCAAGCTGAATGATTTTCTGGCATTAAATGTGTCTAAATATATATATAAGATTGGTTCAAGCTGCTGATAATGAAGGGAAAATTGTCCTTGATAACAGCTACTGTGCAACTTTAAGACAATCAATCTGTACAATCACTCTTAAATAGGAGTAAATCCAAAAGCGGATGAGACATTGAGGGATAAAGTTACTGCAGCAGCCCACAATGACACTGTACAGTCGCCCTTATTTTAATCCCAAACTCACTGAGACCAGTAATGATATGTAAAAGAGTACAAACATTTAAAGTTACAAGGGCAATGTGTTGGATATTGTCAACTTTACTTTGCAGATCACAGCCTTGGCCCCAGTCCTGCCTGCTTCTTCATCTTGTTTTTACCTCATAGGGGGTCTTATGCCGTTAACGGGCCCTTGTGGTTTTGCTAATCTCATTAGCCTGCTGCCGCAAGTCAGCAAAGACTCCCCTAGGCCTATTAATTATCACTGCATTTAGAGCACTGTCACTCTAAAACCAGAGAGGAGGCAACAACCTGATTAAACATGAGATAGGGAACCCACGCACACAGACTTGCGAGTAAATAAACAACAGAATCCTTGTGTTGTGTCTGTAAAAATGTGCATACCTGCATTCACGATTGTCTTGGAGAGCCAATGAGAAATCCAGTTTTGATTGAGGTTGGTTATTACAGGATTATAAGTACAGAGGATGCTTTGAACTGTAGCGGGGTTGTGGGGGGAGGAGAAAGGTACAGCTAGAGGTTGGGAGGGAGAGATGATATAGAGAAAAAGCATCTGGTTGGGAATACAAATGTGTCCCATAACTCTGGCCAACCTCTTGCAGCAGCAGGATTCCATGTGCTGAATCTACGGTATCACAGTGAATGTGAACTAGAAGGCTGGCTAATCAATAAATCTGTTAGCTTCTTGCAGTAGTTTATGATGGTCTATTTTGCTCCCACATCTCCAATACTCTCAGCCACCCACAGTAAGTCCTAATCTAACAGCGGGGGGATGCTGGAGATGGAATGAGGTGCCAAAGGCCAGGCAAACCGTTCTACCCATCCACAATAAAATGTAAATGATAGCTTATCAATCCACAGCTAGTGAAGCCTCTCTCCTCGGGACAGATACACATCTCCCGCTCTCGCAGCTTTCTCGAGGACGAGATATCTACACCTGCAATGACAAATTAAGCAGTGCTCAGAGTTGGAGAGCAGCACCTAATCACACTCTAGGCAGGGTGTGAAAAAGGTGAAGCTCTGTGCCTGGCCCCTGTAATGTATCAAATCTATCTCCAGAGAAACCTCATAATTGCAGAGCCACAGTAATGCTGCACTACCCTCTTTAAGTGTTTGGACTGAGCAGGTTTGCTCATATGTGTTTTTGAATGGTGAGTTATATGGGGACATTACTGCGGGTCAGATTTTGTGTTATAAAGGCTTGGGCTTTTTATTGACGCTGCGAGAACCTTTTTTTATATTAACAATGGATAAAATGTGAAAGCAATCGCTTGTAGTGAACCCACAGAGAATGATCACCTCACTACACGTTTCCCCGCTGCTCTTCAAAGACTTGTTAGTGTCTTTCAGCTCATTGTTTTGGTTTTATGGTTGACAACTTTGCTCTTAAAAACCTCAGCACCACATGGCAAACACACATTGGAGCATGTAATAGCTGTCAGGAGTGAAAAGGAGAATTTAAATTGGACTTACTTTCATCAGGAGGTGAGAAACAGGCCTCCACCTGAGCACTAATGTTGCTCTATGTCTGCTGGATGTATAATACGGAACTTGTCATATCCAATTAAAAGCCAATGATACTGTATGTCCCTATTGTGTTCACAGCTTGTTTCTGCTGCTCGCAAGTTGCCAAAGTTCAGTTCATGCAGGTTTAACTATAATCTTCTGTGCAGGTAGTTTTTTTTTTTAATTAACTGAAGATGTTTAATAAATGCAAAGTAAACTTGGGTTGCTCATGGAAGAGTGCATATCAAGAAACAAATCCTTCGCTCTACTGTTAAATCTACAATCACAAAATCAGATTTTTACATGTAATCCTTTAAGCGATTTTTCTTGAATTTCTCATCCTTTTATTCCTTGTATTTTAGCAATACCCTGCTCAGTTCTGCTCATTACCATTTTGTACAGCCCCATATTGATACTGTGGGTTATCAGGGGCTTGGATGTTGGCTTTAACTGCTCTCTCGCATCAAATTTCATTCTTGTTGCTTAAAGATTGGTAGCCTTCTGACAGAAAGCCCTGCTCTATGAACCTTTGCAATTCATCTGTACACAGCTTCTTTGATTACCTTTTACCACCGCCTGCTCTATAGGATGTTTATAGAATATTTTTCAGAGCTGAAAGAGGAAGGCGCTTGTACATCATGGATTTTTACTTGCATTGTTCAGTCAGGAGACATACACATCTCATTGACTTATTTCCAGCTTCACCTTCTCTTTTCTTTCTGCAGTTCTAATTATGTGCTATTATATTGCCGGTGCTCTGTGGTCACCACCTGTTGACTTCCCCGACTTACTTTCCACATGAACCATATAAAGGCACTGAGGACACCGAGTGAGGCTTATTGCCAGAGAGCCCCATGAAGCCATCCACAAAGCCTAGTGTGGATCACCCCTGAGCCTGAAGGGGCTGCTGATTGACTTTTAAGCACATCCAGGTAATAATGTAGGTCTCTTCTCCTCTTTGTCATTGACCTTCTCAGTAAGATTCTGTAAAGAAGACCATAAACCAGGCACACTCCACTTGCTTTGCCCGTGGGTCACTTTTGAAAAATGACAGGAGGCCAGTTAATAAAGACATAACGGACATAGCCCAGACCTCTGTTGAGGGGCCAGGGGATCCTTCCCTTTTTTAATATGCAAGCTCTATAAGTCTATTTTGGTGCTTTATGCACTCTGGAAAGTACACACTAAACAAGTCCAAATGTGAATCATTTTATTTCATTGTGAAATAAAAATTGGTCGGTGTGCCACATGGCACCTTCCCCCGTAAGTCATCAGCTATTGATCTGGCTTAGAATAAACAAGAGTGGGAGTCAGGTGGAAGCTGCAGCTTCAACCACAGCAATCTCATTAACACAGGTGGCCCCGTGCTTACCGTGCTCTGCAACCGATCCAATTTCTCTCTTCAGAACAAATAGCTTGAGTGATTTCATGAGCTCCTATTTCCAGCTCATATCAAAAACCATAACAGAACTGTGTCTTTATATGAATGGCCACGGTGCTGGTCATTGATATGGCGCAGCCACTGGATGCAGCCAGCATGTTTGACAGGAAGCCATAGCCTTTAGCGAACAGTCACCGTAATCTCGCAGTGTAATGCAAGACTTGAATGCAGATGAAAAGATTATACATGGTTAGTATTCATAAGGCCACATTGATGCATAAAGCACAGAACTTGTAAAAGGTTAGTGTTTGAAATAGAAAGCTAATAGATGCTGCTCTCTTCCATGAATATAATTAGTTGAAGCAGTATCTAATCTCCAGCGCACTTTATGAGGGAATAAGTTATGGCAGGTGAGCTTCACTTGCTCTCGATGTTTGTAATGTAGTATAGAAAAAAACATTTGTGGGTTGTCAAGTGTTTATAGGAAGACATAAGTGATAGCTGCTGATAGACGCGTTGTTTGCAGTATTAGAAAAGCGTGTACGTACAGTTTGACCTGAAGTCCCCCCATTCACTGTTTTTCGTCACGGCTCATCTCCTTTCACCACACAAACAAACATTCTGTACTGAAGATATGCATACCACTACGCCCACGATTCAGATCTATTTTCACTCTCTGGACCTTTGAGAAACATACACCCACCTGAAGTATTGTCTCTGTATTCTGTGTGTGTGTGTGTGTGTGTGTGTGTGTGTGTGTGTGTGTGTGTGTGTGTGTGTGTGTGTGTGTGTGTGTTGGTGAGAGGAGACACGTATGTAAATGAAAATCTACACGATATAAGAAGCAACCTTTAGTACAATTCAACAATAAAACATCCACAGAAATGGCAAGAGTGTTCAGTTGTGAATAAAATGAGTAGTTGATAGATATCCAACTTTTTACTTTTAAATTAAGTAGTTTTGAAATGTTTTTAGCTTAAAAGCACACCTCCCAAAGTTCCCATGGTAACAAGTTAGAAGCATTCATGTCATCAATACAGTTTATTTTAGAAATAAAATCAACCTAGTAGCCAAAAAAACATGACATTTTGCATTCCTGGAAATTACGGGATACAATGAATGACGACAATGCCAACAATTTTTCCTGGCGACCGGACTGTTAAAATACTGTGCATTGACAAGATAACACCGTATCCATTGAAGGTGGGTTTAATTACATTCAGTCAAACAGTCTTTGGTTGATGTGAGGCGTCCCTATTTGTTTGATTTTCAAGCAGTTGCCAAGAGCCAAGACAGATATATTGAAGCTGTCAGAATTTTTTTTATTCTGACTTGGAAATTGAAGTGAACACTTTCTACAAATAGCCTTTTAATTAAGACATGACATGAACGTGACAGTTATATTTGAGGAAAATTATCCGATAGGAAAATGTTATGGATTTCCCTCTCTCTGCTCAAAATCAAAGCACACCATGATGAAGCTGCAGTAGATTTTCTTTCTTTATAAAGCACCTCAACCACAGGTATCATAATGATGGATCAGTACTGATCCTGGAATGAAGCAATCTGCTAACAGTACTTCAAAATGTGCCGTGGTGAAGCAGTTTTGTGAATGCAAGATCAGCCTTGCTGCCTTTCAACTTGAATGCAGCAAGGCTTATATTCATATTTTATATTTAAACAACCTTTCCACAGAGTACAGTCCTGTTTAGTTGAGCCTTGTCTATGAACACGAGTGGATAATGGTGTATACTTGAAGTGTTTTGTTCATATTCATGAACCAGTGCTTTTGTTAAAACTGGTCAAAATATACTTGGACGGCCGTTTAATGCCTGTGTGAAAAGAACTGCTCCTCCACATAAACAACCTGTTAGTGCTTGAAGGAAAGTGCAGGGACAGGGAACAGAGCTGGCCGGCTGTGTCCGCAGGACTTGTTTGGCGGATCAATCACCGGGCACGGCGCTGGCACCAATATGGGCTTCTCAGCGTGTGATACTGGCTCTGTCTGGCTCTCCTCAGGTTTCCCTTCTCGTGGAACAGAGCAGCAATCAGCCCACAGCTATAAACACACACACACACACACACACACACACACACATAAGATGCTATTAGAATGTGAAGAAAATGGTGTAGCTATCTTCTACAGCACATGATCTCTTTCTCACAGGAGCCCCGATGGCAGTCTCAACTTTGTTCAATTAATTGCATTGAATCTGCAGTCTTGTATAAAAGCTTAGTTGCGGAAAAGGAATTAATTTGCCATTGGCAAAAGTTATGTTTTATTTTCTAACACGTTGGAAACAGGCCAAGAACATCTTTCCAATTCATTACATCACACACACTTTGTAGACTTTTGTGTAAACACGCTGTGTATATATGAGATTGTCAGGGTATTGCAGTCCCCTGCGGTTATTAGAGCTCACCTAACATACAACCATTTTAGTCTGCGTGCTTTTAACCTTTTCAGGGCTGCTTCCTTCCTCTGTGCTAGGCGTTATGTGGTGTGGTGCCGCGTAGGTTGAAGTCTGCAGTAATAAGCCCAGCTCTGACGATGCTCAGGTCGAAATGCAGCTCGGCATCAGGAGACACAAGCTGCAGGCTGTAGGAGCTGAATCTCCCCTAGCTGCATCCACCTTAGCACATTTGACTCCCTAATGTGCATTATTGACAGGCATTACAACAGCATCTGATTTGATCAAAGACTTGTGAAACATGATGGCGCTGGTGCCAGCCACATCAGTCATGTGCATCAAAACGTAACAACCATTTCATCTCATTTTTCGTGCTTTTATCAGATTCTTGGATGCAATGCTGCTACTATTTCACCCAGGAAATGTGCCTACTGGAGGAGTTGTTATGGTTTCTGGTGCTATCTGTCGAAAACAGATAGTAGTTCTGTTACGCACCACTAGTTTTCCTTTCCAACTTCATATCAGGAAAGACTCTCAAGGTGAGAGAAACACGATTGCAGCCATAACCCAGTCTCCCCTTTCAATTACTGCTTCCTTTGTGCCTTTCAGCAAGCACTTAATCCCCTACTGCCCCAGCCAAGTTGATCAGGGATGAACAGCTTTTGGCTGTTGGACAGTTTTCAGGTGTGTGTGAGTGACTTCCTCCAGCCTTAAACTGTTGCTGTAGATCACACGTCCCAAAATCAGGATTTGGGTTCTGAGTGATGGACAACAGCAGAGGCAAATGTAAACAGACTTAAAACGGCAAGTTAGTGTTTGTTCTCGCTTGAATCTCACAAGACTGTGGTTTGAAAGCGGAATCAACAAAAAGATACGAGCATATTCTCCTGACAGTCTGTTTTAAGGTTGTGCATCTTTGATGAAACCTGGTTCCACTGATACACTCCACTGGACATGCACGTCTCCCACATAGACTTCCTCCAAATTGTAAAGCTTTTCCACGTGTCAGTAGCTCAGTATTGGATTCTCACCTGGCCCTTTGGTGCCGTCAGCTGTAGCAGCTTGAGAAATTAGGTGTAATACAGTATGTGTTGTGAAGTGAAGATAGCTACAAGTGTGAATTTAATCATCTTACACACCAGCAGACTAGAGTCGCCTAAATGAATCAGAATGTGATTGTCGTCCCGCTTTATCATCTTGGCATTTCAGTGAACCTTGAATATCTCATCTCTCGCTGCGAGACTGAGAGGAGTCCGCCATGTTCTGGGGGGGGGGGTAGGAGGTGGAGATGGTTTTGTAAGTCAAAAGTAAAAAAAGGCAAACAAGCTGGAAGAGGAGCGCGTAAAGAACACAGCGGCTTGCCAGATTTAACCTGAACAATATCGAAGAGAGAAACCTCTCTGAGATCTTGAGGTTCCGTCAATAATTTAACACACTGAATGTCTTGTTGTTGTTTGTGCCTCTCCTTCAGATGTGAATACCTTCATTAATAATGGAAACACATGGAGCCATCGCAGAAATTCAACCCATCTACTTGACACACTTTTATTCAGCTTTGCCTTCTCA
The DNA here is from genome assembly GCF_023349555.1 of Cebidichthys violaceus. Lineage (NCBI taxonomy): Eukaryota > Metazoa > Chordata > Actinopteri > Perciformes > Stichaeidae > Cebidichthys > Cebidichthys violaceus. The sequence goes on along the minus strand of NW_027176406.1, from coordinate 4,247,954 downwards.
TCCATACGCTGTTTTATATATATATATATATATATATAAATAAACAACATATATATATATATATATATATATATATATATATATAGCAGAAGCAAAGAAATCAAAAACACGTTGACCGTCTTTATCTCTATGTTTTTTCAGGCTCTGGCAATTGAATTTCTTTCACCAGTAAACCCAAGTTGTCCTTTTTTAAGTTCACTCAAACAGTTGGACGCGATAGTTCAACAAACGTACTCAAACAGGAGTAAATAATGCATTTGTTTTGGACTATTTTCAGCTGTGGATTAATGCTCATTTGGTCCCCTAGGGAGTATTTCCGGCATTAGGTTGACTCATGTTGTGGGATTAACTCAAAATAAACTAGTGTGTGTGTGTGTGTGTGTGTGTGTGTGTGTGTGTGTGTGTGTGTGTGTGTGTGTGTGTGTGTGTGTGTGTGTGTGTGTGTGTGTGTGTGTGTGTGTGTTCATGTTGATGGAGGAAATGTCACCCAGTGCAACAGTATGGCTCAATGGTGTCTGTTAATAGTTTAAAAGTAACAACAATGGAGCTCCATGGCAATAAAGGAATAAGCTAGACAGCATCGCTGCTGAGATCGGTGTTTAAATTAGGATTCAAGAGAACACTTATTGCCATGCAGATTTATTTTTTAGTTTGCCAGCAGAAGTTTGGAAGCTGAAGTTGTTTTATTTATGTGTTTTGCTGCTTGGTAAAAGAGAAGCTTGTGTGTTAGCTGTTAACTGAGTGCAAGCTAATTAACATTAATTATACAATTATTTGGCTGCAATTTATTTCACTTATTGTGAAATAGTGGAATAAAGTTATTAAATCATTTTGAGGTAATTTGGGGGTCCAGCCATGTGTGGCATGTTAGTGCATGTGAGACTGTCTGTTATGTCCCTCTAGCTAGTTAATGGCCGCCGCTCTGCACCCGCTCATATTGCGGTTGCAGCTGATAATGGCGTCCTGACCCATGGTGTCAGCGCAGACGCATAGTGCCACCTTCCGGTTCCCCGTAGGTTAACTGTGTTAGCTCTGTCGGCGCTGTTGCCGTTGTTTGCACTGTTCTTGCTGTTAGCACCGTTAGCAGCTAGTCGTTGCCATGTTGAGAGCCATGTAGAGGCTATCCCTCGATCATAGATCACAGCAAAATGAAACCCAGGTCATAAAAGCTCTGATAGCAACTTGGTTTTGTTGTACTCTTGTCCGTGAGTGTGTACATGCAGAAAAAGTATATATACCTCCTTATTCATAAACATTGACATCTGTCCGTATGAATACGAATTTAGTGCATTTGGTTGTTTAGTGTTTAATGTTGAAATTGGCAGTCGCTGCAGTTAATTTCATTCTTTCCTCACAACTTTTATGTTTCGGACCACATACTGATAATCTTTAGGAGAGAGCTCACATTAGCATTGCAGTACAGTAAATGTGCTCCCACACCGACACTTTTTCACAAAAATGCAGTTTCCCTCACAGTGTCCAGGCAAAGCTTTTCATTCAAACGAGTGAAGTGGGAGACCCCAAGAACACTTCCAAGATGGATGTAAATTTGAAGAGGGGGAACAACCAACAAGCATAGTGGCACATTGGCCCTCAGAAGCTCATCAGCATTATAGTCCACACTCTCCTGGCATCATGGGCACAGGTGGCCCAGGCTCATTACTCAAACCCCTATGGTTTTTCATGGGCAAAGGGAAATATGGACTCCTATTAGCACATTCCCTGCTGCGCCATGCAGTTTGTGTGGGTCAGGACATGTGGGGGAGGCTGCAAATAACAAACAGCCAAAAATGTGAGACAACCTCAACTATTTCAAAGAAAAAAAAACATATTTCAAAATCTATTGAAGTCTTTCCTGTCAGAATGGAGAAACCTGCACATCGGCTCATTATAAGAGGTGAAAGTAACACAGGCCAAATAAAATAAACCTGCATTCTGCAGCCCACCCATCCACACATGTTCCTTAGGAAGGTGTTTGCAGACTACAAAGAAGGGTATAGTGTGCTAGAAAAATAAGCAAGCAGGTAAAAGTAGATAGAGAATGCACAGAAATAAGGCAGGATCAGCTTGCTAGACTGGCAGAGATTGATGTCAGACTTTGCAAGATGAAACTGTTGGTGCAGCTCTCACTCTCTGTCTCACTTTTGTAAACACATACACATGATACAGTTAGGCCCACCGTTGGTTATGAATACATTTCCGCAGGCCAAACATAACACAACACAAAAGCACATACAGTGCACAACTACATGCACATCAGGTTAAATCCAGAGATGCATCCACACATGTAATAGATTTACAGGCTGAGGCAGGACGTTGTTTACATTCATTAACACATTCTGTGTTGTCAGACTGTAATCGTTCTCTCCTGCATGGTATACTGTATAATCCATATGTTGGCAGCATATATAGCAATGTTCTCTTCAGTCAAGCTTTATCCACCACCAGAGCAGTGAATGCAGTGCTTATATCATTACCTTCCTCAACCGATGGCATTCTACTGAAAAGCATAACATATTCATCAGCGGCAGGAACAGAACACACTATGACTTCTGAGTGAAAAGTTTTACCAAATGTTTAACTTGTAACACAGGTGTGGTGGACACATCCACTTTAGCATAAAATCCAAAAATGTTAACTCAACTCGGCAGGTAAACACATTCACATTAGCATAAAAACCTAAAATTGGATTTTAACACGGCGGGTGGACACATTCACATCATCATGCAAAGCTCAAATTTGAAATTAAAATACATTCATCCCCTTGTTTCACTCACCAACAGTTAGCTGTATAAAAGTCCGTTTTGGTTTCTCAAGTCAAAACCTACACAGAGACTTGATTGAGCCCAGCAACTCAACAAAGACCCAATCAGGAAACTAAGGCATACCGTGTGCATTCTGAGTTTGTGTCTCTAAATCATTCAAGGCGTCCATGACATCCCTAACTACGTTAAATGTAGATTAAAAGGAAACACACGATGTGTCTTATGTGTCTGTTTCAGCCCACACAAAGTTGTGTGTTGCCCATCGACTCATCAAGATACGCAACTGTACCATTGGTCTCCGACTTTGGGGAAGCAGAAACAAGTTGTGAATGCATCGTTGACATGTTTTAAGTTAATGTGGCTAACTTGTGAGAAAACAGTTTCTTATTTCGTCATGTTTGTAATGAAAGTAAGTTCAATAAAAACTCTCTTTTAGCTCTGTTTTGGTCTCAACCAATCACTGAGGGAAAAATCAGGTCTTTTAACTGTTAAATACTCAACTATGTCCACCAGCTAATTTCTAGCTAAATTTCATCTTTGTGCGACGTCACCATGTTCACATTGTCATTTAATACATAATTAGCATAAAATGATTATAGCTAATTTAACAAGGAATATTTAAGATTCAAAACCACATTTCTAGGGGCTTAAAAATAACCCACATACAAAAGAGAATAGAGGTTTCCAGTTGCTCACATACACTGTATATTGTGTACCATACAGGTAATGGATAAAACACTGTGACTGTACAGTGTGTAAAGTATTTCTGATAGCATACTGTATTTGGTTTAGTCTTTGTGGCAAATGCTAAGCTGCCGTTTCTAAAGCTTCACTCATCATTTTCAGAGGCCAGTGTAAACCTGGTTGAAGTGATTAGTCATCACCAGCATGCATAAGGACTGTGGGCACCGCCTTCCCCTTTCTTCACTCCCTCGTCCTCATCACACCTCCACTTCTCTAGAGGCGTTGTGATTTGCTGACAGAACTGCGGTCCTGACAGCAGTGTTAAGCAGAGGCCTGACTGGTCCTCTGAAGGACAGGTGCTTTTGGACCCTGGGGGACTGGCTCCGACAGAGGACGGGGAGAGGACATGCCGAAGCCATCCTTACTGATGATGACAGCTTTTTAAACGCTTTAACCGAACATACTCAATGACAGAAAGAGTAGAACACCCAGGAGCAAAAATCAGGTAGGGACAACAGACCAAAGCCTCTACTGGCTGAACCCATCAAACGTTCCTGCGTAGTCATTGATGACCAGAGGACATATGCACCTCTTCAAAGTCAATCATGCAAAAATAAAAATCTGTCTCTGCCATGTTTCCATAGGTAAGATGACAGCCCCACTGGATTCATGTTATTGTTTTGTCCACGTTGCCGTACACTGTGATGTTGCCAGTGGAATAATGCACCTGCCCGTGGTGGTTCAGGTTGTTCTTGTATGGATGGTCTCCCCCTGAGAACCGCCATTTTCTCCCCAGCTCATTCTCTTAAAATATTCTGCTGACGTCACCCTTCTGCCATGGGTTGTCAGCTGCTGTTGTGGCTCAGGGTTTGACTCTAATCGCAGTGGGAGCAGGTTAATGTCTTACAATAGAAAATGATAAGACGTGTTTTTAAAAATAGGCTGTGTGAAGTAATGGTGAAGTATTCCAGATCGCCCAACTCTTCACATTCTTCTTCATCCGTCTTTGAAATAAATTTCCCTGGTTGAAGGATTAAAAGGGTTGCCTGCATGGATTGTAAACCAGAGCTAATAAAGCACAGAATGGTCACACATTGGCTTGATTTCACAGCTCCTTTAGCAGACGACAGCTGAAAGTGGCTTTGACATTCCATCATTTGCTGAGGTGGTGATTGCATTTTACACTGATTACACTTGTGCAGCGAGAGCTGATACTGTCTGACTATATAACAAAGGACTATGCATATGATGTTTTAATAATGGTACTGGAGTCAAAACCTAGTAGTAATAGTAATTATAGTCTACTAATAGTAGAGAAAAGGGTTTTTTGTACACAAAGAATATTTTATTTAAGTATTTGACTTGTGACATTCATATTTTAGAATGGTGTTTTTCCCCATTACAAATTGAGAAATTGATTCCACTTTTCAATACAACATCAGATAACTGTTTATGAGTTTTGCAACAAGCTTTAATGAGTACATCATTTAAAACTGAGAAGAAAGTGCTTATTTTGATTGAAAAATAAGTATGGTTGTCAAGTCGTCCACTTGTGCCTGCAACAACAAAGCACCAATCTAATAATATTATGTGTGTTCATCATCAGCTGCTGACAAGTTAGATTTGATTCAAATAATTGTATTTCATTGTATAACGAGTGACACAAGCTGTGTTGGAAGTTATTTTCTGCCTGGTAATTAGCGGAGAAGAAAGGACACTTACTTGCAGTCGGTAATGAAGCAGATGAAAAATAACTTAAAAGTGGGAACAATTAAAGGGTATGTCAGAAAGCTGTGCCAAGTATGAGTTGCCTGCCCTCCCGTCCTTAATGACTTGATCAAAGTCATTCAAAATCAGCAGATTATTTTCTTCAGTGAGAAACCACAGTTCTTCATAGCAGCATGCCTTATGATTCCTGCTGCCACTCTGTGAGGGCTCACACCTTTGCCCTCTTTGGTTTCATCTCTGTGTTGTGATTTTCTTTCTCATTTGCCACCTCTGTCTCTTTCCCTCCAGTCTGTCACCTGGAGTTAGCGTCACAAATGGTCAGTGTGTTTCTGAGCAGTGAATGACAGGTTGTGTTTTGTCAGTCGTGTCCAAACATCACAGGGTCCCCGGGGTCTTCCTGTCGTGCCTGGAGCTGTGGGGCAGGGTATCTCTTCAACCTCCCAGCAGGCTGAGCTGATCTAATTGTTGTGGGTGTGGGAAGGAGGGAGATACAGAGATATATGTGAGGGTGGATGGCTGGATGCAGTCGTGTGTTTTCACATTTGTGTACAATGCCGTCCATCTTTTTAGCAGCTCACGATCCCTAAGAGTTATGTCCATGTTGGATGATTCTGCACTTGATGATTTACCTACGCAGTGACAGTAATTAGTTCCCCTGTCTAGTGATGTAAGTAAGGGTGTTGGGGTCGGGTTGCATGTAGGTTGTCAGATCAGGGCTCACGTCCCTTTTCAGCCTTTTTGTTAACCATAACCACAACCTTTCCCTAACCTTAAACAAATAGTTAAACATTTTAGGAAAAATAAATTGTTTCTGGCAGAGAGTTAAATGAGAAGATTTCTAGCACTCTCATAGCTGTCTCTTAATTCTAAGGTTAGCAGCTGATTAGCTTAGCTTAGCTTAGCACAAAGACTGTAAACAGGGAAACTATGAGGCTGGCTCTGTCTAAAACAAAATCTGCCTACCATCACCTAATGCAGTCTAATACTTCTCCTCCTTCAATAAATGTGCATGGTCATTTTGGAGGATTTTACTCTTAGCACGGTAATGTTAATATGCAAACACAGTTGAGCCAAGATACCTTTGAGGCCGAATAAGTGCAGCTTACTCTACAGCAGATTTTACACACTTATTGACAGACTCATTTTGCCCTGTCGGCTCAGAAACAGAATGTGGTATCAAGGTAGGTAATTAAAGACGTACTGAGCAAAGCGATCTTGCAGTTTGTCTGGTAGTGTTGGTTTGTATCAAACACGTATCGAATCTATCTAGACTAGAGACTCATCAAGACAACTTTGAAAACTTGCAGATCAAAGTTTGAGCCCATTTGACAGAGCAAGTCATACAAACAGGCTTCAATGGAAGATAAGGGGAGGTAAAGCAAATATTTGTTTGATCGGACCTTTAGACTAGTGAAATTTTGGCAAAACTTGACAATGTTTGCCCCCCCCCCCGAGGATTTAACAAAATCAATGATTTTCATCTATTTAGCAATTTTGGTTTCTGGGTGACGAGGGACTTACAGTCTCATATGGTTGCTAGTATACTGTGGTTCCACTGCTCACTGTGTAAGTTTTTGTAGGTTTAAATTCTGAAACTTCAATGATATTTGTCTATTTTGTTATTTTAAATCAGAGGAGAAGGGCCTTGGTATCTTTGTTGCATGTCATACTGCTCTCTACCTCCCAGTTTGTAGTCTGCCACTACACTCTTCTTTTGTTCAATAAACACATCTTTACAATTAAACTCAAGGGCATTCAAATCTTTTAAAGAAGAGAGTTCACCATTTTCAAGATAATTTTTGAACTGAAATGCTAATTTCTTTTCCTAACTCATTGAGTCATGGTAAATCAATTTGGAAGATGTCAGTAGTTGACAAGGTGCTCTCGTCTTTAATACTACACTGGTTGAGCGGTGTATAAATGCCTTAGGACCTATTCCATTTATTGCAAATGTTTTGTGATGTGGCTGGAAGAATGCTTTAGTCTCAAATTCAACACTTTCTTTCTTTCTTTAAAACTTTCTTTAAATATTCATTGGTTACTCATCAAAATCACTTCTCGAAATCCATACTTACCACTTTTCACACATTTGATCCTCCAAACAGCAACTATCGAAAAAGAAAATATGTCACTTTTAAAGCCGGTTCGCCTGTTACTCACGTTATTTCCTTTCGTAAAAACAGTGATTAAGGACGCCAAGAGAAAATGCGAGGGGTCGAGTTTTCATAAAAATAAAATGAGGAATTGTGTGTTAACTGCATGTCAAAGTAATCCAAGCACACAAAGTTACATTTCCCTTTCAGCTGTATGACCATTTGCTGACAAGCAATGTAGCATTTAAAAGACTATATGTGAAACAGAGTCCGGCACAGTGCTCAACAAATAAAACACACCGGGGCAAGAATACATCATTCCCAGCAGACTTCACAGAGAACAATGAGTGCAAAACATTGCCTGGCCTGTTCAATTATAGGGGAAACAGTGAAATTAATGCACCGACAATGTGAGTGTTACACACACACACACACACACACACACACACACACACACACACACACACACACACACACAACAGCTAGTTGATGCAGAAGTAGGGGCGTGTACACATTCACCCCTCATTAGACATCAATAATTAAACATTTCATTTAACGTCATTACTAACTCCTTCAAGCAATAGACATGTGTTTCTTAACAATAAGGGAGTGAGATGGTGCATCACTGATTTCTCTATTTTGCTTCGATGGAATTGCATGTAATTCATAAAGTGACAAAATTATATTTTAAACATTTTCAGAATTACTTAAATTGAGAAAGAGCTTGAGACAAAAATAGATGTTGAATGTGCTCCGAATGATGTGATCTGTACTTGCATGATGTATCTGTACCTGCAGCATTATTTCTCTGTGGTGACATGCGTAGGAAGGTAATCATTTCTGGAGAGTGTTATTTTTTTTTTTAATAATCATTAATGTAGAAGAGCCGGGAAATCCATCTCCATGACTCTTAGTGAAGGCCTGCCTTCTTGTCTCACCACCCTCATTAACAAGACACATGGAAGTCATACCGACTCTGTGGCATGTGTTGAGACGTTCATCACAGTAAACAAGCCCCTCTACGTGTTGATTACTGCTGTAACTTATATCCACTGTTGCAGATGCAGAGCATTAACTCAACGGACCCGTGCTACGCCTTATCCACGAGAAAGCAGTATGAAGCTGAATGGCCCAGATGACTCGCTTTATTCAGCCGGGGAAATTGCAGACATTATGTTTCTCCTTTATGATCCATTCCCAGTGTGTCGTCCTGAGAGGTGACAAGTCATCCAGCAGCAGACCTCCTATTCAGCCACCTGCCATTCCCCTATCACAATTCTAATTGGCCAAATGTTGATCGGCTTGAACACAGCAGGGACCATAAATCTTGTTTTAAAGCTCATAAATGAAATGCAAAAATCTCACCAGAGATTAAATACATCCTTAACTACAACGCACTGCAGTTGTTGACCAGCAATCCGTGCATGCTTTTACTGTATGATCATCGTCTATTTGAAGCATCATAATATCATGCGTATCATAATGAGCAATCCACTGAGGAACACAAATAGAGAACTCCTGAGGGTCCTTGCATAAATATGCAGGCCAATTTTTTTCTCTGCCATTCATCAGGACACTCTAGATTTCATGGAGACACATTTTCATCCTTGTTTACAGAAAGCAGATGAGCTGCTTCAAGGTTGAGTCGATAGCCTGCACCTCTACAGCTACAGTCGTTGTTATGCATGCAGCGATGTGACCGATGTGATCCTATCTGTAGGATTTATCAGGGTTCCTCTGGTAATTTGCAGTGTGTATCAGGTCCAGCTTTGCATGCAGATAAACAACAGTACAGTATGAACGCTGGGCCAAAGAACAAGGGAGCATGACACGTCTTCTGACCACGCATGCTGTTTTGCAGATTGTCTTGTAAACACACCGTACAGGTCAATAACTGTCATAATGACATGACATGACAATAGCTCCTGACCTTCCCAATAACGTTCATGACTTGCATCCATGCGCTGCGATGATCGGACTGCCTGGGGCAATTACATTAATTAGATGAAACAAGCTACATTATTTCAATGAGGAAATATTCATTAACTTTTATTGGATAAAGGAAAACCTATCGAGAGCGTCTTATTTACAAAGGTGTGGTTTTGTAAACACAATAATAAAGCTGATTACATATGAATATAGCAGTGCTAATAAAACTTTTTTTTTTTCTATTTTAATTTCGTAACGGAGTTCATCGCACATCACCAGCGACTGAGGTGCTAATCACTGACTATCTATCATACATTGGACTGATTTGATCATAATAATGGCACATTGGCTCCTTCATTTACTGCAGATTCTTGAGGGGCAATGTGTGATTTATTTCTCTGCCTCCAAGACGTTAAGTGGCTTTAGAAGTTTTCCACTTTATCTCTGCAGCTGAGAACTTCACTTCATATATCTAAAGCTCATTTTAAAAACTTCAGAGCATTTATATCACTTTCATGCTGCATGATATTTCTGTTTTGGCTGTCAGTCTTGCTTATTATTTCCGGATTTTCCCGGATTATCTGGGAAACCTCCAAGACCTTCACACACCAGTCATTTTGAATTGTACGCATTATGAACCCATTCGAAACCAAATACCGTTTCCATTTTTGATCATCTGCTTAGTGAGTGATGAAGCTGCAGCTCTAGCTAAAGGTACTGTGTAAAGTGTGGTTGTAAGGAGCACTTTCATAGCCCTGTGGTTCCAGCACATGTCACATTACTGCAACGTCATGGCTTTGATTCCAGCCTTGGGACTGGACCTTTGTTGCATGTTATCATTCCCAGTCCTAATCTCTAATCTGTCAGATAAAAGCAAAGTGCCAAGAGTAGTCTTAAATTTACTGTTAAGAACTTCTAACAATTGACCAGCCATCTCGTCCTGACCTGCAGAGCACTGGCCTTTGTCTCGATCACAGCTGGGCTTTTAGTGCTCTCTTCCAGCCGAGTAGGAAGACAGACCCACTGAGCCGTACCAATACATTTTTCAGCCCTCTGAAAAGTCTTTAAAGAATGTTGCAATTTCCCTCTCTTGTTCCTGCTTCTATTTTTCAATCCACCCACTATACTTGCAGAAAACGTATTTATAAGAAGCATGGTGCTGCCGGTAGCTTTCAAATCTTGCTCAAGGATAATGTCCTTGTCGTAATGGATTAATAATTAACAAGTCCCCAGATCAAAGTTGATAAAACAGCTACCGCGGTTGCAAAAGTGCAATAAGTCAGGAGGCCGATGACAACAAGGCTGTAGGGGGAAGAATAAGCCGGATGTGGGAAATGATTTGCACAGTGAGCTAGAGAACAAGAGAAATCAGTAAGTAGAGCGAGTAGGAGGGAGAGACTTGTAACTGTATCTTTTGTCGGCTGTGATTCTGAGCTCGTAGGCATAGTTCTGGTACCCATGACTGAATTTTGGTTGAAACTGAAAATGTGAGTGCGTTATACGTAGTTTGCAGCCCACAGCATGAGATCAGTCCAGAAATCTTCCCAACGTGATTTCCCCTGCGGCGGATATCTTTGGAAGGTCCTCCTGAGCCCCTTTGAATCAGCTTTCAGTCAATTCCATCACTAAACCTTCACAATTCATTTCAACATGTTTATTTATCTCAATGCTCTATCATGTTCATGGCCTTTGAGCTTAAGCAACAACTAAAAAGCCAATTAGCTTCTGAAGAGGCTAATGAGTTATATGTTCAGTCACAGTTAAGCCTCAGCTGTCAGTGACGTCCACTGAGGGGACCAAGCTCTGGCCTGGCAGCCAAACGGGCGGCGGTGTGTGTCGGTGGACGTCTGGCCAGACAGACAGTCCTCTTCTCTGGAGGCTCCAGACCGGGATGTCTGGCTGATTCTCAGGCCACAGGCCAGAGCTCACCAACACCCTTGTGACTCAGATATCTCCTCTCAGCTTGTCCGCTTGCACTACAGATCCACCTCCTGCTGTTGTTTTTGGCACTAGCACGCACACATAAGCTGATGGGAACTGACTCAGCCTGACCTGCACTACACCAACACCACCCATAGTGGTTGGCATGGACGTCATGGAGACAAAAAGAACCGACTACATGACACATACGCCCCACATGCACGCATACACCAGAACTAGCATCAAACAGTACTCTATGTCAGCTGCTTTAATGTAGATTTGAGTGTAAAATCATGTCGCTTGCCATGAGAAGACCTTTGCACTCAACTAGGCTGTAAATGTTGACTGAGCCCATGCAGCTCACTGCTACACACGCACACACACACACACACACACACACACACACACACACACACACACACACACACACACACACACTTGGCATAAATATTTAATTATGGGATGGAAATAAGACCCCCCAGTAAATAAGAAGCAGTTGTCGATGAGTTTACTACTCATGCTGCCATATTGGTGATTTGTCAGTGTTTTATGTAACCGCCCAGAAAAGCTGCACAGGCAGGTTTTATCGGAGTTTCATTCTGCACCTGGGTGTTAAAGTAAGCAGAGAGGGGCTTTGTTTATGTGAGATTAAAATCACATGGATTTTCATCTGTATGTATGGCTAGTGGTAACCTTCTGGGTTTTATGTTCACAGGTTTAATTCGCTCACTCGCCCCACACATGCCATCATTAAAAACATTGTTATTTTTTATAACATTTAGCTACAAAATGTCCTGTTGTCCTCTCTTTTATAATATTTTCAAGCATCTACATTTTAAAGGTGAACTGCAAAACATCAAATTATATTGTATATGCTTAATATTTGTTTTGATAGTGTGAATTTAGTCAAATTGTAATTTTGGTAATCAATATGTGTTCATTGACAGCGTCTGCTGTATATTAGTGTTTTCCAGGGAAGCTTGACTTTAATGCCACTGACAATGTCGGTACTACAAATTCGATTGGTGTATAATCTGTTTGTGCACACACCTAAACAAGTTTCTTTTATCACTTCAATTGCAACAGATACAAGAGAGGTGAACCAGCCAGAAGGGCAACATTGTCAGCTGTGCTGTGATTCCAGCACTCCCTGTGTTACTATGTGACTATGACTGTTCACAGTCCCTCCTTTGCATAATGCAGCACAATCACTGAGGAGCAGCAGCCGCCGATCAACAGGTCCGCAAAAAACCTGAACAATAAGTTACGTCTTGTGAGAATCAGTGCCAAAAAAAGTGTTCATATCAGTGTTTGTAGGCTATACAGTATGATTCTCCGAGCATAATTTCTATTTCTTGTCTTGATTGTTGTTGATTGTTTGATGTTATTGTTTGTTTATTATTGTTTAATGTTATGCACCTTCCGCCATGACAAATTCCTTGTAGGTGCAAACTTCCTTGGCAATAAATGGCTCTGATTCTGATTCTGATGTCCTTACACGAAAAATGAATTCAATAGAATGTTTTTCTTGACTTTGAGCTGAAGTGTTTTCATTAGACAAGAGAGCTCTTTTTGTTGTATAATACCAGATAAGAGATGCCATCGAGGCTGGGATTTGGGTGTAAGCTGCAGCTGAAAATCCATCTTAGTAAAGTGTAAAGATGTGAAGGCTTCTTTCTAATCATAACCTCTCCTCAAGTCTCTCAGAAGGACAGTAGCTTTATTGTGATTAGCTCAGTGTTTTTTCAAGACTTCAAGAGTGGTATCCTTTTGTCATGTTGAAAAGCAGCTCAGCGGTGTCTTTAGCAGCTGAAGTAACAAAGACTGCCTCCTCAAAACACTTCTTCGAATAACTTTTTCAGATGACAGAAACCAGATACACAGGGTCAAAGAGCAGGCAGCCCCCCAGTCTCTTCTCCCACTCTAAATTACAGTTGTTGCATGCTTTGTAATCGGCACACATCTCTGCTTAGAGGGATATGTGAGTAAGCAAAGAGAAACAAGTCACATTGTGTTTATTTCTGGGTTGGCAGTTTAAACCCCGTGCTCGGAAAGTCAAAGTGTCCATGAGCAAGACACTGAACCTCTGAAACTGAAGATATTCCCGATGGGCAGGCCGGTGTCTTACAAGGCCACACATCAGTGTACAGAATGAATGTGTGTGAATGAGAGGCACATTGTGAAGAGCATTGCTGCAAAATCCTCCCTCTCATCTTGCAGCTTTTGGCGTTGAAGGATCTTCAACAGATCTCTTCTCGTCTTATTTTCTGGACGATACTGTTTTATAGCCTGTTTGTCATTCTCAGTGTGTCGTCACTCAGCTCATACCTCCATGCTGCGACGATCTGATTGTCGGATCTGCTGCTGGTGGTGGGAATATTTGTGTGTGTGTGTCTATATTGGGAGCTTGGTGTGCCTCTCAGCGGTGTATAGTGTGCGAATACAGAGGGTGTGACGCTCCTGTCAGAACACATTACATAAAGTGTGACGTCCACTGGAGAAACGAGGCCAACGATTTAAAATGTGCAGAGCATGCTTTTATGAGACAAGCTACTGACATAGATTCATATACGAGACAACAATCTAGCCATCCATCCAAATCTAATACGAACGGTTTGTCTGCACTATACGGCCCAAAGTCCGTGGATACCCACACACTTTCAAGTACTTTGGTCCTGCTGCTGTTTTAATTAAGTGAAATCTTATGGGTGCAGCATGCAGTGATATTAGCTTGGTGCACAAAGAAGACAACTTTGTGAAATTCATATTTTTCCCTCTCAGTTTGCTGTGGAAGAAATTGACATGCTTGCAAAGAGCCCTGACCTGAACCCCACAGAACACCTTTGGGATGAACTGGAAGGTTGACTGCAAGCCGGGCCTTATCACTCAGCGTCAGTGTTGGACCTCGCAAATGGGAGCAAATCCCTGCAGCCAGGGTCCAAAATCTGGCGAAAAGCCTGAAACGAGGAGAGTGGTGAAGTTGAAATCCCCCCCCCCCCCCAAAAAAAAAGCCATTGTTTAACATGAAAATGCAGACCTTAATATGTGAACTGGCCTCCAACAACGAATATTCTGATCAGAGTACATTATCTGGAGCTGAAATGATTAGATGTTTACTTATCAATATGCAGGAATTTAATCAGCAACTTTTTTCATCAGTAAAGTAGTTTCTAAAGCTAAGATAAGAGAAACAAAATGATGCCAGCTTCTTATTTATTGCATGTGTCTTATGTGATGTGAAACTGAAAATCTTTGGGTTTGGACTGTCTGGGAAAAACAAGCAATTTGAAGACACCACCTTGGGTTTAAGGAATTTATGATGTATCACCACTATCTGACATTGTATTGTCTTAACAATGAATCAAGAAAATAATCAGCAGATTCATCGACTAAACCAGGGGTCTTCAATGTTTTTCAGGCCAAGGACCCCCAAACTGATAGAGAGATGGAGCAGGGACCCCCTACTATGTACAGTATATTGTATACAATTGTGTTTTATATTAAACTGGGCCTAGTGCATTGAGTATTGTGTATACATTTGAATAGCTTAGTATTGTGCATTCAATACTAAGCTATTCAAATAATACACTGGTTCATATATTCATGTTTTTATTTTAAAGGTACAGTGAGTAGGGTGGCCGTGCCACTGCCATTTAGAAACATACCTTGCATGATAATCAAGCATACAAGCTATTCAAATTGACGTTTTTATTTTAAACATAAATGTGGAATCGAAAATGAGTGATGGCCTATTAGTGCCACTGCCATGCATAAACATACCTGTTATCTTGCATACAATACTGAATATTAAAATAATGGACAGATTCATGTTTGGGGAAGAAGAAGAAAGAAAAAAAAATTGTCTAATCCTGTTGAAGACCTCTGGACCAAACAATCATTATCAGCAGACCGAACACTATCTATATATTAACTATCTGAATTCAGGCATTGCATGCATCATCCACTGTGCAGCAGACCAACGAATTGAACTGTGCATGTGCTCGTGTAAAAACTGATCATATTCCGGTCTGTTGAAGCTGCCGTTTCACTTTTAGGAAGTCTTAAAATAGTCGGCAGTCTCAGGGCTCATCATTATCATCTCTTCCCTCACTGACTCTCTGAGCTGCTTCCCTCCCGCCTTCTGTCCCCCCTCCCACTGTCCCCTTCCCTCACTCTTTATTTTCTCTCTCCGTTTTCCTGACGATTTATTTATTCATACCCTGCAGTACAATGTTTTCTGTTTAGTCTTTTATTATTCAAGCAGATCGAGGCAGATGTTTGTAAAAAAAAAAGAAGAAAAAAAAAATGAGCTAGTGCAGTGTGCCTTTGTTTGAGTATGAGGTTTCTGTGTATTAACAGGGTTCCTGCGGATATCTAGAAATGTTGAAAGGCATTTAAATCATTGATCTAAAAATGAGGCCTTAATGGGCATTAGAATGTCTAAAGTCATCCATTCAAAAATCTTAAAAATGCAAGAAAATAGGAAATAAGTTTGTATGAATTGGGTTTTTTTGACATTGCAATCTTTTTTTAAAAATAATTGAGCGAATGTCTCCTGCATGAATGTAACAAACACAGTGGAACACTCATATTTTGTGAGTGGCTGAGATGCTTAGAGCAGATGCACTAACTAGCGACGCATGGCGAAGTGCTAATGCAATGAAAATTGGCTAATCAACCAAGTGTTTGCGGCATGGCTGAAAGCGGTATCAGGCAGTGTATACGAGGCATGCACTCGGCACGGTGAGAATCAAGGTAGGGGAATCCCACATGCAGAGTGGGGATGAAGCTATTTTAGCTAGTTTAGAAAGCTTTTTTATTTTCTTTATCTTTTTGCAATTGTTCCCCAGTGAGGACAAAGCGTATGTCGCTGTCTAGAGAGAAAGCGCTGCACCCTTTTTTGCGACCACTCTGCGCACCTCTCGTTGAAAATCTCGGAACTTTTCAGAAAACTGGAAAGCAACAGAAGAACCCTGTATGGACACCCTGCCTAAGGACCTCAACAGATGCCGGGTAGTTCTACCCTCATCTCTACGATGTTCAGTAATTCGTTTTTTTCTTATATGTTAGTTAAAAAGTTGGTCTTGAATTTCATTCTGAGTAGCATTCAAAAAATCTTAAGATTAGCTTGCCTTGAGCAGTAGGAAGTCTGAACCAGGTGATGCGGAAAGAAAGATGTGCACATCAACGACAGCGTTGACAGCTAGCAAATATGAAATAAATAATAGTCCGGATCACCTCATCATGAGCAGCTACAAGGCTGTGAGGGAGTGATTTATTTTTCTCTCTCTCTTTTTGCAGCTGTCACGGAGTGGAGTCTATATTACAAAGTAAAGAAGAAAAAAGTGGGGAATGAGTGAAAAAGAGATCCTTCGACTAGAAGAGGCAACCGAGTTGGACTGCCTTGACACTACTTGTCATACAATTGAAAGCTTTTTATGTGAAGAAAACATAATGGTAGAAAACATATCTCCTGCCTAGACGCTGAGCCATGTGCTTACCTTGAAGACTCTCGGGTGCATCTCAACTTTTTTTTTTGTTTTCAGTCCAGTGCATGTGTGTTTTGTGTGTGCGCAGGTGATGATACATCATGCCGCTCACACTTTTACACCCGGGTTGTGTTAGTAGTTTTGGATGGAAAGGCGGAGGCAGGGGGGATAATGAACGCTCCAGTATTCCCCTCAGTTACAATGAAGGATGTGGATTGAGGTCACATTGAGCACCACTGCAGCAGAAACATCAAAGGACCTGCTGGCTACATACAGTGACGTGCTAACGAACGCCCCGACATGTAATCGCTAATCTCTAATTTGTGTGTTTTACTGTGTGTACAATAGATAGAGCATGTTAGGTGGGGACACAGCGTTAAAAAGAAAACTCCTGCCTGTCAGTGCAATTTGCTCCATTTTCTCTGAGGACCCCCTTATCTCTTTCTTGTACATGTTGGCTGCACCTCATTCATGTCTCCCTCATTGGGTGCTTCCTTGTTTCTGAAGGAAAACTCCCAGGGGACAGTGTACTGGCAAGAATAAAGGGAATGTAGAAATGTCCTGTCATGATGTATATTAGGGCTGGGCAGTGTCAATATCTCAATTTCAATAATAATGTTTTTTCGGACATCGGACATCTGTATGTAACACAATATGGGAAATATATGGGCAAAAGTATATGGACACCTGGATATTATACCCATTATACAACACAGTCTCACAGCAGTTCTTGAAATTTTCACAAAAGGCAATCTATTGGTTTCGTATCCAGGGACATGACATAATGAAAGTTAGGTTCAGGCAACAAAACCACTTAATAAGGTTTAGGTAAAACATCATAGTTGAGCTTAAAATAACCATGTACAGTCAGGTTTAGGCAGCAAAACCACTTAGTTAGGTTTTGGAAAACCAAAAATTGGTTTTGTGACTATTTCTCAACCAGCCATGATATTGAGCTGCAATATATGTGATAGTTGTCATTGTTAAACCATGGGCATTAATCTGCTGCTTCAACAACCGCTACTCTTATAATAAGGCTTTCCACTAGATTTCATAACCTGGCTGCAGGTTTTGTTCCCATTCAGCCACAAGAGCATTCGTGAGGTTGGCTATTGATGTTGGGTGAAAAGGCCTGGCTGGCAGTCGACCTTCAAGTTCATTGCAAATGTGTTGAATGAGGTTGAAAAACATTTCTTTGTAGACCGGGATTTGTGCACAAGGCGCACTGTCACGCTGAAACAGGAAAGTGCATTTGGCCTGTAGTCCAATGTCCAAAGCCAATCCTAAAGATATGTATGAGGGCTTAAATAATGCAGATCAAAATCTCATCCTTTATTTATTGTACTGTGTTTTTCCCACCTCCGCCTGCTAATGTTGCACACCTGTTCTTTATAATAACAACTGGCTCAACAGGGATGCTATTCATGTGTAAGTCATTGAAAATGAGAAATGTGAACATGAAGCACTATTTGTTCGCACAGGTTACACACCAGGGACCTGCAAACAACAGGTATTACATTAACAAAGCTATTATATTGTTTTACCAGTGAATCGTGATCACAACATTCAGCTACCGTTTTCTCATTTTAAGCCAACACTGATCTTCACTTTCACTACTAAAAATGACAAACTTTGCTGCATCACAAAGCATCACTTTGTTACACCACTGTACAACTACAAGTGGAGTGTTTTTGCAGTCCCAACAACTCCAACAGGGTGATACATCTTCTCTGTACCTGGTTGCATCAATTCTCCAGTTAAACTTTGTTAAATAGCTAAATCATATTCATAATTTAAGCTAATCAACTTTATTGTTTTGAAGCAGGACCCTCGGCATTTGGAGGTTCAATATCAGATCGGCACCATTGTTCCTCCTCCACTCCACCAAACTTTACAGTTGCATTCAGGTATCAAACCCAGAACACTCTCCACTGTTCCAGAGTCCAGCGGTGACACTTGGTATTGTGCATGTTGATCTTGCACATGGTGCACATGGCTTGTCTGTCGCTGCGTGGGCATAGAAACACATGTCATGAAGATCCCAACAAAGCAGATTTTGTGCTGATGTTGCTTCTTGAGGCAGTTTGGAACTTGGTTGTAAGTGTTGCAACCAAGGACAAATAATTTATTTCATGCTATATGCTTCAGGACTCTGCAATCCCATTCTGTGTGCTTGTGTGGTCTAAGGATTCATGGCTGAGTTGCTGTCGCTCCTGGGTGTTTCATGACATCACAGTAGCAGCCCCCTACCGTTGGCGGGGGCAAATCTAGAAGGGATCATATGACGGTGCCGTTATGGGTTTGTCATTAGAGATGATGCTTTCTTTTATGTGCTTGCTGTATGTACATATATCCATATACAACTTAGCAAAATAACTTTTAGTGTAATATGATGGAGTTTTGAAGTGAGGTGTCTGAACTTACAAGACAACAACAATGTGTGTGCTTGTTGTTCATTCCTGGTGTGTTCCGTATGAGAGTCTTTGTACTCTGTTGACTTTATCACCCTACTCCTTAGTTGGCAGCACAGCGCTCAGTTGACAGCAGAGGTCAGGGGCTGCTGCTCCTGGTAGGCCAGAGGAGGATAAGCCAGCTGAAGTCATCCTAAGACCCAAAAAGGAGGGAGACTGCAATCCCCTGTCTTTCATCACATGGTATCAGGCAGAGGAACGGCGAAAAGGAATCAGAGACGAAAGCTGTTTCAAGAATCTGGAAACCAGCTTCTAACTTCACCCGTCTGCTCGAGACTTGAGGTTATTAGCTTTACAATCTCATCTCCTTAAAAAGTTTCAAGCTTGCTTCTTTTTGAAACGACTTGTCTGTGTCGGCAAAAAGCTGAGTGAACGGCAGGGGCCGATAAGCTTGAATACTCCCAGACTGACGAATCAGCACTCTAAAACTAGGCGGGGTAATCTTGACTTTTTATACGCTGTGGCTCAGATTGTCGTAGCTGTTTTTCTGCGTCTCTTGTTTAAATGAGTGTGCGTGCAAAGGCCGTCCCCCAGCAGGCCTGTTAAGCCATTATCAGTCCTGTCTGGGCTTTTATGTTTGCCCACAGAACACGACCAGTATTCCTCCGGGACAAAACTGCTGACTGCCACAAGCTCACAACCTCAACCTAAAAGCTTATCGGCCTCACTCTTCAGGCAGGGATTATGCAAATCAGAGACTCAGGTGAAGCATCAAACAGGCCTGGAGTTTCAGCGGACTACTGTGTTTTCACACAGGGCATCTGACATTAGCATGTGTGCAGTGTGGCAGCTAACCTAAATTCCCATGACTCCAAAACACCTGGATTTTCAGGAAGTGTATTATGTATGTAGCTCTACACTTTTTCTTAAGACACTTTATTCCCACCCTTTCTCCTATTTGCCAGTGTAGAAGATAATGGATTTCTAACAGGTGCTTACCTACCTTTGATGATGTCTTTGGGATTTATTTCTGTATACTTAAGGGTTTTAATGGCAGTGGGGAGTTCTACAATCCCACAAGTATTCTACAACTACATACAAATTACAGAAAAGTGGTCTTGTGGCTGATTCAGAAATGTTTTTGTGTCATTATCTCTAAATGTGACTTTTAGTTGGAAATAAAGAAAGTAAGTTAAATTCAGTTGGAATAAAATGACAGCTTGCAGACCATTCAAGGGAAATACAATTTCTTTGGGGGAATTAGTTGTACTGGAGGATGTTTTTATATTATTATTATCTTAAGTATATCTAAAAATGCAAGCTACGGCCTTGAGATTTTATAATTATAATCTCCTTTGAATTATTTTATGTATAATGGTCTGCTCTGATGTGGCATTATATTGTGTTTTATTTTGAAACTAGTTTAAACCATTCATATGCTGCTCACTATGTTTCTTGTGGTTCTTGGATGGATACAAAATAATCAAACTACTGGTATAAAAGCACGTCATGAACAAAGAATGAGCCAGAGTGCTTATAGCCGAGTGCAACATCCAAGGTTACAACATTCCAGGTTCCATTGTGGCCGTGGGACCCTTGTTGACCGTGGCTAAGTGGAGAGCAGGGCCGCCTTTCAATCAGAGGGTCGGCGGTTCGATCCTGCTCTGCTAGTCTCATGTCAATGTGTCCTTGAGCAAAACACTTAACCCCTAAATTGCTCCCATAGCTGTGTCTACGGTGTAGATAGATATTGAATTGTAAGTCGCTTTTTGGCTAAATGACCGTAATGTAATGTAATGTTGTTGCATGTCATACCCCTCCCTTCCTTTCCCCAATTCTACTTTGCCATCTGTCAAATAAAGGCAAAAAAGAACAAGCTCATACCCAGGGATATTTATAAGATTTAATCTGACGACTCGACTTTTTCAATGCACTCATAGTCATAATTGCTACTTAAATTCACCCGGCCTAGATGGCACCATGATAATAATAATAATAATAATCCATCACTCTGAAAAACATGTCATGTTTAAAACTGCATGAGATAATTGAATTAAAGATTGACACAGTTTTCACATCAGCCGCAAGTCACTGAACTCGTCTCAGAGCTCACTGTTTCCACTGGCTTCATTAAAATGTTATAAGTTAACGCTCAGCGGCGTCTCACTTTCTGACACCATCACCAGATATAACATTATCAGGCCACGCAACGCTGCAACACCATAATGTAGTCTCTCCAGCATTACGGTCATTTTACACAAAACATGATTACATAACACATCTGTTTTCAGTTTGGTATCCCATCAAGCACTGAGTGAAACTCTGATCAAGAGACAAGAGTAGATTTACAGGTTTATTGGTCTCCAGCTTGTATCTCCTTGTAGTGGAAGTATGAAGTTACATAATGGCAACTTCATATTATCTCATGTATAGCAAGGTTTGAATGTAACAAGTTCAATTTGACGAATGCTTTGATTCAGGAGGGTTGTTTTTCTTTTAATCTAATCTTTTTTTGTTCTTTTTTTTTCTTTTGATTTGATTGAGTTGGCATAGGTGAGCAGTTCCATTTTCATATGCATCCACATGTTAATGGTCTCAAAATGAACAGTTATGGTTTTGTTAGGTGTTAAATTTGGATTTACTACTATTTATTTACCTGTTTGAATTAACAGTTTTCATTCCTTGTGTCTTTTTAACACATGTAAGAAGAGTTGAGTTGTCCCAGTTCTTCTGGACCTGACCGCAGTGGGGTTAGGTGAGGAGTAGTGTTGCATTTTGTGAAGGTAAAGATTAGACCCTGTGTGCCAAGTGCCCATTGTTCCAGCTCCAGCCAGTATCCATCCCCTGCTGCTGGACTTATTTTCTCAAGCCAGGGATCTCTCTCATCCCTGCATGAACTGTGAAGACTACGATTTAACAAAGTTTACTTCTAAAACTCCCTTTGTCTCAAATTCCCATATTTTTTGTGCTGTTTTGAGAAAATGCTCCTCTTTAATCCCCACTAAGAGGATAAGACAATCCCTCCAAATCAAGGCCGTACAAATTTCACACGGCCTCATCCATGTCAAGAGATTCTCCTCAGCACCTCCTCTTCACACCTCCACATTTGTATAACCAAAAGCCATGACAAGCTCCTGGCTAGTTGATATTCAAACCGACTATTTACGTCGCCCGTTTCATCTTTGCATACGAGCACAGTAATGTCAATCCAAGTTGGGGGAAATCAAGGTATCTTTATGGGTGTTGTTTCCAACACTTGCACGTAGAAATGTTTATGCTTAATGGACCGCATATAGGGACAGCTTCTGATCCATTATAATGGTGATATGAGTTCCATAATGACCGATGCAATAGTAATATAGAAAATGGTAAAACGTGAAATTCGACTGTTTTTCAGCAAAGAACCAAGATATTACAAGTTAATGATTCTGTTTATACAAAGAAATAAAAAGTTGGTAGAAAACTGTTACAATACTGTACAACAAAGAAATATGTGAGAATAGTTTGTTGTGTCATTAATACAGAGGGAAGAAGGTTGAACATTAATCCCAAAATGGCTTCCCAAAAACAGCAAGAGAAAATGTTAAGAGATCAAGAAATGTGTCCAACCGCCTCGCTCCAGGCTGAAACAATGAATTTTACAAGATGAAGGCAGCTTGTCTAAATAAACACAACTGCCTGAGATGCAGCCTTTTGATGCGGGTTGAGGTCAGGGTCCAGGTCTCCCCACACATCTAAGATAAGGAGTTTTGAACTGAGCTCCTTAGGCAGCAATTACACCGAGGGTTTGCACCGTTCCCACCAGGCTACATAAGTCAAGTCCATGCCTCCCTTCCCTTCAGCAGACCCACCAATACGCGTTGCTGAAGGCTTGGGCCTCCAGCAACGTGGTGTCGGGGGCCCAAGTGTCTGGTTGCTTCTGAAGCCCCAGCTGGAGTCTGAGCTGAAGGGGTTTCTGGTTAACTTGCATGATTTCGTTCCTTGATTTAAATTATCTCTGTAAGGCTATGTGCCGCCCCAAAGTAACTTTTGGTGTTATTTATTTTGATATACACAACGTCAAACAACCCAACGTGAAAAGCTTCTTGAAGCTATAGTGGCATCCGGCTAAACGTAACTGACGTAGCTATGTTTCTTTTTGTCAAGGTTGATCTTGCAAAAGAAACATGGGGAGTGGGACGTACTATCGGTCAAAATCACTCCCTATCAGCTCTGATCACATGGTGCATCATGATTGTTGCAATAGAAATGTGTGCTTTTTAAAAAAAGAAAGACTGTGATCGATGCTGTGTTGGGGGAAATGATATTGTGTTAATCTGTGACATATCATTTTGCTACCAGGGTTGGTGTTTAGGTCCGCAACTAATTTAGTTCTTATCATCAATTAATCTAACGTTTATCTTACAAATCATTTAATTAATTGTTTGGTGTATAAAATGTCAAACGTGCAAATTGGCCATCACAATTTCCCAGACTCCAAGGTGATGTCTTCAAATATCTTAGTTGTCTGACTAAGCATCCAGAATACAAATACTCTTTTACAGAATTTAATTTAAAAAAGCAGCAGATTCTCACACTTGAGAAGCTAGAGAACCATCCAAATTATGTAAACGATTAATTAATTATCAACATTCCTGACAGGTTTCTGTGTTTCTATTATTAGTCCATTCCATGTATGGAGGGTAAGGGTAGGTTATATAATGGAAATACCTCTCTGTATAATGCAAAACAGCACCACAAATCACATCCTCCGAAATTATGTTGATACAACCCAAACTGTTTAACACTGAACACTGACATTGAACTCTACAACCTGCATGAGGGTCATAATTAGCTACAGATTATTATTAACTTTAGCTAGGTGTACCTAATAAACTGACATCTGGGTGTAGCTGTGAGAATCCAAAAGTAACGATCGAGTTGTTGTAATTGTGTGTTACACTTGTCGGTCATCATCAGTTTGAACAATAGTGCGTCTCTGAGTTTTTCTTTGTGCGTCAGTAGGAGCTGCAGTTGACAAGTGATTTAGGCCCAGAGCTGAACTATCGACAGCTTCAGAATAAAAAGGCTGAACTGGAGCACAAAATGATAAAACAACCGCAAAAGTAGACGACAAAACAGCAACAAATGAGGAGTTGCTGAGTCGCTGCAGGCTACTCTTGTCAAAATTCAACAGGTCATATCAAGATAACACTGCATCTCTTCTCCCTCCTGATTAGTGTCTGAGCAGAAATGGGGTCTTTCAAAACTTCATTTTACCCAGAAGAGAATAACTTGTTGTTTAGTATCTTTGCCATTGAATTGATGCTATTGCAGTTTGGATGATTGCATTCCTATCTCTCAGCCTAGTGTTATACTGCTGCTGCTGAAATCAATAAGGGGTAGAAATTATTGAGTAAAGGCATTTTTTCCACATGCAAGTCAAGTGTGAATTTATTCAGAAAGGATTCACAGCAGAGAAAGATGTAAGGCCTGTGAACAGACCTCTTCCTGTGCTCTGTGAGTGAGGCAGGAACTCAGCCTTCATGTGTTTCAATTCTATTTCTCTTTCCTGCTGCCTTCCAGCTAGAATCATGTTCCTCTCTTTTTCCTCTGATCTATATCGCAGAGGATTCTCTCTTCTTTTAACCTCCACTGCAAAGAAGAAGATTGGGACGTCAATATTATGGCTTAAATTATATCTCAGGATAGTTTCATGTGGACAGCATCAACAGAGGTTGACAACGACATTCCATACTCCCTGGATGTCTGTAATATTCTGCCTCTTTATTCGTGCTTTTAGTGCCAACGTCATGGTTAGTTGGAGGCAAAAACAGAAAGACTGGATGCAAACACACATCACCGGTGCAACTTGAAATGTTATTGTATACCTTTGAGATGACAAACAGTGTTTTGAAATTTTGTGGCATTTGGGCAAAGCGTTTCAGAGACGGAGAGAACATATTGCTAATAACCCATCTTCTGTTAACTGTAGCTGTCTTTTGTAGATTCTGTAGATTTTTGGACGTTTTTTTATGGTGGAGAGTAGTTAAGCTATACTCTTGGATAGTGTAAGTCACACTGAATCTAAAAAAACAATTGTTCGGATTTGACTCAGAGAAGGAGCCTGATTTTTGAAGCAAAGGTTCAGCAAATCAACAGGCCAAACTACAGTAACTACCTTTTGTGTTGAAAGCTGTAATTTGAAAGCACTTACGAAGGCTCAAAAAAGACTATTAATAAAGAGTGTTACATAGGGTTTGATGATAATAGCAATACAAAAGACAGAAACATTCCCAAAGCCAAGTTTGTCGAGATGAGCATCAGCCACTGTAACGCTGGAGAGCATGATTTTCTTCCTTTGCTGCTGCTGTATTTTCATACTGTTTCAGGCTGTGTGCCCGGCTGTTTTCTCCACTGAGAGGAAGCTGGCTGTAATACCAGAGGGCACATGTTCCCACAAAAACAGGGATGTTGGTCCAAGGAGGGCAGTAGTCATAAGTATGCAGGAATAAACAGTATTAGAGTTAAATTATTGAGTTGTGAATGACCCTCTTTTTTGCTCTCTTATTTTCACGGCACTTTAATTACATTCAAAGTTCTGCCCTTAATACTACTTTGATTCTGAACCTACTTCATGCTCAATAAAAAGAGTTATTAGCTCTGTCAGGTATTTTATCTTTTGTGCATAAAGTAAAGTCAAAGCCACCGTCTGTATCTCATTGTTGAGGAATGAGTTGTGGCTTACATCATGTGTTTTTGTTTCTCTACATTCAGTTTACAAAAGTGTATCCCATCAGGTTCTGTTTTGTATTTGCAGTCAAGTAAAGGGTTAGAAGTTAGGGGTGCCATTACTGATAAGGGCCCCATTTTATTGTTTATGTGTAGAAGTGCTTATGCTTGAATTATTGACTATATTTGGGGGCTGAGAGTTTGTAATGAAAAGCAAAGAGTGGAAGTCACACTTATGGAGAGGAGTTAAGAGAGGAAGGAGAAAAAATGAGCCCAGAAGCCACAATCTTGAGTCTCAGAGGTTCAAAGACGATTCTGCTGGTTTGAAGCTGCAGGGAGCGAACGACTTAATATGAAAGGAGTTCCATTCCAAATTTCTTCATTACCGCACAGGAAAAAAATCTGGCTTCTTGAAATGTATTAATCAATATTTAAAACACAGATAGTTCTCTCCTCAAACACTTTTTTGCACGTGAAAAGGTTCTTAAGAAGAACCATAATTCATTAGCAACCTAAAATGTGCTTTGTTTTTCTGCCAGCAATCATTTTATCAAACTAGATATTATTTTTCTGAAACAGTGCATTTCTTATTTTAGAACCATGTCTGTGTTTTCAATAGAAACTCTGAAATGGAAAAAAAATGATGCACTAATAACTGATGATTACCTGTGTCGGGATGATCCACTGTCATCTCTATGTTCACAGACATCTGTATGTTTCAAGACTTTTGCTCACTTTGAAAAAATGTTTCTACATTCCAGAAATATAGCTATAGGATTGCCTACTGATCATTCACATAAAATAAATAGTCACGTTGTTGTCCAGTCAGTAAGTGATGATGTTGACAATCTGTAGAAATCCATCAATCAAATATGTAATCGAATATTTGACAGGATCATTGCAGTTTGGATGTTATTTGTAGGCTTGGCCACCATCCCTATCAGTGTGAAAGGACTGTACTCACACAGTTAATTGGTCAGATCTGTCAATGTGGCGACATTGCTAAAAATAAGAGCAAAGGAAAAGTATACTTGAGCAGTCAGACAATCAGACAGGTTGTAAACAAACCTCCAGCTTAGCCACAGCTTATTTGGAAGAAAAAATAAGGGGGATTTAAAAATAATCACCCAAAGTGTTCGTTGAAAAAACATCCATCACAGTTCTGGCTTCTCTTTGGCTTACCGCACTTGGTTATTTTATCGTAGCCAATACAAACGATTACCAAAGTAACCTTCATTATGTGGCATTTTTAAGATGGAAGATGATAATGTGACAGACGGTGTAAACAGGAGAGTTGGAATGAGCATGAACAGAATCCACATCCAAACCCAGGTGTCATGTACAATTAGCAAGAACATTGATGTATGTATATTTATTACTGACGTACCAACATCAAAAAATAGTAGCAGTAAAGTTAGATTTACAGTACAACAAATAATAAAGAGGGCTGGGCGATATGAAAATTACCAAAATCCCAGATGACAGTAGTCTCATATCGAGACATTGATAAAATATTGAACTACCTAGCTTGAATACTGGCCTTCAATCAATGCTGCCTCTGTGAAGCCTATAACGTGTTTGTAAAGAATGTTTCATGGAGGCATTGATTCAGCCCTATGGTAATTTATGAGGCTGTAGTTTACCGGGATAGTCCATATTTCTTCCTTTAATTATCGCTGTAACCCCAGGAAGGGGGAGCGAGTTTTTGCCGACTGACCCGCTGCTCTAGTCGTCACTTGCAGTGAACCGGCACAATCTCACATATGAGGCCTGACCTTTGTTTTGTGCCCTCATGGTTGTAATTGGACCCCATCAATAAGGAAAACCCTCCCCTTCAATACTTTCATTAAAGCTGGTATTCAAAAACAATTCCAGTCAGAAATGTCATTGGGGATTAGGGCTTAACTTGACTGAGACATCATTAGTTTTTACATCCTGTGTTCTGGGAAGCTGAGATCTCCTCTCTCCGGCTGACAAAAGCACACACCTAGACTCCACACACACACACACATACACACACACACACACACACACACACACACACACACACATACGTACTGGTGTCACAGTGTGGAGGGTAGTGAATGGCACTTTGGGCCCTCAGGTTTTCCTGTCATCCCTTTCCATGTGTGTGTGTTGACGTCGATGACGGCTGGACCTTATGTCATGGCCGTTTCTGCTTCAGCTGGAGGCCCCCATTTTTTGACGGAGGATCTGAAGGTGATGGTTGTCAGATGTTAATCCAGCATAGCAGCCAGCTCTCCACCCTCTCACTCACACGCACACACACACACACGTACACACACACACACACACACACACACACACACACACACACACACACACGTACACACATATACACACACACACACACACGTACACACACACACACACACACACACACACACACACACGTACAGTTCACACACCCAATTCTCCCCATGCCTCTCAGGGTCACTTACTCCTTTGGCTGCTGCTGCTGCCTGTGCTTTTCCACTGTTAAGCCTTGGCGACGTCCCCTCCAGCTGGAGCTGCAGCTCAGCAGCTGGCTCCAACACAGATAGAGACAATCAATGAATAGATACCAGCGCTTTGCTGTCCTCTCTGTGGATGCTGGATGGAACAGACCGTTATAATGTAATCTCACAAGGGAAGGAAGGATTTAATTGGGAACCACTTTGCAAGCACGACTACGTGTACAAAGCTTTCACACTGAGCATCTATCTGCATGTTGATTTCCGCAATACAGTATGCAATATGTTAGAGTATAAACAGTAAACATGTACAGTTGTGGTCAAAAGTTTACATACACTTGTAAAGAACATAATGTCATGGCTCTCTTGAGTTTCCAGTTATTTCTATTTATACAACTGATTTTTCTCTGATAGAGTGATTGGAACAGATACTTCTTTGTCACAAAAAACATTCATGAAGTTTGGTTCTTTCATGACTTTATTATGGGTTAACAGAAAAAGTGACAAAATCTGCTGGGTCAAAAATATACATACAGCAACATGAATTAGCAATTTTGGTGACTTAGAAAGTTTTGTCAATGAAATGAGCTTCATAGCATGGCCTCTTAACTTCTTGTGAGTGATTATGAGTGACTACAGCTGGTGTCTTCTCTGAGGCCATTTAAATAGGGCTCATTGGATACAAACGCCCACAAACGCTACAATGGGAAAGTCAAAGGAGCTCAGCATGGATCTGAAAAAGCAAATCATTGACTTGAACAAGTCAGGAAAGTCACTTGGAGCCATTTCAAAGCAGCTGCAGGTCCCAAGAGCAACAGTGCAAACAATTGTTTGTAAGTATAAAGTGCATGGCACTGTTTTGTCACTGCCATGATCAGGAAGAAAACGCAAGCTATCACCTGCTGCTGAGAGAAAATTGGTCAGGAGGGTGAAGAGTCAACCGAGAACCACCAAAAAGCAGATCTGCCAAGAATTAGAAGCTGCTGGAACACAGGTGTCAGTGTCCACAGTCAAGCGTGTTTTGCATCTCCATGGACTGAGAGGCTGCCGTGCAAGAAGGAAGCCCT
Source organism: Cebidichthys violaceus (assembly GCF_023349555.1). Taxonomy (NCBI): domain Eukaryota; kingdom Metazoa; phylum Chordata; class Actinopteri; order Perciformes; family Stichaeidae; genus Cebidichthys; species Cebidichthys violaceus. The sequence goes on along the minus strand of NW_027176406.1, from coordinate 4,218,683 downwards.
TGCTCCAAAAGCGGCACCTTAAGGCTCGACTGAAGTTTGCTGCTGATCACATGGACAAAGATAAGACCTTCTGGAGGAAAGTTCTGTGGTCAGACGAAACAAAAATCGAGCTGTTTGGCCACAATGCCCAGCAATATGTTTGGAGGAGAAAAGGTGAGGCCTTTAACCCCAAGAACACCATGCCTACCGTCAAGCACGGTGGTGGTAGTATTATGCTGTGGGGCTGTTTTGCTGCCAATGGAACTGGTGCTTTACAGAGAGGAAATGGGATAATGAAGAAGGAGGATTACCTTCAAATTCTTCAAGATAACCTAAAATCATCAGCCCGAAGGTTGGGTCTTGGGCGCAGTTGGGTGTTCCAACAGGACAATGACCCCAAACATGCATCAAAAGTGGTAATGGAATGGCTAAATCAGGCTAGAATTAGGGTTTTAGAATGGCCTTCCCAAAGTCCTGACTTAAAATCCCATTGAGAACATGTGGACAATGCTGAAGAAACAAGTCCATGTCAGAAAGCCATCAAATTTAACTGAACTGCACCAATTCTGTCAAGAGGAGTGGTCAAAGATTCAACGAGAAGCTTGCCAGAAGCTTGTGGATGGCTACCAAAAGCGCCTAATTGAAGTGAAAATGGCCAAGGGACATGTAACCAAATATTACCACTGCTGTATGTATATTTTTGACCCAGCAGATTTGATCACTTTTTCTGTTAACCCATAATGAAGTCATGAAAGAACCAAACTTCATGAATGTTTTTTGTGACAAAGAAGTATCTGTTCCAATCACTCTATCAGAGAAAAATCAGAGTTGTAGAAATAACGGGGAAACTCAAGAGAGCCATGACATTATGTTCTTTACAAGTGTATGTAAACTTTTGACCACAACTGTATATCTAACCCACCTTGATTCCTAACCTGTTCATATTCTATCATCCGTACTATTAACCTGATTCTGGCATTATAAGTTTCTGTCATCGTCACTTTTATCTTATATATATATTTGCACTGTTCCTACTTTGTACACTTCTATCTTATCTTTTGATGAAACACAGTGGTTTTCATTAAATCACATTACGTTAATTCGGGGAAGCGATGTAAGGATTACCGCAATTATACAATGTCTCCTCCGGCTGAGTTGTTAGACCCTGTGCTGTAATGCAGACTGCTGTGATACCATGAATGTGCCCTGGATAATTGGACATCTAATGGCTGAAACTGACACTTCCTCACCCTGACCTGCAAGTGCTCATCGTTAATCACCTGTGGAATTCCTCCACTCATGAATCACACAAATTCAAATCACATTCAACAATACAAATCCAACAAATGGATTCAATTATCTCGCGGGGGGCACATTCATATTATACACATCGTGCATTAACGATTTGAATTTTCCTCCTTCTATTCATCTCCTGCTTGCTCTTTTCTGGGTTTTCTATTCTTTCTCTCTTGGACTCATTTCTTTCACCAGTCTGACTCCTCCCCCCTCCTGCTGATCGTCCACCTCTATGACGGAGTCCTATATGCCTTCTCCCCTCACACCCTTCCCCTCCGAGCCAAAACTGTGCCAACAAGTTGAAACTGAAAAAAACATCAGTGTAAAAACAAAACAAAGAAAGAAACAAATAACACAAAGAAAACACATCAAAAAGCAAAACATATCTGAATGAAATAATTTGTAAAGCTTGTGTTTTATTTTTCAGTGGAACCTTCTCTAGTGCCAATGTTTCCTTGATGCCAAACCTAACTACTACTCCATATGTTTTAGAAGTAATCCATCATTGAAACAACATGACACAGGCACAGCCTTTCCTCTCTTCTAAGGTGCAACTGCGGCACAGGGAGAAAAAAAAAAAACCTGAAAGAGCAGAGAATTTTAAAAACACAACATCCCCGGGGACTGATCGATCACTCCGGTTTTTACAAGTTCCTGTGTTGTTTTGGGATGTGTGAACTTTGCGGTGGCTCACTAGTCCTCCGTGTCTCTTAGAAAGGCTGACAGCATCAACGGGGACCGAGGATGTGGGCCATGAAGAATTGATCTGTGTTGGACAGGAGATGAAAGAGGCGAGGCAGAAAGGAGCACGAGAGACGACAGACTTATAATTAAATTGGACAGATAAAAGGAAGATGAAAGGCTGTGAGAGAATACATGCTAAAAAAGGTTTGACTGTTTGAATGCAGCAGAGCTTTCCTATTGGAGACATGATGAAGTGAAGTGAAGGACACTTGAGACACTTATCCCCAGAACGAGTATTTTTCAGTAGCATAACATTGGTTGTTAATATTCTTCATATTTAAAATGGGAAAATAAAGTACACGTAATATTTAGTTTTTACAACAACTCTTCCAAACTAAACAATAAAATACAGTCTGTGCTTAGTCATGGCCATTAAAAATGACCCATATGAGCAGCAGTTGTTGAAAGTCATCCAAAACCATTAAAAGCAACTAACACAAAAATGATTCTTATGACGGTTTAATAACCTGCCACTGCTGTGGCTACGATTTAGTAATGTGTACAAAAACAATGTTGTTAGGGAAAGAGCGAGGTCATGGTTTTAAGACACAGGAAGCAAACAGTAGGTGAATTCAGCCACACTGTTCTTGCTTTGCTTTTCTCTTGTGAACATCTGTTTGCAAAGTTGCCATGGCTGTTTTGCATTCAAGTTGCATTTTTACATATTCAGTTTATATAAATTGTCTGTCTGAAAAATGTCATTTTAGTGTCAAAATGTTCAGAAGATATGTGGCTTGTGAAAAATGGGTCCAATATTTACTTGGTCATAATCCGTGTTCATGTTCACTGCTCCCGTTGGACTTAATAGACTCAGGAGCTGCAGCTAGTCTCAAAACGTGACACAGGTACAGAAAAGTGACTCGCAGTGAGATATCTCTGTCATGAAAGGTCTCTGCCAATATTTCAAATGTTTTCTTCTCTTTTCATTTACCGCTGATGAATGTTTCATTCCTGGGGGGAAATGCATTTTACAGCAAAACATGCATTTACTCATCTCAATTATTAAACTCATTGCAAGTCTTATACAGTTTTTTGATTATTGGCAACACAGAGGCTGTCAGGGAGAAAGTGGCTGAAAAAAATGTTTTGTCCCTTTACTCTGCCATATTTGTATTCCTTGATTGACCCGGAGAAGATGGAATTTGTGCGAGGTTTGGGAACACGGTGACGGCTTCACGTCTTCAGTTTGTTTACCTCATGGCAGAGCAAAGAGAGAAAAAGAGCTGTTATAGACCCATCGCCCTCCAGGCTTGACTAGCCCCACTGTGTATTCATACCACAGACACCTTTAATTACCTTTAATGTTTAAGCCACATGCAGATTGCTGAGGTTAAAGTAGTTCTGTGTGGTAAATGAACAGGTTAGCCCGTGACTTTGTGCTTCAGAGAAAGTCAATTAGGTACTTAATGAGGACTGCATTGAATGGCCTTAAGACAGTTTCATGCTAAAAGAGTCATGCATTTATTTGTACATTGTGACTCTCACTTTTCTCCTTCTGAATATTCCCTCCCTCTGTCTTTCTTCCGTCATTCCATACTTTTAATTTGACTCATTGTCACAGGACTTCTCGTATCCTTGGGTCTATATTTAGCGCCGCTTCCCTTCATCTCTCTGCCAGGGTTTCTTATTCAGAATTCACTCAGGTATTAATGTGACTTTTCCATCACTTTTCCATCAGCTGCTCGTCTCAGTCTTTGCGCTCTCCTCCCTCAACACCGAGACATCATCGCTCACTTGTCATCCACATTTTTCCTTTTCATTTAAATGACACAAACTTTGTATCAACAAGCCATCTCTGAGAGTGTTTCCCAGTTGTTGGAGCAAACATTGAGATGAGATGGAGGGACACGGGGCCCAGACAGATGTGGCAGGGAAATGGAGAGATAAGGTAAAAGTGAGTCTTATGGGAAATAGAACGGGAACAGATAACATGAAAGACGAAGAGCAAAATCGACATAAAAGTGAGTGAAGGTGAACTTGTGCATGACCGTGTGTCTCAAAGCTCCTCTCAGGGAGCGAGGTTAGATTGCTGTTAGATATTCTTTGTTGGTTTTACTCAAATGTATTGCTGCCGTCCAGACCGGAAGAATTCAGTCATTTCTATTACATACTTTACCCTGAACAAGAAACATGAAGTGTTACTGTAGCATGGCGCTGGTGATAGTTGTCAGTCCATCTCTATCAAATCCCCAAAATATTTCTTGCAAAGAAATCAAACTAAAAGTATACTTCTCGCCACAGTTCTCTTGCTGATTATAATCCAAATCTGAACCACTTTTATGTGGTAAATGCAAATAAAAATCAAGCCTCAATCAACCCTAAAGGTGAAAAGGACTTTGTCATGAATGCATTGCCTACCGCAGGTTAGCATATCTCTGCAATCGACCATTTTTTCTCTCTAATCAAATAGCTAAACGTTTCGAAACAGCATGTTAGCAAGATCTAAGGTTACCATATAGATTTAATAGAGGGGGAAAACACTGTTGCAGAGGTGCATTCATCTTCATGTCCAGATAATTGCACAGGCTAGTGGCTACTGACTGAAATGCACTCTAACAGGGAAACGAAGATCCTAAGAGAATCCCAAAGCTACTTACTTTAAGTTAAGCTAAGTTTGTTCTTCTGCAGCTTTACAGCTGAACAAGCAAACAAATATCCGTATCTTTTGCTGCTAAATGCACCGATATGTTCACCAGCTAGTTCCTCGCTAGGCCTGTCTGCCGTTCGCGTGCTGAGCAGGTGGTGTACAGTCTGGTTTTAGAGCTTGTACGCTGAAAACAGCTGCCTGCTGTGGCTGAAAACAACGCTGTAGCGGTGAAAAAGAACCACAAGCCTGACAGCTAAACCACAAGCTAAAACTCACTTTAAAAGCTCCATAAAGCCGAGGGAAGCTGCAGATTCAGGTGATGATTATCTGTATGTTCATCACTATGAGCCTACAAATTATTTGATAATTATTATTGGAAAAATATATTCTTAACAATATAATAATATCTTCACCACTTTTCAACACAAGGAAATACAGATCTGTTGTGAGTTGTACACAACAGAAATATTCGGGTGACACGTAAACCTGATGAATGTGTTGATCTTTCTGCGACCATAGCGGAGCGTCATTGACTCGCTGGGCTCAGTGTGGTAGAAAGTGACGCCAAGGGTCCCGACCAAGCGGCAGCATGTGATGAGTTGCCATGTTGTTAGCTGGAATTACTAGTTTGTTAATCAATTTACTGTGTCCTGCAAAAAGTTTTATTGTGTTATGATAGTCCAAATCAAAAGCAAAAGTTTTCCTTGTTCACTTGTGTTTTCTGAAGCGGTACTCTCTCAGCATACCAAAGCCCTTTATACATAAACCCCTGGATGAGTTATGCAAATGTAGGCTGTATGTTTATGTACGTGCTTGCTGAGTCAACTGTGATACTGAGCTGCTCTCAGCTTCCTCGGCTTTACATCTTCTGTAGTTTCTTATTCAAAATTGTTATGCCAAATGTCAAATCGGACTGAGTTCTGAAACCCATAAACCTTTTTATTTAAATCCTTCCAAACAAAAGAGAAGAGGAGGGATGCAGCATGTAGTGAGGAGGACAGTGGAGGAGTGGATAACAGCATTGACAGTCGCCCCAAGCAGCAGGGGTATCAAGCAGAGTTTTGCTGTTAGAAGGACTGAGCTGCTTGACACTGTGTCCTCAGAGCTGCAGTTCAAACTGTGAGTCCAACCCTCTGGGTTTAGCCTGGAAACACTTGGAATAACATGTGCTGCAGATCACTTAAAAGAGATTATTTGGTGTTTTGACCACATTCTGTATGTGGAAGTCAAGTATTTTTTCTACAATATTTACATAAATACTGTAAAAACGTGTTAATCTTAATTGAATCATTTTAGTACTAAATCCTCGAATGAAAATTTTAATCAACATATAGAAAAAAACATAAAATGTCTTGTTAGCTTATATTAATTGCAGTCTTTTCAAATCAAGTGGATTGCTTCACTGTTATCAAGTTCAATATTCATGAAACATCTTGTGTTCACATCTTGTCTCTTGCTTTGTTAAAACAAAGGCTTAAAGGACTCATGCAAGCTTTATTTCTGATCTGAATCCCAAATTAAAAATGTTCTGAAGGATTTAGCTCTCCTTTATGCCCAGTACATTGTTGGCCCTCATGTGTCCTAATGTTAGAAGGATGTAAAACACTGTTGCCAGTCGCCGGCGGCCGACAGACTGCTGTCACCCGCAATTTGAAGAACAATTTGTGACTGCTTGGCTGTGCAGCGAGGCAGGCTGAATCGTTTGTAGAGAAAAGGCTCAGACACGCAGACGCTGGAGAAATAGGCACACACATCCATAGACGTTTGAGGAGGGAAAGGATATATTTTATTTATAATTTATTTCTGTGACTTTGTACACAGCGCGAGTGACAGTAAGCAAGAGCAGGGAAGCGGTGGCAGAGGAGGAGCGTGTGCCAAAAAGAAAAGCAACGTGGACTACATTAGGTTACAGTTTCCTCTGTTAAACAAATATACAATCTACACTTTATGACTCACTAATGACAAGACTGCATAAAACCACAAGTTGTAGCACTTCACCATCTATAATGCAGTTTAGAGTTGTGGTTTAGACTAGTGTAGTAACAAAAGATATATATAACCCCCACTTCCACTGTAGAACGTTGGCACTGAATCTAAACAGAAATGTAATAAGCTCAGGGATAAAATGAACAGATGTGAGGCTAGAGGACAAAGCAAAACAACAAAATGCTGTAGCTTTGGCTTTGACCATCCATCTGCTTGTAGAAAATGCACACAGGAATGCAGAAGCCTCGGGTTGATCCAGTATAGATGCAGAAAAGTGGCAGTAATTTTCTCCTTTGACAGGGTGTTGTCAAATCAAGGAGGTTGGACACATCCCGTAATACTAGCGTTCACAGCTGCTTTTCTGCAGTCTGCCTTCTGTTTCTGTAAAATCAAAAGATGGCTTTGTCAATCGCTTGTTCAAAGAAATGCTGCAAGAAAGAGGCAATATGGTTTTAATCTGAATTTGGAATTTCGTGTTAAATTTTTAGTGTTTTTGGCAACTTTGGAGTACTTCCCCTTTTATCGTTTCATATTTTTTTGTTATGCATTTCGAGTGTTCCTGTGAGAGAGGTTTTGTGTTGAGTGAGAGCGTGTGTAGTTAATAACTTATGCAGGAGGGGTCTCTGAATGGGAGGTTGTTTTAATGATTTAATGGGCCATTCAAAGGATTCATTCCTTTGGGAGCCATGGCGGCTATCTAAAAAGATATGAGGCTGCCATTTTATTACTGGTGGGGATTCAGAAGGACCTAGTATATCCTCACACCAGGCTACTCCTGTGTTTACCCTGCGCTTGCCCCTGTAACGCTTTTCATGTTGGACGTTGAATATTGCACATTTCCAGACTGGGATAGCTCAGCAGAGTTTGCTCTGGCTTTGTTGCACATTTCGACAACTCCCCCGGAGGACTTTTACTTCCTCTTTAAAAGACCTCACACCTAGACACTTTTCCTCCTCAAGGAAATAAAAAGGCTGCTAGATTTTTTTCTCACTCTACCCTCCTGAGTTTATCACGTCCCCCTGTCTCAATCCCTAGCTCACCTTGTGGAATAACAGACAGTTTGATGCGAGAAAATAGCTTTTTGCACATAAATGTGGAGATTTAGAAAATACTTGTTTCTCTGATGTATCTGGAATCGCTCCAGGGTTACTGCGCAGGATTCTCAGTATGAGAAACATTTTCCCTGATGAAAGTCTTTGAATGTAATTTGAGGAAAAAAACTATGTAATTCATACTAGTATTCATACATTTGGTGTTTATTGTTTGGTATTTTAATTCCTTAAAGATACATGTAATTACAATTTTTAGAAGCAATTTTTCTCAAATTGTATGGTTTGATTAGATTAGATTAGATCAAATTGATTAATCTCCAGTGGGGAAACTCATTTGCCACCAAATCAGCTCATACAGACAACTATAGACATAGTCTCAGTGCACAACAGACAAGAAACACATTACAACAAATACATAACACCATAAAATGCGATATGAGACACGATTACATCAGAAAGATGACAAATCTTAAAACCACATCTAAAAAATTGGACTATTGCTTAAACAGAAGACCTTCTGAGTCGTTTGGTTATGGCAGCAAGTAGCCTGAGAGACTAATGTGAGTGTGTTCTCCAGTTTGGTATGGGGATGGCTCCTAATGCCCTGATACACATGAGCTTCAGAACATTGATTTGGAGAAAAATGAAGTCAGAGGCACAAATTAGAGCTTCAACATGGACATAATGCTTCACCTTTGCAGTTTGAACCAAAACATTGTATTATGTAGCATATGTAGTATTTGGTTTCTACACCACCACAAACAGAATTTTAGGACCAATCAACAACATTTTGGGTACAAATGCCCCTGGAGAGTCGAGGCTGAGCAGGACGTTTACTACTGGAAAGCTGGACTCTCATCCCACTTTTGAATTCTATGCTGTTAGCACACAGTATGCAGATGAGAGATGTCTCCAGTGGAAGTGATGCCTTGGATGACCTCTGTTACAGTAATTTGTGATGTGTTTGATCTTGACCTCTCATAATATCGGAGTCATTCAGCAGGAGAGGATCCACCCAGTGGGGGAGGTGCGTTCACATTAAAAGCTCTTCACATGGATCATTAATGGACACCACAGCGCTGTGAAGCTGCAGACCGTGGACGGCACATTAATTCTTTGACCGTGACTTGGTGGCGCAGCAGATATTAATTTGGAGCTGCATGTTGCCTTACATTTGCTGCTGCTGCCCTCCTCACTGCTCTGCCTCTGGATTTGCCCGTTGCACAATGAGTCCAGATTTCTCTCTACTTATTGCCGCGGCGATGTAGAGCACGACTGAGTCATCACGGCTAGCTGGTATCATCAATCACCCCACAGATTTTTTTTTGATTTTTTATCCCTGTCAGAGTTAAATGTTAATGACACTGCTAAGGTGCACCACTCACACTGTGAGGCCACTATGCCTGACATTCACCTCATAGCAGAGTACAATCAGACCGCATCTGACTCAGACGATTCATCCACGCCCACACAGATGCCTGGCAGTGACAGAGACTAGACGATATCATCTCCCTGTGCAAACCACCGAGCCCTCATTGTGGTCTGCGGGAGGCACCGAAAAGAGCTTTAAACTCTTGTCTTATTCTTATTCTCCCTTAGGAGTGTTTTTTACTCACAGCTGATTTTAATACGAGCCATTATGTCATCTACAGGGCGGATTGTGTCCCTTTTTTCAAAGGATGTTAATTGTAATCTCTCCACTGTATGTCACTCTGTTGTTATCTCCTTTCTACTTCTCTTTCTCTCTTTGTCTGACTGAAGCCATGTTCAGGCCTCAGTAGGCGTGACAGGACACTGAGCTCACACAGGAGGTGCTGTTGATCCTCTATTGATGGCACACGTACAGTGGGACAGGCGGGCTTCATTATTAAGGGTTAGGAGTGAATGGTAGAGGGAAGCAGCAAGTTGAAGTGAGAAAAAAATCATTTTTGATGTGTTCATATTTTAGTTTTGTACCTTATACTCATGAGGAAGTCCTACTGATTTTTGTATTGATTTTTGAACAAATCCTCCAAATGAAAGCTCACAATACAACGAGCCTAAAGTTGATAACGTACAATTTGACTCATGCAAGTCGTGACCAAGATTTGACTTTGACCCATCTCGCAGACTCTAAGATAGGTTAGTAACCAAATCCAAAATCTCCAGTTCAAATCTGATTCGCCAGTTTGGTAGAAGGCTTTGAATATCGGGTGCTAACTTTCAGAACCAGAGCTGAAAGCAGTACAGCCTGCAGAAAATAAGAGTGAGGAATTTGGATTAACTTTGCTCTGCGCTCACGATTGACATCTATTGGCTGTTTTCATTGAATTCACAGTCCAAGGAGAAGTGATAGCTGTTATTCAGTTACAAGGCACAAAGTTCATATGTTCTCCGGCACTCCTTGAGCATGATGCATGGCCGTTAAAAGTATTACTTTACGAGAGGATTTATTTTCCACGAAGATTTATAGATCAGGGCATGTTGAGAGTGTAAGTGGATACCTCTTCAGATGTATAAAAGAGTATTGAATGCTGTGAGCATGCAATCCAGTAACTCACACACTTGATGGTGAAGGACATTTTGTGATAACCCATTACACCCCCCAGCCTGTGTTTGTGCGTACATCGGCGTGGCTGCATGTGTGTTTGATCAGACACTAATTATAAGTCAATTAGCCTGCGGCCCGGTGGGTGACTGACCTCCCTAAACACGGGAAGGATCAGGGATGTGAAAAGCTCCCCAAGCTCATTATTTACCGTGACACTGTCCTTCTCCCTCTATTTACCGCAAGCTCCTTCTCCTGCTCCTGCTCCTTCTGTCTGTCCACCTGCTTGCATCCGTCGGCTTCATTACTCCACATGTTAAACACCTCGAACACAATCACAGCTCAAACACACATGGGAAAGGAATGTAATTTGGAGCTGCTGACCGTCACCACATGGCTATTCTGAACTTTAATTTCCTCGAAACAAGGCACATAAAGTGCCTTTGTTCTTCTGTTCGGGTTGGTAAATTGCACTCACTCAAGCTGTTTTTCTCCTCGCCTTAAAAAACAGCAGTACTTCTTTTCTTGGGGAAGAAATCAATGGTGGATTGATTGACTGAATGCCCCCTAGTTGGATTTAGTGGTTTAGGTGTTGTTGAAATAGCGGGATAAATATAGAACACCATCTACCACTAATACTACTTAGTACTGCAATTTATCTTCCAATGTAAGTAATTATCGGCTGTTGTAGTGAAAGTGGTCCAGAAAGTGTTGCAAAAATGGTTTCTGCAGGATCAGAAGCACCATCTTTCCTCTTAACACTCCTCAGTGAGTTGAAGTCTGGGTCCGAATGTAAGATGTTCATGCACTTCCACCGACGCATCTAGCATGGCAGTGTAATATAAATCTTCTCAACTCTTAACTTTTCCTGCCTGTCTGGTCTGCGATGCTTTATGTTAAAAGATCATAAAGAGATGAGAAGCAAAAGATCAAACATCGGTGAGTCCATTTTTTTCTGGAAGCTGCACTCAATCACTGAGAGAATGTTTAAATTTCATTTTTTAATCTCTCTCTGCCATGTTCTCTGAGGAGAAAGGTGACTGTGCCGAGGTGACGCCAGATTTTCATTTATGGAAAATTAAATGTGTCTACATGGTCTTAAAGACTTGGGACCAAATGCTTTTCTGCCCTGCAGCCACACTGATGGGTGAATCTTTACATCGCCTCACAGCACCATCACTTTCATCAGGGAACATATTTGCCTGTGTTGAAATGAGGCTGTCACATTACACCACCTACTATTGGATTTACCACCTGTTGCTTGTTTCATTTCAACAGATATTTCCTGGCGTGAGAGAGACACATGTCTACCACATACTTTTACTGTAAAAGTATTACAAACATCCAATAATGTATTTCAGGTATGTTCTGCTCCAGTTTCATCATCTTAATCTTTTTGTTTGTTTTAATACAAGTGCACTCTGGAGCTCTGAATATTAGCTATATATTAATATATTTATACTAAATCATATTTTTTTCATTCATATGGTGCAACTGAATGTTATAAAAACATTACCATAATGTTAGGTCAATCTAAAATATTTTGTCAAAATGGGAGGAGGTCGATTTAAAAATGATGTTTCTAGTGTAGATAATATAATAATGAATCCACCTTGTATATTCAAGTCTTTTACTTATTGGCTTTAATATATTTTCTTGTCTGTGCTCTATGCTTTAGGCTGCACTCAACACACAGTGTATGAGCATGGACATTTCGGGGGACCAGAGTGAGGGTTAGCACCTGCTTGTAACAACCATGTGCCAATAAGGCCAAACAACCAAGCTGGCTTAAGAGTTCCCTATCACCAATGTCAGAGGCAGAAAGCAGGCTCTTAGTGTGGTTCCCCACAGATAGAACTGGATTAACTCCCTAATGGGTCACAAGCAAAAGAAGTGAGAAGTGGATTGGCGGTTCTTATCCCTCCGAGATTTCACTTCAGCGCGACTTCCCGCATTAGAAAAAGATGGAACATTTAGTTAGGAGTGCTTTCTTTAAGCATAAAACCTGTCAGAGGAGAGTGCCTGAAAAGGTTGTGAAGAGGCGTTCAGTGAACCTCTTATTCTGATGCGGCTCCATGGGAATTTCTGGCACTCTTGCGCAGGCTGAAATGCCTCATCAAGCACTTTGGTTTTTTGGCAGTTACAGTGTGAGAGTGACTAATAATGACGGCACAGAAGGAGGCAAAAACGGCTACCTGACTTTTTCTTTATTAATGACCTGCACCCAGAAGACTGAAGGTGCTGATGGCAATGTGCAAGGTGTTCTCAAGGAGATAGATATTTTTCTATATATTATTAATACTAGCTGTAATATTAATTAAGTTTGCTGTTTGCATGAATACCTGATGTTTTCAAACTATTGAACATTAAATAATTTAGTTGAAATTACTGTATATGTTAGGATAGATAAATAAATAAATAATTTAGAAGTATGCACCTCAACTGCAGATAGTTCTGTTGAGAATTTGTGTGTGTTGTGCTGGTAGCGGCTAATGTAGACTCCAGCTGCTAGCCCCAAGCTGCAATGAGGAGCGAGGTCTTGTTTGTAGCTCCACACTTTCAGACTGTTTTATTTTCAAACCCCATTCCCAACCAGTGCTGCCTCAAGTGGAGCCATAACAGGCTTTAATCAGCTTTTCACACGTATGCAGTAATACTCCCCAAGACCTGTGAACACACATGTGTGGAGTTCCTATACAGCTTTGTGTTGCAGTACTGTTTACCAAAGGTGCTCCTTCTTGTTAGACATTTAATTTTGAGCAGACAGAGTTGTTGAAAAAACATATATGTATATATATATGCAAAGCAAACAAGCTCAACTTTAATAATTGAATACCTTGTTAGCTTAATCAATGTGCATAACAGTTGGACTCCATTATTATTATTATTCTACCAAGGTTCTGGTCTCATTTGTATCCTCCTGTCCCTCCTCCCGAAGTTTAAATGATGTATTCATGGATTTTTCTCTAAATGTAATGACTTGTTTTTGTGAACATGTTTAAAAAACATTTTGCATTGTGGTAAACAGAACAGTGGTCATTTACTGTAATAGGAGAAAGACTCGTGTTTTTTAACACGCTGTCTGTCAAAAACTTGTATTATTTGTCATCACCTACAACACCCACCAGTGTTTCCTTTCTCATACAGGTAATTGGTGTTAGTTTGTGTGTGTGTGTGTGTGTGTGTGTGTGTGTGTGTGTGTGTGTGTGTGTGTGTGCAAGCATGCGTGCGTGCGTGCAACCAGGCAGAGAGAAATGAACTAAAAAAAAACTAAAGAAATACAGCGATGGCATACAAATAGAGAAAAATGAGAGAATAATGACATGACATTTTCTCTAAGACCTATACTAGATGTGCTCAACAGTTTGATCACTCAATCCACTCGTGAGAATAATTTGTTCAAGGATGTTATAAATTTATTTAAGTGTATTTATTACAAATGAGAAGCTGTTATAAGAGCCAAAAATCTCGTTTTCTAAAGTAATTTTTTTCAGTTAGGCTCCTTGGATGCTCGTTTTCCCTTCATATTCTCAGAGAACATGCACACTGACTAACTGACTTGTTGCAGCCAAGCGCACAGACACACAATACAAAATATTCATGCACAGCAGCTTGTACCCTTTAAATTTCATGCTTAATGTAAGCAGGCAAACCCAGTTGTGCTGCACGACTGACAGTCTCTGTGTCAGAAGTGGGATGCTCATTAATCATTCTCTTTTCCAATAAAGATCATTATTCATCACACTGAGGCGTTGTCCTGCCCACATGCATGAGACAACAATGTTTATGTCAATATCAGCCAGAAGCGCTCATGTTATTTATTTATTTATTGTTATTATTCCCCCCTGTGGGAATGCATCAATATTGTTTGCTCTGGGCAACCATTTTTCTTTCTTTGCTTGAGCCTTGCAGGATCATAATGAATGTTAGAGTGAGGAGTCCCACTGGCACACCTGCTGATGATGATAAAGACTCAGTGGAGGGCAGATATGTTCAGTGTTACACCATACCGATGACAAATGCTGCACAATTCATGATCCGTATCAAATATCTGGTCCGCCATATGAAAAAGAACCCCAGCGCCTACATATTCACTCATGACATAACATTTAAAAATGTTGCTGCTGTAGATAGCATGAGGAATGATAACTCACCTGCAGTTTCAACAAATGTAATGGGAAAATATAAGATTAGGTTTGACATGTAATCTTATCTTTTGTTGATTCCACGCTGTGGTTTTGTTTTATTTTTCCACTCTCATCTAAGACAGAATATTTAGATTTCCCTGTTTTAGTAGATTCATTATTTTACCTTTACAATTAAGATAAGATAACATAAGCCTTTATCTCTGGTCAATTTAGGTGTTGCAGCAGCACAATGACAGAGAAGCAAGCCCAGATAAAGAAAAACGTAGGAAATACATAAATAAGAAATACAATGAAATAATAATGTTCAAGAATTAGAATAGAAATAAAACTAGAAACTATACAAAATCAATTTAAAGTACATTTAATATGATAAATATGAAGTATGATCACCATGGGTTATTGTACTGTAATATTGTAATTGTATGCAAGCATAAGTTGTAGAGTACGACAGTTTTCAACATTTCTCTAGCCACAGGTGCAGTCCCGTCGTGTTTAATGCCATAGTTACACGGCTGATCCACATTTCTAGCTTTCTTTCTTATCTAATGTTTTAGAAAATGTTGTTTTTAAATCAGATTCTGTCCACTTTAAAGCAAAACACAATTTTTGAGAAATTGCAGTGATGGTTCTGGGAAACAGTACAGAGACAGCTACTCTAAGAGTGACAAATGACCTCCTCTGTGCTGCGGATGCTGGTAAACGCTCAATCTTAATCCTTCTCCATCTCAGCGCTGCTTTTGACACTGTCGACCAGATGATTCTCCTGGAACGCTTGACACGCTGGCTGGCATGTCTGGGTCCGTCCTTGATTGGCTCCACTCTCACATTTCAAACAGAAGGTTCACTGTTCACATCATCTGTTGCACAGATTGAAAACCCGCAGGTCTGTGCTGGGCACAAACACACAGACACCGTAACAATTTAGAAGTGATTTATAAGAAAACTATGGCATACACAATGGTGCATTCAAGTGCTCCTCGGATCGTCTCATTTCCTTAGTTTGGAAATTGTTCTTCTGATTTTGGTGTGTTCATGAGCTGTAAAATTGTAAAATGAAAACAATAAGGATGCTAGCTATTTTTGAGTTGACTTGAGGGGGCGTTTACACACATTTTTCCATTTGGGAACACATTTTTCCGATTAGTCTGACACCACTCATAATGGCTCATAATGTCCTACAGTTAAATGAGGACAAGAAAGAGGTCCTACTCTTTGGCCCCCACACCACTACTGCTGCTGCCCAGTTCCTCAATCACCTTTCAAACTTCAAAACCCTTCCAATTTTCTCAAAATCTCTCCATGTTCTCACCCCTATATATATCTCAGAGCTTTTCATCCCTTACAGCACCACCAGACCCCTCAGATCCGCCCACCATGTCCTGTTAGCTGTGCCCGGTTCATGGAAGACAGGGCTTTTTCCTGAAGTGGCTCCTCAGCTCTAGAATAGCCCACCGGAGGCCATTAGACGGACTGAGTCTGTTGATGCTTTTAAGATGCACCTTAATTGCACCATTTTTATTGCTTTTTTTAATTGTGTTGAGCCTATTTTTATTTGATTCTGTCTATTTGAATCTTGTTTTATATCTACAACATCTAACTGCTGTTTAATTAAAAAAAAAATCACTTGAATGCCAGTGACGTGGTTGATTAGTCGGTCGACAGAATATTAACTACAAACAATGATAATTGTTTTGGTGATTTAGCAAATTAAAAATAGCAAACATTTTCTGGACCCAGCTTCTCACATACGATGCTTTACAGTTTGTTGTATTTCACTGTCAACCATTTTCTATTATTTCTATTCATTAATTGACTTAGCAATTGAAGTATTACTCACAACAATAACATAGTTAATTAGTTAATGAAAATAAATATTAGTTGAACCCTAAACTTTAAATACAGTCTTTTTTAACAATAAATACTAGTTATAGGAATATCGGCTCATTCACATTTAACAGCATCATATTAGTGAAACCTGTTCAATGAATAAATCCCCAGATGAACAAACCTCACATTCATCATTTAGTTTCATTTTAACAGCTTATTCACAGTTTTACACAGCCAATGCTGGTCAATGTACAATATCAGCATCTAATCTAACATCACAAAATGTCTGCTGGAGAGGCTCCAGGTATAACTGACAAATACAGACAAGACACATAATCTATTCTCCTCAAAATAAAATGACAAATAGCCAAGCTCAATGACCACCAGCAAACTCTAAAAATATGCTTTTAGGCTCACAAAGCATCAAAAAACCCACAATTCCAGGTATTCACCTTTACAGAATGTGTGAGCAGACTGTTTCAGTAAGTTAATTAGAGCTTAATTATAACATGTAATATAAAAGCCAGTTACCCAGGGTTAGGAACAGGCCGGGTGTGGATGGTAATGTCGAAGGAAAAGATGAAACTGTGGAACAGATGGACATGTACATGAACAGATGGACTTACTCTCCACCTCTGAGCATTCACATGTCTTTTGGGGAGAAGCCTTGGGACTTTTTTGCGTTCTGCGTGGAGTCAGCCAATCGATTGAAGTTCAGCCATCAAGAAAAAAAAAAGCACAATCGATGCCTGTCTATGAGGGAGATAATCAGAGAGATTTCTTTCAAATTCAGTGTTTGTCCTTGATTACAGTGAGTTACAACTGCGTGGTGTCTGCTTCATTTAGTGAAGGCGATGTACTGAAGGTGACAGAATGTGATCCTCTCTATTTCCACCTTAAAAATCTTTTTGAAAGTGAAACGAATGTTTCTGGCTCCCTCACTTTTGGAAAGGCCAGCAGCTCGTGATTGAAGGCATGACATTTGTCAGTTTCCTCTGTGTCGGAGGTGGAAGTCAAGGGAGTACTTGCCCTGTTGTTGACATTTTCTGTGGCTGATTTTTTTTTTTTTTCCTTTTCATAAAACGGGCAATGCGAGGGCTTGTCCTTTTCTGTCTTAACAGCTGATAATGTCAGGGGAGACGCTTGGAAATATTGATGTATTCCTGATGTAACTACATGACAGATCAGTGTTACCAAAGGCTCTGAAGACCAAACCTTCACCTTTCCAAGGTGAGCCTGTGAAGGCACAGGCAGGCATAGGACCACCATCACCATCATAATCAATGTGATTTTAACTGTTGTTAACTTCTTTTGCAGCCAATGCTGTTCCAGTAGAGTCTGATAAATCACACTGGAGTGAACTGAGCCAATAGATTTCATACTGGCGTGATTGGTCCAGATGTAGCCGCTTCATGGTGCAGTGGTTAATTATTATCTCCCTCAATATTTATTTCCTGACATGGGTAGAGTTCAGCCTGGTTCCAGACCGTCAAATCACTACTTTATAAATGAAGTGCAGACAGTGTTGTAAGTATTTATTTTGACCTGGGTGTGGATACTCTTCAAAAACAGATCTTCACATCCCATCTTTAGTTTAATGTCTGGTATTCCTTGAGAGAAACCTGGGGGGAAAAACAGTAGACAGATTCAACAGATATGGCTTCCATAATCTATAGATCTATCCTAAATAATAATTTTAATTTAACAATAATAATTCATGTTTTACAAATTTTTTTAAACCTAATTTCCCTCTGGTTCTGGGGACTTGTTTGTATTACTATCAGAAATGCTACATTCTTAAACCATGCTGCAGTAAATTCTTTTAGATGGACATAGAAAACAATGAGTGTCTGTATGTGTTGCCCTGTATGCTAACTGCTTGCTGGCTGACTAAACTTCACTGTCAACTACCAACAAGAAGGCAATGTCAGGCTGAATAATGGAGTTGTAAGGAAATGGCCGTTCAGTCTGAGTATGAGAAAAAAGCACTTTTTTCCCCAACTCAGAACACGATCAATCCTAATCTACTCATGAGATGCCTTTGAAACTATTTTCACAGACTCTGTCAATAAACACTCATGCGCATGAAGCACACACACAAGAGTTCCTGCACACCAATACACATTTAAAAACGCAACACGAGATGACTGATAATCTGTTGATGGGGTGTTTTTTAGGGAATTTGAGGCTTTTACTGCTAATACAGTTTGTTTACTTCTCTGTGGCTGGATCTTCTGCACAGAAAATACGCACACACACACACACACACACACACACACACGTACACACACACACACACACACGTACACACATCACGTTGAGACTACTTGCGATAATTTCATCGGATTTCACATCACTGTGTTCCTCCACCCACTCTCTCCGTCCCCACGTTTGAATATTACAAACTAAGGAAATATCTTTTCATATATTTGGCATATCTGTTCCCAGCAATTCCCAGTGTGACTGTTCATCTATTTCCCATCACTTTATCCAATTTCATGCAGCTGAATGAGACAATGCAGACATTATCCCTTTTTTCTTTCTCTGCTTCCGTTCATGAATTCATGGGGAGCCAAGGCTTCCATGGTGAGAACTCCCGTGTGATGGATTGTAATAGAGGGAGACAACGAACAGTTTTGACATATTGGAAATGCAAGATCAGCTGTATTCATTTCTGCAGATGGCTCCCCAATTACATTTAGCTGACCATGTCACTTGTCATCTCACTGCTGCTGTAATATTATCTGTACAGCAGCAGGGACCTATTGCCATATTATTATTATTCCTTTTCACTTCTATGCAAATCGTCTGCTCCTCTTGCACAACCCTGCCTGGGCTGGTTTCTTTACTTCACACGCACAGATCCCCATTACTATGAGTGCAGTAAGAGCACCAACCTCACTGACAGAGATAAAGCTTCTGAGTCTCCTTGTTCTTTGATCTTCTATATGAATATCAAACAGTGCTCTGTGACAGTTAATGCAGGAAATTACTTTTGATTATCCAGGGCTTATGCAGCAGACATTAGCCTTGCCTTAAAATGAAACCCCACCTAACATCGGTCTTTTGGGTATGAAAGAAAGCTCTGCAGTGTAGAACAGAGGCTGTGGTCAGCTTCATGGGGCCAGTATACTCTGTTGGAGGTAAAGACAGTTAAATAGCTTTGGAAAGACCCTCCCCCTCACCTTTCCAGCGTCAGACTTTTCACAACCCTAGAACGTTCAACACTTTGAGGTTCATCGTAACCGAGCATCCTGCTCTTTGATATGTTGTTTCTGAGGATGGCTGGGAATTGAACGGTACACATTGTCTGAGTTGTGTGGTTCATCTTCCAGAGCGGGACATTAGAGATTCAGAGTCAGGTCATGTGCATTCGGAGCAGGTATGGACTCCGTAGTGTTGTATAAAATGAGTGTGTCTGTATATTTGGTGAGCTCATTTCCAGGGGCATGTAGTTGATAGTCGAGCTGTGCTGCTGTGGCAAAAATCTTCTATTTGTATTGATCACAAAATAAACCCATAGTAGGTACCATTTTTGATGGGGGAATTAATAATACCTTGCAGACTTTATGTGATAGTCTGATTTTTATCATGTTGAATCAGAAAACTATTCCTTTTTTTGCGCCCTATTGTAAGTATCGCTCTTTGCTCTGGGCAGCTTTATCTTTATATTAATTCACACGTTGATTAAAGGTGCAAGGTAGGATGTAAGGATTTAATATTGTCCTGCTTAATTGTTTGATTTGTTATTACAGTCTTTTCTTGACTGGCAATAAATGAAAAGACAAACACATTTGCTGATGCACACTCTTGCCTTCTCTCTCTTCATTACTGTTGTACACATAAAGAACCTTTTAAATTGAAGCTCCGAAATCATTAGTGATCTTGGTGCTCAGTGGTTATTTCATTTCTGTATGATTTCATGAACCAGTGGCTCTGCTGCACCGCATATAAGAAATGTTGCTCTGGCATGAATGCAAGCTGCTGTCAGGTCACTATATTAAAGTGCGTTATTTTCCCAGGGTTATTCTTCCTCATTTTCAAGGAAACTGAGCCAAAATCCCTAATTCATGAGGGGGACGTACTTACACGAGTAGGAAACCAATGGATGCTGGAAGACTTACTTACTTTTATCCTCATTTGGTTCACCGTTATTGTATTTTTTTTATTTCCAATAGGAAATACCACCATGTCAAGATAGGAGAGGGTTCCAAGGCTTTTTTTGTGAAAGCTATACTCTCTTTCACACTTCCATACAAGTGTCCATGCATGTGTCTGCTGTATCTCTGTTCCATCACAAATGAAAGAGGAAAATAGTTTGTTCCTTTGTGAGTTACAATTTTTGTAAATAGAACTAAGTGAATAAATCAGTCCATGATTCAATTTGAAATGTATACATTACCAGGGCATGAGTTATTGCTGTCATGGACAGACCTAGTGTTTTGGGGAAAACCTAGGTATGGGACCGTCCCCTGTACTGGTGTCCCTTTTACAAACAAGCCATATGGAGCTAGGGGCATGACTGCAAATGTACAGTATATGTATGTATATATACAGTAAAGGCAACTATATCACTAGATAGAAAGTCACCAAATGTCTGTCCCAGATTTTATGGCCATCCATCCAATACTTTCAGACATTTCACTCAAAATTACAAATGTCAACCTGCTGTTGGCACTAGAGAAAAGGTCATTCAAAATTCCTGGAATTTATTTTATGGGGACCATGAATGCCTTTATAAGATTTTGGATGTTTTTACTGTCAAGACCAATGTGGTGGATCAACAAACATCGCCATCAATAGAGCCCATTTCCTAGCATGGCTAAAAAACTTGTGAACGACACAAACTCTAGATTTCCCACATTGTCACTGGACGTAAATTGTGTGCGCATAAAACAATGAGTCTCTGGTTGTAGAACACATGTGACCGGAGCCACTGCTGTTACCTCATTTGATGAGTTAATGGGTATTTGGTTTTCAACCTTTTTTCAAAACTCAACTGCAAGCATCATTGGACGTTCAGGGATAATGAAGCTTTGCCGCTGGTATTGATCATATCAGGGTGTGAAGAAGCTCCACTGGTTCCCGGGGCTTGTACATCAATAGTGTTTGTTGAACATAAGAGCTGATGTGAAGGAAAAAGTCACACGTACCAGGAGAGTCTTTATTGTGAGATGATGGTTCTTGAAATTCCTGAAATGTCAGAAAGTTTCAGCCTTCTTCAAGAAGGCCTACTGGAAAAGAAGGTCACGGCTGACAATGGCTATAATCTTGGCAGTGCATTAGGCACATCTTAGCAGCCTCACAGAGCTGCTGACATCCTCTCCACATAAAATGTGAGGAAGACGAAACATGTCATCCACTCAACTGAGTTGGTTTCCTGTTGGTGATTATGAGCTGCCACAGGTCCCCCACCACTGGCCCATTACTCAGCTTTACATCAGCTCCAGCAGAGACTGCCAGATTGTGACAGGTGAGATGGAGCCCCATCGGCCATCAGCAAGAGGTGACTTAGGTGACTTATTAAAAATAATGACTGGGTGTGTGTGATGTGATTGATGAGTTCGGGATGACAGCTCGTAGTCCGTAGCTATATCTGGAGGCCTTTTGCAAACTGACATGACTGACATGCCAGCAGAGATGGAAAGCTAGAGAGGACATGTCATTTTAATATTGAAATGTTTCTGCACCTGCAAGAAGAAAAGGTGGTTTAAGAGAAGGAGAGCAATACTATTATTTTTTAGGGAGTACAAGATGTTCGACCCAAAGTAACTGCTCTTCTATTTGATGTCTTTCTGAGGCACCGTATGAACCTGAGGACCGTGAGGAGTACAAATTATAATAAGGAGAGGAATATAGTAACACAGGGCACAGAGTATATATTATAATACATCTTTTCTGTTTTCAATAGAGATATACTGTCTTGGAAGCTTATTGAGCAAGCCTTTAGCATCTGCTGTAGGATACTGAATGGAGAGAAGATTGACACTTTCAAGCTAGAGGTGACTTCTGCGTTTATAGAGAGTTAATTTTCAAATGTAAACCAAGAGTAACATGAGAAGATTAATATCAAAGTGAAAAAACTCCCCTACCAATTCCTCTAAAGTTGACTTATTAACATGTTTTGTCTAGAGATGCACCAAGTTCAGTTTTCTTGGCCAATTCAATTTTTTTTTACTTTTAAAAACTAACCTGCCAATTCCTATTTTCTTTCTTTCTAAGAACTAAAATTGACAGCACACACAAAATCCTGTCATGGAAATCGATTTCTCTCCCAAACTGCACTCAAACAAATTTTGGAATAAAATTGTATTTGGACAAATACAATCCAATTGAAAATGAATTGTGGTACATCCCATTTTTATTTCAAATGTTTCAGAAGAAAACTGGTGGAACACATCTATTCAACAACACACCTAATTCCATTTCCATCAAAACGAACAAACCGAAGACATGATGTGTGTGGCTTTACTGTGTGCCACCCATCCATAACCGGCAGGGTTATCGATCAGGTTCTAACAGCAGAGCTGAAAGCCTCTTTGTCTCTGTGACGACCCTCGGTGAAAACCTCATTAGAGTAAGCCAAAAAACACACAATCCAAACTGAAGACAATAATCTGGACAGAGTTCAGACAGATTTAATTCACTTTTTCAGTCAAGGTTTGTCTTTTGATTTCGATTAGTTTCTTTATTTCCCTCTCATATTTATCTCTTTTGCTCTCCTTTTAGTCTTTCCCCCTCCCTTCTCTCTCCTCTCCAAGAGCATAAATATCATGCTGACAGCAGTGTCTGCAATCCTTTGTGTCCTATCGTAGCCCTGCCTCACTTATGTACTGTCCTGTGAAATAAAATATTATTGACTGGCATGGTAAAAGTACATCAGGGTGCAAAGATAAATACATTCCATAAAACTCCCCACACATGACGTAAATGGCGGAATTTGTTTAATGTGACATGAAATATGTTCTGGATGTGAAGGTGTTTACGTTGCACAGGAAGCTAGCTTGGCATGCAGGTGAGTGGCGTGCATAAAGCCATAATGATGAAGTGGTTGTGTGTGTGTGTGTGTGTGTGTGTGTGTGTGTGTGTGTGTGTGTGTGTGTGTGTGTGTGTGTGTGTGTGTGTGTGTGTGTGTGTGTGCTTAAACCCCTCCTTTCCTATACTCATTGCCAACCCTGTCACTAACGCAGCAGCCCTCTGCATTATTTATCTCCACAGCCACAGCAGTACAGCCACTTCTCGGGCGGTGGAGAAAGTGCACACCTTGCAACTCAAAGACCTTTTTTCATAAACTTTACTCCTCTCTTCTTCTCTCAGTAAGCCTCGAGGATATAAAGGCATCTCTCTTCCCTTTCTCTCCTAACCCTCTAACACCCTCTCCGCTTTTGTTTTTATCATAAAACGCCTGCTAAATTCTCCCATAATGGATATTGATTTGTAAAACAATAACAGCAGATCACAATAGACAGCTCATGCAAAAGTGGTGTAACCTTGAAACTTGGAGGCTCTTCATGAGAACTGACAAATCTGCTTGCTTGACTGTTATGTTTAACATTTCAATCCACTCTTCAGTGCTTTTCACATAATGTCCCGCTGGCCAGAAAAGCAAATGGGATGAGGAAGTGTCTTATTACCTGCTTATTCTGTTATTCTGTCTCTTCCAGTAGCTTTGTGGAAAGGAATGTCTGTGTTTTGTAATGGTGCATGAACAGCACAACTGACAGAAAGTAATAGCAAAGTCAGCAAGCAGTATCTGATGAACAAGGAACCTACGTCCAATTTCAAACAGGGCGTAATATTACAAACGCAACGTACTCATCATCTGGCCTTTCCTGTTATCAACTTTTGAACAGATAATGGCATGCATGCATCAATGAATCAGCTCAAATAATGGAAAAAGATGTTTAAACAGGAGCCAACATGGCAGATATGGCAGAGCTTTTTCTTGTGGTAGATGAGGCTTTGCTGTGTCAGTGACATTGAAAGTAGGATTTATAAATATTGTGTACACTTCAGGGCGTTTTGATGGCTTGGACGCTACATGGGCAGAAGGAGATAAAGAAAAGGCTACTGGGAGTGGGAGCATAAAATAAAGAAAAGATAGCATCCTCTCTCTGGAGAAATAAGCTGCCAGTGTTTTTGGCATCACATCAACAAGCCATTTGCAAAGCACTGATAAGAAATAGGATAATATGCAAGAAAGCAAGATGAATTCAGAATGGTGGGAGTCTGTGAGAGTCCAAAGCGAAGAGCTTAGTAACTATTCCAGACAAGGTCAGATATATGGAAATAAAATATTGCGCTTCGTGAGTACAATTTCTGCACACATATGTTCTTTACATTACCCAGAGGCTTGTATAAGGGTATGATTTGTGGATGGTTGGCGCTAACGACTGACCTTTCATCATGACAGCAATTCACGCAAATGGTCGTGTCAATTTTGGCTGTGGGAGGCACTACATGGTAAACAGGCGAGGTCATGGCATGTTTGCAGCTCTGTGCTTCCAGACATTCTCACTTGCAGCTGTGAATACTAATGAGACGTGTTATGTTGGTCAAAAGGCATTCTAATTGGCAGCAGAGCTGTGCGTGCCCTCGCTTGCTGCTCGGCTCTCAGACCTTGGCTTGGATCAGTAGCGTGATATTGGCAGCAACTGAGATTGACTTCTCTGACATTTTATACTGAACCCTGAATAAATTAAAAATATTCAAAACTTAACAAGAACAGAGACGAGCAGCACAAAGTAGTACTAACTAGAATGTAAACTTCTTGTTACTTTTTGACACAAGGAATGAACAGTTAAAGCAGCATTGATATTTTTTTTATTTTCTCTTTTGGCCATTTGCTGTGAACACAACAATGATAAATTATACACACTTGAGCTTATGTGTAAGCAAGCGTCTATTTATACATCCTGCAGGCATGGAGCAACATTAACATTCAATTGAAGTCGTGTATCTTGCCATTTGATGAATGCAAGTACAATTTTCATTTACCCGTCAATCCGTTTTGGTGTCTACCAGCTTCTAGAGGAAATATCTAGCTCTTTAGCTGCTAAATGCCCCACTATATTCACCAGCATAAATCGCTAACTTTGTCCATTTTAAAAGCAAGAAACATAAAGCAGGTCTTTAGGACTTTTTCACTGAAAACAGCTGCCTGCTGCTGCTGGAAACAAGGTTGATGAGAGCGGTAAAAGCAGTGAGCCAAATATGCGGTTGCAATCTGGGGTTCAACACAAGCTACAGTAATGCTCCAGTGTAATGCTGAAGTCTTATACAGACTCTATATGCAATATACAAGATTTCATGGACCAACGGGGCAATACACGCCTTGCACACACACAACAAAGGCTAATATCGTAAACAAGAAGGCCACTCACACAAAACAACCACGCAACAACTATGCACTGCAACAGAATCCACACAGCACACTAACACACACACTTGAACCTGACACTCACACACGTATATGTCACTGTACAACTTTCCATCTCACGCACAGCAGGTCTATCACAATTCAGTCACAGCAAACATAGGCTAGAGATTGAGAAATAATTGAAGCTCCTATGGCATTCAGCTGAAAGATGCTGAAACATTCGGTGGGTGATAATTCTTTGTGGGGTTTTGCCACTACGAGCGAGACCTTTGACATCACACAGAGTAGTCTGAGCGGTTGTTTATGTAGGAATATTGATTTGTGCAGCTTCAACAAAAGACGAGATTACACATTATATTAGAGCAGGTTATATGGACACCAAATAGAAATCTGTATTGGCTCACTGGCATTGATCGGGAGCCACCACAGCGCAGGTTATCATGACCTTGTTTATTACTGGCAACTTTCTCCTCTATTGACAGAGATGACAAACATCTTAACGCTGACAGATTTTATCTATTTGCCTTTTCACCAGTGCAATGTACTTGTAAAATTAGAATTGATAAGTCTCTGTACCCTTGCACATTGTTCAGGCAGAGAGCTTTTCTGCATTCCAGGACAGGTTTGAGAACTCATTACCTTTTCCCATCTGACAGCTAGACCTTAGGCGGCAGATAAGGAAGGAAGTGAGAAGGGAAGGGGGCAGACACAGGGTCAGTGGCAAGGATATGCAAAGTAACAGAACCCCACTGTCAACGTTGTGTTAGTGTCTTTGTCATCTAGTGGCTGAGGAGGAGCCTTTGTGTCTGGCTGAGGTCTAATGGGATGTTGACCCGGCCCTGGTCCTGTCCGTCAAACATCATCAGTCTTGACAAAAGGAGTGAAAGAGGATCGAGCAGTGTCCCCCTGAAAGCAATTCATCCCTATATAACAAAGGCAGGGTGAGAGCGATGTTGACAGTAGACACTTGGGAGCCAATGGCTTAGAAAAAAGAAAAAAAAAATGTGAAAGATTATTAAATACACACACACACACACACACACACACACACACACACATACATACATATAGATATAACGGAATGGGAAATGACTGTTGGGTAATTACACAGTCTTCGACCGAATGGCCAGCGAGGGTGAAATATAACACTTCTGCATTTTCTGGAGCGTTTGGGTTGCTGCATAACTGAAGTTCAGCAGAGACAAAGAATACTTACAATAGTATACAAAAGCCTGGTTAAAAGCATGTTATCACTTAACATAACAGCATGGTACAGCAACTTCAGTGGAAATAGCAACAAAAAAAGATTGTTAGTACTGCAGAGGACGAGTTGACAAGTCAAAGAAACATTTTTGCAATATGTTTGACATTGCTGTACACAGGAAGGCTAAACATAGAACTACAGATACCTCACATCCAGTTTGAGGTGATCCCATCTGGCCTTTGATTTAGGCTCCCAAGGGCCAGCTGGAACATAGAAGAAGTTTTTTATTCCCTATGCAATACAGGCTATAAGATAGGCTCTTTTATTATTCATATAACTTATTTGCTATCTGCCAACTATGCACTATTGTTTATTGTATTTTGTGTTTTAAATGTTGTGTTGTGCGATGTGTATTGTATTTACTTTTGCTGTACTTGGGAAAAGACAAAGACAAATTTCCCCTGAGGTGGACGCTTAAACCAATCTAATCTGATCTGATCAGAAAATGTTTTCATTCAGGAGAAGTCACGGTAAAGTTGTCCATGTCGACACACTGTTTCTTATGAAAATGCAGTTAAGTAGTGGTTACATTGCCAAGCCTCAGCCGACA
This sequence comes from Cebidichthys violaceus, assembly GCF_023349555.1. Classification (NCBI taxonomy): domain Eukaryota; kingdom Metazoa; phylum Chordata; class Actinopteri; order Perciformes; family Stichaeidae; genus Cebidichthys; species Cebidichthys violaceus. The sequence goes on along the minus strand of NW_027176406.1, from coordinate 4,191,344 downwards.
TGGGATTCTGAGAAATGAGTGTTGGATATTGGACCACTACCATGTGGGACCTCTGTGGTTTGTCTCTGCTCTGTACTAAGAAGTATGTGAATAAAAAAACAAAAGAAAAAGAAAAAAACATCTTGTTCCTGCAAAGGTGGAGTGATGGTGTCATGAATATTTATCCGCTGTCCTCTTCACTCCGCTCCAGCAGCTCCCAGTGTGTCATTTATTTTGTGCAGGTACATATCTGTCGGGAGCATCTCTGTTTTGCAGAGGTGAATGAACCTGTAATGTGGTACTTCATATTCTTCCGATCTGCACCACCTCTGTGGCAGTATGGCATTAAGTAGTCGATCAATCATGTCAGTAAACCATCCATGAGAAGGCCAGTGTCAATGAAGGAGGAGGAGCATGAAATGAAAAATCCATCTAAAAACACTCCTGCACTGAAAAAACAACTATTGTCGATGTACTTTGCCTTCCATTTTGTTGTCTCATTCAGCAATTTGAAACATCTGTGATACAGGAGAATCAGATATTAACAATAATCCTCACCAACATTAGCCTTGATGGACCACAGTGTAGTGCAGTCACATGCCTCTTGATCGTTATTAACACATGTTTATAATTATCAAAATCAACATTTCTCTCTCCGTCTACATAGAAGACAAACAGCTGGTTCGATCGCTGGGTTTAAATCATGTAGTATGGAAGGTAGTGATGGGAAATATTCTCATGTTTACAACTGGTAAGCGTTCTCATCATTCGTCATCAAGACGGTTATGATTGTAGAGTCATGTGAGCATTTTGCTGGATACATAACTATATCCAATGAATTTGCATTTGATAATCTTGATTAACAGACCTTCGCTAACATGACAAGGCTGACATTCATATTGTTATATAATATAATGTTTCCTTTCTATTTCATGCACTTGTGCTGCATGATTTCTTTTGGAGGTTTTGGATTCTGGGAAATGTAGGAAAACCACTGACTACATCTGCGTGTTATGTGGATAATGCTACATGACTTTGCATTACAGCTGATATTAATAATGGTTCTTGTTATTTCAATTCTGCTGAATTGTCGTCTGATCATTGTATGTAAATTAGGTATGTCTAGCTGGCTGACTTTTTCAACGAACACTGAAGCAATGTGGGATGCTCTTGGGGGTTGCTGTGACATGCAAGGCAAAGGGCACATGGTAGAGAGAGAGAGATTGCCAAAAGGCTAACGTTGCTCTTTATTCCGTACTGTGAGAAGCTTGAAATGCTGCTGCATGGACTCCATGCAGGAGAAGGACTCGTCTGCAGTTTTTTGGACATCACTGCTTCATAACCATTGTAAAAAAAAAAAAAAAATTAAATAAGAAGTTAATATTTCCTCTATGAGACAGTGAGCATACAATCAGGAAATACAGTGTGTCATAGATTATAATAAAAAAAAATCGTATCAGTCACTTCCTCTCAGTCACTAATTGCAAAGACTGAAGTGGATGGCTGTCATGGTGTTAACTCTTCATGAGTGTAGACCTCACAACTACAGTTTCATTTACATGTTTGCTTGTGTTACAACCACAAAGACATCTCAAATGAGCTGCACTCGGTAGTTTTAACTCACGGATTATTGATAAGTGCTTCGAGGCCATTTCGTGGCTCTTGTTGAGATAGTGGTGGTACAGAGAGACAAGAGTGAAAACTGTTTTTTTTGCGTTTGCCGACACAATTGTTGCTGAATTTACACACACACACACACACACACACACACACACACACACACACACACACACACACACACATGCCCAATAGGAGAACACTTGGAGATAAACATTTCACTTTTGTGTCAAAATCCTCACAATCCTTTTTTTAAATCACGCGCCCTTTGAATTACCCTTTCAAAGCAACAACACACTGAAAGTTTTGAAGTTTTACCTCAAGTGTGTAAGCAATCACAGAAATATGTAGCACACAACATAGAGGGAATGGAGCGGTTCTGTAATATTTTCTGAAGCCCTGTTGAAGTAGGGGCCAGTAATGGCCGGGTGCTTTCTGCTTTTAAGCAATTACATGTTAAATTGGCTCTGTTGTTTTGAATTGTTTCTGTGGGCTCTACAGTTGCTTCGCTTTACCGCAGACTGTGCACCATTCAAAAGTCGAAAGCTGCTACAGAAAGAAAGGTAGATAATATGAGAAAGAGAGTGCCTCTCTGCCAGCCAACATTTATTGGCAGACTTGTCCTTCACAGAGACACACTTTATAATAACACTTGTAGCCGTCAGGGCTGTGTATGCAGTGTGAAACCATTGACAGACCATTATTTTGAAAATAAAATATAAAGAAAATGGCTTTAATGACTTTAACTCTTTGAACTCAATTGATGCAATACAGGTCAGCGTCACATCCCTTCTTATGAGTCAAGCCAATTTGTATAGCCCCATGTCCGAATCCCAAATCTTCCTGAGGGGATTTTCACAATATATATCCAGCAAACAACATTATTTATCCTCCCTTGGTTCAGAGTACCAGAGGAGGGATCCCTTTTCCAGGATGGACAGACATGCAATAGATGTGTTTACAGAAAAGAGCAACATAATAAAATTACAAAACAGACAAAATGATACACAGAATGTGTGAAAGAGATAGCTGCAGGAAGAAGTCAAGCACCTTTTGGGTGTTTCCAAACAGCTAGAGCATGATCCACGAGACCTCAGAAAAGGGTTTCCTCCGTCAGCTGGTACTGAGGCTAACTGCCCTCTCTCAGACACACCAACTAGTCTCACAACAACACCGCTCTCCAAACAACCACCAGAGTAAACCAAATTATAACAATGTAAGGAAGAAACTAAATGCCAAAGTAGAGACTTTTTTCTGGCCCTAAAAAGAGATTATGAATTGGCAGAATATCTCTCTTCTGTCATAGAAAGCAGAGCCAGGTACAGGCAGTGACCACAAATTGGCAATTGAAATAGGAAGACATAAAAAATGATGGCAACAAAAAGAAAACTGAAAATGTTCCACTGTTCAACAGGAGACCCAAAGAGAAAAATGCACTTCCTCCTACAATGTAAAACATTCAATTAAGTAAGGCACTTACTTTAACAAGTTCAACGCTGTAATTTCAGATTTCAAAGACCGTAATTAAAAATATTCAAAAAGGATTCAAGGCGTATATTGAAGTCCAAACACACACACGCACACAAGCCACCTCACCAGCCAGATCATTAAAGAATAAGAAACAAATGTAACGTTAAAGCAAAAAGATGAGTCTGGAGTTAGGATTTAAAGGCCTCAACAGAATCACAGGGAGGTTATTCCAGAGGAAGGGGGCACGATTGGAGAATGCATGAGTCCTGATTGGAGTATAAGGTATAGGACATTTATGCAGGCGGGAAGGGGTACATTTATAATTCTGTTGGCTAAAACTGATGGAACTGGTGTCACATTTTCTAGTTTTAGTTAAGATTCGTGCTGCAGCTTTCACAACCAGTTGAAGAATTCTAGTACTAGAGCGTGGCAGGCCTGACAACATGACGTTTCAATAACCCAATAACTTTGGGATAATACACATGCTTCTGTTATATGATCTGTTACGTCTGCTTTTGAGTCTAGGGAAAATGTTGACGATAGCATGACAACTAAATAATATAAAAGAGTAACAATTAAGATGATTTATTTCAAACATGGGATAAAGTGGTCGTGCCAAACAAATATAAATCTTTACAACAAAACTAGGCCTGGCTAACTCCTGAAAACAAAACACAAACAAAATGGCTTTACTCGCTTATCTAAAAAAAAAAATAGCTGCACCAAAACAAAGGGATGGCACCGGCCAATAATCCTATTGTTTCTAGACAAAAATGAACTACTTGTGTGTAAAGTGTAAAGGGTACCCCAACTCAACTTCTGTCCTCAACCTCCCACCACAAACCTTCAGAAGTTATCAACAACAATGTCACAGCTCAAACAGGCAGAGAACAAAAACGAAGAAGGTGAACTCCTCAGGTTTCCTCCTTTTATTCTGGGCCCCAATCTGTTGATCGGCCAGCTTGAAGTCTGTGGAAACCAAGGAGCAGCATGACTGGCCTGCACAGGTGGAAACCAATGACTTTGTTGGCACCTGGAGAGAAAAGAAAGGCAGGAGGGAAGAAGGCACATACACAGGCGCTTTGTGCAGGGCCAATGACCAGCATCTCAGACAAGAAGACTTCTAATAAAGTATTTTGGGACTGATCATCCACTTTTCTAGATAGACAGCTGAGTCATAACTCAGTCAAACCAGAGTGCCCAGACACTATACAGCGACCAGAGTAACTTACTCTTTCCAGTGATATCAGTGTCCACTGTAGGTGAATGTCCATAAATCTGCTTAGAAATTGTGTAAAAAGATGGGCTTGTTGTTACCGCAGATCTTGCCTCTCAATCATGAAACAAAGACATTTTCTCCAGTATCAAAGGCAATCCATCCGACTGATACCTGTACATCCATGGTGACAGTGCAACATCACCCAAAGCATGATGATGGGAAAAACTCAAATCATATCGATCAAGAAATCCATGAAAATATGTTTTTGTACAACACTAAGTAATAACCTTGTCACATTGACAATCCATTCACATACAGACATTTGTGATATTTTTAGAACATGTAGGCATTTATAAGTAGCATGTCTAAAAATAACAGCTCAGACATGTAGTGGAAAAGCTTGTAAATTAATGAGTGAAAATACTGTGTAAAAACTCAAAAGTCAAAAAGGGACAAATACAAAAGAAGGAAACCCAGTAAAACCCTCTGAAAACCTGATATTGTGAGAAAACATATTGTAGTTCATCATCATGCAAGTCATTTTGATTCTAAATTGATGGGCGTGGCCAAAAAGATACCTCCCTCATGATGATAGCTCCATCAGGGTACAATTAGCACCTACTGCAACATTTACTGCAACACTGTCTCTGCAGTGTGTCTGTGTATGAGGCTTTATGAGTCATCACTTATCAGTCCTCTCTTTCTCTGCGTCTCCTCTCAGGTGTTCACCAGGTATGGGAAGTGCTACATGTTCAACGCTGTAGAGGAAGGGAAGACGCTCCGCACCACCATGAAGGGAGGGACAGGAAACGGCCTGGAGATCATGCTGGACATCCAGCAGGACGAGTACCTGCCGGTGTGGGGGGACACAGGTATGCATGACCACCTTGATCAACTGTCTTGCTTCATTTGAACCGATTAAAAAAACACACTCTCCCAAACCTTCCTTAAGGAGCAAGTCTAAAGAAAATATATTTTCTTTTCATCTTATGCTCAAAAGTATCTCCTTAGGGTGATATTTTTGATGTGTGGTTTAAGTCATAAGATCACTTGTTGCCAGGTAACCGACAGTATAAACAGCCTTGTTTCGCTTCCAAGAATAGTTAATGATTGTGTGATTTCTGTATTTCAGCACCAGGTTAGTAAGCAGAGCACTTTCTGCTCATAAAGTCAAGAATACCACATCTCTTTCTCTTGACCCCTCCACCAATTGTGTCCCTTGTACCTGTGCACTTGATGTTAATGGCTTGCATCCGTTATGTTGAGTGGACCGATACAAAGCCTGCACTTTGGAGTTATCCACATCTGAGTCAGTCCTCCCTATGTTGAACATTTGCTTCCCTCCAGGCTGGCATAATGTTTGTCCTCTACTGAGCCTACTTCTGTCATATCTACACTGTGTTGTCATAGATGAAATTCAAGCTTTCGCTTCTCATGTAGTATAACATAAAATCATTTTTTACACGGGATACAACACCTTATTTACAGGATCTCATTTTGCTGCCTTCTTTCTGTCTTTCCCCCTTTATTTAGTAATTTGTCATCCGATGGAAATATATCCAAACTGAAGAAATTAAAAAATATAAACAATCAAGTAAATTAAGTATTTCGAACTCTCCCAATTGTGTCCCACACTGAGCCTTGGGCCACAAGTAGTTTTTCATTTACATGATTTAATTCAGACATAATTAACACAGAAATTATTCAGGTTCCTCCTGATGAAATCACTTCAGGGACACCTTGAAACCCAGAAACTCGTATAAAAATGTAAATCAAGTAAAGTTTCAGAAATGTTGCGCGATCCGATCTTCATCAGCTTTTTCATGTAATGGCCCTAAAACTATTAACCCTAACCCCAAAATAATTTTCTTGAATATTATACAAGTACATCAGGTGACATTATTGTTGCTGCTATTGTTAATGTTAAAAAAAAATGTGTTTGTATTTTGTTCTTTTTGTTGCTGTTCCCACTGGCTTGGGTTTTTGAAGTATTGCATTGTCCTGAGACAAATACTCAAAGATTTGCTCACACGATTGTTAGAAGCTGATTTGTAGAGCACGAGCACCTTTGTAGCACTTTATGCATTTCTTGTTACACTGATGACCTCAAACTTATTCTGCTGCTGTATTCGCTCTGACTCTAAACAAAGTGCATTGTCAATCACTGCACCTCTTCTTCTGAATGGCTGTGATAATATTTGTCCTTAGTGTCAACTAGTCAGTTATCTTAATACATATTCAAAACCCTGAAGTCTGAAGCCTCTCTGATCATCTTTATTACAAAGATTATTCACCTTACTGATGTACAAACTGGAGATCTTTTTAGTGGCTCAGATTGAACGTTTTGAGGCTTGCTCCCTGAATGTCTCCACAGTGAAGCTCATTGAATGAGCGGCTCACGTCTGAACCAGTGCAAGGCCAGACGGGGGGAGTTCCCAGAGCAGCTAGCCAAGGTACGAGCAGCCCAGCAGATGGGCATTATTTACTTTAGACTCAACTTAAGGAAGATCCATCATCAAAAAGTCCCTCAGTCCCCTGTCCTGAACTCCTGTTGGTTGTATTTCTGTTCAAACAGACTACTCCAGGACTGACTGCATGTGGAGCTTCGTCTCCCAGCATGCTGCAGTTTCCAGTGCCCTTCTTTATCCCTGTGTGGTTTCATTAACCCAGATGAGCTGAGTCAGCCTCAGCAGGGAGTGTTTCCTCAACTGAGCCAGATCCCATTGCTGTGCAAACATGATGGACACACTGCTCAGGGACACTTCCCCCATCTCCTCCCACCAATTACCTTTTTTTCCATCCAATACCCAAACCCTCTACCCTCCCGTGGATTCTCTTATTGTCCATCATCCAGAGGCCAGCAGTCGGTCTCTGGGGTTCTATTAGCACACGGCTCTCCAGGGAGCTGCAGGGCAGCCATGATACTCCTCATTTTATCATGATGGACAAACATAAAAAAAAAAACATGTTTCATGGTGTGAAAATGAACAAGACTGATTTAAGTTTGAGTTGTGGGAGAATACGGACGGCCTGTTGCCTGGATACCCAGCTTTCTCCTCATTGTGTTGCTGACCGAACTGCTCAGCTGGTATAAATAAAGGGATTGGATGTGTCCATCTGTTATTTCCATCCACACTGGCTGTCTGGAAACTCTGTTCTTATATAGACCTTAAATAATCACATGAAGGGCACCAGAAATTCAATTTAAATAATTCAGACTCTAAATCTGACTTTGTTGTGTTGTTGTTTCCTTCACTTGTTATTGTATGGATGTCATCTGAGATGGAGAAGAGAAAGAAAAAGTGTAACCTTTTGGTTCCACAGATCCCTGCTGCACCTCTGTGACAACCTTTTGAAAAGCTTCTTGTTTTTGCGATTGATGTATTTAAAAAATGCTTAGAATAGTAACTTAAAATGAGTTAGAAATATCTCCCACAACATGCAGAGTTTATGAGAAAAATATAATTTCTGCATCTGTGAACTTGAGCTCACCGAGTTTCTAATCTTACATTTCATTCAACTCCTGCTACACATTGACCTTTTTTGAAAAGTCATTTGCAGTTGCAGCGTCAGGCAGGCCTCTTGGATATTAGATTTGTCAAGCAGTCTTGATCAAAGTAATCTGTTTACACACTCAGCACCCACCACATGTCTGCCTTCAGCTGCACAGCTACAAAATGTTTGCAGACCTTCAAAAACATCACAGCCTGTGAAACTCTGATGAGATTCATCTTCAATTTCTTCTCATATCAGAGACTTAACAGGTCAGGAAGCTAAACTTGAAGACCTAACCTTTCAGAGTTCCCAAGCACCCGGGGACATTGACCTCACCCACTATGTCTAATTTTAACAGCATCATCGATGGAGGGATGTTGAATGTGAGCAATATGCAAAGAGTTATTGATTTTTTTAACTTTTTTATCTCCTCTCATAGAAGAGAAATTAGAAAGAGGCATGTTACATCAATTCTATAATCTCTCCCTTTTTGCTCATGTATCACATCACCAGTCTGAACTCTAAGTCTCCTTCTGTTTCTGTCTATGTGCCATCCATCATTTCAGATCTTGGATCCCATTCTGTGTGGAAGGCAGGCGTGTAAAGCCCTACACACATTTGAGTGTTGTGCTGAGATCTTGCCTTGCCTCTGCACTCTTTGTGTCTGCTGTTATTAAATCAAAGCGATGTTGAAAAAGCACTCTGAGCAGCACCTGAAGGAGCTGAAGAATGTTTGTTCAACAACAGGTTAAACCAAGTGCAAAGCTAAAGTGGAAGCACCTTGATCCTTTTATCTTTACCACGTGCGACTCTTCCCTTTGAGGTGTTTGGTCAGTGGGATGTTTGTGTCTGTGCAATCGTGTGTGTCAAACTATTACTTTTGCTTGTTGGAAACATATTCTTCTATATAATACGTAATATATAATATGTAAAACATTTTTTGCAAACTGGGCGAATACAACATGTTATCTTAATGTGACAGTTTCTCTGTTGCAGCTCTAGTGTGTGAACTGAGATTAGTTTATATTTTACATAAAAATGTGCCTAATCTAGTTTGATCACAAATACCTGAACTACTAGGTTTAAAGGAGGACAATGTATGAACTAATAGTAGAGAAGCTAAGTGTTGTGGAAATGATTAAACGGGAGAGCACTAATACTCATGTGAAATCCTCTCATAAATGGACATTTTAGCATTTCCATGACAACTGGGAAACCCTTCATGTGATATGATTAAAATCTCCAAAACAAGCTTCTAAATGGACCTTGTGGTGAGATTCTACAAGGTGAAAAACAAAAAAACAAGACAAAAAGTCTGTGTCAGTCACTCAATGTGTTGTTGAGTAATGACTAATTATTGTAACAATATTTACTTTTATAAAACAATGGTTGCAACAGATTGCTCAGAGATAAGTAAAAACATTAGTGAAATAATCATATAGAGTTATAATAATCGATAGGTGGTCTATAGCCATGTGTCAAACATCTTAGTTTAGCATGTTAGCATGTTAACATCAGCTGATTAGCACTGACTAGCAAATATTAGATAAAAAGAGACAAGTAAACAAAAATAAGTCAGTAGAAAGTATAAACTGTATGTATGTCAGTGCTTACATGTTGTGTTTCATTAGAACTGTAATTAAGTTAATGTATTGACACTTATTGAGGACATTTTATCTTCATTAAAGGGAAAGCCAGTACATTAACTCACACCACGCAACAACCGGGATGAACTCCCAGATAAGACGTGACATTTTTTATTTTATTTTAAACATACATCCAACAACATCAACATAAACACTCAAGCATTTCACAGACCAGGTTCCTCAGTCACCCTAGTTGATCCTCTCCTCTACCTCTTGTGTTCTCAGCCAAACACTTGGACCACCTGAATTTACTCAGTGTCGTACAAAGCAGCACGATCGAAGTTATGATTGTCACAGCAGCTGGCATACTGGGACAAATCCCGTGGGGCTGCCGCATTGGTGGGCCAGTGGACTGTCAAAAAATCGATGAAGTTTTCACCAGCCCTCTCTGTGTGCCTGTTACAAGAGCATGCTGGGCTCACTGGCCAATCAAAACCAAGTTAGTTAAACTTACATCATAGGCTCCACCACAGCCTAGTCCTTCGCTTTTGTTGCAGCTGTGAAACAGTGGATACATTATTTTGAGTGCCGCAAAGAATCTTAATTAGTTATGGTTGCAATAGATACATATGTTATTACATTACATATGTGTGTAAAGGGTCCCGCCTACTGAGTGCTCCACTGTTATGCTTAAGTCTTACATAAACTAACTGTTTTGCATACTGGATTCAGCTGAAGCTCAAGTTCAGAAATAACAAACTTTGTTATCCATTAATCTTGATCATCTTTTGATATGGAGAGCAGAACTGAAGCACAAACAAGCACAGCGAGCCCTGTTTGCTCTGATCTCTAACTCACACACACACACACACTCTCATTTTTTCTTCAAATAAATACAGTGTGCAAATATAAATATGTAATTTTCACTCTCAGTGAAGAGATCGTTGTCTTAACACAAGATGTCTCTAAAGAATAGGATTGTGTTTGTTTGTATTTTTTCTCTGTACACTGACCACATTTATCTATCTGGTCATCTGGTTTCAGTATAACCAGCCAATGTAATGCAATACAATTGGACGGGTATTAGAGCTGAAACGAGTTGATGAAAATAGATAGAGTCATATTTCAAGCTTCTCGGTTGAGAAGATCAGCTGCTTTTCAGAAAATCTCTGTTTTTTACATTGTCAGACAAAACTTAGTAGTCCTCAGTTGTGTTTATTCTTTTGATGCCTGTTCCTTTTCTTGTGTTATGTCATGGTGTTCTGAGTATGAATAACATGTCCACGGCATTTTCAAAATCCATTTTTCAAATAACATTTTTATATAATTAGTTTGGACAACTGTTCATATTGATCAAACCAAAAAGCTTTTCAAATTCACATTTACTGAGAAAATCTGTTCAGTCTGTTCTCAGTATTTCTACTTTTACCCAGCATTCACTGCAAAGATCCGACATCAAGTCCAATACATATCAATCCAATATATTTGCACATAAATGTTTTTTATACAGCAAGCACTTTGGTTGACAAATGGTCAACACACAACAGCTGAACAAATAGATTATTAATAGATAGTGTTGTGCAACAGGGAACCATATTATATCAGTGCAGCTAATTGTTTATCAAGAGCAATGTTTACAACAATGTAACAGTAGAAAATAGCATCTTATTGAACATCTGCCTATACACATTGATGTTATTTTATCTTTTTTATTCTCATTAACACATTCCTTGACCAAAGACCATAACCAACAATGTTTGCAACTAAGCTATTGCATATGCAGTCACAGCCTGATAGATTATGCTTCTTATAGAAATACATTGTTATACCATTAAGAACACACTAAAGAGCCAAAATGGGCGTCGTATTCCTTTATCACAATAAACAGCTAGTGCAGTTAGTGCCTGTATTTGTGTGTTGTGCAGACATCTCTGTGCAGGCTCAGGCATGCAGTTGCTTATTTACACTGTTAAGTGTTCTTTATAATGAAGGCATATGTCACCCAGTGCAACATTGTGGCTCTTTTATGTGTTTTTGATTGTTTTTGGTCAACAGTGGGTAATTATGTAAAATGGTATGGCTGCTAATGGAGCATTAGTCCAACAATTATAAGACTTATAGCTTAATATCATGTATTTTTCCTTATACATGCCACTAACTAAAACATATGACAATGTATGATGAAATGAAGGGTCATCAAATGAAAAATGGGGGCATCCCAATCCACATACTTTTATGTAAACATAACTTTGTCTAGTTTATCTTGTGTTAGAGTACTTGACCTGGTTTAGTTTACTTTGCTTAAGTAGAACCAAATTGGCTGGTTTAAGACCTGGATTAAGCCTAAAAACTTCCAATGACATTTAGCCTGATTTTCCCCAAGAGGACCAGATAATTCTACATGTCCAAAACTATGTGGACACTGTTGGGGTGAGCTGGAACACCAACTGTAAACCAGGCCTCATCGCCCCGTCATCAGTGTTGGATCTCACTCGTGCTCTTGTGGCTGAATGGCCAAATCCCTGCAGCTGGGTTTCTACATCTGGTGGAAAGTCTGAAATCAGATGAGTGGAGGCTGTTGTACATGTTGTTGTTATATGTTCAGCATTCACATGGGTGAATTGTTCAGGTGTCCACATACATTTGCCCATATTCAGTGTACTGCCCTGGAAACATGTTGTGCTGCAGTAATCCTTTCCCCGTGAGTACAGTAAATGAAGCCGATTCAATTAAATGTTTGTGCTAAATACACAGAGCGCTAATAGCTTCTTAATGGTACAGTGCACACATCATAAAGAACAAGTCACAGAGCTGGACAGAGTAGGATGAGACATGAAGGACATCAAACTTGTCAGCCACATTCAAGTACTAGACCTTTATTACGCAGGACATGATACTATATTTCACTGGACAGAGCGGAGACTGCACAGGAAAGGACACAACAATGATTTAACTCCCCACACACACATGAACACAGAGTCAGCAGTCTGTCCCAGCCCGTCATCAGCCTGCACATTTATGCACTTGTTCTCTATTACTGACACACACACACACACACACACACACACACACACACAGACTCTGATTATCTCTCTCAAACAGCCAATGTTTCTTTCATACTCTTTTTCAGACACACACATAATCACAGAAACACACACACACACGTACTGTACTCTTTGGGAATTGTTGTTTTCAAACAGACACAGCCCGAAAAAAGGCATGTTTGATCCCTTCATCTATTCTTTAATATGAATGCATCCAAGCTGTCGCCACATCAGTCGCTGCAGATGTTTGACTGGTGAGTGTATCATAGTAGGGTGATAATGCTATATGCACGTGTGTGTGTGTGTGTGTGTGTGTGTGTGTGTGTGTGTGTGTTGTCTGTGGTTTCGTGAGGCTGGCCGTGCTGACAGGCTCCGTTGTCTGTTGGTTGCAAAGCAATGCGAGGTGTCTGGCTGATTGTCTGGCAGGGCCTTGATTGAAAATCCGGCAGCTCACCACTGAAAGTGAGGACATGGAGAGAGAACATTATCGATTTTTTACAAAGAGCGCTCTCTCTTTTCCCATAAATGTCATGGCTCTGTTTTCATCCTTGCCCTTAACTCTGTGTGTGTGTGTGTGTGTGTGTGTGTGTGTGTGTGTGTGTGTGTGTGTGTGTGAGTGCATACAAGTGCTATGAATTGCAGAATAAAGGTCCTTTCATCTATGGAGTCAGCACCGATCCTCCTTCTTCTCACTGGTGTTTTAAGTCAAGACAAATGAGACAGCAGGTCACCGAGAGTTTGTGTTATAAAAAAGGATCTTAAAAGTTCGTGGCTTAGAGTCGAAAGAGCTAAATTTGCTAAATGTTTCATACAGGAAATTCAGTTTTTGACTCTCTGCAGCAGCATCTGTTGAGTGTGAACAGCTTTTTTTGCTCCTTTATTCCCTGAGCAATTTATCTGAACCAGTCAAAAAGCCAAAGACATTTAAGTATTTTTTCTGCACATATCGGTTTGTTTATTGCCTGAATAAATCATCTAACCCAGTCTTCCCATCTGTCTTCCTTTCCAGAGGATACAGCCTTCGAGGCAGGTGTGCGTGTGCAGATCCACAGCCAGGCGGAGCCTCCGTTCGTTCATGAGCTGGGTTTCGGTGTGGCCCCTGGCTTCCAGACTTTTGTAGCCACACAGGAGCAGAGGGTAGGTGTCCCTCTCTTCCACTTCTACACAGTTAATAGCTTTTCTCCTCCTTGTGTTGCGTTTCACTTCTAATCCACATGCTCATCTTATCGCTCAGAGATAAATATATATAAATCAAAAAAAAAAAATCTGCGATGTATTGCTTGCCATAGCCAGGCATGATGGGATTGTGTCCATGTGTATGCATGTGTGTGAGTGTGTGTGAGTAGCTGAATATGTGTCACAATACCCTCTAAACCCTTAACTGGCTTCACTCGAACTCAGCCCCACTCAATCATACTGAAGCTTTGTTCCATCACACAAGGCCGAAATTAAAGCCTGCAGGTCTCACAGATATAAAAAGCCAAATGTAGTGAATGCAAATAGACTTTTCTCTGGTAACAGAAGCTCCTTCTTCACCAGGTAGTTTTTCCCTCTCTTTTCCATTCCACTTGCTAGAGTTGATCATGTTTTAGTGAAGGTGTTTCTACACTGCCAAGCTGAATAACTCCATATTGTGACCCCTCGCAGCCATGTCACTTAGCAATTCTTATTATCCGGGTTATTAGTTCTGTCTCTCTTTGTAATTTTTTTTGTCTCCATTTCTTTCTCTTTTTCTGACGAGTTTTGTGAGTTTGAAAATTTGTCTGACTCAACAGTGGGAGCAGATTGCCCTTCTCTTATAGATTTGTGTCAATATATTCAAGAAGTCAAGAATTCATTTCCTTCTCATTTTCTTCTCTCTCTGGCATATCAATTCATTTATTGTTACTTTGGCAACCACAGTAACTCTTTTGTCTAGCAGAAACAAGCTGTGAACAGAATTATGACACATCAACACCTTTTCAATTCTTATGGGGGAGTCAAAAGCAAACAGTTGCCTACTTACTCATCCAGAAACAGGGCAACATTTGCATTCATTTGGAGTCTGACTACCTGGCAATTGTGAGTGTAATATTCTATTAAATATTAGCCACTGAATTCTCTGCTATGTTACACATTGCCACCTAGTTGCTAACTATGTGGTGCTGCTGTTTTGTGCTGGGCAGGTAGTGCAGTGGGTGTTTTCACTGAAAACAGCTGCCTGCTTTAGGTATAAACAAAACAGAGAGGTTGGGGGCCGTAAAACCAAAACAATGAGCTGAAAGGCGCTATAGAGCTTCTTAGAGATGAGGGGAACTGCAGAGGCGGGGGATAGTTCTTTGTGGGTCGATCAATATAAGAGACCCCTTTCACATATCAATAACCACGTGATGCGTTGGTATCACAAGCGTATTGATTATAACCACTTAAAGTACTTGAGTCTGTTTTTGTGCATGTAAATATGTTCTCAAAGGTTGCTCTGGGTAGCCTGTTTTTTTGTCAAGTGCCGACCAACATACTGAATGTGAGTGACACAAATTACAAGAAATTCAAGAACTTTTCTTAAGCACAATTGAGTTGCAACATCGTCTCACTGCTGTACATCACAGCTCAGTGTGGTGCTGCGATACAGAGTCACCTCAGCGGTAGGCAGAAAGGAAGCGGAAGAGATCTATGCAGTGATGTTTAGGCCTCCTGGGTAATGAACCTCCAGGGTTTCTGTCATCTTTCAGCACAGCCCATAACTTGCAGGGGGGAAGGCAGTCCCTCCTCTGCCTGTCTGCTGCAAAAACACTGTCCCTATCCACAAGCCCGCACAGTGGGGAACACAGTAAATTTAGCTCTAGCTAATTAATGCACAACTGCAATTTGTATCAGAAGGAAAATACCTCCTGCTGCGAGATGTTCCCACCTGTCTTTTTAAGCTTCTTCTTCTATAGAAACCCGGAGGGCACTGTTAAATATGTTCAAAAATAATCCTGATAATGAACATTGGGTAGAGTATCTGGTTCACAGACTTGGGATGGGGCCTTGTGGAACACATTTTAAAAAGCCCTGGTGATTAGCGGATCTTTGTAATGGATGCCAATCAGTCTGCCTGTGAAAATGACTTTGACAAAGAGTTTAAATTAGCCTATTTTGGCTAATGATTTTGGGCCTAGATCAAAGCAGCTCAAACAAGTGAGCTAAAGGCACAAAGTGCAAAGCCTATATGGGTTTGAATGTGTTTTCACACACAGGCAGGCACTAAGTTAAAGCTCTCCAGACAAAGAGATTGCCCTTCTGTGGGCTTTTGACTGAAGCTAAAAGAACACGGTGTTCCGTTGGTTGATTCTTCGAAAGGATTTTTAAAAACTGTCCATTATACAACATCCACTTGCACTCAAGGATAAATTGATTAGAATTAGGTGCTCAAAGGTCACAAAACAGGTTTTGGGCCACAACTCAGGAATTAATTAGCTAATTATGACAATTTCACACAAATGTTGATCAGGATAAAATGATGAAGTTATTACATTTTGGACAGATGTGTATTTAAAATACAACTTGACTGTTGTGGGGAGGCCCTGTACACTGTTTTGGTGTTGATGTCCAGCTTAAACCAGCGCTCTACAGTTTCTATTTCAGCTCCCCCAACCAGCACTGACACAATCACCTTATTAAAACCCATGCTGTTCACAAATCCAACTTTTTCAACAATGTCTCCTGCTGATCAACTTGTAAAGCCTAATTAAAGCATTGCTCTGGTACAACAGGTGAAAGGAGCGTTGATTAATAACACCCTGAGTGGGGCACAGGCCTCGTATCTTATTAGATAGATAATAATCAGGTCAACGGGTCCCAATTTAGTTAAAAAAAAAAAAAAGTCATATTGAGCACCTTGGATTATCTGATTACAGAGAAATAATCAGATCTCCGATCAGCCACATCTGACTCTAATTAGCCAAGAATTGAAGATTGGCTGAGGTGTGAAGGTGATTTTAAAGGTTAAGGATTGCTGCGAAGCACCTTTCTTTAGTCCCTAATATAATAGCATCTGGATGTCGGTATTAATTTCTTGGGCTTGCTGCTGGCTTCAGGGAGGGCATGTTTAATTATCACAGGAGACATAGTAGCCGTGTCCAGAAATGACTTGAGGCTTTTGGACTCTGCAATATTCAGCATGCTAGATTACTGTTTGGATTGTGATTTAATTTATTGTCCTATGTGTTGGTGAAGTGATCTGAAGACCTAAAGCATCAACCTCCCTAGAAGCACAGATACAACATCGCCTGAAAGGGGGGGCAGGGTTTCAAATTCTGTCAGTACTAACAAGCAAACTGTGGCCAAATTTCACCTGGCAGGATATTGTGTTTTGCCTCATCCAAAAAATAGCTCGTTTGGCTGAAGGAGCCTCAGTGGGGACGCATTGTGATGACAATGAAGGGAACTGGGGAACAGAGGGTGATGGGTGATGGATGCCGAGTGTGGGCTAGAGCACGCTGCCCGTGTTTTGGAGCAGATGGGCCTCCACACTGCTCGGCCCGGTGTCCCTCCTTCTTCATCTGCTGTCCCAGTCCTTAGAGCCACAGGAGCAGGAGGAGAACATTTGGAGTTTTTGTGCTCCCATTGCCAGGCGGCATGGGATTTTTCTGACAGAGTCTGGCTATCTGTTGAATTGTTTTCCGCACCGCCTGGTTTGTTGTGAGGCTCTTCTGCTGCTCTGTATTGGCTGGTTTTCAAGGACTGAGGAATGCATTTGGAGGGCTGCTGTATGGATTTGTCCTCAAAATGGATTTTCAATGTGAAAATAAAAATTGTAAAAAAAATACATAGTGGAAGGGTATCCAAAAAAACTTAAAAATTATATATAAATATTTAATTATAAGTATATATATTTCTGTGTTTACCTCATGATAGAAGTCCTTTAATTATTTTCCTTGCTTGATGTATACAGTTCTATCTTTTATTTGTTTGTGGTTGCGGGCTGTTGGGAGAAATTGCACATCTTGTGCATTCAGCCGGCTGTTTTTGTTGGAGAGAGTTTCAGTCAGCACCATCAGACCTATAGCAAGCACTGTTGCTACTGCTGGCCACAGTAGCTACAAAACTCAATCGACTCATGGGCAAAAGTCCTTGGATTCATTTTTTAATTGGTTATCCATTGATCAATTTTCTGGGGTCCAGATCCTGTCATTAATTAAGTTACTAGGTGTTCTTGTTGTATACTATACAGTTGGCACTGACAAAAATGTGATAAGAATGTCAATACATTCACATACTTACACATTTTTTTTATGTTTTAATGATTTAGTTAACAATGAAAGACCCAAGCGCAGAACACAACTAGTAGACAGATTAACTTTATTGAAAGCACTCAATAAATCAGTACCAGTGATGATGACAGAGAGCAGGAGGGTGAAGAGTAATGGCAGGTCCAGCTGAGCAAGGTGAACGAGGGTGAGGTTGGATGGGGAAGCAGGCTGGCAGACAGGAAGGTGGATGATACTGAGACACAAGGGAAAAACAGGATTACGCACAGCAACAAACACACAAGGAGATAATACACTAAGCAGGAACACAAGGTGCAGCCATAAACATAAGACTACCACTGTGGCCAACAGAACGATCTGACAAGGGATGGGCGGAACGCCAGTGCTGAAATACTGCTGGGCTGATGAGTTGATGTATTCCAGGTGTGTTGCTTGGAGCAGGTATAACAGATTTGCAGCAATCAGGGAGCCAGGAGCTGGGAGAGTAAGTGGAGAAGCCACGCCCACGGCAGCACACAGACAGAAGAGTACTAGAAACGTAGTGGAGAGGGGGACTGAAAACAGGCATTAAATTGCCTTCTGTATGGTATTTTAATAAAAAGTCTTAAAAACTGAACAGAAACTAGTGTGTTTGAAAGAAACTCCTAACTCTCCCCCACACCATGTTTTCTCACCTGCAGCTGACCTACCTGCCTCCCCCGTGGGGAGAGTGCGAATCGAAGGCTCTTGAGTCGGGCTTTTTCCAGGTCTACAGTGTAACCGCCTGCAGGATTGACTGTGAAACACGCTACATCGTAGAGAACTGCAACTGCAGGATGGTGCACATGCCTGGTAAGCACCACTGCTGGTCCGAGTTCAGCACAGAAAAAAGTTAAGAGCAAGTTTTAGCAAGGTTGCAGTATTTTATATGAGATTAGACTGCATTGGGAGACCTCATATGGACATCACAAGTCAATACAGGATTAGTTGTTGGCATTAAAACTTGGGATAATGGGTCTGCGCCTCACATATTGTTTCTATCTTCATCCAACTGTCTTTCAAGAACTCAATGTAAACACTACCGTTGACTAATTCCTCCTAATTTAAACTGTTCTTAGGCGATGCTTCTTACTGCACACCTGAGCAGTACAAAGACTGCGCCGAGCCTGCCCTTGGTAAGTCTGCATATACACACAACTTCATTAACATGAGTTAAGACGACACACACACACACACATGCTGTATTTTCTGGTTTACATATCATTATTTGCCTCGGCAAAGGATTAGGATTATCTTTTTTCCCTGTTGATATAGAGCTTTAATGCTAAACCTGCTTTAAAGATGAGCAACACTGCAGAGAATTTTAAGCTTGGGTCGGCTCAATTTAAGAGCAACTAAAGTATATCATCATGAATGCCAAAGCACTGTAGTAGGTAAGAAGTCTACTTTGGGAACGGGTGATAGCCACCGTCATACTGTCCGTCCTCTCTGTCCGAAGAAGAAATTTCCCTGTCAAGGAATAACTCTGTAGCACAACTGGCCAAAGCACTTCCAGTACATCCTATAAATGGAGGAAAGTGTCTGTGTCGCTACTTAACTTTCTGATTTATCAAGAGAACAGGATTCATCTCAATATTTCCCCTTGTGTGTGAAGAGCTCATCAAGTCTGTAACCAACATCAGAGCAGACAATTTAATGGATGGGTGGTCAGATAGATAATGGTGACATATTTCATGCGTTGAGGTAAATTAAACAGCCCTGTTAGAGGTTTTTGGCAGCCTTTGCTCCATCCTTTCACATTCAAGATTTTATATTAACTTTGTCAGTTTTATTTAATGTTGACTCGTCCAGCTGTTTTAAGATATTGAACTGATTCTTTTTGTTTTGAGGAAAATTCCCTCATGTCTGTTTGCAAAAGCCATACGAGATTTCCTATTTGATTAGAGCCTGTCCCGGCATGCATTGGGGTACATGCCGGCCATGTACCCCAATGGCTGTACATATACACTTTACAGTCACACGTACAGGGTTGGGGCATCTAAATTTGAACATAATATATTTTCATAAAGGCAGTTCGGTTCTGTGACATAGAGCATTAACGCCAACTGGCTACCCAGAGATGGAGACTAGAAATCTATGCTAAATTAGCCTGTAGACCTTCTTTGCCACCAACTTGCCATACTGTTACATCAAATGGCCACCTGGATGCAGGAAGAACAACAGGTTTTGCAGCTGCAAACTCAGCTTTCTCGGTCAATATAGCAAGCATTGAGGAATTCAATACATTTACCTTTTAAAACTGATTGTACGTCCACATAAAAGGTGAATTTTCCCTTCAGTTAAGACTTGCTAACACTAACAAAGCCATAACACTGCAGACCTTCTGTTCACCGTGATCTCTACTCTGTTTGACTCATTGCACGTAAACACAGCGATTACACAGCGGTAGTCTCTAATTCAGTAATTCGGATACAAGGCGAATGTTGTAAGTTAAGTTAAGGATGTGACTCCAGATCTGAAAGTATATGTGCAGCCCACGGTCGCTCTGTATCAGAAAATAAATAAAAAGGCTGTCGACACAGACACAGTGGGGGAACATAATTAAAGTATGATGTGTCCTGATCATCTACGATACATCCTTCTAGTGCTGCTGCGATGATATCAAAACGCTCAACTATAAATCAAAACTTCTTTTTAGGTTTTGTCCGTTTCAAAGAGTTAACCTCTATTGTTTATTGTTGTGGAGGCAGAAATCATGTCTGAAACTGATGAATGACTAGATTCCATGTAGTAAGTGAGAATGTATTATAAATAATAAAGACATTTATTTGTAATTTGGCCGCACTGACCATTTAAAGGCTATATACGCACTATGCAACTTAAGTGGTTGCAGTGGCAAGGTTTAATGATGAAGGAGCCCCTCTCAAGATTAATTAATTTTCTTGCATAGTCATTAAGAAATGATAGCATGCTTTAACACATTCTCAAGTAATACCGCTGTTAGTCATATTAGCTCTAATGCAATCTACATTTTAGTGAAAACATAAATAATACACAACTGCTAAGTTAATAAAAAAGAAAAACATACTAAGTAATATCATCCTCAGCTGTTGGCCAGTGGGAGTTACAGCAACATCAGAAAAACGTTCTCTCCTCCCACGCCAGTCTCTCTGCTCTCTCCCACCGCAAGGGAAAATAATTTCTTGAAAACTAGAAACATAAAACCTTTCACAATCCCCCCCCCTACACACACACACACACACACACACACACACACACACACACACACACACACACACACACACACACACACACACACACACACACACACATAGAGAGAGAGTTTGTATCACTGAATGCAAATTAATTCTTGTTTTAAAGGCAGTGCCAATTTGCTATACCCGTCAAAGAACATTTCACGCATCAAAGTTTGATTGGGTTTTTCTCACTCCATAACTGTGTCACTTAAGATTTGGAGATGGCTCTGAAAGCACTTTGTGAACTTGCTTGTCTAGTCATTTGCTTTGGAGTTTATCTGAGTCTATAATCACACACAGACAGAAAACACAATTATTTCCAATTGCTGTTATAGCTTCCAAACAGCAGATGACAAAACTGTCTTAAATAAGTGTTGTTTTAACATTGAGAAAATACTAATACTATAATACTATACTATAACTGAAAAAATGTATTATGGTAATTTGATCTTTTAGATTTAAATATGTGAGAGAGAGAAAACGAAAAAGGGGGGTGGACAAAGGTGAGGGGCCTAGAGAAAGAAATCAATCATTTGAATGCACAAGGCCTTGCTCCTGCGTATCCAATAATGTCTCATTTGAATAAAAATAAGAGACCACAGAGAAGCCATATTGAATTTCCTCTTGCAATTACGTGACTGTGTGGTCCCACCGGCTATTAGTGTGCCGCGGGGGGAAAGCTGCCTGGTTCTCTGTGATCTGCAGGTCTGCCACAGAGCTGCCGCAGTGAGAAATAATCCCGATGATACTAACTTCTTCTTTCCATTCAGAGAATTAGGGGTTTGGGATTTTTAAATCCAGAGAGAGAAGTTTTTCTTGTAGAGAGAAATGACTCATTAGAGCTATATTTAAACTTTGGAACTTCATAAATTCAGTTTAGGAAAGTGATTTATGGGGAGTGTGAGCAGCCTCCGTGCCGTAGAAGCTTTTGATGGAGCTATATTTGAAAAGCCTGTGTCGCTTAACATTACAGTCACTGAGAGAGAGTTGGTGTTGGCTGTGGGCTTAACACGAAATCATCCAATGCATTTTAGTTGACTTTTTTTCTCTTTCTCTCTTTGAGTCAAACTGCCAAAGCAGAGCCGTGAATAGAGCCTGGCATTTCTGCATCAGGACTTTGTCTCTGTCAGGGTGAAGGCTGTTTTCACGGATGCTGCTTGAGGGCGTGTTTGTGTTATATGTTGTGACTTTGACAGTGACATTGACTTATACTGTCGTTCAGGCTTTTATGGAGTAAACAGCCGCAAGACTCAAGGCGCAGTATGAATGGGGCCATGTGTGCAATCCTGTGTGGTATTTGAATGCCAGTGTTTGTAGGTACAGTATGTGTTTTTCATAATCTGAAATCTGACCCCTGTCTGCAGTTTCCGGACAACTAGTGGTCAGATTTCAGATCAAGAAAAGAGGTGCAAGATACATTTTCCTGTGGCGTGATGCTTTTTATGCTTCAGGTCTGTTTAGTTTAATGTTTATTTGCTCTGATAAAGCATTGATGTACAGCTGGCTCTAACACACTACAACGATGTGGCTGTGGTAGGTGTACCATTAGCACAATTTAACCATGTTATTTCAAATTTGGTTTGAAGGTTTGAAGTTCCCCGTAGTCTTGTTGAGACGCCAAGAAACGATTGATAAAAGGAAAAACAAATTATTGAAGTAAATTACTCAATCATTTTAAACCTTGATAAATATTTATGTCCGCTGCAAGTCATGATTACTTTTATCAATTTATGTTTTGATTATTTTTTCCCCAAAAATGAAGCATAATTTTGTCTGTAAAATGTCAGAAAAAACCCAGTTAAATTTCTTCAAGTTGATTCTTTGCCTGATACATTCAATTTCCAATTATAGAAAACTCACAAATCCTCACATCTTGAGGAGCTGGAACCAGCGAACATCTGGCATTTATCTATCTATCAATGGTTAAAATAGACGTAAATGTATTCAGACGCTTATAGTGTATTTACATTGACCTTAATGTATTAAGTAAAATAATGTAGAATATTTTATTAGATATAGCAACTTGTGATGTTGGTCCATTTAGTATTTTAGACCTACATATTTTGTTTATCTTATAGTTTTAATAACATATATAGTTTGTGGTCAGTGAGCTGATTTTTTTCCTGAAGTATTAGAATAATATAGAGATTGCTTGATTTGTGCAGATGACTCTCCTCTTAGTCTTTTCATTGCATTTCATCAATATACTAGTGACTAGCTCAGTCTGGGCAGAAGTTCTTCAAATAAACGGTAACACTTTTAGGTCTGCCAGTTGGATGTAACATAGGGGTGGAGGCCTTAGTTAAACTGGCAAAATATTTAGCAGTCACACTGCTAACTGGATATTTTCTGCCTTTTTTAAAGTGCAAGTCTCAGTATACAGGACTATACAGGGAAAAGTCTTAATTTGTGTCTAAAGGAGCATTTTTCCTTGTGCTCATCATCGTCAACCCATCCTCCCATATCTCGTTCCATTTACCACCCACCACCACCCCCACCACCACCACCACCACCACCACCACCACCAGCTAAACTGTCGGCTGTGGAGAGCAGTAACTGCATGTGCAGGACGCCGTGCAACATGACCCGCTACAACAAAGAGCTGTCCATGGTCAAAATCCCCAGCAAGACCTCAGCCCGTTACCTGCAGAAGAAGTTCAACAAGTCGGAGAAGTACATCACGTAAGTAACAAAGTTCTTAACCACCAAATGATGCTCTGATATTGCTCGAAATGTTAGGATGATGAGTAGAATGCAAATAGAATTAAAATAAAAATAGCTTTGAATAAATTTACTGTAAACTTATTGAACCACACATTTGGCTGCATTCCTGGAACGTTCATGCACGGATTAGAACTTCATTCATATGTTTGGGTATTAATCAATGCTTTCATTTTACCTAAATGGTTGTAGATAGAAATGAGCAGTTGGGACCACTTGAAAACTGATTCACACCAATTCTTGATATGGTTTGTCGTGTGTCGTAGGCCTTGAAATACAGAGAAAAAAAAAAACACAACTGGTGGGAAAACACCAGAAAATATTCAGCTCCTTCAATCTCTCTTGTTAATGACAATTTGGGAACAATCCTAATTCCCAAAGATATGCGGTTAGTTAAGATAGGTCAGTTAAAGACAAATCCCACATTTTATGAGTGTGTTCTAGTTTTCTCTGTTTTTACATGTTTTACAAAGAACTAAAATAAAACAATTTTAGAAACAATTGTGAATGAAGCTCTATAAAGTGCAGCTGATCTTTTTTGAGGCACTTTTACTGCCACATTTATTGTCAATACACCCAAGACTGGCAAGTATTCACACTTACACCAATCCATTACTTAGTCTCCACTACCTGATGTAGGGGACAGCTGAGCATCCAGAGATAACACACTTTAAATGGGAGAAACATGCAAACTCACCACAAAGAGGATCTGAGCGTCTTTGCTGCCCACGTTGTCTCCTATAGCACTTTTAATGACAAATTTAAAGAACTGGAATATCTGAGGAAAGCTGAGCTTCTGCAATGCACATGCTCTCCTCCCACACAGTGGTTGTGTTGCCTGTTTGCTCAACCTTGCAGGAAATAGATAGACTTATAATTGCCAAGTGGTGGTGAATTCTTCTGGACTAATGCCCAATTTCGCCTTTTGCAGAGACAATATCTTGGTGTTGGATGTGTTCTTTGAGGCTTTAAACTATGAGACCATCGAGCAAAAAAAAGCCTACGAGGTGGCAGGCTTGCTGGGTAAGTTTTGCTCAATGTTAACTTTATTTTCCAAACCTGGATCCAGTTTACTTTAGTCACAGTCATGCTACTTTTGAATATGTGTGTTAATTCATGGGAAATGGCCCACTCAAGATTGAAAAGATTGAGATAAGCTAATTCAAAGATGTCTGATTGGATGGTCATGGTGTGTGTGTGTGTGTGTGTGTGTGTGTGTGTGTGTGTGTGTGTGTGTGTGTGTGTGTGTGTGTGTGTGTGTGTGTGTGTGTGTGTGTGTGTGTGTGTGTGTGTGTGTGTGTGTGTGTGTGTGACAAGCCATCAACAAAATGTCGGCACTGACGTGTGATGTTACTGGCAGCGAGCTATATTTTTACAATTTTGTCAGTTAAGTCACAGCATCTATAAATAAAGAGTGGCAAAATAACCTCTCTACAATCTCTGACTGAACATAACAAGGTCATTGCACTTGCTCATGTTTTGCTGTAATTTGTTTCAGTATTGACCAAGTAATTGACAAAAGCAGTAATCTTTGGAAATCTTCTGGGAGTGAAACAAACCTAGACCCCATAAATTGACTAAAACTTGACAGGTGCAAATAAACGATGAAGTTTAGGAGCTGTTTCTTTGGGCCCGTTTCAGGTTTTACGCTGTATACCTGTAACCTATTCTATTCCTCTTTGTGTAACTGTGGCTGTGGCCTTCTTCTACAGGTGATATTGGAGGCCAGATGGGTCTGTTCATTGGAGCCAGCATCCTGACCATCCTAGAGCTGTTTGACTATGCTTATGAGGTCGGTCTTAAGATGCTGTTTTCACACTTTTGTTCTCGCATGAATGTTGAAACATCTAATTATGTCAACACAGCACTCCTCTAAAGGGTCCCACTCGGTGCAATAAACATTGATAGCTCTCGTTTTGGGTTTTTCAGTGAAGAGCTGGAGCATCCGTTGACCATGAAAGCTGACAACAAAAGCAATGTTACTGATACAAAGAGCTAGATTTACTTCAGAAGCGGCCTGAGATGAAGGAATGTGTGCTGTTGCTTTTCCCATTACCTTTGCTCTACTGTGTGAAGCTCTCTTTAGAGCTTCTTTTGCTGCTTTCAGCTGTGCAGGGTTCTGGCAAGAAATAATAGTCTTTGTCTCCCTGAGGGGTTTGGAAATACAGGGAAAAGTAATTTTCAATTTTTATTTTTATTTGAATGGCCATAATAGAGTAATGGGGATAAGAAACCCTCATGTCGCTGACATAAGCACCTCTAAAGCTACTTTTAACAGTTTGCATGCTCAAATGATTGCGATAGTGTAGTGTGTTGCCATATGCCACCAAATTACTTTTTCTGCTTTGAAGTCAAATGTTCCTAACTGTTATAGAAGCTCTCTTCTTGTAATTATTAAGTGATGCTTTTCTGACTTTTATTACCCAATCTGCAGGTGGTGAAAGACAGACTACTGGATTTACTGAGCAGAGAGGAGGAGGAGGAGAGTCATGGAGAGGATGTGGTAAAAGTGGCCTTTAACCCCTCACTTGTCAATTTTTGTTACAGAGTGCAATTTCATGCACTCTGACCATGCATATCAAAGCGTGCACTGTCGTTACCCCTCCACACAAGCACGTAGAAAGAGCACCCCAGCAAATCTGAGACTGTGTTCAGACCGACAGTAGCATGCCAATTTGGCAAAAAAACAGCTCTGCTCTTTGGAGTTCTCAAAGAATCCAAACGGCGACGAGGACTCTTTTGGGAGCCTTAACAAACACATGCATGAACATCAAATCTTAGTTAAATCAAGAATACCAAAAGCTGCTGTATAGAGAGAAGGTTGGGAGGGGCTTTTACATGACGGTATCTGCATAAATAAACCTGCTGTGCCTTAATTGGTTAATTTGTTGACTACAAACCGTGGAGAGGCAGAGAGTCTAACATGCAGGAAGTTACTGTATCATATTAAAGCATATTGGTATAAACTACTCCAGTTATTGTCCTGTTAACAACCAATCCATTGTGACGGTTGTGCTGGCATGATGCCAGCTAGTTAGTATGTTAGTGGCTAGCTCTCCAGTCAAAGTAGTATGGCAATTAGCTCAACAAGTAGTCACCTACTCACCAGAAACACCTATTTCACAAGGATGCCCAAATGAATATTGCATTGCCACTCGCTAGTCTGAACGAGCACTAAGATTCTTTCAATCTTTTTTTTCCCCAGAGTTCCTGTGACCCAGTGGCAAACCACTCGGAGTCCATCAGCCACACTGTGACAGTCCCCCTACAGACAACGCTGGGCACCTTGGAGGAGATTGCCTGCTGAGGCCCTCCTCCCTTGTCCCTCAGAGCCACACACACCCAGAGGCTGCCTCCACTTGGTGGCGCCACATCCTCTGTTAGGGCATCCTGCAGGTCCCTAACAGGGGAGGGGAGGACAAAAACAGGGACTGGCCTAAAGACAGTGCTGTACTCTGTCAAACCGCCCTGTCTGAGGCACTAATGGGGATTAAGGAGCTGTCAGCCGGACTTATCGGCCCTCTCTGTCAGCCTGCACTGTACTGTGGTGGGAGGGTGGCCTCCATTGTGCCAGACCAGTGCGGTGGGATCCGTGTCTCCACACAGAAAAGAGACTGGATGGGACAGCTACCCATGAAGGGGGATCACCCCCTGTGCAGCATATCTATGTAACAAACACATTAATATGTCGCTCACTGCCAAATGAACTGTACAAACTTGGTTTTGAACTGCATGCGTCAATCTATCTTGCTCTCTTTGCTGATGCATATGCTGGACTGCAGTGTAGCTTTACTGTACATGTGTGCCGTTTGTCTCTCTCTATCTGCAGGAAAGGCCTGTGACGAAGGCCCAGGTGAGATATCAAACTTCGAATGTACAGATTGAACCTATGGTTGTTTAAAATCATAGTTCAGATGAGACCATACCCTCAAAAATCTATTCTAAACAGCAATTTATTATTTAATTGTCTTGAAGGGCAAGGTGGTTGGTGATGTAAAATCATTATTGGGGGAAGAAAACAAAACAAATTTGATCACTGAAAATAGTGAAATTTGAATATTTCGCAGTCTGCATTTTGCATAGTTTTTTCACCCGTCAGTTTGAGTTTGTCATTTTACTAAAAGGCATGTGTGCTATGTGACTCCAGGGGTGTTAAGCTGTTCCCTACAGACATCTTTAAAGAGATGTCATACTCCTACTGTCAATTTATATGAATAAATTGCTTCTAGCTGCTGCACCTCAACTCAGCACACGGCTAAGAGGTAGAATCTGAATTTATTTGCTTGCCAGACAGCCATGTACAAAACACATGAATATGCCCAGACTGTCGTCAAACCATTATTTCATTAAGAGAATGTCATTTCAGACAGCTGTTACCACTTCATCAAAGGTGACATTATTTTTTCTTTCACCAAAAAAAAAAAAAAAAGATCTTATAAATGATTACAAAGCACCATGAGGAGGGTTTAGCTAGGATTTGTTTTTGGGATACAGGGTCTGCTATGATGTGGTGTAAATATCTGTTTTTTGTCTCATAAAAATGGGTACCACGCAGACCTGAATCATATTTAATCTAAAAGAAATCCAGTAGAACATTCACTCCAGGTGCAGAAGTGACTTCATATTTGTCATTTTTCTTAATGTTACTATTTAGGTGAGAATGTTATGTAACAGGCAGTAGCATTTTGAGGGAAGTTGAATGTCATGCTTACCACGAAGGACACATTTTTGTATGAGCACCAGGTTTCCTTTCCAATACAGGTCTCTCTGAAACTTCAGTGTCCTCGGAAACAACAGTTACATATACGGCTTCACACCAAAAGCTTGTGTGAGATCATGTGGAAGATTTAGTGCATATGAGACCATGATCATCCTAGCTTAGTCTCTGTCATCATGGTAATGTAAATTACAGGTAGGAATGAATTCAAGTGCTTTGTGAGACTATTTGAATTATGATTTCCCATCTGTGGCTCAACCTGCTTTCTGTGTGCACTATTTTATGTTGTGGCTTCAGACGGACACAATCTCCAGCCGACCTGCAGGGGTGTGAGACTAAGGTGTCTCTCGTCTCTTCATGGTAACGACTCTGGCTGATTCTTGGCTCTACTTTGGCTTCAATTGTTATCGCAGGACAGCGTTTTCTCATTTTGTGATGCAGCATACAGTGTGTGTTTTTAATGTGAAACAATTAAATTAAAAAGTTGTTTTGCAGTGATGGTGTCATGTTGTGCCAAGGCTGAGCACCGCACGTTTATTTGTATTGCACCTTTCAAAAAGAAGACCATTTAAACTGCTTCACATAAGACAAAGAAACAAGAGGCAATATAAGAGTCTACAGCTATGCAGCTCTGTGAGGCTGCGCTTAATACTAACAGGCTGACATGTAGCAAGTAATATGTTTACCATGTTCACCATCTTAGTGTAGTGTGTCAGCGTGGTAATATTTTCGATTTCACACTAAACACAAATGCAGGTGAATTAAATTAATTGAATTAAATTCATTTTGCTGGTATTTTGTCAATAACTAAAACCTCATGAAGGTGCTCGATTTAAAAAGTCAAATGATTACCAAAGTTATTATACTGTTTGGATTCTCCAGGAGGACACTCAAACAGGAAGAATGTCAACGTCATGATGATCCAACATGAAAAGTCAGGGGATCTCCAGCAGGATTTGTCTTTTGGGGTCCATGAATATATGCACAAAATATCATATTAATCCATCCAATAGTTGTTATTTCAGTCTGGACCAAACAGTTGGACTGACAGACAGAGCAGGACTACCTCCCTAGAGCCATGCCGCTAGCGTGGCAAAATAGAAAGAAATAAAAGTGAGATGGGAGATATGAATAAGCTAATATTAAATAAAACTGAATAAACGGAAAAATAAAATAGCATAAGTGCAGTAAGAGGTACTGTATGAATAGCCGCAAATGTATTCTAATGAAATGCATTGGTAAACTGATGACTTTTAATCCTAAGTGATTGTGTAGCCCAGTCTTCCTGTTAAAGTGTCATTTCTTGGGAGGTTGGGAGTGTGACCTGTGAACTGACTCAGGGACATTCTCAACTCTACAGAGAATGACAACCCCTGCAAAAAAAAACCTGGAGAATAACAAGCCAAGCTGGATCAAATGTAACTTGGCAAGGTGCAATTTCCCTCTGACATCCGTGCTACATGCACTTAATATTGGTTGAAGTTTTCCCCCATTCAGCCTCAATTGATTACAGCAGCTTGGGCAATGTAGGGGGGCACGCCACAGCAGTGGAAAAATCAGCTTGAAACCTGATTTAGCATGCTGGTCAGGTTTTGTTAAGCTTTGCTTCTTTTAAGGAAATCCAACAGCAGCAGTGGGCACTGAAACTCAGAGAGTGCTATTTCTATCCTTCCTCCTTGGCTACACATTTGTTTCATTAATTCACCTTTAGCTCAGAAATGCACAAATAATACTCTGCCAGGGGCTCCATGATAAGTTTTTAGATTCATTATTTTGGTTTTTCGTAATAGATATATATATATATATATATATATATATATATATATATATATTTACAAAAGGCTGTAATAATTCTTAGATTACTTTCTAATCTAACAAACCTATTAGAAAACAGGACGGAAGTTTATTTTCAGAGGTGTATAAAATAGGCTATATGTCAAATTATTCCATGAACTTCATGAGGGGGTCCCCGGTATGTTCTCGATCTTATAAGGGATCCTTAGAGAAGAATTGAGAACCTCTGCTTGAAATGGAAGCGATGAGGTTCAACTTGAAGATTGCCTCAGAAGTAGAAACAAAAGGAATGTAGGGATTGTCCTCATTTGGTCTTTTGGGTAAGTTTAACTTCAGGGCAACGGTTACATTTTTTGAGTTAACCATTGTTGAAAATGATCCCTGGGTTTTGGTTTATTTATATTAATATTCTACACATTGCCAGAGACTCTCATCTGGGAGCCGCTGCAGGCTGGGAATTCAGCTTCAGTTCAGCCTTAGTTCATTTAGCAGATATTTAGGTAGAGGAAATTGCCTGCAGGTCAGCCATAGTGCATAAGCAACTTGTTGTAAACTTACTGGTTGCCTTGGCAGAGTGGAAACACACACAACAGAAGCTTCACGAGTACTAAAAAGAGTATTGTAGAAACAATAAGATGAAATACTTCTATGTGTTTAAAGTGTTTAATGCATTATTTTTGTATGCTAAAGCAAGAAGAGAAGAAGACTCAGCAAAAGACAAAAAATGGAGCTAGGGTGTCTAACTAATGTCAAAGTCCAGCAAGTACTAAAAGAGTTTATGCATACAAATCCATCAGGATTCTCTTATAATTATATGTTCTAAGTTATTGTGTTAAAAACAGGAGAGTGCATACATATGTATGCTTTCTTCAGTTTGCAAAAGTGGTTCAGCATTAGTGTTTGTAACCTTTTACTTTATTGACAAATATTTGTTGAAGACTTTCAAAGGTTTAGCTTTTGCTACTCCAGAATCTGACTTTATGGGTTAATTAACATAAAATAAATGTTTTATTTGTACGTCTCTTTAGAAATGGTAGACCTCCGCTTTAGTGTTAAAAAAAGGATCTTTTCGGTTAGTAATTTATGCTTTTGGGGAGATGAAAAACTACATCTGGCACAGCATGGCCCTCAAATAAAGGGGAGGTGGGTTTATATCTTCCTTTGTTGCTGTCTGATCAAGAAGATAAAGAGGTGGTGTGTGTCAAGTTAAAAAGATTCAGCCTTGAAGCTAAATGCTAATGAAGCCAAAAACCTCTGCATGTTACTCCCCTGTACACAAAAGTCTGCCAACAATGAGAAATTGATTACCGAAATAGTTCATTGATGTTCTTTTGATCGACTAACTCATTTCAGCTAAAGTGCAAATTGTTAAAACCTCTTGGACTCAAAAATTGCATACCCATACTAAAAAGAGTGTATTTCTCTAACTACAAGGTTTATTTTAATAGTTTTGGTGTTATAATAAAGGTAACACTTGTGAGATTTGTTCAGATGTGTAAATATCAGTGTGTATATGTTACTGGTTAAGAGTAAATGAAGATGGCACACAGCACAAATTGAAAAGTTTCAGGTTCGCCTGAAAAAAAAGCACTTTTATTGTTATCATTTCTTTGAAATGATGCAGCTGACAGTCTAAAAACTCTCCCAAATCATAGCACAACATGTTAACAGTCTTAAAGTTTGACTTTGATAAAGTGAAGCAGAACAAAGTTAGAGAGGTTTTAGTACATAGAGGTCAGGCGAGGTCAGGCACAATTGTCATTTTGGAACCAGCTGTTGCAGCTGTTCCATTGTAATTTTATATACTATATAATTATATATTGCACTTGTTTTATCACTAATAGTGTTCAATCTATCCAAATACAGCAGTTTGGCATCATTTTGAGAGCCTGCATACTCTCTGAGACTGTTTCTGTCTGTCATCCATGGGAGTTTCTCGTCTGACTTCCAGTTTCTATGTCTCATAATTCAGCCTATGATTAGTCGATTTCCATCAATGAACCCTCCTTCGAAGCGTCAGAGTCCATACTATTGAAGGTTCCCCTCGTGGGTTTGATTGATAGAATCGTTAGCCGGTCAGAATTAAAAATGTGGCGCCCCTCCTGAAGCATAAAAAACGATTCGCCAAAAGTCAAAACCCTTTCCCCAGGTCCCCTAGTTAGACAGACCTTTGTTTCTACCCGGGAACATTTCAGAGATGCACAGGATATATGTAGAACATATGTTTAAAGGAATTAAGAGGGGATTTACTGGACAACATCGATAAAGTAAGGAGCTTTTATGATTTTGATCGATAAAACGGTTTGTGCCTCTGGTGCTCATTTGCTCACAGCTTTGTAATGGTTTCACGGAGAGAAATTCTGAAGGTATCTCTGGAATCTGTGTCGAAGTATCTTGCTTTTTGCTATCTCGGTTGTACGTGTTAGTCTTTAGCTTTGTGTTTGTATCTGGGAGAGGAGTACGTAGCTCGCCGAGTCATGGCAAAAAATACGTGATGTTGTGGTAAATCTTCTAGTTGATTATATTAGAGTAGAATTGTGTTTGGAGTTTGTAAAAATGGCTTACATGATAGTATTGTCCAGACTTTTTTTTTAATCTGGTATATAACATGTATACGTGCATTATATTTGCTCTGGATAAGTGCATTTTTTTCCGACGATATATGCTACTTGTCTGAGCCCTCGAGCCCCCGAATTCGGGGGTGTCGTAAAGAACAGGTTTTAATAAACAAGGTATTTATATGAATATAACACTACTTAAATATGAGCTCAACTACATTTTCTTTGTTAACAAGGTTATTGTTTCCGATCAGGATATTTGTTTGTTGGCATTTTAACTAAAAAAAAAAGTTTAACAGATTGAAATGAAATTAGCTGGAAAGGAAATGACTAGTTTTGGGGCAGATTTCACAACAGTTGGGCAAAGAAGCACATCAATTATTTACTGGTTTCTTTGGTTCAAAGTTCATGTGTCAATCGGTTCCATTCCTTCCTGCCTGAACAGATCATTTGCCAAATTCTTGTATTCACAGCCTATTTGACAAACTACTCAACATAACTCTGGGACGGTCTGTGCAACTGCAACCAAAGTTACATGACAGCTGCACGTTATCTACTCCAAGCCATCCTGACAAACTGTGTTTGCCATTTTACCAATAAGTGGTGCTACAGCAACATGATGAAACTTACAAACAAGAAGAACAGAACATCAAGCTGGATTTGAAGTCAGTTTGATTTAATCTTCACAACATTTACAGTTAATCAGGCATCACATGCTTGTAACTCTTCATTCATGTCAAAGAGAGAAACAAGAACATCAGAGATAATTGGAGTTTGAACAAAGAGAAAGTTGTACATTGAGAGTAAGACAGTCGCTGGAGAGCTGAACGAAGTCAGGTAGAAAGACTTAATCAGCAGTTTCATTTAATCTTTTTCACCAGTTGTGCCAGTCATTGACAAAGTGGATTTTCCATTTCATTCTCCGTCCTCCAATACAGGAGCTATTTCCAACATGATCTCTGGAAAATCTGCACCTCAGTCAATGCGGTTAACCTTGATGTCTATTATTTATGTCCATGCAAATATGATGTCATAAAAGTTATATTGGCGACATAATTGAATTCCTCACTCCAAACAGACACCAAAGGTGCAGAGCTGTTGACTTAATTTTACTGCATATGATCTGTGTTAGCACTGACAGAGTATATTACTAAATTCAATTAGAAAATAGTTTGCTCCTCTAGTGAATAGGTGCCTTTAAAATATTCAAGCAGGCTAATATATATATATAATATAACGGAGGATGAGAAATTATGTTACTACATGATCTGGTGTCACGTATGCACTCACTGACTACCTGGGGCTGAATCTTATTGAATTACCTGTTGGCTGTGTTTATTGCTTAAGAGAGTTGATCACTAATTTGATTACAAGTCACAGACTAACCCAGGTGCTCTTTTCTTGTGCTCCTAATGAGCTCCTGGGAAATCAGTGACATTAGTAATAGTTAACTTGGCTAATAATCCATTTGGCTAATGAAACGACACCTGACCGATGTTCGTGCGTCAACAATCCTGAGATCCTTCAGGACAGTTTTAGGAGAATCTCTGTGTGCCATGATAATAACTGAAACAACACTGCAAACTACACACCTCTCAAATCGTCATGGCCCGATGAGCTGAAGCCCCATGCAGATTCTCTTAAAGATTTCAAATTGACTTTGTCGACATGTACTGATGCATAAATACATAAGCAGCATTTACTGTTCTAGCTGGTTGAGGCAGAGTTAGATTTAACTACTTTATGTACAGTTAGCTAGTTTAGGCCACTGGTTCCAATCCTAGGTCCGGGCACTCTCCTCAGGGTTACAGGATAAACCTGAGAGGTTGTGAGATGATTAATGAGGGTACAAAAGAAATAAGAGTCAATCGACTTCATCCTTTTATTGTCAATGAATGTCTGTGCCAAATTTCTTGGCAGTCTGTATAATAGGCTAGTTGTTGAGATATTTCGGAGGTGGACCTACGGACCGACACTGCAGTATGCTGAGCTACGCTGCTAGCATGGCTATAAATATCAAATTGTTACCAAGAAAGAATGTGTGTTTTACATACATGATCAGAATGAAAAACAATTTGAAATGTTATTTAACTGAGGACAAAGATGTGTGGGAAAGAAATTCCTCATTTCTTTTCTCTATAAAGAATTTCCCTGAAATAGATCTTCCTTACATCAAAACCTTAATAAAAGAAGAAAGACCTCACACATCTTGTATCTATGCCGCAGCAAAGTTGCAGAACTTGCACATTATTAGAATTAGTAGACAGAAGTTATTTGAAACTACAAGATACACAAAACTTCCTCAATCTTGCCAGCGCTAACAAAAAGCATGTGTGAAAATTTGAATTTTTATTAAAATTTAAATTAGACAAATTAATAATAAACAAAATCCCAAAACAATCCCAGTCACGATGGATGAGCAGATGTGTGTTATTGTGTGTGTGCTTGCTCTTCAGTAAAATGTTTTGTGATGGATAACGGTGCCTGCGAGGGGAGATCCGGGCCAAAGCAATGAAACCAAGGCCACGAGGGAAACCTATAGAGAGGAGCCTTCTCTATTGCAGTCATTTGTTCTCCGGATCATCCATCACTAAGAAAATCTACTTGGTGCAAGTTACATTATGAAAAAAAAGTCATCTGGGGAGATTACTGTGTGGCCTTGATGCTGTACAGTACCTAAGAGGCAAAAAGATTAGATAGTGGAGAAACGAACCGTGTCTGTGTGTTAACATGACCAGATGTTGAGTTCTGATTCAATAACAAGTGGTCTTTATCTGTATCACTCCTGAGAAATGTGTAGCTTTTTATTTCATCTCATATCTCACAGTGCAAAAGTGAGTAAACAAAGTGGAGTGTGACATGGCTCTCAGTGCCTGGATGCAATTAGAATAAGAATGTTAACATTATCATAACAGAACTATTTTGGGGTGAAAACATCTTTAACATCATCTCCTAAAATATCGGCTCCAAACTGGGCTTCCTAATGTTCTGCTTGTGCCATCTAGTGGTGCTGTAGTAGCTCACACAATCTCCTCTATAGCTCTGACAGGGTATGGTGATAAAAAGAAATGTCTTTTGTGTAACAACCACTAAACTTCATCTGAAGGGTTCATCCCAGATTGATTTTCGGTTGTTGTATTTAGAGAAAAGGATGAATTGATTTATATTGTAAACGTTTCACTATAATGATGTATAATGACATCTGGCAGAAGCTCTTGTGGTTTTTACAAAAGACCTTGAGTACCTGAAATTATGTACTCAGCAGCCTACTAATCAACTCATTGGCAACACCGGCCTTCGTTAGCTTCAGATCACAAAGAAAAAACCTACACGCAGATGGATAATTGTTTTATGACATTATCACTGTTTGCGGGCAAGAAATCAAACACCCACATAAATAAATCAGGTATGGTCAGTATTTTTGTACAAAGCTAAATGTATAAAGCTAACATGACACTGACATAAATCACCTCAAATCGTCCTGCAACCTAGAGGGCAACATTTGTCAGATGTTAAAAGAGGTTATTTCTTTTACGCTTAAGAACTCTGAACTCTCATGCTTAAGTTGACAAACATTTTCATTTTGGAGTGATTTTCATTTCGACCCCATAATTCAAAGAGGAAAATGAGAGAGATGTTCAGTCTTTAATCTTAAAGGTCATCCCATTCAACTTCATAAAAAGTCTTCAGTTGAGAACTGATAAATTCCACTATATCTTTCATCCGTGTCCTAAAGCTGAATTACATCCAGTCTGACTCATTCAGAGGGGCTACTGTGCCAAACACTATATACCAGTAATTGAATTCGGATTCAATTATAACTCAGTATATCATCATCATTATTGCTGCCTCCAAGGCCCAAATGAGTTCAAAGGCTTACCTTAGAGGTTCATGTTAATCTTTTTTTATTATTCATCCACTATCCATGCCTCAAAACACGCACTATCACTACTTTAGGCTCTCTATTAAAAAAAGACGACGTCTTCAACCACTATTTGATTGCCTTCTGCCCTCACTTAATTAGGTTTAAAATGTTAGATCTTCTAAAAGGCCTCATTATGAGCAGACAGAGAGAATCCAAAGCCTATCTGAAACTTAGAAAATGCCATTAATCATCAAGTTAAAATAAACACACAACTTATTACAGGTGTTTGCACGGTTCTACTCTGTGCTTTAACTATTTGTTTTTCTAAATTTGTTCTCTCTTGTCTTGTTTTGTTTTGACCTTCAGGAAATCGTAAATAAGATCATCAAACATAATTTTCTGTTTGCTAAGAATCTGACTCATGTAATATCTCGGTTAAGTAGTTTTGCCTTTGAGTCGACACAAAATTGTTCTGCATTTGCCCAACCTCTTTAAGTTAAAGCCCCAATGTGAATTATAATTGTCGATATAGTTTTGACATAAAAAAAGATGATGAATGTTAAAGTTGAAGTGGATTAATTTCCACTTCTGCCTGCTCTTGGCCCCCTAGCTCAACATGTTGTAGAACCATACTGTTAAGAACCATAACAGTAGGTTATGAAATCATCAACCATATGAAATCTTATGGACGCTGCAGCCGATCGGACTGATCAGATTTTTTTCAACATCACTGGAGTTTCATACCAGAGTGAAGACAGATCACAGATTAAACTCTAGTTTTATATTTGATTAGTTTTCTGATTCACCATCTGGTTTAAATATACAGTATGTTCATTGTAGACTGAACAACAAAAGGACCACAAACAACTTTCTTCATTTATTAGAAAGATTTGTCTTTTCATGATTGATATTTCTCTCTATAACTTTTATTAGAGAAAGGGCAAGCTCAAATTGTGGCAGTGGCAGCTAGCAAAGGCACTTCCTGTTGCAAGCTCAACTGCCGCAGAAGCTCAGTTTGCACTTGTTGCCATGGCAACAATAAACACTTTCAGTCAGCGGACTGGAGGAATGCAAATTGTAAATATGGATAAGATGCATTGTACTGTTTTAGAATGATGACAACCCATATAACCTAGAGACTTGGATGTATGTATGTATGTATATATATACGTATATATGTATATATACGTATATATATATATATATATATATATATATATATATATATATATATATATGTATATATATACGTATATATATATATATACGTATATATATATATATATATATATATATATATATATATATATATATATATTTATATATGTAAGTATGTTGGTGACTAGCGCCTGACCAGAGGGGAATCTTTGAAGCAGATGCTGACACACATATTAGGGGCAAACATTTTTCCTGCATTAAAACAAAAATTGACATTTAGATTGTGATGTATTTCCACTGTAGTCTTACTTAAGGGAGAGGTGGAAGAAGTACTCAGATCTTGAACTTAAGCAAAAGTATTAATACCACAGTGTAGAAATACTCTGTTACAAGTAAAAGAGTACAAAAAGTACAAACGTATTAACATCAAAATATACTTAAAGTACCAAAAGTAAAAGTACTCATACCCATTTCAGAATAATTATCAATTATATTATTGGATTATAATCACTGATGGGTTAATGTTGAAGGTGGTAAAAGTGGAGCCATTTTTATCTGCTGGGTAACTTCCAATTAATTCCAATCTTAATCTATAATATTACATCATAATTTATTTGTTGAATATATTTTTCCATTATTAATCTGAATCTGCTAAGTCTGAATTACCACGCACTGTGATTGAATGCCTGCTTGTGCTGTATGTAGAGGTGCATTCTGGGAGTACAAACACAGGAGGGGGTTAGACCCTTCAGAGTGGAGCATGGATGTATAATCAGAACTGGATACTGCACCGCCGAGACCGCTGACAAGACCTCTTCAAAGTTTTGCCTGCATGCAATTTTGGCCTTCTCTGTGATTGATATTGAAGTTATAGTGTAGAATGTCCAAAAAGTCATAGTATAGCTTGTTGAAAAAAGTCATGAAAAAGTCATAGCATGTCGAAAAAAGTCATAATATAGTGTGGCAAAAATGTCATGAAAAAGTCACAGTACAGTATGTCAAAAAAGTAATAGTATAGCATGTCAAAAATAGTCATAGTATATTATGTCCAAAAAACATTAGAAAGTCACAGTACAATATGTCGAAAAAAGTCATAGCATGTTGAAAACAGTCATGAAATACTCATAGGATAGCATGTTGAAAACAGTCATGAAATACTCATAGGATAGTATGTCGAATTTACATCACAGAATAGTATTTCCAAAAAGTCATAAAATAGTCATAGTATAGTACAGGGGTCGGCAACCCGCGGCTCCGGAACCGCATGCGGCTCTTCAGCCCCTCTGTTGCAGCTCCCTGAGTCTACATCTACACTCATTTTAACAGTTTTAACAAATAAAAACGATCTCCGTCCACACGGCGTTTTAGCATTGATTTAGAAATGATCTCCGTCCGGACTAAAACGCCTGAAAACGAATATCACATGACTATTCACGTTTACTGGGCATGCGGGTGGGTGCCGGTGTAAACAGGAAGTAGATTGGTTACTTAGTTAAAAAAACACATCAGAGTAATAAAGTAGTCTCTAATAATGAACGGTCATGTTTGATACTTAAGATCTTCTCTGAAATCTTCCTCTATGAACTCAAACACACATTTCATGGAAAGTTTTAGAAGTTTGATTTTTCAGACTTAGTGACAGCGCTGCAGGTCTTGCTCTATCTCTCTCTCTCTCTCTCTCTCTCTCTCACATCAAATTTACTTTAAAATCAGCACTTACACATAATGGTCTACTAGATTATGGTTCCATAAATGTGGTCAACACATCTCTTACTCATTTCCTCGGTTTCGTTGTCTGTTTCACTCGTGGCTGAAGAGTAATTCATGTTTTGTTCCTTTATAGTTTATGTGGACTTCACAATAGTTAAGAAATAATAACAATAAGCATTTATAAGAGAGGGAAAGTTCTCCGTTTTATGTCCGTCCTCCTCAAAGCCGCTGTTGGAGTCTGACCATGTGGCTTGAGACAAAGAAATCAGGCCTTCCTTCTGGGAGAGCAACCTGGAGCTGATTTCTTTGTTTGATAGTATCAAACCTCCACTTTGAAAAAGTTCACGTGTGAACTTCTTCCCCCAAATACAACACTGTAATCTAATTGGCCAAGGGCCACAGACACGCCAGGACCCCTGTTGTTCTTGTTTCCATAAAACAGTTTCTCCCTCTCTGCTCTTTGCTAATCTCCCGACCCCGCGTCGGTGCACAGAAGCACGAGCCGCACTGACGCGCCATCGGAGGACCGACCGATCAAACCACAAAATCAACTCATAAGTAAGGCAATAGAGTCTTAATAAACCCTGTTATACTTTAAAGAGCAGCTGTCTGTGAATTATTTGTGCATGTATTGTGATAATAGCTGGATATGTGGTCTGTTGCTCAAACCTAAACCTTCACTTTCACTCTGAATGTGTAATAGTACTTTGACTATTGACACTGTGAGTGAATACTAATTGTGAGACTTAGTTTATCGTTTGGTTATTGGTGCCTGTTCGCAGGGTGGTGCCCCGTTATTACTAATAATCATTAATTATTTTACTGACAATAATTCTATTGATGTCAATAATTTAGTTTTCTTAAATGCTGATAACTCAAACGCACTCCTTTTCATTCCTAACACTGTGGCTTCAGATGTCACGCCCCGTCGGTCTGATAATGCCGCTGGACACGCCGCTCACTGATTGCTACAATAACAGCTGCTTCCTCCATAATAATGCAGACTTTAACTGCGAATAATGACAACAAGGTCAGCAACGCTTGTAATCAGTTATCCATGTTAAATTAACCTGGTAGTTGATCGGTAATCAATTCTGTTGTTGTTTATGATCTTCCGTAAGGGTCACGTGATAGGGGTGTGATATATCAGGGAAGGATAAGTCGTGGCGGCTAAGAACCAATCAAGTTGTGAACACGTGATCGTTTCCAAATATATGCGTTTACGCCGTTGACACGACAAATCAACCCCTGGAGTTTTCAAACATAACCGTCCTCTGGAGCGTTTTGAAACTCCTCCGTTTTCGGTGCTTTGGAAACTCCAGCGTAGTGTGGACGCTCAGTGTAAAAGTAGCAAAACATATGTGTTTTCAAATGGAAACCAAGTAGTGTGGACAAGGCCTGAGGCTTTGACAAAAAAGACAAAAAATAACATGGAAATAAATAACGCTTGTTTTTATTTAATTTTTTGCATAAAGGACAATCTTTCAAAGGGAATATTATCTTGGAGTTTGAATATAGCAATACAATGTCAAGAATTGTCTTTATTCTTGTTCTATAATTTCATAAATACAACAAACTATAGTTTTTGTATATATAATATAACTATATATAAAACTTTATAAGCTGTGATATCAAATAGCTTTTGCGGCTCCAGACAAATTTTATTTGGTGGAAAATAGGGCAAAATGGCTTTTTGGAAAGTAAAGGTTGCCGACCGCTGGTGTAGTATGTCCAAAAAAGTCATATAAAAGTCATATTATAGTATGTCGAAAAAAGTTTGAAAAATTCACAGTACAGCATATTGAAAATAGTCATAAGAGTCATAGTATAGCATGTCGAAAAAGTTACAGTATAGTATGTACAAAAAGTAAAAAAAATCATAGTGTAACATGTCGAAAAAGTAATGGTATAGGGGGTACAGGGGTATTCAATTAAAATTCCAAAAGGTCCAGATTGAGAAAATCTCCTCGTGCAAAGGTCTGGAACATTACAATAATATCTAGCTTGCGCTATTTAGTGCCATATGTATATATATATTCAAGAAGTCTAGAAGTAAGTAACGTCTCTGTGTAGTTAACAACTGTTAAAGCAAATAAATAAAGTACATAACTGAAAACTTTCAAAAAATTTGCATCTTAAGAAAAAATGGTGCATAGTTACAAAATCATTTCACTTCAGGTTAATAGCAGGCCACCTCAATGTGTCACTCAGAGAGAACAAGGACAATCTGATGTAGCATTTCAAGATTAAAGCCCTTCAAAATCTCATTCATGAGACAATTTGTCTAATTTCAGATTTGATTTTAGAAGAAACGGCGCATAGTCACAAACTAATTTCACTTCAGGTTAATAGCAGGCCACCTCAATGTGTCACTCAGAGAGAACCAGGACATTCTGATGTAGCATTTCAAAATTAAAGCCCTTCAAAATCGTATGCATGAGCTAACTTCAAATCACATTCATGAGACAATTTGTCTAATTTCAGATTAGATTTAAGAGGAAATGGTGCATAGTTACAAAATCATTGTCATGCATGAGACAATTTGTGATTCGACATTAGCTCATGCATGCTATTTTGAGGAGCTTTAATTTTGAAATGCTACATCAGAATGTCCTGGTTCTCTCTGAGTGACACCTTGAGGTGGTCTGCTATCAACCTGAGGTGAAATGATTTTACAACTATGCACCATTTCCTCTTAATAAT
Source organism: Cebidichthys violaceus (assembly GCF_023349555.1). NCBI lineage: Eukaryota > Metazoa > Chordata > Actinopteri > Perciformes > Stichaeidae > Cebidichthys > Cebidichthys violaceus. Next base: position 4,149,241 of record NW_027176406.1, on the reverse strand, counting down.
CATCACGGTCTCTGAACAAATGAGACACATATGAAACACTGGTTTTAACCTTTCCGTGGAAAGAATTAACCTATAAGAGTCTGTTCATTGTTGGTTAAAGACTCTGGTCTCTCTGGTCTCTCTGACCACTTTCCTCTTTTTGGAGAACGTCATGTGAAACAACTTCTCTGACTTACATAATTATTCACTTGCCCTTCGTTCCCTTTCCTCGTCTCAGCTCCGTGTGTGTACACCTCACTCGAGTCAGGAAACGTGTCAGAATATCCATATTTGAGTTTCATCACGTGATGTGATTTACAACGCATATAATTGGTCGGTTTGTTTCCTGGACCACTGAACGAGTGCCGTAAAGGCTAGAAAAGCTGTCAAAATGTAATAATTCTCAATTATCTATCGGTTTTCGGTCCAGGGTCCAGATACAACGGCGTCTGGGTCCGGATCCGGACCGCGGTCCTCCTATTAGTGACCCCTGGTATAGGATGTTGAAAAAAGTCAAGGAATGTCTTGTCAAAAAATATTCAAAACTTATAATAAAGTATCTCGAAAGAAAATTATAAAAAAAGTCACAGTATAGCATGTCGGAAAAATCCATAATGTAAAATGTTGAAAAAAGTCATGAAAAAGTCTTTAAAAGCCAGAATTTAAGTCAGAATTAAAGTATTTAATATTTAAGTTTTTTTTTGCAAAAGGTAAACAAATATATAAGGTGTAAAGTGTTAAAATGTTCAAGATTGCCACTTTGAACATACAGTATTTGCTAAATACCAGCATTGTCTTTGTGTGCATGTACGCATTTAGGTCATAATGATTGTCAGCGGATCTGTGTGCAGCCTCCGCACACCTTCGCACTAACATAGTTCCATTTTCTCAGCGGAGCAGCTTCACTAATTAGAATGATTCTTACCCAGTTTAATTGGCTCTGTCAGCAGCAGTCTTAGGAGGTAATTGCATTTGAGAGAGAGAAAGAGAGCTCATGATAAACCCTCACAAAACTTAACGAAAACCTGCGCTCCAAAAGAATAATAATGGGCTTCCTATCTTTTTTCAATTACAGAAACTGAACGCAGGCAGTAATGAAGAATTACTGCAGTCCAGATAGGTGTTTATTACAGGAAAATCTGAAAAGGGCAATATGTTTTTAGAATTATTTTAATCACAACATCTATATACAGGGAGTGTGTTGTCATGTGTATTATCTTTTTATAATAAGTTATATTAACATGTATCTCAAAGAAAATGTGTGATCAATCAGTACTGTGCATTTCAAAACAAAGGATTCAAATCTGCTATGATGCCTCTCAAATTCCGTGACAGTTCTTTTGATGCATAAACTAATACTAGACACCTGACACCAATGATAATGTGCTGGAAAAAAAGCATCAAATCCTTTCATTGAACCAGATCATTTTTGGTAGTTCTGCATCGTATATAAAAATATAGAATTATTCAGAAAGTATTCGGCTCATATCTTTAAGCAGAAGTCCTAACACCATGCAGTATAAATACTAGTAGTATTAAAAAATAATAGTAGTCAACACAGGAAGATGGACCCTGTGACTGTTTGTACTCTTTACTCCTGTCGCATTAATGTAAAAGCTGGATTTATTGTTGTAGTTGATTGAAGTGGAATCATCCTGAAAGTTTGTTTAAAACTATTATGGATTATTGGATTAATGTTTATTTTTAAATTATTATTATTATTCAAATAAAAAGCAATTGACTAACCATTTCAACTATACTTCTATACACTGTTGGGTAGTGTCATTTCTAAGAAGACATATATTATAAGCTTTTCTTATCGTTGTATGCAAAAATATGAACTTCTAAATTTAAGCTGCAAGTAAGAATAACAGTATTTCTCTCTGAAATGTAGAAGAAGTGGCATGAAAAGACTTACTTATCTAGTATTTGAAAATGTTACATAATCAAAGTTTGGTCAAAAATGTTTTAGCTTCTTCAGAAGCTACTAATGACTGTGGGGGACCACAGGAGAAATTAAATGGTTTGAACTTAACTTTCTGTTTTTTCTGAAGTGCATTTAAATTCTTTCCAGAGCTTCGATTTGTTCTTGACTAATCTATAACTGTGACAATAATCTCTCCCTGGTGCAGACCACCTGGTAAACAACGCTGATCGAGATGTGATTTGTGCAGTGCTCTTGTAGACACAAGCAGAGTACTCGAGCCAAGTTTTAGATGCATTTAAATGAACTGCACTGAGGCCTGAGAACAGCTGAGGGGTAAACACACAAACATTAAACATTGCAACATTAAAATGTTAGAGGCCACTGCAGGCTTGCATAGGAGGGGGGGCAAACATTGTAAAGCAAAAACTTAAGGTCAAACATTTGACTCAGCTAGCTTTTATTATGGCACTTTGTACAGGTCACATTACAAACTCAACATTCTGGGTTCATACAGAACATGAAGAGATCCATATTTAAAATGCGTGTTTAAAAGGGATTTGGAAGCTGCTTCATTTTAACCGCACACAACAAAATGTTAGTGTAGAAGTGATAATTTATCCAAACTTCAAAATGTGAACTTAATTTTTTCTTAAGTCTATCTTGATATTACACTAGAATGCCAATATTGGTCTCTGTAATAATTTCTCCTGTGTGTGAAAAGACTATAAGACATTCAGTTTACCAACAGAAGAAGACATCTTTGCAATTGAAAAGCTGTAACCAGGGAATGTTTGTCATTTTTGCTTGATAAATAAATACAAATTTTACTCAATCACAAAATATTAACTGATAGTTGACGACTTATTTTCTCTAATTTTCTTTCAATTCTAATTTGAAATCTGTGGATATTACGTCTCCCACCTCCACATTGTTTCTGACAATAAAGCAAAACCCTGATTATCAAAGAAAACATCTAGTACCCGCCTCTTTTTCTGTAGTCAAAAATACGGATATGTGCAAGGAAACTGTACGAAACCCATTCCTGTACATAAAAGGAGCATCTCAGGTTGTTGTATTTAGACATACACTGTAACATCCATCCACACATACTTTGTGCACAGCATTATTCTACATACAAACAGATGTGGGTTCCCAGGGATCGAAGGTAAACAGGTTGCATCGAAGTGCTACGAGATCTTTCGTTGGCACATGAGGAGTTAACATTTACAATATTTACATCTGAGATTAAATGATCAGTTTTCATGCATTTCCTAAAAACAGTTTTGTAGAAAATAAAATTCTCACATTCCATTTGGATATCGTTTAGTTTCTGCCCATATGTGGAAATTAGATTTTGCAAAAACAGTTTCAAATGACATTCACTTAACTTTATATATCAATTTCTCCTGTTCAGCTGAATGTATGATTCGTTCTAAAATTGAACTAGATGCATGAGCAGCACGAATTAACAGGAAGCATTCTGATATTGGATTTGAGTTGAATAAATTTGTAAACCTAAAAAAAACATGGTACTAAAGGTACTCCAACAAGAGTCGCAATAAAGCTGACTGACAGCAATCCTCTGAGTGGGATCACAAACCTTCCACACACTCATGAACGATGCAGCTTGAAAGAGTGATCGTGTGAGAAATAAAACACTTCTTTAACTACAAACTTTCATCTATCCCTTGTTTTTTAAGTCAATAAATAAATTAAACCAAACCTGAATAAATATGACTTGAAGCATCAGTAAGACTGATTTATGGGCTCCAGACAATGAGGTATTCCTCCGACACCATCCTCTACGGGGGGGGGGGTTGGCGGTGAAGTTCTTCTGGAAGATGCAGGGGGGGGAAGTTTAGGTCCGCACCCAGCTGAGAGGTACCCAGAAGGATTCTCGCTCCAGCCTTTCCAAGATACCTCGAAGTTCTGCACAGGCACTGGCTGAGTCCTCCTTGATCAGGATCCGGTCTACCAGGTGTCCATACTGCTGATCAATCTGAGCCGCAGACTGACGCATCTCTTGGAGGTCTTCGTCCTGTTGCAGAAAGCAAAATGTTTTATACAGTTTAAACCAGTTAATTTTACTAAAGCAATTCAGTGGTGGAAGAAGTATTCAGATCCTTTACTTAAGTAAAAGTTCTAATAACACACGGTGAACATACTCAGCTATAAATAAAGTCTTGCAAGCAAAATGTTCTCAGTGTTTTACCTACTGAATAATGCCCGACGAGGTGTCCATTGACAGAATTAATGGACGACGTGGAGGACAGAACCTTAATGAAGTCTATTAATTCCTGATAACGGACACCTCGAAGAGGTTTATCCCACTTATACCATGGTCACTGACCAAAGAAAAAAAACTTGAGACCATTCATTTATATTTTCATGCATTTGCCAAACAAAATCCAAACTTTATTCACCAGCCATTCACTCTGTTTCCCTGGTAATCTGGTAACTACCTGGATCAATCATTATCATTCCATAAATGCAATGGAAAATGCATTCACTGCTCCAGGTAATAGGACGGACCTTAGATACAACTTGGCAACTTGCAATACCTCTGGTCCACTCAGATAATAGAATCCAACACCATCTAAGCTCTTGAATTGCGACAGAACATTTAGGACTCACTGTAATGCGGCCATGCTCTCCCCCTCCTGGTGAAGTTGCAGCACTGCGACGACGTCTGCTCTCAGGAACACGAGGTTTGACAAATATTACATAGGGCTTGAACTCTGCTGTCCGCAGCCTCCTCAGGGCCTGGAGTGATGGTGGATTTACATACAATAGAGCAAACAGAGGTCACAAATCAGACAGGATCGGAGAGGCTCAACAGTGATACATCCGACACTCCACATAGTGAGCAGATCTGATGCGACTGCCTGCCCTCATCTACACTCAGCAAACTGCTGCAGGATCTGTAGCATGTAACATGATATGATTGTGTGATACATTTTGATTATCGTCATAAATTGAGATGTGCTCAGCGGTTGCAACATGATGCTTACCTCAGGCTGCACATCCACTACACACATCTTATTCTTGGCCTGTACTGAGCGGATAGCCTCTATACTTGTGCCATACTGGTTTTCCTTGTATTCCCCGTGCTCTATGAACCTGCGGAGAAACAACAAAACATTCACATCAGCAGGATACAAATCATATGCGTTTACACAAAAGCAACACAGTATCAGTGTGAACATACTTGTTGTTTAAAGCATCTGCATCAAATTGCTGTTTGGTAACAAAGTGGTACTCCACCCCCTCCTTCTCATGAGGCTTCTTAGGCCTGGTAGTATCTGTGAACACACAAAGGAGGACTTTACTTGTATGTACAGTGTAATGTTGGTTCATTAATAGGTACAGTGTGTACGACATATGACTCACGTGGTACAGCCACTGCGAAACGATGTGGGTTTTCAGCAATCACCCGCTGTTTGAGTTCATTGATTCGTGCTCCAAGAGATCCTTCGCAGGATTGTGTGTTTAAAGGAGAGGAAAATAATTAACTTCACATGCATCATCGTGTTGAAAAAGCTGCAAGAAATGGGTAATCGGTAGGTTGTAACACATGCTTTGATCCACAAGGTGTCACTTTCATCACAGAGAACATTTTTAGGCCATTCAGTGGCTCAGTCTCACCGATCAGAACCACCAGACGGGGCCTTTCATTGGGCCTCTGCTGGTAGCGGGTCACCTCTTCATAAGTCAGGTAATCGTTGTCCCCAGGATCAGAACCCTCTCCGGAGGATCCTTGTCTGTCTTTGCGACTCAGCCGGAAACTCCTCCGTAGACCAGCTACAGCGAGGCCAGAGATGGGACGAAAGGAGGAGCAGAACAAAAAAGGTGTATCGTGAGATGACATGAGCCATAAAATTATTATCTCAATATTAAATAACACGAGTACACTATTTCACTTCCATGATGCAGATACAATCGTTTTGCACTTAAAAACGATGTGAGCAAATGCAAAGGAATGTTTTCGAGTCAAGACCAACCATTGATAATCATGCATTAAAAACCTTTGTAAATAGTGCACAAGGATTAAAATAGCTCACTCTTATCTGAAGTGTAAATATTTGATAGTGTGAGATGTTAGCTGAACTTTGAGCCAATTAGACGTCATGCTTCAACTAAAAATAGGAATACATGCAGCTGATAATAAAGACATCAGGTGAAGCAGACTGTTTTAAGCAAACCATTCCTTAATTCATTTTTTTAAAGTGATTAAAAGATATCAAAAATTCAAAATAGACAATTTTCCAACAATATGGTCCAAACAAGGCATGCTGCTCTGAAAGAGACTACAGTGCTGAGGCAGGACAGACAGGACAGCCTGGCCCTGAGAAACACCACATCAGCAGAGAGTGACAGCAAATCAGGGTCTCCCATGGCCAGGACTGTCTGTATCCTCCGTCAGTGGTGTGTACCCGAGGGAATGAGCTGGGCACTGTACCTGAATAAAATTCCCAGGAAAACACCTGGCCACAGGAGGGCGCCACTGCTTTACACTTAGGAGAGACTATAACTGGCGTTAGAGCATCACACAACCCAGCCTCACACCTCCACACAGGGTGAACAAGCAGCAAACGTGCCTGGTTGAGTGTGCAATGCGTCCAACGCAGCAGGGCCCTCATGAAGGTGTTGGGGGGAGGGTGTTTTGGGGGTGGGGAGGGGGAGTTGGAAAGGGGAAGCAGTGCACTGACCACAGCACAGCAGCAGGGGCAGTTAGTTAGATGCAGGGCAGAAGGGAGGGAGGTTTACCAGCATCCAAACACTGCAAGGTGGAGGGGGGGTGGGCGAAGGGATGGAGGGGAAGGTTTTACAGCTCCAAGCAGAGTGCATGATAGAAAGCACAAATACTGTTTTAATAAGGTATTTTGTGTTACAGGGAGAAGGTGCTGATAAGCTCTCAGCTGTGTTTAGATCGCTCCTTGTGCTCATCATCATTCCGGCAGCTCACAGGATGTGGGGGGAGTAAATGGGGGTCAGGTTGGGCTGAAGAAGGGTGAGGGAGGAGAGCCCAGTGGAAGGGGTTGAGAATAAAGGGGACTAATGTATTCTCTCCACTCCGATTTGAATTTAAAGCAAGAGAAAATCAGGATATGATGCAATAAGTAACCTCACTTCCCATACTTTCCTAATAACATACAATAAAGTGTCCTGGAATAATTATTATTTGGTACTAAATTAGGAATTATCTTGAAAGAACAGCTCTACTTCAATATAAGTGAATTTTTATGTATTTATATTCATGCTGTGCACTTACTAAAATACTCCATGTGCTCGCAATTATTTTGGATGAAGTGTACCAATTGAACACTGTCTTTCTTTACCCTATAAGTAGCACCAAAAGGGAGTTAGTTTCAGGAAACTGAGAAATAATAAGCAAAAATGCTGTACTTTATCTACCAAATCCATCACTGCTTTGCTTTTAATGCAGTACATTCTACGTTTGTTTTGCTTTTATACTGTGGTATCTGACACCGTTACCTCTTATCACTGTATGCAGTGGAGTCCCTGAAGAGGGAGATCTGTTACTGGCACCTTCAGAAGTGTGAGTCGATACTTCCTACACATATTTTTCTATGATATTTCCTTTCACGTTTGAAACAAACACTTGTAAGGTTTTTTTCTACACCTGCATATGTCTCCCCTCATCCATCTTCCTCCTCTGGCATCTGTCTCTGGACCCATCGCCCATGGAAACCTTTGCCCCCTCCTTTTATCCCTCAACCCCCGGCCCCAGACAAGTCAACCCTACACAAGCAGTCCTTTTGACCCCCAAGCCCAGAAGCATCCAGGGAACCAGCACACAGCCAGGCTGCAGCAGGCAAAGAGCAGATAGGGAGAAGGAGGTGGAGAAAGATGTACACGCTCTCACCTATGTACTGTCCATTGAAATAGCCCTCACAGTCACAGTCCTCTGTAGGGAGGCAAGCAGGGAAAAGAGGGGGTAAGCACAGGGTAAGAGACCTGGAAGAGTTAAGGAGTAAGGGGAGGTGGAAGAGTTATAGAGGGGGCGGGCCGTGGGGCGTTGGAGAGGGCAGGCGGGGCAGACAGGCGGCAGGCAGGCAGGCAGACAGCAGGAGGCGAGAGCGGACGGGCAGCCAAGAGATATCGAAGGAACGCTGTTGGAGGTAACAGCCACTAACGAAGGCTTGATACAGAGATTTGACATTATGAGAGGAGAGGAGAAGAGAGGAGAAAGATGGCTCTCCTTCATCTGGAAAGGAGCCAGCTGTGAGCAGAGTCTCTGTGACCCCACACACACACACACACACACACACACACACACACACACACACACGTACACAAGCCTCGCCTCCCCAAAGATTCACAGCTGAGGTACAAACTGTCTCACAAACTCTTTGAAATCCGCAATTCCAAAACAAAAGAGAAATGTTTACATTTACTCATCTACATCGGAATTCTGTTCTTTCATCAAATCTAATGTGTGACAGTATCCACAGATTTTTAGAAAAATTTGAAAAAACAGGACAAAACAACATTGAAAACAGCAGCTGAAACGGCAGCAGACTAAAAGATAAGGAGGGGACACATAACAAAAGATAATGGAGCCTGAGGATGACGCAAAAGAAAAGAGGAGCTATTGTTATCTTTAACAAGCTCTGCTTGGTTGGGCTGAAGTCTCCAGGGATGCGGTTCTGCCTGCACATCACCTGGTACAAACACACACAAGCTAGGCAAAGAATCTCTATTCTAGTCTGGTGCACTAACAGCAGGAGGGGAGGAATTGAGCTGGAAGCAGCAGAAATCCCCCCCCCCCCCCTCTCTCACACACACACACACACACACACACACACACACACACACACACACACACACACACACACACACACACACACACACACACACACGCTTTGAGGCCTCTATGAACATTTTCCATTGTGTGCTGTGTGTGAGGATGTGACTGTGTTTCTGCACACGTACCCACCTTTATCACATCCTTGGTCATCTGATATAGTTTGCAACAAGGAGAAACGGAGGAGAGCGTAAAACATTAGAGTCGGTAAAACTAAAGGTCATTTTGGTGTGTAGATGGCAGATAAAAAGAATGATATTTGGAAATTTATGAAATGAGGATTTAACATTTGAAGAGATTTATTGCCATCGTCAATGACGTCACAGACAAAGAGGGCCCCTGCTGGGATTTAGGGGAATTAATCAGAGGGTTGGAGGAGCGCGGAGGGAGGCCGAGACAGAAGAGTCCCCGCAGGCTTGCTGCTGCGTGGCGTACTGTGACAGGGCTAGCTGCCACACTGCTAAGCTCTTGTTGTCTCCCCGTGGCTCAGGCCTAATCGGATCGCCTGCAGCTTACGCGCCACGAAGAGCCACCACTCACATTACCCACTCACCTGGCCGTTTACACGCCGCGTCTACAGTATCAAGTGAGAAAGTGAGAAGTGTATTGTATTGTTGAGGCTTTGTTTCTCAGTGGGTGCAGCTTGTAACGCTTTTTGGATGTACTTAAGCTGCTCGCTGGCCAGATGGACCAAACATGAAAGAGATTAATTCATAACTGTGATCCCTCCCTCCGTCTCTGTGCCCCTCCATCTCTCTATCTCTCTCTCATCCCTTTTAAAAACATGCCTACATAGCTGCATGGAGAGGACAGACATTGAATACTAATGCCTCTGAAAATGCCAATTACCAGCACAAAAGTTCAATAAATGTCAATGAAAACATTACTGCATTTATCCAGCGGAGATATCATTGTCCTATAATGACAGTGACCGAGTACATTAGTAGTGAAAGACGAGTTGATACTGAGAGATGCTGCAGGTAGTAAACTGTGATTATGAAATAATGCTGAAGATGCAGTGGAATCCTGGGAAGCAGAAACTTACAGACGGGCTTTTTAGGGGATTTTGGATTCGGAAGTGTGCCCATTTTCGTCCTGTAGGCCAGTCGCCTGGAGAAATGCGCAGCAAACAAAGAGCCAGAGAGGATGGAGGCAGGAGGAGAATCATCAGGTCAGAAATACACAGTAAGCAAAAGGTGAGGAGGGAATGTCAAAGAGGTGGAACAGAAGATTTAAACATGATAGAGAGAGGGAAATAAAACACTTATAGACAGATTATGAGACAACGGGCCCCTGGGAACAAACTGGGCTGCCACCCCTCCTACATAAGAAGAAGACACCCAAACAGAGAGAGACACAAAACCACTACAAACAACACGGCCTCCTTGTGGTTGTTGTAGGTCTCTTTGTCTTATTTTTGTGTCTCTTTGTGGTTGGTTTATGTCTCAACATCTTTATGTGGTCTCTGTGGTGCTTTTGCGTCTCATTGTTGTCGCCTCTATCGATCTCTTCGAGGTCTTTTTATGTCTCTTTGTGGTTGTGTAAGGTCTCTTCGTCTTCTTTTGTGTCTGTGGTATTTTGTGTTTCTTTGGCGTCATTTCGATCTATTTGTGATCTTTTTACATCTCTTTATGGTAATTTTGTGTCACTTTGAGGTAGTTTTGATTCTCTCTGTAGTGGTTTCACATCTCTTTGTAGCCGTTTGATTGACTTTATAAAAAAAAAATATAGAAACAGCGACTTCAAGCTCGGTGCACGGCAGGCCCTTTCCGTAATCCACAACATATTGTGAGTAAGCAGACGTGAGCTTATGCTACGTTTGTTAAGTCATAGCGATGCATTTAAAAGATGTTTTTTTCCATTCATCACTGTTTTAACCCACAGTGCAGCAGGAACCCACAGCATCAGCAGAAATGAAGTGTTATATCATCCTGAACATTTGTTTAACCTACAAAACACATCATGTAGGCTTTTCAGAGCTCAGATACCCCTCAGCCATGCGTCTTTCTCTGTGTTTAAGCTGTGGTTATTAATCCAACAGACGCTGCAGTGTTTGGCAGGAATCTCCCGGCCAGCTGAGATCATCCTACTGACAGATTATGACACTAACAGTATCAGCATGCGCCTATTCAAGGCTGCGTTTCGATTTATTTTTTTCCACGCTGCTTTGATGCTCCATCTAATCAAAGTTGACCCTTCAAAGTGGAACACACAAATGTGGATTTGACAGATTACAAATAGCTGGATAAAATAAATATGGGTGAACAGTACAGTGCTGGCACTTATCAGGTTACACCACAGGTTTTTCAGATACATGATGTGACACCCGTCTCCCCCTGGGTGCTTTTACCTCTCCTGGAACAGTTTGGATGGGATGAGTCCGGCCCGCAGGTTGCTGTCTCCCACACGCTTGGCCTGCCACCAAGTGTGGTCGTCTTGGGTCACGACCTGCAGGATGTCTCCCCGCTTGAATGGAAGTCCCGCTTCTTGGCAAGGCGTCGCCTTGTCTTCCAACGGGATGTAGTCAAACAAGGCTCTCATGTACACCTGGAATCAAAAACAAGAACTACATATTTAGATATTTACCATTGTAAATAAACAGGGACAAAACTTTTAACAGGAAAAACATTTTAATCAGCGTTTTACGTCATTTAAGGAATAATTAATCTGGAATACCACAGCAAAAATGACAAAAATAAGACTAAAATTACTCTATTTTTTTCCTTCAAACTATCTTCAGACTGTTTCCAATCAGCTACAGTTTCACTGAGCACGCTCAGTCTCTCATGCTTCATCTTACCTTGCTGTCCTTCAGTCGGTCCTCTTCTTTAATGGCAGGGATTATCTTTAGAGTGATGGAGCCCTGGGATTGGGACTAGATCACAAATAGACAGAGGAAGTAGGGGAGAGAGGAGTGTGACTGCAGCCTTAAATTAAAGACAAACACTCACTTCTCTTCACTCAAAAGGCTCTCTGAGGTAGATCTTACTGGACTATCAGTGCAACCTGTTTATAAATAAATAAAAGATGGACAGAACATTTTAGCTGATGAATCACCTCTACCGGGATCCCTAAAGACTTCAGATCCTAAAGAGTTTGTAGTTTACCCACCACTAAATTTAGCACTGCTTCTGTCTGGGGCAAATACATACAGGGAACCTGAATAAGCAAAACATGGCCAGAGCCTTTTCTGTCTCTTCTACTAAAGAAACACACAAATCAACATATTTAACTTGGCTCAGTTAAAAACACTGGATCATAGCAAATAGTATAGAACTGGTGTATTAAGTTATGGTTCTTTAAAGAGATTTTTTGTTGGGTGCGAAAAGTGATTTTCTAAATATGTCATTGACCATTTATTTATGTTTGGATGCCTCATGGGGATCAGTGACTTGAGATTCCATTGCAATAAATCTAAAAAAGTAGGAGCACGTTTCTACATGCTGATCTACAGTATTTAAGAAAGTCATACTTCAACTGTTTGGTATAACAGTCAATAAAATATTTTTTTTTTCAAAAGTTGGGAATCATTGCAACCAGTCATAAATGAGCACAAACATTTAAGGCTGATGTGTCCAGCAGCATATGAAATTAGCTGTGGACAGACAGACAGATGCACACACGGACGTATGCATGATCTCCCGACTGGCTTATGTCAGATAATTACAAATATGTGTTACTTTATATATACACAATTGCTTAAAAGTACAAATGATAGAATAAATTGAAAAAAAAAACATTTCATGATATCATTACAAAATTATTGACTACAAAAAAGAAAAATATATATACGTATATACGTTCATAATGCAGTCGACAACTTGAGCACAACACTGAGAACATGGGATCATTCAACTGAAAATCATGATAAGTCAGGAAATACATTTTTGTACCCAGTCTTACATTATTTTTACGAGTATTTCTATGTTGTAAATCTATACCAGTATTTCTCTAACTATACAGCAGAACTGTCCGTCTGTCTGTCTTACCAGCAGCTGACTGATCTCATCAGGCCTCTTCTGGATCACAGAGACTCCATTGACCTCCCTGAGTTCATCTCCTACATGGACCAAACCTGTGAGGACGAGTGGGCAAAAACATCAATGACAATCAAAGCGTACACACTGGGTCTTTGGGGTATTTGATTCACATCTTAACATCAGTATTGTTGTCAGATCTACAGATACGAGTCACGTCTATCATCAGCTGGGATCTCATTAGCTGCAGCCACAACAATGAAATAAAAGGATGAGAGCAGTACGATCAATACTTTCCCCTCAGGACAGAGACGCACATATAGCAGACACACTATTGAGTAATCATATAACGTATGATATATATAACGTATATAATGTATGCATTTACAAAGAGACCTGAGGCTAATTCTGAAATCTCTCTAAGGTTTCTGTCTATACACTGACAAGAACTTTTTCCATCACTTGATGCAACAAGAAAACACAGCATGACATTAATGATTGGTTTACTTTCCCAGCATGCATGTTTCCTATGCCGACACACGCACACATACACCTGCATGTGGCTGATATTTCCATGGTAACGCTCATGAAAGAATCTTTGCTGAGTATCTATCATGAGATTGATTCTCTAGGGAGTTGTGGTGAGCTTTAGGTTTCCGCAACAACCGCACTATCCCTCTCATTTTTCTCCCCCTGCTGCTGCTGCATCTCTATCACTGTGGCTTTGTGGCATCTCACTCATCACAGTATCAGGTTTGATCTGTTGTTCCTTACATACATGCATATTTGCTTATTCTGTTTGTGAAACAGTGTCACCAATTTTCACTGGTTGCAAGAACACAAATGCCATCAAAGTGCAGTAAACATCAGGAGCCTCCTGAGGCGTCATGTAGCTCAGTTTCCTGGGAGCTGTGCTACATTACTGCAAAGTTCTGGCTGTCTTCCATGCAGGAACCTTTCTGCATGTCATCCATGAGTCTTTCCTATTTCATGAACTATTCAGCAATGGCAAAAATGTCCAGCAACAAATTGGACTCATGACCTCATTATTTATAAAATGGATGGCTACAGCCCTGAACGGCAGCAGTTCAATCACATTTTTTTCTGCTCAGATTATTACTATAGTTTCACTGCCCTTCATCAGTGTACCACCACAAGGTTGGGAACTGCAGATACTTGTAGTCTAGTAGTCTGACACGGCTTGTAGAAAGCCCAGGGTGACAAAAGAAGAAGAAGAAGCACAATTTACCGCTTCGGTCAGCTGCACCTCCTCTCATGATTCGAGCCACGATCACCACCCCAGTGGCTTCATCCCGCCTGATGGTGGCTCCCTGGAGTACAGACAGTTAATACAAGATCATTAACTGAAAAGAACAAAAGGTCTCAGTCCTATAATCTCTTCCTCTTTCATATAGTGAAGGCTCTTATGTTCTCCACTCTCATCCTTCACAACTCACCAGAGGCTCCTTGTTCTTCACTAGCCTGACAATCTTTACCGACTCTTCCTCCAGCTCATCCTCAAAGTCATCTGGCAGCGGCGGCAGCACGGGATCAAAGTTCTTCTGTGCCACGGTGTCGTGCACCGAGAGAACGGCCTGATGGGACAGAAAACAGATGCGCTGAAAATTCAGTGCTGATGTTGAGCTGACCGTCTACCAGCTTCAGAGATGAATTTCAGCGCAAATAAAATGTCTGACAGGAAAATTGGCCAAATGAATAAACACTGGTGCTTCATCTCCTCATGATTATACTATTTTAGGACCAAAAACAAAAGTCTAAGGGTTTTTACCTTGAGATGTGGTGACGTCAGCAGGTGCAGCAGCTCTTTTTCCTCGGTGCTCATTGGTCCGCTCTGCAGCTCCTCTGCCACCTGCCAGTCACAAAACACACATGAGCCCTGACCTAGTACGAACTAATGCATGTGTATACCAGTAATGCAGGCTGCATTTTACTGTAGAATAAATGCATAGATGCAGTCGGATACACAACAGACATGCACACAGAGGAAGATAAGGAGCGAGCAGCTAAGGTCAGCAGTTTCCCCGCTGATAACTGGTGAGCAGCAGGATATGGAGTTTCATTAGAAGAGCATTTGGGATGATTCAGCACTTTGAGAACATTAAAATTCACTTTTGATACCTGCATTGCTTCTCTGTCGGAGCTAACTCATTGTTATTGACTGCTGTGCCCAAGTGGAAAAGTAATTTAGGGTGTGTGTGTGTGTGTGTGTGTGTGTGTGTGTGTGTGTGTGTGTGTGTGTGTGTGTGTGTGTGTGTGTGTGTGTGAGAGAGATGAACTTACATCTTCTGCCAGAGAAGAGGCACTGTGGAGGACGGGTGTTGGACTCTGTCTCTCATACTGTCTCAACTTCTCGTGAATCTGTAACACAAGCACATGTGGTTTATTAGAGAAGAGGGAATGGACAGGACAAGCTGAAGGTTAGAGAGGCCTCCTGGAGTTTTCTTGTAAACAAACAAAAGTGATGCTTACATTCAGTGTTACTCATCAAAATGCACTGTGTGAATCCCTGAGGTCTAACACATCCTGCATTGTCTACATCCATGTTTACTAGCTAGCAGTCTTCATCCCTGTAGCACTGCTACAGTTGTGGTCAAAAGTTTACATACACTTGTAAAGAACATAATGTCATGGCTCTCTTGAGTTTCCCCGTTATTTCTACAACTCTGATTTTTCTCTGATAGAGTGATTGGAACAGATACTTCTTTGTCACAAAAAACATTCATGAAGTTTGGTTCTTTCATGACTTTATTATGGGTTAACAGAAAAAGTGATCAAATCTGCTGGGTCAAAAATATACATACAGCAGTGGTAATATTTGGTTACATGTCCCTTGGCCATTTTCACTTCAATTAGGCGCTTTTGGTAGCCATCCACAAGCTTCTGGCAAGCTTCTCGTTGAATCTTTGACCACTCCTCTTGACAGAATTGGTGCAGTTCAGTTAAATTTGATGGCTTTCTGACATGGACTTGTTTGTTCAGCATTGTCCACATGTTCTCAATGGGATTTTAAGTCAGGACTTTGGGAAGGCCATTCTAAAACCCTAATTCTAGCCTGATTTAGCCATTCCATTACCACTTTTGATGTGTGTTTGGGGTCATTGTCCTGTTGGAACACCCAACTGCGCCCAAGACCCAACCTTCGGGCTGATGATTTTAGGTTATCTTGAAGAATTTGAAGGTAATCCTCCTTCTTCATTATCCCATTTACTCTCTGTAAAGCACCAGTTCCATTGGCAGCAAAACAGCCCCACAGCATAATACTACCACCACCGTGCTTGACGGTAGGCATGGTGTTCTTTGGGGTTAAAGGCCTCACCTTTTCTCCTCCAAACATATTGCTGGGCATTGTGGCCAAACAGCTCGATTTTTGTTTCGTCTGACCACAGAACTTTCCTCCAGAAGGTCTTATCTTTGTCCATGTGATCAGCAGCAAACTTCAGTCGAGCCTTAAGGTGCTGCTTTTGGAGCAAGGGCTTCCTTCTTGCACGGCAGCCTCTCAGTCCATGGAGATGCAAAACACGCTTGACTGTGGACACTGACACCTGTGTTCCAGCAGCTTCTAATTCTTGGCAGATCTGCTTTTTGGTGGTTCTCGGTTGACTCTTCACCCTCCTGACCAATTTTCTCTCAGCAGCAGGTGATAGCTTGCGTTTTCTTCCTGATCGTGGCAGTGACAAAACAGTGCCATGCACTTTATACTTAGAAACAATTGTTTGCACTGTTGCTCTTGGGACCTGCAGCTGCTTTGAAATGGCTCCAAGTGACTTTCCTGACTTGTTCAAGTCAATGATTCGCTTTTTCAGATCCATGCTGAGCTCCTTTGACTTTCCCATTGTAGCGTTTGTGGGCGTTTGTATCCAATGAGCCCTATTTAAATGGCCTCAGAGAAGTCACCAACTGTAGTCACTCATAATCACTCACAAGAAGTTAAGAGGCCATGCTATGAAGCTCATTTCATTGACACAACTTTCTAAGTCACCAAAATTGCTAATTCATGTTGCTGTATGTATATTTTTGACCCAGCAGATTTTGTCACTTTTTCTGTTAACCCATAATAAAGTCATGAAAGAACCAAACTTCATGAATGTTTTTTGTGACAAAGAAGTATCTGTTCCAATCACTCTATCAGAGAAAAATCAGAGTTGTAGAAATAACTGTAAACTCAAGAGAGCCATGACATTATGTTCTTTACAAGTGTATGTAAACTTTTGACCACAACTGTACCTGTCTTGGTGCCTTAACACCATCTACAGATCAGTAGAATATATAAATCCATTGGCAGGAATGTGCGTCCTCGTGTAAGAGACAAACAAAACAGGGACCAGCGCATAAAAAACTGCTTTATAGCTCATCCAAAATTATACCATAGGCATAAAAACTGCTGTTTTTTGTGCATTAAAAAAAGAGTTAATGTCTCCATTAAAACTGCACAATCCTTGAAATGTATTACTATGAAGTTTTAAAATTTTCTCTGACAGTCATGGGATACATGTGTCCTATTTTAATTTGTTATATAGACTGTAGTTCATGAGAAAATACGAATAATGTTATCAAATCTAACAATCCTTTCAAAAATGTTGAGATCTGCACCAAGAACTAAATGTACTCATTGGGCTACCTTTCTACCAATATCACTAAAATCATCCTTTTTTTTTTTTAAGATATCTCACTTACTGAATGCAAGGGAAATAATCAGAGAGGACACAGACATACCTCTTTGGTAGAAAGTTCCATTGTCTATATTATCTTAAACTAATGACGACTACATTTTCACTCAAATCTGCCTGCACAGTAAATGAATTCCTACCATAAAGCCTTCTAGGGAACTTGTATTACCAAAAGGTTGCTCTTGTTACAGTATCTTGCATTATCATATAGTTGCCTACCCCTTAAAAACAAAATTCCATTGGTCTTCCTTTCTCATGCGTAAGAGAACTTGTGTTTACAATTTCCTCGAAGCAGTGAGATGTTGATGGAGCGCCAACAAATGTCTTACAGGAGGTTGTGGTAGCTGCACGGTTGGGTCAGCAGAGATTCTACTGTTTGCATTGAGCCGACCAAGTATCCACAATCTTTTCCCTAACAATAAACAAGTACTGTAGTTTTAGCTGCCTAAACTTTACCACACCCAAATTATAGCAGAGGCAGCTCAGACAACAAAAAATCAAAACAGTGAATCATTTTCAAATTAAGTTATTGAACAAAATAGGAAGATTTAAAAGAATAATTGAATCCACTCTTCCTCTCTCAAAGAAACTTTTTTTGGAGCACATTGTTAAATCATGTACTGTACATACATTCAGTGGTACGTTGCTGCATATTACATCTACATGTAAATAACTTGTAGAATCAGACTTAGATGGATTATGATCCATTCCTCACCTTCATGAGATATCCCAAACTCCGCTCACTGAAGACATCTTTCAGGAAGACCATGTCCTCTTTGTGATTGGCATCGGGCCGTAGCTGAGAGGTCAGCAGGGCCAACGTTTCATGTAGCCCTACAGTGGAAAGGTATAAGAAAAACCCAGCATGTAAATGAACATGAACAGATGGAGCACAGCGAGCTTCAAGCAGTATGGGACACTATGTGTTGAGCATCTGTGCCAACTCATCTCACCCGCTCCTGCTGTGAGGACCGGCATGGCTTCTTTCATGGGTCAGTGAGGTGAGGAGGGGAGGAAACCTGGAAGGGGGGGGGGGGGGGTTATTGTAATTATAATCAACATTCCATACAGATACTTTCAGTTTCTGAGAGGATATTCTCACAAATAGCAAAAAGCAAAATAATAAAAAGGTAATGGTGTTTTTGTGCAGTATTTATAGCCATTTATCATCTCCTTGTAGGCTTCATGTTGTACATCCAAGCTGCATTTTCCCATTTTGCAGTGCAGTTACCTCATCTGTGAACATGCAGGTGCGTATGTGCAAGTCGGCTTGCATTATAGAGCCGTACAAGTAAGAAAAACAGCCCCTGCTGGTACTATTAATCACACTGACTCTCACCAGGCCCTGTGTGTTTGTGTGTAACAGAGCAGGAGAACAGGATCATCTGGCACAAACAGTATTCTATAATATAGTACAGTCTATAGTTGCATACTCAGAAAATTGTTAGCTCTCCATAAAGGACTAAATTAATTTTTTGCAGTATATACTGTACAATAACTTTCTTTATATATCTATATTCATAAGCTGACAGATCTACACTGCTACAGTCGGCTGAAGTACCGCACAGACTGCTGGATTATTGCAGCCCCTACAGATCAATATCCTTGTCACTCCACTCAATATTCTCCATACTTCCTGCCACTAGAAACACAAGTCAATAACATAAACCACAGACTCCAACATATCGCACTATGATCCGATAACAAAACAACCGGAAAATGCAGTAAAACCAAAACAACACAACAAAGCTGCAATAAAGAGTATTAGCATGTTTGAATGAGTTGTGTTAAACATCAACAATAGACGGTATGGGGTTCCAAAAATGTGGAGGCAAGGTTGTGAAAATATGGACAGAAATTGTATTTTATCCAGACTGTTTAGAAAAGAAGCTTAACCTGACAGTAGTGTGCTTGTCTGCTTTGTATGTGTAAAATAAACATAAGCTTTAAAAGTGAGGTATTCGGTACATTGGTGTTCATGTTACTGTGTCCGTCACCTTATGGACGCCTGCCAAGATGAGGCATCTTGTCTTGGTGTGTTACCTTGCACAGAGACTGTAGCGCTTATATCAATAATAATTTTTACAAATCTGTGAATTGTCAGTGTTTAGTGATCACTCTTTGAGCAGTTATTGCAGGAACATATCAAATCAATCTAGAAACACTGACTGATTGATACAGAAAGAAACACGAAAGCTAACAACCAACTATAGCCTATAATTATTTTTACTTTTTTCATAATCTGAAGACAGAGGAGAGAAACAAAACTCATGCACCAACGCAATATTGAATTGACTTGTGAAATGGTAAAATAGCGTGCTAACCAGTGCTTATTATTTCAGACTATAAGCTAATGTGCAGACTGGAGAAACAGGTGTATATCAGAGGGGTAAAAGCAGCTTGCAGACAGCAACATGAAGGAACTAAGTTCAAATACAAGACCAGATGGCCGGGACAGGAACAAGGCTGGAAACAACTGACAAAGAATATCCAGTTCATTGTGAAGCAGCTGTGCAGGCAGATGATTTGGTCAGGTGGTATGCAGACTCTGCAGTGGCAGGTAGAGGACAGTTGAGGAATAGCAGGTCTGGGATTAGAAATGCAGACAAACTAAACACTCAGGGGAACAGGAGTTAGAAGAGGAAGACAAAGCAGATGAAGATTGAGTTTCCCAAACAGTCCATCAAGATAAGTGACTGGCACTGGGGTGGGAATCTTCCCAGATGAGTGGGAGGAAGGAAGGAGTTCCTATACATTGCAACTTCAAGGCAAACAGTTGTTCGCTTATGTATTTCTATGAGCTTGTTCATGAAGAACACAGTACAGCACCCTAAATTGTATTTTACTGTTTCTATAATGCAAGATTGCAATTTTTTCCCTCCTCCTAAAGCATTTCTAAAGTATATCCTTGTGCTTGGATGGTAAATATTCAGAATATGATTAACCGCACCACAGACAAACCGAGACAGCAATGAGTTCATGAATAATGAACAGAGAGGATATTAGAGAGCCAGATAGAGGGATGAGGAAAAGATGAGGAGGGAGGCAGCTCTTATTTTATTCTTTGTTCCGTCAGGAGAATCAGTGGGAACAACACACAAGAGAGTCTCTTTATTCTCAAGTGTGTCAGCTGGGATTTTCTCCATATAACATCACTATTTTTAACTCAGAGGAAGAAAAAAACATCATTATCAATATACTGTAGTTTCACTGGTAAAGTGCTTCACTCGGTATATCAATTTTCACTGTTCACTGATGGATTTGTGTCACCCACAACAATCTTCAGCAAAAAAAAAACGTCCTTTATAAATAAGGATTCACATTAGTCATCCTTATTTGTAGTAAAAAAAGAATGTCAACGTGTTCCTAAACAGAACACGTTGACATTATTGTTAATATTTGTTTTTATTAAAAGGAAGTAAACTGCAAATAAATCTCCATAAATCTGTGTCTAATGAATCCAGTGATGGTTGTCTGTACATCCAAAGGTACATTGCAACCAGGAAGAACTAATAGCTACTACAGCATACTTTAAATGGGGCCAAAATGTCAACAAATTTAGGCTCATAAAAACAACAATGTTGTAGCCCACGGCATAACTTACTGAATCCATGGCAACAGTACGCAGTAATAATGTACTCTAATCTATAGTTAGGTCCTCAAATAACTAATAAACTCTTGGACTATATAGGGTTACGACATCTTGATGCCTGACTCTGAAAAGGACCGTGAGGACTGGGCAGAGCCTGACCCTGTGATGACTTAAGAGGACAACCCTCTCTGACCCACAAACACTTTCCAAAATCAAGGCTGGTAACATGGCTAGAGAATCTCCCTTTGATGTGGATTTCTAATATCATTATTTTCACCATTATTTTCATCATCCACTTCTTTTCTACTTCCACCAATAATAAAACAATCAAAAGGTTGTGGTTCATTACACCTCCCTCTGCAGCAGCCGAGTGAGTTAAGAGTCGTGGGAGGATGACATCATCCTCTGAGCTGCTTTTACATCT
Source organism: Cebidichthys violaceus (assembly GCF_023349555.1). Taxonomy (NCBI): domain Eukaryota; kingdom Metazoa; phylum Chordata; class Actinopteri; order Perciformes; family Stichaeidae; genus Cebidichthys; species Cebidichthys violaceus. The sequence goes on along the minus strand of NW_027176406.1, from coordinate 4,127,825 downwards.
ACCTGGTGAGGTCTTCAGAGAGAGGCATTGTGTGAGCACCTCTAAGTGGCACCCATGGGGGGGTTAGGTTTAAAAGGAATAAGGGAATGGATTGAGGTAGTAGTGAGTTTGACTCATTGAGGAACAAACGTCAATTTAATTTATGCTTGAAGTTTTCAAATTAAAAAAATCTGCATTGATTTTCCAAAGTTGCAATTTGATGAATGCCTGTATCTAGACACATCATATAAAACTGTATAAAACCTCTCGCAGCAGCCTTTGCACCAAACACTGATTACATAGTGACCATTGTGCTCTCAGCCACAACTTGGACTATAAATTAACAGTTAGTTTCAGGAAACATATTGGGAGTCAGTCATGAGACAGGAGTAGATCGTACAAACAATGCCAAAGCAAAATGGATAATGAAAATTGCACGGCACAACACAGCTAATGGGATATGATAGTTTTCTTCATTTTGGATTCTCCAGTTGTCCGTTCCGATAAAAGTCAGCACTGAAAAGACGGTTTGTAAGTAATCAGAAATGCAAATTTATGTGCCAAAGTTCACCAAAGTTGAAATACACATGAAAGCTCCAGATAGATTCACAAACAAACTCTGTTGAAATAAAAAGCATTGATATTACACATCAAAGTCTGTTTACAGGTCCTGGGGAGTACCACTGCATAACAAAAAGGTATAAAGCCTTTTGTGGCTGATATATATTAGTTTAAAAATATAATAAATCTAGAGAAGTGGAGTTCTGTACCTTTGTATCTCGCCACTCATCTCTGCTACATTAGCCGCTACTAGCATAGCACATCCAAATCTCCGACATATTTGTCGCCGGTAGAATTGAATTATGGGTCATGTAGCTTCCAGGTTTTAACAAGGAAGAAGAATGCATGGAGAGAAAAAAAGAAAAGACCTCTGATTCTGCTGTGATGACTCTGATCCTTTGTTTTAAACTGTCCATCATGAGTCCAATAATATTACAGGAGTGCAATGCTAAGTCTGTACCCTTTTATTTTGGACTGAAATGTTGCGATTATAAATGCTGGTATGTCCTGTGTGCTTGATTAGCGACAGCTCTCTCTCACTGCCCCTTTAAAACTATGAACAGATGCCCCTGGCTCACACAGGCCTTCAGAAAGCACCATCTCACATCACTGCAAAAACCTGACTACAAACATCAAAACGTCAGTGATCCAAAAATAGACTCAAACATGCTTTTTGCATTGCATCCCAGCAAAACAAATGACATTTTCAGTTCAAATCTAGTTAAGAGCTTAGCTGCAGCTCACACAAACATGATGGAGCCCCGGTGAGGTCAGAAGAAGTCAGCTGATCAGATAACAGCCTTCGTCATATAACCTTCATCTAGACACATTAAGCTCAAAATGCAGACGGATCAGCAGTTAGTACCACTGCCACTATATTATCGACATTATCCTGTGTTAAATAAGATATTTGTAAACCACTGAATGCTTATTCTTAGTGTTGGTCATCCACATGTGATCCCCCCCCCCCAGTTTTTGTGTCTCTGTTTCATCTTTTTATTTGTCACACAAGCTTGTTTCTCCTGCTTTTCAGTCACAGGCCCTGGAGGTGGTGTGACGTCAGCAGGTTCAGCAGGGTATAAGTCGGCCCTCACAGCGATAAACACACTGCCAAGAGTTTCATCAGGTCTCTTAAAGTCTCTCTGATGCCTCATCCAGTAAGACCTGAACCGTAAGAGCTTCTGAAGATACTACAGAGTAGCCACTGCTGTATACTGACACTGAGCAAGTGTGTGGGTTTTCCTCTTTCCTCAAAGAATTGTGTTGGCTCTAGGATGGCAACTGATGATTCTTCTCATCATTAATTTGTGCAATTAAAAATAATAATCTAATATGCAAAATAACGTCAGAAAATCATGGAAAATGTCAAAAATTTGTAAGATATTCAATTTAAAATATATACAATACAAAAACAGAGAAAATAGCAATAGGTTCTGCTCCTGCTGCCATTTCATTTTTAATTTCATGTAAAAATGTGACAGGTTGAGGATATACAAAATAAGTTTTTTGTATCTATAGTTTTTAAGGGAGGAGGTTTGGATGGATAAGTGTAAAGGAGGCTGCGGTTCACATCTACTAATATATTTACCTATAAAGCAAAAAGTTTATTCTTCGCATATAGAACTGCTCATCTGGTCTACGTTACACTTAGCAGGTGTAATACTGGAGGTGCTTAGTGGAATTTGGTGCAATTTGGAAACGCAACACATTCAACATGAATAAACTTTGAAAAACACACCATCAGCACTCGGCGGCTCGTTGAAAGCAGGCCCTGTAACGGCTCTCAAACCTCCGAAAACAAAATTTCAAAATAGGCTTTATTTGGATAAACTGAACACTTATTGAGAATCTTAACTGTTACTTACAAGCACGTCAGGTAAATGTAAATGTTTTCCTCTGAAATAGAAGTATAGGCCTACAACGAAATACCGCACAACAAAAGTCCTGCATTCAAATGTTTACTTGAAGTGCAGAGTAGAAGAGAGGCCTTATTGGCACACTGTATCTAAATTGACAATACGTCTGTTCAAGGGGCAGCTTTCACAATGCTAGATGGTTAAATTATTAATAATTAATTATATATTTGTGGATAAAATATGAATCTGCTGTGTAAATGTATTAGTACAATGTTTTCCTATGAAGTAGAAGTACACAGTAAGTAGTATACAGCTGAGTTGCATATTTTGTAAGTGCTTTGGGAGCCTTTTGTAAGTTATTTCGGGACACAATGACTTAGAATAGTAAAACAATTCAATATGTTTTATATCTAAACACAGTAATACATCTATAGCTGTTGGGGCTATAGATGTTGGGGGTCACTTGGCCTACCTTTTCCAACGGCTGGGTTTAAATGACTACTTCGCTAAGGGGACGATCATGATCATGCTTTAAAAAATAAAAAAATGTTGTCTGTTGGTTTGAAACAGGAAACAAACAGCAAACTCCTGTGTTAAAGTCAAACATTTTGTTTTGGCTCTATTATCCTCCTTTCCTCCCATTATAACCACTACAGCTGCTTGAGGTTTCAGTGACCCGACTGATGCGGTCATTCTTCTTGGGAGGACCATCTCCATTGTTTATGTGCTGCTAGAATATGCCTCAGCCCTCTATGTATATCTAAAAGATGTTTCAACACAAAATGTGCCATCTGCCGTGACTATTGTGTGCCGCCCATGAGGTTATAGGGATCATGAGAAACACCCTCTCAATCGTCATTGCTCTTTATGAAAATTCATCATCTACAATGCTGTGAAAATGCCTTGGCATCGAGACGCTAAAACAACAAATGCTCGGTCAAGCTGTTCTAAGCAGGCTGTCTTTCAGAGACTATTTCACTTTGCCAGATGACGAGGGTCTACACTGCTCCTGTCTGAGCGACATGTTTTTACAATATGGTGGAGGACATTATTTCTGTATCAGTCACCAAACGGCGAAGATTTTAACCGAGGACTGATGCCAGGAGCAGAAGGAATATTTAGCACTGCAGCCTCTTGTAGTAAAGCATTTCTCACATGCATGTACTGACACAACACAGGCACATTAACACACACACACTGGTGGACAGTATATCTACATACATGTCCACACACACACACACACACACACACACACACACACACACTCACAGTTCAGAGTGACAACATCTCGGTCAGTACAAGATCGAGCACCTTGGCTGGACTCCTCTCCAGGTCGAGATTGAACACCGCTCACACGCAGCTAATCCACTGCCCTGACAATAATGGGAGGAAACACTAAGCATGTTTGGCCAGCATCCAACATTCACACACACACACACACACACACACACACACACACACACACACACACACACACACATTTCCCAGACTCACACCGTCACCAAATGCAACAACAAAACCATCATATAATCTCAAAGGGTGTGGTCCAACAAAAACTTATATCATCTCCAACATGGAGGTAAGACTACAGATGTTGACAGCTGACACGCTCCTGTGCTGTCACTCAAATGCTATACAGCCCCCCTCCCCGATCCCCAGACACCCACCCACTAACAGCAAAGCCCAGGCAGATGTTTATTTCCCTCTGTTTCACCTCCTCTCTGTTTTTCTTTCTATTCCTACTTCCTCCTGTCTGTAGAGCATAATGCCGGCCCTCCCTCCCTCCCTCCCTCCCTCCCTCTCTCTCCTCCATCTCTCCGCAGTGCTACAGCACTCTGATCTCCCTACATACAGCATGCCGTTGGCTGGCAGACGGAGGATGAAATGGAAAATACACACTGAATAGCAGCGAATCAGACACCTCGTGTTCACACTGGAAACAAAGGCATTAAACAGACAATTGTGGCTAACTTACCTTCTCTTCTCTCTGTATCTCCTCCTCTCTCTCTCTCTCTCTCTCTCTCTCTCTCTCTCTCTCTCTCTCTCTCAGTGTTTGTGTCCCTCCTGACTGCAGCCACACTGTTTCTCTCGCTCTGATTCCTCCTCCTCCTTCCTTCTTCCTCCTCCTCTGTGCTGCTGCTCTCACAAACCTGCTGCCGCTGAGTGTCCGCCTCTTTCCCTCTCTTTCTCCCTCTCTCAGCCCCTCCCCTAACCACCCTCCTCCATGTACTGTACATCGCTGATGCTCTCGCTGGCCACATCAGTGGATTTAGGATGCTATAGAAGAGCTGAGATTTTGTATCCTGCTGCCTATAAGATGCTGTAGCACCAGATTGTGCATCTCATGTATTAAAAACCTAGAGCAGAGATTCTCAATGTTTTTTCAGCAATGGACTCCTAATATAACGGGGACCCCCACATGTATGTCGCTTGGACTAATTTCAGTAAAATTGTTTACACTATGTTGAAGAACAACACAAGTGAAATGTATTAGAAATTATTAGACATGTATTAAAAATATTTGCAGAGTCCTAACCTATGAATTATAGATTTAAAAATTGAAATATTATTAACCGAATTATGAAGCTAGATGGACATAGTATCATTTAACATCACTTACAGCAGTTTATAAAGCATTTCCAGAATCCACAATCTGCATCACACAATAGGAAATCTTTTTTAGGGCCTGAGCACCGACGAAGTCGGAGTGGAGGACCTATTGCTGTTCTAATGTTTTTTTCTTTTCATCATCGTACGTCTTTGAGCACGAAAACAAGGTGCTTGGGCTACTGTTCAACTCTTGAAATTTGGCGCATGTGGCAGTTGTGGAGAAAATAGCCATCTGATATGGGTGTCGAGCTGCCGTGTGACAAATTGTCTCGATAGCGCCCCCTTTTGAGTAGCCCTAACATTGCGTTTCACCTAGCTGCATGAAATTTGGTACGCATATGTAACATGATGGGACGTACAAAAAAGCCTCTTAGAAGGTATGGCCTAAACCCAACAGGAAGTCAATAATTTTTAATTGTATGACATTTTGGCCATTTTAAGGCGCCATACTTTAACGAACTCCTCCTAGAGATTTAACCAGATTAACTACAAATTTGGTCAGTATGCTCTTGAGACCTTTGCATTTAAAAGTATCAAAAGATCAAAAAGGCGTATCCGTGGCGTGGCGGCAAAAAACCCCACCATTCGCCACGAAACAGGAAGTTGTTGTAACTCGGCCGTACATTGTCTAATCTTCTCCAAATTTCTCATCTGTCATAACATCCTGACCCTGAAGACATCTATATGACAATTTAGAATCATAGTAATAGTGCCACCTAGTGGCAACAGGAAGTTACAGGTTGTGTATTTTTACATCATCCTCCTCAAAGATTAATCAGATCACTCTCAAATTTTGTCAGAACAAATATTTTTCAAACGCATTCTGCCGGAAACATTAGCAGAAGGTTAGGAAAACAACCTCCCATAAACATTAGCGGAAGGTTAGAAAAATAGACTCGAAGGTAAGTAAAATAACCTCCATGGAACATTAGCGGAAGGTTGGTAAAATAACCTCCAACAAAGTCGAAGCGAAGGACCTATTTTTTTAATGCAGGGGTATTTAATTCAAATTCAACGAGGTCCATTTAGAGAGAATTTCCTCATGCAAAGGTCCATAACATCATAATAAAGTTTAATTTGCGCTACGATTTATCCCCATATCTTTGGAAGAAGCCTAGCAGTTGTATTAATGTCTGTATGTAGTCAACAACTGACTGTCAAATCAAATGAAGAAAGTTCAATTGAAGAACAATAATATTTATTGTCAGTTTTGTAATTTGAACTGGATGAATTATAAATAATACATATGCTAATAATAATTAAATGTTCTTCTCATGTCCCGTTTCCCCCGTGTGTGTAAATCTCAATCGAGTTGGGAAGCTCATCGGAATACACATATTTGATTGGCTGAGAAGCATCACGTGAGAGGATTTATAACGCATGTAATTGGTCGATGCGTTTCCTTGATCGCTAAACGAGTGGCGTAAAGGCTGGAAAAGCTTCTTTGTCACAAAAAACATTCATGAAGTTTGGTTCTTTCATGACTTTATTATGGGTTAACAGAAAAAGTGATCAAATCTGCTGGGTCAAAAATATACATACAGCAGTGCTAATATTTGGTTACATGTCCCTTGGCCATTTTCACTTCAATTAGGCGCTTTTGGTAGCCATCCACAAGCTTCTGGCAAGCTTCTCGTTGAATCTTTGACCACTCCTCTTGACAGAATTGTTGCAGTTCAGTTAAATTTGATGGCTTTCTGACATGGACTTGTTTCTTCAGCATTGTCCACATGTTCTCAATGGGATTTAAGTCAGGACTTTGGGAAGGCCATTCTAAAACCCTAATTCTAGCCTGATTTAGCCATTCCATTATCACTTTTGATGTGCGTTTGGGGTCATTGTCCTGTCGGAACACCCAACTGCGCCCAAGACCCAACCTTCGGGCTGATGATTTTAGGTTATCTTGAAGAATTTGAAGGTAATCCTCCTTCTTCATTATCCCATTTACTCTCTGTAAAGCACCAGTTCCATTGGCAGCAAAACAGCCCCACAGCATAATACTACCACCACCGTGCTTGACGGTAGGCATGGTGTTCTTAGGGTTAAAGGCCTCACCTTTTCTCCTCCAAACATATTGCTGGGCATTGTGGCCAAACAGCTCGATTTTTGTTTCGTCTGACCACAGAACTTTCCTCCAGAAGGTCTTATTTTTGTCCATGTGATCAGCAGCAAACTTCAGTCGAGCCTTAAGGTGCCGCTTTTGGAGCAAGGGCTTCCTTCTTGCACGGCAGCCTCTCAGTCCATGGAGATGCAAAACACGCTTGACTGTGGACACTGACACCTGTGTTCCAGCAGCTTCTAATTCTTGGCAGATCTGCTTTTTGGTGGTTCTCGGTTGACTCTTCACCCTCCTGACCAATTTTCTCTCAGCAGCAGGTGATAGCTTGCGTTTTCTTCCTGATCGTGGCAGTGACAAAACAGTGCCATGCACTTTATACTTACAAACAATTGTTTGCACTGTTGCTCTTGGGACCTGCAGCTGCTTTGAAATGGCTCCAAGTGACTTTCCTGACTTGTTCAAGTCAATGATTCGCTTTTTCAGATCCATGCTGAGCTCCTTTGACTTTCCCATTGTAGCGTTTGTGGGCGTTTGTATCCAATGAGCCTTATTTAAATGGCCTCAGAGAAGTCACCAGCTGTAGTTACTCATAATCACTCACAAGAAGTTAAGAGGCCATGCTATGAAGCTCATTTCATTGACAAAACTTTCTAAGTCACCAAAATTGCTAATTCATGTTGCTGTATGTATATTTTTGACCCAGCAGATTTTGTCACTTTTTCTGTTAACCCATAATAAAGTCATGAAAGAACCAAACTTCATGAATGTTTTTTTGTGACAAAGAAGTATCTGTTCCAATCACTCTATCAGAGAAAAATCAGAGTTGTAGAAATAACTGTAAACTCAAGAGAGCCATGACATTATGTTCTTTACAAGTGTATGTAAACTTTTGACCACAACTGTATATATATATATATATATATATATATATATATATAAACATATGTATATATATATATATATATATATACATACATATGTATATATATATATATATATATATATATATATATATATGTGTATGTATATATATATATATATATACATATGTATATGTGTATATATATATATATATATATATATACACATATACATATGTATATATATATATATATATACATACACATACATACATATGTATATATACATATGTTTATATATATATATATATATATATATATATATATATATATACACATACATATGTACATATATACACATATATATAACAGATTACATCCTCCAAAATGATCATACAGTTGAATCAACAGACCAAAAGAGAGCCACAAAGAGCAAGAATATTGGACTTAAAAATAAGCTTTATAAGGTGATAATAGATCAGTGTTATGGTTAAAGCTTGTTCTGTTGCCCCCAAGTGGCCAGAAGCTGTTAATATAAAAAGATAATGTATCTGAGAAAACTTGCAAATCAAACTGTTAAAAAAATTCTGGTTATCAACTTTATTTGGATTTTGGAATAGAGTACCAGCTTTGAAAACAGTTTCAAAATCTTATTTTTTAATTCTGATGAATAAATGCTGGAATGGCCTTCTGGATTTTTCAAAGATCTCCAGGGATTTACCTTGTAAGAAAACAGATTGCTAGCTTTTTAACTAAAATGTAACAGAGGCACCAATTGGGTTTAAAAGATGATGTATACGGTCACCACTGTTTAGAGTGAGAGCCGTAGCCTCTCCCTTTGGCTTGATTCCACTTCAACATGTTGTGGTGGCTAATTGGATTTGATGGGTTGTCTCTGATAGAGAGTTCCCTTCCCCCTCCTCCCTGAGCCCGGCAGGATTGAAGCTACGGTCGTGGCAGCCCACCTCCATCTACGGAGTGGCTGCTTGCTCTTTGTCTGCCTGCATGTAGCTCATGCAGCCGACACACAGCATCTTAATGATGGGTTAACACACACACACACACACACACACACACACACACACACACACAGACACACACAGACACACACCTCGACCCCTTCATTCACATGGTAATGGTGGGTGTTTCCAGCCTGTCTTTGTGCCTGGGTGCCCCCCTTAGGATACAAAGTAGTGAACTGCATACACAAACATGCCCTGAACATGCAGGCGCATGAGATTTAAATCCATTTGAGTGATATTAAAGACGATCCACATGTGTTGTTTCTCATACTAATGCACATGCTAGATTCAAATCAAGGTAAGATAATGGCAAGAGTCCCAAACTGGTCAGGTGACGGCTTTGTGAGAAGTTCCAGAATATTTTTTGGGTATTCCTTTTCGGTAGAAGGTTACATCATTTTGAGCAGGAGCTATAAATAACCTTCGCTAACTGAACAAATTCCTATAAATAACATGAACATTATGTGTTATGAGGATTTTTTTGAAGAACTAGTAGTTGATTTTCTTTTTGACGATTACAAACTGGTGATCTCACATTATGTATTTTAATTGGAAGACAGATTTTGACTGGTCGTCCATAGTGGTGGAGTTTGTGACAACATCTACACAAGTATAGATTCTCTTAGTTATTATTTTACTTATCATGAATTGAATATTTTTCTATGTGTCTCAGATTCAGTTGAAGATGTAATGTTTACTTTTATTGAAATGCTGATTATTATTATTATTATTATTATTATTATTATTATTATTATTATTATTATTATTATATACTGTCCATGTTAAGTCAACTATTTTAGTTTCTTAGTCCTAACTTGCTACAGCTGTGGCAGCGCTGTGACAGTTGGCTCTTTGTATGTAAGCTGGACAGAGGGAGTATCTACACTCCTAACATCCCAACTAATTACAGCAGAAGTCATTATGGGTCTTTGGCCAAATTGATTCGGAGGCATCTGCTAACCTCTTCTTCTGGGAAGCAGGAAAGTCCGGCCTGATGGCCATGTCAAGGGGTGGAGCAGCAGGTCCAAGCTGTCTGCTGACCCCACAAATAGATCATAAACCTGGTCTGTGTGTGTTCAGTGAGCTCCAGTTGGGACGGCGCTGACATCAGATAATGGGACACATGCTGGAGATTGTGGGAGCCATTATTCTACAGATGTGTTGGCTTCACAGAATGATGAAGCTAAGTATTCACTTACAAGAACAGCAGATGACAGATATGGCCTGTAGTGAAGCAAGTCTGCCTCATTACCTTTTTTTTTCACGTCCACCCCTCTGGCATCTCTTCTCTCATTCGTCCTGTAAGCAGAACGACCGCACTCATTATTGTGCTTATATCCCAGAGTCTGGACATACACTTTTGTAAAAGAGAACAGAGCTGTGCTCAGATAAACGAACATACTGTACTTAAGATACTTAGGAACTGCAATCATCCTTCTGCAAATGCTTTTGAACAGAATAAACTCCATACTGTGATACAGCTTTAAGCCCCATTAGGACAACATAAAGCATTTTATTCTCTATGGAAAGAGCAATAGGCAATATGTGTCTAAACATTTTCTCATGGCAGGCAAAATCTCAAAACCAAACTCAGTTGGTGAGCCAAAGATACAAAGGATTGTTGGATACACTTTATACTGTCAAGAGTTGTTTTTTTAATCATGGGATTGCAATATATCACATTCATTAGATAAGCTGAGTTAATTAGTGCATCAGCAGCCACACATTTCACAAGAACAATCCTCCACAAGCAAGGAAGTTAAAGTCTCAATATACTCCCTCATGATATGTACAAGATGTGTCTAGCAAGAAATGTCAGCTTAAGATTCTTAATTAAATTGCATTAAGGGAGGTATCGGATAAAGTGCAGTACGAGTTGCTTGATGAATAAAATTGTACTTTTACGTCAATCTATACTTTGATGAATAAAGCAAAGAAAACTCATAGATCAGCGTCTGCTGAGTTCCATAATTTAAATTAGACGTGTTTCCGCTATTTTGTTAACTGCACATTTGTGTGCCGCTCGACCTGCATGTGGTGGAAGTTGAAGTTGAAGAACTCATCACCTCTTTGTATGATATGAACTAAAATCATATTTATCGTCTCCTTCGATCAGATTGTTGCTGTTTTTCTGTAAGTGAGAAGCTTAATGTCCTCTCAGACTAATGTCTGCCTGGCGTCAAGACTTTCTCACTATTCCTTCAGCCTCCAAGAGTCATCAATATGATTGTCTGTCTGGCCTTCACAGCATTATCTGCTGGCACTAAGACTCCTCCAAGGCCTCCAACTGCTCTCCACCGTCTGAGATCATGTGGCGTAGATGGGAGGATAACAAATCAGGTTGTAGCCAATCAGATTACAAAGCAAAGTAGAGTGAAATATCAAAAACAACGTTGAGTCCATATTTCTGGAACGGTTATCTTTCTTCTTACGTCATATAAATGATGACATTTCCCAATAGAAGCCAAAGGCAGTCCCAAGAGCAGGGGCAGGGCCAGGGGTGGTGCCTCCGCTACCAGAAGCTAAAAAGGTGTTGGCCTGTTAGCATTAGAACCTCACTATGACGTGTCTTAATATTTCACCACCAAGGGACACAAAATGACCACAGAGTGTAGTGCAAAATCACTTCAAAGAGACACAAAACGACAAACAAGAGATTAAAAATGACCAAGACCACAGAGACACAACACGACCATAAAGAGACACTAAATTACTAAAAAGCCCCGCAAACTGCAAAAGATAAGCAACAACCAGTTAAGTCCCAATTTTACACGTTCAAGTACAACCACAAAAATTACAATTTATAAAAAGGCTAAATTCATTGACACGGTTCAAAAATGAATGTGAGAGTGAGAATACAAAGGGCTGGTAAACCGAGTTTAAATGGCTTTACACTTTAATTACATCTCTGGTTATAATTGTATAGAGGTAAAAGGTCTATTAGGACAGTGGAGTTTTTTGGGGCAGCTGTTAGTTGAGATCTATAAGGTTGCTGGTAAATGTTTCCGATTTTGCTGTACTGCACTGGCTGCTGCAGAGCAACATTAGCGAAAGTGAATTACAGCCTTCTGTGTGGCTTAATAGAGACGGAGGAAAGGAGGGAGAGAAAGCCGAGGAGGAGAAAGGCAAAGAGAACGACAGGCGTGTTTCCACTCATTCATAGAAGTAAAAAAGTAGAGCAGGTGGCTTCGGCTTCCTTTGTGGGCCTTTTGGCTCAGGATTTATTAAGATTGTTTTGTTGGCAATCATGGACAGTAAACTAAAGTGTTTGTAAGCTATTGTCTCCATCTACTGCAGTTAGGAGCTCCCTAATTTCTGTCTCAGACTGCTTCATGTGTTGCAGTCTGTCCGTTGTTTGGTTCTGACGTCCCAGAGCGAAGAACTGTAATATCCTCACACCGGAGTTTTGACACTTTTATGAACTCGGAAATAAACTCTGATAATTAAATCAAATGTTATGAGCAGTTGTTGAACTGTGGTTTTTTTTAGAAAGATTAACTAATTATGAATGAAAGAAGTTGTAGCTCATTCTTTTTGAACAAACATTGAAGGTTAGCTAAGGTTAGTATCCATTGTGCTGCCAAAAGTAACCAGATTATTATATTATAGATAGTTACTTCTGCAACTAATTATTATTTGTATTATATGTTAATCTGCTGATTATTATCCTTTAATTACTTTGTTTAAAAATATTAGAAAATTGGTGGGAAATTATCACTTTTTTCCCCAGAGCCCAAGATATTTAATTCATAATGAACAAAGAAAAGCAGAAAATACACAAATTTACGAAGATGGTACAAGCAAATGTTTGAAATTTTAGCTTGAACAGTGATCTACCAAAATAGATAGCGATTAATTTTCTGTTGATCGAATAATTCATAAATTGACTAATCTCTGGTTTATTTGCAAAGATTTTAAAAGAATTTAGTCTTAAATTACAAACTCAACTACGTTTTTTTAGGTGTATGTTGGCCAAATAACTTCTGTGTATTTTAAGTCATTCATTTTCAAAATACAGCAGTATACAATATGTTTAAATTGTGATATACAGATTGAAGTATATGTCCCTATCTGTGCCTTCACTTGTTAAGAAGAATTGGACTGTGGAACTATTCCAGATGTCTTTAGTGGACCATTTCTTCATTAAGACGGAGGCAGAATCAATGAGGAGCCTAATCTCTATCTCACTATAAGTGTGCGAAGATAGTTGAAACAGGCCTGATCTGCAGAGTACTGTATCCTCCCACCCTGAGAACAGCCTCTCGGGGGGGGGGGGGGGGGGGGGGGGGGGGTTCCTCAAGTTGGCATTCCAGCTCGCTTATCTCATTGGCTCGATGCTTATTGGATTGCGTGCCCATTCCCACCGCTCCAGCGGGTCAAATGACTGGGATGTGTAGCTCACGGCCGCTAAGTGGTCTATCGATCAGTCAGCTGAGCCTGTGGGCTGATGGGATGTGCTGCAGCAGACAGAGCCGCGAGTTGGCAGGTTGGTAATGGGAACAAAATACGATGCATTCCTCCACAGCCGAGAACAGCTTTGGCGGACAGAGAGAGGAGTCCATTACAGAGAAAGTAGGAAATCAAGTGTACAGTATAATTCAAGTTGATGGGGATTTCTGTTCTTCACACTGTTTATACATTAGAATTTGGAAATACGGCTTTGTTTTATATTTTGATCACCAGGTTTATGTTACACACTGATTTTGGAGGATATAATACTTGGCTATGTCCCACTGAGGTCCACTAAAAGTAAGAGGAAAGCAGAAAGATAAAAAGGATTTCATAATATATTTCTTTTGAACTTTAAGACTTGTCAGCAATTTTTTAAAAAGCCAGAGATCTTAAAGAGCGCTAGTAGTTTATCCAGGTACCTGATACATGCAGCTGCTACATGTGTGAACACAACTGGGCTTCAGTCTGGTTGTCCAATACTTTTGATAAAAGTATCAATATCCAGCAATCTCAACTGCTACTTATTACAGAAGATGAACAAGCCAGGAGAAGAATCCCATACCTGTTATTATCACATTATGGGTTCAAAACATATTACTCTTGGTAATATAATAATGTAGTGAAATCCATTTCATGATCAGGTGAATTACATTTGGGCTAATTTATAGAAAATAATCTTTATTATTATACAATCAACACTGACAGCAGGCCTGAAGCCAAACTGAGACAATGATAAATGGTTGATCAGTTTTAAACCTTTGCAGGAACAAATTTAGAAATAGAAAGGAATAGATTAGAGAATGGTCGTAATTCTCAATGTCCCTCATCACAACACCTACACTTCCCCAGTTTAAGTAATGCCGGGGGGTTAAATCGATCACACAGACATTTTTAGCTTGAGCAGATTTCTGTTGATTTTGAGTTATTTTACTCACACTCAAGTGTTAAATTCCAGCCCTGCAGCTGGCATTAATATTAAGCTACAGATCAGGATGCTACATACTATAAACACACGCACACATGTTCACTCTAAACACGCAAATGAAATTAACACACCACATGTGCATCTGATTGTTGCCCCTTTATGCCAGCCACAGTGTGTTTCAGTGACCCAGTGCCCAAGATTAAGGCCTGGCAAAGCCAGATTTAGCCTCCAGGCAAACCAAATCCCAGCATTTCAGAGCCTGTGAGGAGCAGGCTCTTATACTGTAATGCCAACACTCTGCCAGCCAAGTCTTACACAAACAGCAACATAAAACTTCTGAGGCCTTCAAACACCCCGTCCCTCAGGCTGACAGAGAGCTGCACAGTAGGCAGGGAGACGGAGTATTTATGGGTAAAATGCACAACCCCCACCTCCAGGAATGATGTCATTAACACTGTGATTCATGTGGTCATTCATTTAGCTCCTTCTGCTGCCATGATATGTATAAAGAACTGCGCCAACACTCAGGCATATTATTCTGTTTAATTGTGATGATGCAAAGCATGTATGGCTTGTTGAACTTGCATTTATGCAGATTTTCAGACATATTGAATTTGAAAACAGTGTTTACACTCAGTGTTACTCACCAAATCCCAAATAGTTTATCCTTGAGGTCCAACAAACGCGTTGGAATATTTCTTTCTTCATAAAACATTTGCAAAATAGATTTATTAAGTATTAAAAATAGAGAATTGTTTGCATCCACGTTCACTAGTTTGAAGTCTTCTTCTCTGTCTTTACTGTCATATCCTGGCATGTTACCGCCACCTGTTGGTCAGAGGAGGGACAACATTGGTAGGACAGAGGGTGGCGTGTGCGTCCTCGTGTGCATGCACGAGATAAACAAGACGGGTGCCCTCTCATATTAAAACAGCTCCATAGTGCTATTAGAGGTTGTTTGGTTGACGTAATGATTACTTCCTCATTGTCCAGGGTCTACTATTGTGTATGTGTATGAGTATTGTTATTATTATTAAACCAACTAATTGTTTTCCTTTGAATGTCTTCTTTTCTTCTGATTTCATTAAAACCTAATATGTAGAATATAGTCTTGATGTTGTAACTATTCTCTTTGGGGGAATGCATATTTGGACATTTGATGGAGGTACAGAAATGACATAAAATAGTGTTATGACACCAAATAAGGAAATATGTCACCCTGAAGAAAGCTCTACACATGGGTTGTGTAGTGCCACCACAAACTCAAAGCTCCATATGCCGTTTGGGTGGTGCTGAGCTTTAGTATTTCCTCAAAGTGAAAAACTACTCAAAGAAATATTTTGTGAGAATGTTTGGCATGCATGATGAATGAAATTGAATGAGAGATAAAATCAGGGTCAAGACTGTGAAAGTGTTTATCAGATGGCAGCGGATCTGCTTCGAGCAGACTCAAAAACACGGCACTTCATCAAGCAGAAGGGATGATTACCTCAGTATTAATCATACACAAATCTCTGTGCACAAATCTCACAGGATTAGTCATCATTTTAAACCAACCATAACCACCTAAATATAGATGATTGTTAATAGGGGAGAGTGAGAGCTAAGAGAATCAAAAGGGAGTTGGACAGAAAGGGATAAGAAGGAGAGACGAGGCTCGAGGGGAGCTGAGAGGGAAAAAACAAACGCCGCTGCCTGAGAATAGAGGTCGGTCAGAAAAAGAAAAAAAAAACAGAAGAAAGGAAGCAGCAGATGAGTAAGAGGGTAGGTGGCAAGGGACGGGGTTTGGGGAAGTAGAGGGAGAGGAGGGGGAGGTAAAAGGCAAAGAGATAGTGATAGTAATATGTGGATAGTAATCCACAATGTGAGTCCATTGGGACCAGCATTATTCTTTGTAGTCCTGTCCTGAAACAGCCACAGTGTGTGTGTGTGTGTGTGTGTGTGTGTGTGTGTGTGTGTGTGTGTGTGTGTGTGTTTATAAAAAAGACACACACGTAAAGTAAAAGCACCGAACCAGACTGAGGAGGATTGAAAGAAAGAAGACCCGGTAGCCGGTGAAACCGAGGACACACTAAGTTGAGTTTTTTTAATACTGTTCATTTGAAGGAACCATTATCTCCTCTTGGACACTTTGTTTGTTTTGGACTTTTTGAGTTTGATAAAGAGAATTACCTAAGTTGCCCAGTATAAGAAGAATAAAATGTGACCTTTTTCTGGGAACCTTTTGATTTTTGCCTGTTTTTAATAATAATAATAATAATAATAATAATAATATAATTAAAAAAAACTGATATAGCGCTTTAAGAGGCACTCAAAGACACTTTACATGGTAAACAATAAAATCATTTATAATAAGAACAAAATCATAACTAATTACCTTGCCCCACCCTACCTAGCCTGCCGTATTGACTTATCATGACATGACTGTGTGTGTGTGTGTGTGTGTGTGTGTGTTCTCTGATTTAAAGATGCAACAGAAATATTGTAATAAAGCACATAATCTCTAAAGCAGAGTCCTACCTGAGATCCACAGCATCAACGGGTGATCCATGATGTCCAGGTAGACCGTCTGTGTGCTGTCCTCGGTGTATATCTGCGTACAGGAAGAGGTGGCGCTTTACTGATGGGTTATCTCTCTTTTAGTTTTACAGAGAAGAGTCTCTGACCAAATCCCAATGTCCCCCCCCCTAAGCCCTGTTCCATCTTTAACCCTTAATGTTTCTGAGTAAATATAAGACAGGCTAAACACACATGAGCCGTCCTCTTTGTTTACTTTTTTTTTTTTTTTTAATGCCACGTTGCTATGACTTGTGGGTAATTCCCTTAGACTAAGTCAGCATACCATGCTGACTTACGGAAAGGGTTCATAAAGGGGCTCAAAATGTCTGCGAGAGAACCCTCAAACACTTGAGGATTTGACAGTGGGACACCCCTAAACCCTCACGGACTTCGCGGGAGCTTGCCTCAAAGTCTATGAGTCCGTAAGGGGGGGGACATTGGGATTTGGCCTCTGTTACATGATCAGGTTCTTCTGTCCACCATGTTTCCAGTTTGACCAGTGGATCGGACAGTTTTTCACACTGGTGTCTTGGTTCTCACTTTGGTCTGACACAAATCTGTTTAGTTATTGTCCTGTACAGCATGTGGAGTCATGAAAGTAGTATAGAACCATATAAATCTATAGAAATATAGGAAAAAGTTAGATTATCTTTATATTTGTTTTAAAACTTTTGTGTTTGTTTGAGTCTCTTTATAGTAGGTTTACAATTCTTCGTAGTCGTTTCACGTCTTAGTTTTTGAACGTCTCTCTGTGGTTCAAACCACACACTATAAACATATTCAACATGCATGGATCCTACTCATCCTCTCTTTCTGCACCATGGTGAAACATATACACATACCATGTTAGACTTTAGAACATAGAAGTCATAAGTGCGTCGCTCTCGCTCTCTCTCTCTCTCTCTCTCTCTCGCGCTCTCGCTCTCTCGCCCCCCCCCCCCCCCCCCCCCCCCCCCCCCCCCGGAGTCAAAGGCATTGTTAGACCTCTGTCATTTAATAACCTCTGTGTATGTGTGTGAAACATGATTATGTCTCTTCTCCCGCTCTCTCACCCACCCAATCCCACCCTTTCAAAATAAAAGCCCCATAGAGTAACTGTATCTTAACATGAAGCTCAGAATGAGCTCCCATCATTTCCAAAGGCTTCTCAAACAAAGATGTATATCTCCAATACTGAAATGACGGGAGCCATTTGTGGATTGTCCATCACGAACACAAGATTCCAAGAGTATGAATCTAAAATGCAGACAACAGGGAAGCGATATCGAAATTGAACCTTAACGGTACTACCGGTAATATTGGAGTGTGTATATATATTGCGACGTCTTCGGGCAGTAGTAGCCACACTGTCAAAATTTCCTGCGGAATTTTCTAGTTGTTTATGTAATTCTTCAAGAAAAAAAATGCCGAAAATGATTTAGTTCAAGGTTCCCAAATATGAGAATGCTTTTCCTTGTTTTACATATGAGCTGTTTAACTTCCTAACACGAACTCTAAGCACATTTTTATACATCATTAAAACTACTGAATTGTTTTAGTCAATACAAATACAATCTTTCATTTCTTTATGATTTGAATCGTGTTTTTATGAAGAAAAAAAACCCTATAAATTATTATAACAAAGTAAAAGTATAACAGTTTGAATTTTTGATGATGTATTGACTTCAGAGTGTTGAAATTATTTTTGGGACGGTGACTAAAAATAATATCCTGGATCCTTGTAGACCAGCCCCTGGAAAAAAAACAAAGAGATCAGTAACTGTTAATATGGATCATTAATAATCAATAATTAGTATCAGTGGCAAAACAATGTGATCATAGATCTAAAAGTTATATTTACTCCTTTGTTTCTTTCGTGCATATCTGAACCGTGACTTCTATGATCCGTTGCTCCACCAGTCGACTGCTTCTAGTAGTATTTTTCCATCCGTCATCTGTAACCTCTTATCCTATTCTGGGTTGCGTGGGGACCGGAGCTGAAGGCAAGGTTCACCATGGACAGGGATCCAGATTCCGGCAGGACTGAGAAAGACATTCACACTCACATTCACACAACCTGACATGTCTTTACATTGTGGGGGAATCCCCATCGCCTGGATAGAACCCACTGAAGCGCTGACACGGGAAGAACATGTAAACTCCACACAGGAGGGCCATCCTGCGAGGTGACTGTGCTAGCCACAGCACCAGCGTGCCAACGAGATGGAATGCAGGGTATCCTCTACCCACAGAGGTGTAGCACCCCGGCCTACACCTCTGTGGTCTGGAGGTCCGTGGCACTCCACTCCATCTAAGGATCTGGTGGACCTAAAAAAAGTAAATAATTTTTTTTTTAGTTTTTAAAGTGTTTTTGTTTGTAATATGCATAATAAGCATATCATTTAGTTATCGTTACTGATAATTTAACAAACATAAAAATATGACGTAGATAGGTTTGCAGTTTTCAAGGTGTACATTTGAGATTGCATCTATTACACACATGAAAATAACTCACGTTTTCTGCTGCGGTGACGTAAGTTGCTTGTGTTACCACCAGCGGCAACAACAGTGGCTCCAAACTCGCAAAACGTATATACCAATATAGTCTGTGCACAAGAGAGGAGCTGTGTCTGCTATTTGGAAGTGTTTTGGTTTGAAAAAAATCCGACAACAGTGGCTCCAAACTCGCAAAACGTCGGATTTTTTCAAACCAAAACATTTCCAAACAGCAGACACAGCTCCTCTCTTGTGCACAGACTATATTGGTGCATCTCCGGTCTGTCTTTGTTCCTCCTGCATCGCTCTTTTCTGTTCTTTAAGTGCTGCGTGTCTAACCAAAATACCCTAAAAAGCAAAAAAAAGGGCTGTGTCTGCTGTTTGGAAGTGTTTTGGTGTGAAAAAAATCCAACAACCGTGGCTCCAAACTGAGGTGACGTAAATTGCTCGTGTTGGCAACTTGTACCAACATTTTCTATGTTTTTAGCATTTCACAATGAAAAGGCATCTGATTACATTTTTTTTAAACTTTTTACCAGAAGAGTGGCTTAAACCTTAAAAATGTCATGCTTTATATGGTAGATGGACTTTACAGAAAGAAGTATTTATATTTTCTTGTACAATAAACATCGTTCACAGACACAAAAAAATGTAATGCAAAAAACGAAATTATCCTCATGGATAATTTACAGAAGTGTACTTCCGAAACATGTCACAGTTTAAAATCCTGTTAAGTATGTTTGAGCTGTTAAGGCAACCTGGGGTCTCCAGGTCCTCAAACACAACATGATGGTTATGTAGAACAACTCTTCAGATATCAACAATAGACTTGTGAATCAGAGTACCTTCCTTCTCTACATAGATGATGATTAGTGACACAAAGAGTCTGTGAAAGAGACAAGGGTTTCACAAGGGTTTGAATTATGGGGCGATGAAGTTGTTAAGGCACTTATATAGGGCAGTTATACTGACTACATTCATGTGAAACAAGACTGTTGTTTTAAATTAATTTATTTCCATTGCATACACACACACACACACACACACATTCTGTTCCAAAAGATCTTCAATTATTTACAAAACCTTAACACACTTATGAAATAGTGCACTGTCTCAGACACACAAGGATAAATATATATAGTAGAGTTTTTAAAAGACATGTATACAAGTGATAATTGGCACATCCAGGAGACAGGCTTTATCACCAGCTGTGCACGTTTCCTGTTTGTCAAACAGACGATTAAAACAGGCACATTTTGCAAGTGCAGCTTTATCAAATACAAAATACTCAGCTTTAGACGGCTATGTAAATCCCTTTAGTCATACCCCAAACCAGGGATCCAGCCCCTTTAGTCATACAAGATGTATTCTTCTAAAAAAATAATCATAACCATAAGAAAAATATCTAGTAGCCACTGAAAGCCCACATTCAATTTATCTTTGATTTAACAGTAAAACTGGTGGTAAACTTTAAATACACTTAAGTGCAATTAGCAATATAAGAAGCTTCATTTAAAAGACAACAGCATGATTTACTAAAAGCATAAAAAAGTCAAATGTACTTTGAAAAACAGTGTGATAATTATACTGCGCAACAGTGACATCTACTGGTCATGATCAGCATCATTTAGCTCTTTCCAAAGAGTCACTTAAAAAAAATGTAAAATGCTCTTGCTCGAATTAATCTCTTTGGTGGCTGTTTCAAAGAAGAGAAATGTCCTTTGTGATTTGTCATTAATCCAAGCAAGTTCAACAATGAATAAATAACCCTGCTCAGGAAATGTGCCTGAAGACCCAGAGTTTTAAATCAGTGGCTTCTTTTTGATCCCATTTTCCTCATTTCTACATGGATTCAGATCAGTCTTTCTTGCCGTCTCCTGGTAAGAAGTAGGGGTTCTCGTGGCCTTGAACCAGATAGGAGTAACGGGATGGATTTTTACCTTTGAAGGTGTTCATTCCTTCTGGGTTGAGATCGTATGATCCTGACTGAAATGTCAGTGGAAACAGTCAACATATTAGTATCTGTCAGATGTAGAGACTTCAACCATTCATATAAAAACACTCACAAAAGCCAAGCAAGTAACCGCAGTCACCAATGTCCAGTGAAAATGACTACTCCCAAACTAGCATCAGCTGAGCGTCTTTGAACAGTCACTCTCTACATTTACATGTAGATGAAAGCACACGGCTTTCCACAACAATTTAAGATTCTTCATCAAGCTCCCCATCACCTGGAAATCCTGCCACCTTAATTCTCACTGTGGACTTTCTAAATCGTCATCAGGGGGCATCAAGGCAAATCGTAAAACTAAAAGCAAAGCCAATGCCGTACCTTTTTCCATCCTTTGTGCTTCGGCTGAAACACCTAAAGCAACACACTGGGAGTTAGGCAAAGCAGGGAGCTACGTGCTAGTACTATATATATACACATTGTGGAGGATTGGATTAAATGTAGTGGTGTGCAAAGGATTGAAAACATACCAACAAAGCTTCTAGTCCATCTCTCAAATGATACAAGATGATCGTGTGATCCAGTGAGCATGGATTTGTTGATTTGCGGGTCAAATGACGTCCAGGTGTCTCGGGTTAAAACTAAGCTAAATTTGGCACCAAAAAAATATTTCAGTGTAAAGTCAGTCCAAACCTCACAGTGAAATGTAATCATTGGACTGATGTTGAAATAACAGTTATATAGAATATAGATGTCTAAAAGTTACGCCCAGGTGTATTTTTCACCAGCATACAATCAAATCCATGCATACTGGGTGGGTTTAAGTTAATAAGCGGTGCAATCAGGATGCAAGACGGAGGGGCAACAGTGAACTAACTAAAGGCTGATGTAGCGAATGATCGACACTATGCGAGGCTGTGAGTCTGAGGATTAGTGGTACGTAATTCAGACGACGGAGACGACAGAGGACTGTGTGATAACTCACCAATCCGTTGGTTTGAGGCTTTTTGTCCACCAGTACACGAGTGCTGCCCCCTTCTGACATCTCTATGGGAGGAGCTGCATCCCAGTTAGTGGAGGCGCGGGGGATGGAGGTGACGCCGGTGGGCCAGGGCTGGTTTAAGTCACCTGATGAGTATGGACTGTTGCTGTAGTCTGGCTTGCTCTTTGTGCATCCCCTCCTGGTATACAAACAGGGAATGTAAAATGTGCATGCTTATTTTTTCAAATCAAACAATGAACAATGCCTTATTTAACGTATTCCTCTGCATCATAGAGCTCCAATATTGTCCAAAAACTATTAAAAACAAATAAACGAGGTACATTTTTGCACTGGGTTTCTTTATTACCATGAAATATGTTCTAACACATTGCTGGTCTTTTCATGACATTTGTGGACAATAAGAAACATCTTCTTAAGTATTAATTTTGTGATTTGCATTATGAAAAGTCATCAAACTGGGTTACATATAACTGCTGCTTCAACAGAATTTCAGTGATTACATTTTAAAGTAAAACTACATTTTATGAAAGAGGCAACAAAAAAAGAACTGAAAAACTGAAACACTTAACTTAACACTTTTCATCTACTGTAAAATGTAAACCTAGTTTTATGTCTTTTGACCTGCAAATAACCATAGCCATATATTTGTTAAATATGTTCAGGGCAAATGTGGGTCAAAGTGTGAGCATAGCAGTTTTTTTATATCCTCACCAGCAGTAGTATATGATCAAAGCCAGGACAATGATGAGAAGAACTCCTCCCAGCACACAGGAGATGACCACCACTGCCAGCAGTGCCGCTGTAGACACATATTTAGATTTTAATGGGTCAGAATGTACCTGTTACTGCTGCTGCTGCTGCTGCATTTTTTTTGTGTTGTTACTCACAGTCATTGCAATTGAAGCCAGCATATCCAAATGCACATCTGAAAGACAAAATAAAACGGTTAATCACAATGATATTTGTATTCAAGAGCTGTCCTGCTGCATATTAACGGAGTTTAACATTGAATCCAAATGAAGGAGCCGACCTCACATCAACATGTACCACATACACAGACATATACAGCCACCTGCACATGCAAAACTTACCCTGTAAAGAAAATTAAAAGTGTGTGTACTCACGGTTGGCACACGTTTCCCACTTCCCTCTGTCCACTTGGACACGCTACAATGAAAACACAATCATTTAAAGACACATACACACACAATGTTTTGCACAAAGAGACTGAAATAAAAACATAACAAGCTACAGTTTCAGACTAAGTCACGGAAGATGGAGACGGACAGTACGTCTGGTTGCACATGCAATGAAAGTATGAGCACAATGGGAACCTCTAAATATAGAGACTGCAGGATGACCATTAAAAAACAAGCTTATAATGGTACATTATGTATTTCCTGGGAAAGGAACTGCATGCAGCATTCGCTTTATTTGCGTCTCCCTATAGCTGATCTCCTTGGTCACAACCCTCCACAGAGAGAGAAAAAGCTGTGATTCTTCCACGTGTTTCCTGGGAAACAACGCCTGTTTAAAAGAAATAAATTAGAGAGATAAATGAAGTATGGGTCAAGGGTTGGCATTAAAGAAAAGGCTCCAGCTCTTGACCTTGTCTCTGAGTCTCGCTCCCTGTTGTTTCTCCCCCTCATTCTCACACACAAGTATTTCACTGAGGATAAGAAGGTTCTGTATCAGTTCTCTTAACTGTAGATCAGCTGGGAAAACTTCTCTTGGGCCTGTCTCAGACGCTGTGGGTCGTCAGTTCTTATAGTGTATATGACGCTTTAATAATCTATCGTGCCAGGCTAGCAGAACATTGTAAAGATTTCACATTTCTTCAACATAAAAGACAATACTTGAGCATGTTCCAGTGTGCTTATTCAAACCTGATACTAGTCTTGATAAAGGAGATGAATAAAGAATATTAAATAGCGTTTACCTCTGCAGCTGGTGTTGGAGTACAGGATGGAGATGTAGCCCTCTTTACAGGAACAAACAGCCCGGCCGTCTGAATTTCTGCACATTGTAGTGAAGACATCACAAGGTAATGGCTCCTGTTCACACAGGTTGGTACCTAAGACAGAGAACATGTAAAATAGGTGTATAAGAAAAAAGTTCTTTGTGAAATAAGAACCTGCATATCAGGTTCTCATCCAAAATCAATCAGTGTAGCATTACTTACCTGTAAATGTAGCATTAGCCAACAATTCATTCGCTGGGTCGGCTATAGCCTCATTAATGGCCCGATCCACAGACTCTTGAGTGGTAGTGGTGTTTTCAAATATGTTATTTACAGTGGCTTGCACACTTCCTGGTCTGGGGAATTGAAGAGAAGCACCAAAAAAGGTTAAATTATTTTGTCACTTGTGGCATAATATCTTTTTGCATTAGGAGAAAGACAAAATACTCACTTAAGTTGCACAACATCAGATTGTTTATACCCTGGCTGATTTTTGAGGGCAACTCTGAGCTGTGAAACGGTATAAGCATGTGATTTAGGACTGAGAGAGAGCATTTAGAAATTCAAAATGCTTCGTGAGCCCACAACCTACCACTTCTGAGATATAGGTCGCCGTCTTCTGGAATATTCCCGAGGACCTGTTGCTCATCTCATTTGTAAATGTCAAAGAGGTGAGATGAAGCTGGCCGGGGAACACTTGGGCTGAATGAAGAGGAGGACAGGAGAATTAGGCGAAAGCCTTCCCTCTACCACCCTGTTATGTTTTCTGTTATGATAATTTCTCATCTGACCAGACTTGAAATGTTGTTTGTGTTCTTACCAGGTGCACAGCGGCCATCCACCAGGAAGCTACCAGAGAGACACTGGCAGGTGCCATGAAGACAGACACTTTCAAGTGGACACGGGACAGTAGGGCACACTGATTAGAGTTGGAAGAAAAATGATGTGATAAACAACTGGTCATCTAATTATTTTTTTTATCACGTGAACTAAATTTGTCAAACCTACAACAGTTCTTTTTACCACTTGGGATCAGCAAAAACAATTTAAAAACAAAATGTTGACATATCAGCAAATATCTGGCTCTTCAGCTGCTAAATGCTCCACTATGTTCACCAGCTAGTTGCAAACTGTGTCTATCTGCCGTTTAGTGCTGAGCGGGTAGTGTGAGGTGGGTTTATCAGAGCTTTCGTGCTGAAAACAGCTGCCTGCTTTTGCCGGAAACAGGGCCATGAAAGCAGTGAGAGTGAACCAAAACAGTCAAGTTGAGAGCCGGACAGATAAACGAGGCAAATCACTTTAAAGCTCCGTAAAGCCGAGGGAGGGGAGCAGCAGATTTAGATAATAAGACTCTGTAGGTTCATCACTATGAGCGAACATTATCATTTGATTTTTGTTATTGTACAAATATTGATTATAGCCACATAATTGCAATACAACAAATCTTCTCTTTATTCTCTTTGAACCATTTCAGCACAAACGACATAAAAGGAATTATCTCCAGCAGTGTGGGTCCTTGTGTATGCAAGGTTAAGGAAATCTGTTTAATTTTTCTGATTGAGCTGTTTGATGGAATAATGCAGCTGTAACATGAACTTTTGGAAAAAAGTACAAACCTAGGATGGGTGGGGCTGCTGCGGTGGTGTCTGTTGGTCGCTGGGTGGTGCCAGTGATGGTGGTACCAGTACTGATGGTGGTGGTGGAGGTTGGAGTGGTGGTGGAGTTGTTGGTGGTGACGTCTGTTGGTCGCTGGGTGGTGCTAGTGATGGTGGTACCAGTACTGATGGTGGTGGTGGAGGTTGGAGTGGTGGTGGAGTTGTTGGTGGTGGTGGAGGTTGGAGTGGTGGTGGAGTTGTTGGTGGTGATGTCTGTTGGTCGCTGGGTGGTGCCAGTGATGGTGGTACCAGTACTGATGGTGGTGGTGGAGGTTGGAGTGGTGGTGGAGTTGTTGGTGGTGATGTCTGTTGGTCGCTGGGTGGTGCTAGTGATGGTGGTACCAGTACTGATGGTGGTGGTGGAGGTTGGAGTGGTGGTGGAGTTGTTGGTGGTGGTGGAGGTTGGAGTGGTGGTGGAGTTGTTGGTGGTGGTGGAGGTTGGAGTGGTGGTGGAGTTGTTGGTGGTGACGTCTGTTGGTCGCTGGGTGGTGCTAGTGATGGTGATACCAGTACTGATGGTGGTGGTGGAAGTTGGAGTGGTGGTGGAGTTGTTGGTGGTGATGTCTGTTGGTCGCTGGGTGGTGCTAGTGATGGTGGTACCAGTACTGATGGTGGTGGTGGAGGTTGGAGTGGTGGTGGAGTTGTTGGTGGTGGTGGAGGTTGGAGTGGTGGTGGAGTTGTTAGAGGTGATGTCTGGTGGTCGCTGGGTGGTGCCAGTGATGGTGGTACCAGTACTGATGGTGGTGGTGGAGGTTGGAGTGGTGGTAGATGAGGCTGTTGTATTGCCACTAGCTGGTTCAGTTGAATGAGTCAAAGTGGTGTGGCCGGTCACTGTAACATTAAAAAAAAGTAAAAATCAGTCCATGGATATTTAAAAAGAGAACTTCTTATAGCGCTAGTTAGCGAATGTTAGCACGCTAAACTAAGATGGTGAACATGGTAAACATTATAGATTCTTAGCATCATCATGTTAGCATCATGTTATGTGCCTCAGTGCAGCCTCACAGTACATGGCTGTAGACTCTTAGACTTGTTAAGAACATACAAAGTTGTTTAAACACAAAAGTGTAACTGTGTAACTCGAAAATCTGTATTCAGAGACCTGAAAAACCTTTTTGCTTTTGAGGTACTGTGACTTGGACTTACTCCAAAATATTTCAAACAGCTCTGCATTTAGCATCCTACTTGTAAAGTGACCTGATGCAGCTTCAACTCACGGCCCTTACTGAATTCCTACTCACCTGCATGTTATCGTACATTATTTTTTGTAAGAACAAACATCAACACTGATCATGCTGTTAGTCCTACCTCCTGAGGTTGTTGAGGGACTAAGGGTGGTGGTATTTCCAGTAGTGGGTGCGGTGCTACTGCCTGGGGAGGTATTTGTAGGAAGGGAGCTGGAGGTGGAGTTGGAGGTAGGTGAAGAGGGTGGGGGTCCAACTGTGAGTGTTGTGTTTGTGGTGACAGTGGAGGATGAGGGTGTAGTCGTGGACATAGGAGTCTCAGGAGAGGTGTTAGTAGAGTTTGTTAGAGTAGTTGTAGTTAGTACAGCTGTAGAGTTTTCTGGAGTTACTGTACTTGCACTTGTGGTGTCGTTGCTGGTGTGTGTGGTCGGCGCAGTATTAGTTGTGTCGTTGCTGGTGTGTGTGGTCGGTGTACTTGTGGTTGTGTCGGTGCTGGTGTGTGTGATCGGTGTACTTGTGGTTGTGTCGTTGCTGGTGTGTGTGGTCGGTGTACTTGTGGTTGTGTCGTTTCCGGTGTGTGTGATCGGTGTACTTGTGGTTGTGTCGTTGCTGGTGTGTGTGGTCGATGTAGTTGCAGACACTGTGTGATCTGGACTAGGTGTGGTGGTTGTATTTGTGGTCTCACTAGTGTTGGTGGGTTGGCTTGTCTCTTGGATTGCAGTGGACACTGTTGTTCCACTGGTTGGGGCTGAGGGAGAGACATCTGGGCTGCCTGTGGTTAAATTACTGTTCTCAGTAACGGTGCTGTTGACTGCTGCTGTGGTGGTCCTGGACTCAGGTGTCGGCTGGGAGAAGGTCGTCTCTGCATGGGTGGTGGATGGTTTCGTAGTTGTAGATTCTGCTGTGGCATTATCTATAGTTGTAGTAGCTACTGAGGCTGTTAAGTGCTCTGTGGTGGATGGTGGTAAAGTTGGAAAACTGCTGGTTGAGTGGGTGCTGCTTGAATTTGAGCTTGCAGTTACAGACATGTGAGAAATTGCAGGAGTGGTGGATGTCTCAATAATCATTCCCCCATCGCTGGTGACATTATACGTGATAGGATCTGTTGTTGTCATTCCTAAAGTCAAAACAATAGCACAACAATAATCAATAGGTGCTATGCAGCAAGTTTAGCATTCATTTGAAGTTGCATTTGTGTCCAACAGATAACTGTAAGTCCAGTATTCTTTTGGGCAGCTAAAGTACAGGTGGTTTATCACAGCTTTTTTCAATGCCTGCTGCTATTGGAAACAACGCTGATGTGAGAGGAACATAAACCCAAAACAATCAGCTAAAAGACAATAAAATACTCTTAAAATCACAAATTTGCCTCAGAGGGCTTTACAATCTGTACAACATCCTCTGTCTCAGGACCCTTGCATCAGAACAGGAAAAACTCCCCCCAAAAAATCCTTTAAATGGG
Source organism: Cebidichthys violaceus (assembly GCF_023349555.1). Classification (NCBI taxonomy): domain Eukaryota; kingdom Metazoa; phylum Chordata; class Actinopteri; order Perciformes; family Stichaeidae; genus Cebidichthys; species Cebidichthys violaceus. Next base: position 4,099,252 of record NW_027176406.1, on the reverse strand, counting down.
TAAAAAAAAAGGAAGAAACTTTAGGGAGAGCAACAGAGGAGGGATCCCATCAGGATCCTGTCCATCAGGAGATGGACAGAAGTGCAATAGATGTGATGTGTATAGAATGAATAACATAACAGAGTTACAACACATTTAATGGATATCATATACATGATTCATATAATGAGAGTAGTAAGCAGAATAATGATGGAAAAATTACGACTAATAATAACAGCAGCAGTGAATATAATAGAAGAATATTGATAATAAAGGCATTAACAGTAGCAGTAACAGTATAATAAGCAACATATTTCATACACAAGTAGTTATTTGATCCACTATTACAAATTTAAGCTTTAAGCTGTAGAATGTCCACATCACAGCTTATACGATTAATTATGCATGCTAATTACCGTGGGGAAATAATGCATTAATTAACAAACATTTCCATGTCAATATGTTTGTATTCACATGTTAATATTCCCAGCAAATAGGAGCTCTGAATATTAACTCAAAATTGAATTAGATCATCTGCTTTTTACAGGAAGCTTGTTGCGTCCACAAACAAACAGCTGCCAACGTAATACATAAGGTCCTACCCACTGTCCACACAATGACACGAGGATAAGCTGTAATCACAGAGGCTGTGTCTTAAATAAACATGTGACATTGAGTGTGTAAAAAGTTGACAAAAGCTGTTATTCAGCAGATAAGAATTACTGGCTGTTTACAGCACCAAGTTGTATCAGTCACAAGTGCTGCCAAATTCATTTGACCGTCTTAAAGGAAAGAGCTGCCTCCTATTTGCGCAGTGTGAAGTGACGTGAGCCTGTTCCCATTTAGCTCGCTCCCACTCTTCCCTTTGAGTTTATGGGGGAACAGAGGAAGCCAAAGGGCAGCTTGTGGAGCGGTACAAACAGTAGGAGGTCTTTTATAATGGCTTAGCCTGTTTACCTCAGGTCCTCATCTGTATGGATTGAATGATTACATTCAAAGTCTCTTTTCAGCAGCCAGAGAGGGAACATATGATCAGTGGACGCCTTGCACAAACAGTTTTCTTTAGTAAGTTATTTCAAAAGCACAAGGAAATGGTGAGAAAACTAAGACTAACATCAGATCCTGGGCGTGATTTGATTATTTTCTGTGTACAAGGACCTGCATGACCTAATGTCTTTATCGCTTGGTAACCAAGACTCATTTAGAAATGAAAAACCACAGGCTCCACACACCCTGTGACAGCAAACTTTATTGGTTACGATTGATGTACACACACACACACACACACACACACACACACACACACACACACCCATACCCACCTTCAAAAAGTATGTATTTGGGGAGTGGAATAAGCAATCACGTGATCAACAATGATAGATGAGGAAGTGACGAAAGGTGGGAAAGAAATAAAAAGTCTCAGGTGACAGTTATAAAAGTCAAGGAGTGGCAGCATTAAGCAGGGCTAGATCTATATATGAAGTAGCATAGCATGAGATCATTGCTGTAAAACACACATCAATTTGTGACTGATTAGATTAAGACTTAAGGGCATTGGACTAATCTTACTGGAGGACCAGAGATATTCAAGATTAATGAAAAACCTCTTAAATCAGATCCAGTCTACCCTGTCTTGATTAGCCCTGTGTTGCATTTTAGAAGAGTATCAATTGCAAGGACTTGTGTGTTTCCATGAACGACTGAGTTGAAGGTTAAGCCTTTCACCTTATTATTGCATGCCTTACATTCTATAAAATCTCAAAGGCCAACGTTTTATCTGCTTGTATCAAAAACCCTCACATTTTATCCGTTGTTCAGATTCTTAATAGAGTGACGCTTTATAGAAAGTGGGCTGACAGTTTCAGTTTACACTCCATCCTGTCGATTAGTCAGGTGTGTGTGACTTGCTCCACTACAGTATCTGCGCACCATGCCAGTGTCAGAGCCAGCAGGTAGATCTGCAAGCTGAAGGAAAGACAGTGGCAGCCCTTAACATTTTAGAAACAGTATTTAACACACTACCAATCAACACTATCAACCCTGGGGCGGCTGTTAAGAAATAAAAGAGTTCCACTAACTCTGGCGGTGTGGACTCTGTGGGGCCTTATCAGCTGTGTGTGTAGAGTAACAACTTTCTTATTAACATCTCCACATTACTGTCAAAATGGAAAGTTCACATTGTACCAGTCTCTCTTTGTGTCTTGACTAATGATACACTTAATCGAACACTAAAGACATCATAATTATTAGATAAGGTCAGAGGTTTGATAGGGGGCATTGAGGAGAGAAACAGTGCTAATTAGCATTAGCATGCTAACATTCAAAATCAAGATGTTTGGATGGATTGACAGGAAATTTGGTACATACTGTATATTGATGCCGCCCTCATGATGAATTGTAATCATTTTAGTGATCCACTGACCATAATGGTGTCAGAATTTTAATTTGTCAAAAACTTTGGTTCATGACCAACTAGCATTACCTGCTAAACTAATGACATTCCCACAATTTCCAGCTGTACTTTGTGTTTAGTGATAATTTGCCAATATTAACATGCTAACACACTAAGATGGTGAACAGCTGGTGCATGTTAGAATGCTGATGTGTTAGCGTTTAGCTCCACTAAAGCTCAACTACGCCCAAGTACAGCCTCGCAAACAAGGGTATTATTGTGTTGTGGGACTTCCCTCTTGCCACATTATTTTAAGGGTCAATTCACCCAAATTACAACTAAAATGTCTATATTCTCCAAAAGAGTCAAACAGAATATCTCACTCCAGCAGATTGTGGAAAAGATGATAACCCTGATTTGGTAATCTCTGGTCATTACGTTGGTTCTTGATGTAGCAAGATCTAAATTAATGCCAGATTTGATAACCATGACATCAAAACAAATACAGAGATAAACATCTTGGCATGAGTGATGAGTTGTGAAATCCAATGGTGTAATTTAGATATGGTTCCAATCAGGAAACTACATCCTTATCAGTTACTACTTACCACCTACAGCTGAGACGGTTTCACCATGTCAGTGGTGCCACTGGAAAATAAATATGGGAGGGTTTTTCTGGGTGTGATGACATTTCAAAAGTTCCCTTGATTCTTTTGATGCATCTAGTGCAAATTGTTATGAGATTAGCATCTGCATAACCACACTGACCCTATAAAGGCAAATTTTTTTCCATGAAGCCTTCACATGCAATTATTATTGTCTGATTATGGTCTGATGTTGCTAACAGAGGGAGGCTGAAGCTGAGACCTTGAAAATTATATGATATTTAACATTAATATTTAACGTGAGGTGTCTCTGATATAAGTCATAAATAATCCAGATAAAGAGATACCAACAAAATGTCACGGTCTCATAAAAACACTGTATATTTTTGGACATGTGGAAGTGATGGACAAAAGGGAAATCACAAAAGAAGATAATAATTGTGGATGGCTTAACACGAACAAACGCAGTGGTTCTTCTTCCACTATTTTCAGCATTTGCAAACATTGCTTCCACCTTTAAAGTTCAGTGCTGCTTCTCTATTTCCATTTACATGGACATTTCAGCCGTAAATAAAGTGCATGGAAACAACTGTGACAAGTTTACAGACAATCTATGACGCCAAATACTGATAAAACAATAACTGCAAGAATGTATGTTTACCACAGACCACAGCATTTCTTAAACGACATCTTAGAAGCCCAACGTCTTTTTTTTTTGGTGACTTTGACAGGGCGGCTAGCCAGTAACCCATACTGGAGAAGTGAATGACATCAATATGAAACAATGTAAACAGACAGTGAGTTAGTCTAATACACAATTAGGAACACACTCTGCGTTGCACGTCTAACAGAGAGCCTTGTCTCTAAGGATTTAACCTACAGCCGGATAATCCCCTGCAGACACAAAAGAGATGACTGGGTCGGGCAGGGTGACAAGTGGGTCTAAGGTCGGCCTGCGAGCGCATATTCAGGAGGATGTGGATAAGAAGGTCCGGCTCTACCCACTGAGTCCTTTGGTCCAACCATTTTTGGTTTGACAAACTATAACTGTACTGAAGCCTCTTAAGAGCTGCTATACGCTTCTTCACCTCTATGTTTCGCGACGCTGAAATTAAACAAGTGCAGTGCGGGAGTGTATCTGTTGCCAAGGAGATGTCTGCTTCCAGCTGTCAAAGCTTCGCCTCACTTCAAATCACAAACAGAAACAGAGAGACGCCAGGGTTGATGCTCTTGTTTCAGTGCAGCGCTGCACTTCAGGGGATTTCTATTCATGTGAGACAATAGCACTTCTGTGAAGTACCTGCTCACAAACTGACTGTCAGATCCAGTTCCCCCAACGCATGTCCTCAACTTCCTGTCCACAATGACACTCCTCTAGAATAAATCTGTATTGATTACACACCACAAATATTTTTGAGCAGTTCAGAGAGCTGCAGACAGACATTCTCCTGGTTCTCGGTGTTGCAAATATTTCCGGTTTAAGTTTGAGATTAAGGGAAAGTGCATCCCTGAAATAGTTCTTTATCACATCCATCAGCACTGCAAGCAGGACAGCCCTGATTACAGAATGCTCACAGAGCGGGAGATGAACTGACAGGTTGTGACCCAACAGTCAGGAAGAGCCTGAGGCTGCATCTCATTAGGAGGCAGAGTCATGTGGAGAGCTGACCTGTGTGTGTGTGTGTGTGTGTGTGTGTGTGTGTGTGTGTTGCCTGTGTCTCAGAAATCCTCCAGCATGACATCTGAAACACATAGCTCATAGCTTGTTACTGGTCGCACTTTGGGTCCCTTTGCCAGCTTAATGAGAGTCAACATTTCTTACATACTGCTTTATGACCTCCTGGTATTTAACGGTGCCCATCCCTGCTTTACAAAAACCTTATGGTACACAAACATACACACACAGGTCAGTTTCTTTGAGGGAAAACCAAGCCTGAGGGCTGTCCCAACAAAGCAACCCAAGACTGCGAGGAAGCTTTTTTTTTTGATACTCAATGAATAGTATTTTTTTTTTTCAGGAAAATTAGTTCCAGATTCTAAATTGGTGGGATTTCATTTTTTGTCTAATTTGATAGTAAATTGAATATCTGTAGTTTGGGGAATATTGGTCTGATGAAAAAATACATTTGATGGTGACACCTTGAACTATACTCTTATTATATAATTATACTCTATTTTCTGACATGTAATGGACCATGTAACATAGAAGCTTAATCTACAAAGCAGCAGTAGAAGAATAAAGTAGCACTTAATGGACATACCCAAGTACCAGTAACTACAGTCAGAGGCTGGGGGTAGAAAAGGATAAGAAATAAGGGGAGGCCTAGGTCTGACCAATAATCAAAGCCAGCTGTTTGGGTCTAAAGATTTACTTTCTTAGTGAGTTTACCGGTTTCTGTGTGATTCTGTGACTATTTTTTGTGTGCGTTTTAATGCATATTAACAGCATGTTATATGATAGACATCAAGCTTTTTTTAGAAATTATTAACAGTGTTAGGTGTAATTTTTTTATCATTTTATCATTACGCATGTGAGAGTGAGATTATCTGATCTATTAATACATTGACAGTGGTATGTATCATTAACAGATGTGTAATTAAGGTGACTGAGCAAAATTGAAGGCTCATACTCTTTGTCCTGTGAAGACTTTGCTCTGTCCCATCTGGACAAACTTCCTCTTGGCTGGGACGATCAGCTCTTTCTTGGTGCTGACGAGATAGGCTTGATGCCTGACACACACGTGCAGAACCAACACACACACACACACACACACACACACACACACACACACACACACACACACACACACACTGAAAATCTTAGCATGTTGAAGAGAGCAACAAACAACTTCCTTTTCTTCTGTTCAGCTTTCACCAGACAGTCTCCAGTTTAAGCTGAGTCTTCAATAGGACAAGGCAGAAATGACCTCTCTGTATCTGAGCAAACAGAGCTCTTACACGGTAACTCGGAAGTAACAGATGGCTCCCTGGTGCAGGGCTCACTCGCAGGGCCTCTGCACATATCATATCCAATTAAAGCTCCGCCAGCACATGCTTTCCAATTACAGAGCAAGATTTACTGCCCCGGAGAAGGTCTAATCCAACAGGATGCAGCAGGGACACGGGGATAGAGGGAGAAAAGAAAAGGGAAGAAACAGCAACAAGTGTGCATTAGAAGTAAAGACAATGCATGCTAGTTGGTGAGAGTGCGTCAAATGAGGAAGGTGAGAACAACTGTCGATTCTAAACAGAAACAAAGAGAGGAGGAACTGTGGGATACCAAAACAACAATGGTGTTCACTGAAACTGAACTTCAACTGATAGAGAATAATCGCTGAAAAACAAGGGTTGGTAAAGTATGTGAGCCTCAACAATTTGTCAATTCATCGATTAGTTGGCCTCACCTATTCTGATATTCAAATTGTTGTTGTATTTTTCAAGCAAAAATTTCAACAATTCTTTTGGTTCCAGCCTCTCAAGTGTGACGATTTGCAATTTTTCACTGTCATATACGGCAGTAAAATTGATAGTCTTATGGTTTTCGAGTAGACTGTTAGTCATACAAGACAAGCAAACTGAAGACATTGCCATGTCATTATGTCATAGGCCATTAATGGAGAAAATAAAGATTCATCAAAAAATATAATCGTTAGTTGCAGCTCTGCATGAGTCTGCGTCTGCGTCCTATTACATTCTCACATCCCGTTAACTCCAGAGCAGACTTTGCCTGCTCTAACAATGACCTAATGATGACAAACCAGCATGACACATGACACACTGCCGGGAGAGGAAACAGTGGCAGAGAGAGGAGAGGAAGGCATTAAACATGCTCTGCTCTCTCTGGAAGATTTCTTACAGAGGGCACAAGAAAACGTGGCGCCAGACTCAGAGGAGGAGGATCACCACCCTCAGGAGGTCTTTTCATCTGGACCTCTTTACTGCTACTTCAGACGCACTCAGTCAAGCTGCCCCACACTGGAGCACCCGTCACCTCCCAGTCTCCCTCATGACAGGAAGCGAACCACACAAATGGCCTGCAGGCTGTCAGTGAGGCTCCGGCACATGACAGGGACTGAATCTCAGTCTTGATACATGGAACCTCGGAACACAGAGATGCTCTTCATAATGGTTCAAAATGAATAAATAAATAAATAAAAAAGGGTGACCAATGGATTTAACTGAAACTAAGCGTAGGGAGTCTGTACAGTGGAGAACTCATCAAAATTCCTCGGGGCAGCTTCACCACGCTGTCGAGGGGGTCAGCTTATGCACACACAGAGTAAACTTTGTGTGTGGAGTGTGCTGCGCTTCAGGGAGCCGGCTGTTGTTTGACCGATGCGTCCTCGCTGGCATCTGTCCGCCCCCAAAGAGCTTTGAGTCACATCGAAGGAGCAATGAGTCAGAGTTTAAGACCATTTGGGGGGAAAACCCCATGAATGTGTAGGGGGGAAAAAAAGGAAAAGACGCATTTTGCTTAACTTGAATAAATGGAACAAGCTACCTCCTTTCATTAAAGAGGAGTCAAATCTGCCTGCAATTAAAGCAAAGGCTAAACAATGGCTGCTGGATTGTATGCCCTGACAGAATGCGGGTCATTTTTTATGGGTTACTCATGAATTCGTTGGTATTTGCATCCTGAACTATATCACACAACCATGCCCTTTATTGGGTGTCTATAAAAGTTGTTACCTTGTCGGCTTTCTGAAACAAATTTAACACTTATTTGTTCATTTGATTCAATGTTCTAGGTAGTTACTCTTTATCTTCAAGTATATGTTAATGCCAGACCTGTGTTTGTCTTGATAAAGGTTGGTGGATTCTGTAAACACTGGAGCAAACAATGATAATGAGTCCAGATACTTTATCGCTCTATTCCTGAATAAGTCTGATATGTTGTATTTATAGAAATATATTACAATGTTGTCAAAAAAAACAAACCCCAAAAAATTAAGAAAGCAGAAATCATCACTTTGTGTATATATTGTCCAAATCTAGGCTCTAAGACCATTTTCATTACAATAAACTGTATACTTGCATATATAATACATGGCAGAGGGAGATTTTTGCCTGTGAAGAAAACTGTAGTACAATATGTGGGATATTAGTTGCCCTACTGAAATATAAATGGTCTATATTAAACACGGTCCATGATTCAAGATGCATTCTAAAACGTATAAAGAAGGGCGACAAAAAGATCAAGAGATGAGGCCAAAAAGTACCAGATTTTCCATAAAATACATAGCTCCACAGTGACCACATACAGCAGAAATGCTACTTACATATTAAATAATGTGAACTAATATTCAATTAATATAATAATAATAATAATAATAATAGCAAAAATAAAAAAACACTTTCATTTAGGCTACATTACTATATTTTGCTGATAATACATCTGTACTTTTACTTAGCCTAAGCAGTCCTTTGACTGCAGAACTTTTACTATGTGTGTGCTGACTGTAGTTAAACTAGTCAATAAGAAATGTGAAAATGTATATCCAGAGCTCAACTTATACTCCAAATTAATACAAATGTGTTTTCTAAATTACTTACCCAGTTAACAGTTTTCTATCAGTGTGGAGGTAAACTTCACTCACCTTTAACAACAGCGCCCAGGAGAAACACGACAGGTAGATAACTGCAGGGAAACATCTTTCAAGTCTTCGGTTGTAAAACGGCTCGAGTTTTGAGGACCAGACGGTTAAGTAGCCCCGTGTTCGGCCGGTATAACGGTGGAGATAACGGTGCTGTACAGACGCTGTTTCCTTCGGGGTGTGCTCGCTGACTGCTACAGGTGGCACAGACTGGAAGCTTCAGCCTCCGACAGCATTAAAGGCTTTAGTCCCTCCTCTGATTGGCCGGCTCTCCTGTCACTCATCGTTACTGTCCTGGAGCTGCGCGGCTCTGCCTCCAGCCAATAACCAGCCCTGGAACCTGTCATCAACAATACAGAAGTACACTACTGTACAACAAATGTCTATATATAGTGTATGTTCTTCGCTTATTGTTTACAGAGAGTGAACAAAGTATGTGCCTTGCTCAGGGGCAGTTATTGGCAGGGTTAGCAACTATTACATGACAGGATACTATATCACAGCAATATGCCCTTTAAAATAATTGTGAACAAACGACATATAACTTAATTATTCTGTCGGTATATATAATATTTTAGTTATTGTGAATTTTTTACTTTTTTACTTAGTTAATATTCTTTACTATTTTATTACTTATTTATAATACTTGTTTTGATTTAGTTTTTTACTATGTCTCTTGTCTGCACTATTCAGTATGCTGCTGTACACCTGTAAATGTCCACGCTGCGGGACTAATAAAGGATTATCTTATCTTATCTTATAACTCTGGCACAGTGGCTGCTTTTGAGCTAACTGTCAGCATGCTAACATGTTAAAAATGACATGCCTAACTAGCATCACTTATATCTGATGTTTGAACAATTTTTATGTTCAAAACATAACATACTAACATTTGCTAATTTGCATTAAACACAAATAAAGCTAAACCTAAATGGAAAAATGTATTAGCGTACATGGATTGCAGGTTTCTTTTCTCTTTCACTAACCTAGTATTGGTAAACTCAGATTAAATGAGCAAAAATTGAAGATCTAGAATAATTTCATTTAGAATGCTTTGTGTCAAATGCTTTGAGAGCGACAAAAGCTACAGCCATGCTAGTGGCTTAGTGAGGCTAGGCACAGTGGTGCTTTGAGCTAAACACTAACATCGGAATACATTGCCAAATGTCAATGCTAACATGTTGTTGTTTTGCAGGTATTTCTCCATGCTCGCCATTTTAGTGTGTTAGCATGCTAATGTCTGCAAACTATCACTAAACACAAAGTAGGCCTACAGATGAAGCTAATCGGGATGCCATTGGTTTAGTCATAAACCAATGTATTGGACAAATTCAAGTTTAACCAGATGGTGGCGCTTAACAAAAAGTTAAGGGGACAACAAAGTTATTACAACTGAGTAATATATAACATTGTCTGAGCATGAATGTGTGTACCAAAATGCATGGTAATCCATCAAATAGTTTCCACACTTTCAAATGCAAAACCTATGACACTATTAAAAGTCGGGTGATCACATCACTATCATACGGCTTCACCATTTGGGAACCATGAATGTGTGTACAAATTTCTATGATGGTTTTTTGAGATATTTAAATCTGTACCATAGTATGACATACCAAACCATAACCAGAAAGAATGAGGTCACCATGAATCAACTGAAATACAGAATGCTGGTAAAGTAAACATTTTCGTATTCCTCTGCTGAACACTGCATATCAAGGAAATAGCCTTCATATTTGATGGATCTGATCATATTTCCTGTTAATAAACAGTTTTCACAATGGACCTCACACAATAAAGCACATAGAGAGTATTTCCTTACAAATATCAAACTAGATCTCAATTAAATTGTCCCCTAAAATTCCAGAATGTTGCACTATACGACTAACAGTCATATACACATTTTGGAATGAATATACTTTTAATTTTCTTTTCCTCTGCAGGATCCAACAGCATCACCATCAGGCACAAGTTTTGAAGACACAAGTCTGGTAAGCTTATTTTCAATCTTTTTAAAAGTATGCCATTAATATCTCTTCTAAGTGTTTTCTTTTTTCTGATGGCCTCTTTCTGTCAACAAATTTGAACACAAGAGTACAAATTCATTCAGAATAACAACATAATAAACCCTCAACAATGTCATCCTTTTTCCTCTTGTTATTATCGAGGACTTCTAAATGGCCTCTGTCGTTTCAGGCTAAATGGGCTTTGTTAGGAAATTCAAGGACAGCTCTTTAAAAAGTATTCTGTTTGAATGGTTACGTGACCTTTGAGACAATCGTATGAAGAAAACATGCCGTTGCTGACAGACTGTTGTTATTTGTTCCGCTTGAGTTGGGTGCTTAAAACTTCAGTTTATCCCAATCACAAACTTTTCTTCCCTACTTAACTGAAGTGGCATCTAGTCATCTACATGATGTAGCTTTTGGTTTTATTTGTTGACATTTTGAGATCTCCACCACTGACAATGTCTGTGGCACTGAAAGTTTATAAACATGAAAACTCAAACTCAGTGGAATCTCACATTATGAAGGTCTACAACTGTAACATCATAACAAAACAAGCGGCCAACATTGTCCGTTTACAAACAATAATGTACCTCTGTTAAAATAGTGAAAACAGTACAGTAAAATACAGTTGTTCTCTTTGCTGATCACACAGTATTTTTGGGATATTTTAGAACACATTTTTTTTTAGATATTTATGAATAACACCCCATCAGTTACCATGTAGCAGTCTGTAATGCCAATTATGGCTTACATGAATGGTCCTAGTAAGAACAAAAGAGGGACACAAAATCCAGGTGAAATACAGACAGTGCCAGGTGATTTGGTTTATTGCGTTTTCCAGTTGTTAGAGGAGCTGTATCAAAAGACACTTTATTTAATACAAGCTGACATGTTTTGACTCTGATACAATGTGGAAAAGAATGAGAAAAATGTAGCATCAACATCTTTTAGGTGGGTCAGGCCAATGTTCATCAGGTGATGATATCGCATTAGAATGGGCATGCTGTTCATTTGCTGGCTAATACATCAACAATTAATATTATTACCAGATCTTTGTCACAAGCATTCCAAACGTGTGCCAGCTTTTAATGACTAAAGAATAGATGTGGTCAAAGATCCTGGGTCAACACCTGAGCCTGGACTTGATAACCTAATCATATCTGAGCATATGTCTGTTTTTCACATGTCAAGTGCTCAAGGACAGAACTGTTGATTAAAGTCATAATGCTTTGATACACGGGCAATTTATGATCGGTCTTGGCACCTTTATTTGTTGATGTGTAATGTTCTCCTCGCCTTATGTGCCAATAGAGATAGAGTATATGAAGTAAACAGTCAGTCAGCGGTTACTTTTCAAGGAAGACTCATTCTTTGGAAACTGTATATGTATGAGGGCATTGTCAGGTTTTTTTACTGCACTGTTTTATTACACAACTGCTTTAACATTTGCGTATTTGTGGATGACACAACTGGGTATTGTACATGTTGAACAAAAGCAAACAAATGAGATAAACAGTAATATAATATAGAATATCAAATTAACCCTAAAACTCTGTGGCATAATGTATTTTGACAATATAGTTGAAGGCCTAATAGACATCTCTGAACTAAGTCAGCCAGCATCATGAAAACCTGACTGATTATCAAGAACACATCTTCCTCTTCTTACCAAGAAACGATTTTGTTTATTTTCGTCTGGAGCTGAGACGTATGAATGATTGATTGTTTCCCTAAGTGGATAAGTTAGTGTGTAGTGTTTAGGACACAAACACACTGTACACAAGTTTAAAATGATCATAACATCATGAAACATCTTTCATTCATCATCATCATCATCATCATCATCATCATTCATGGTCTTTGTGCTCTATTGGAACCTGAAAAATCTCACATATGGCACATTTTTTACTTTTTTAGCAAAATGTTTCAAGATGTATTTTGATTTACCATCTATATGTGCAGTGTTTTACAGCAAAACACTACTATTTATTAAGTAAAGTACTTACATTGCATTTAATACCGTAAAAGTTAATATGAGAGAACTTGACCAATTATTCAGGAAGGATTCTTCCTCTGAGGCCTGTATGCATGACAGGTTGCGTTATTGTTTAACTAAGGCGTGGACTTTATATGAGCATAACATTATCACTTTGTTAATATCTCACTCCAGCCTTTCAACTATTCAGTGTATTCATATGAAACATTTTCCAGTCAAATTCACTCACTGTGCTCACATTGAGCATGTTGCCATGGCAGAGCTTTTATGGCTGTGCTCTTCATAAAAGACATAACAAATATCCAGCAGTGCATAAACACACACACCTTGCCGACCTCAATCTTATCTCTTGCAAATACTGGAGGACTTTGCAACATTTTTCAATACCTTGTGTTTATTTTTAGACTGACAACCACCAAGATTAATTTGAGTGTTGACACAATGTCTTATTCTGGGGAAAAGGTTTGGCATGCTTAATATTAAAGATTAATTATGTTTGATATGAAATATACTTTTTTGGACTAAAGAGCAAGAAAAGCTTTATAACATTAGTTAAAGGAGCAGTGTGTCGGATTAAGGAGGATTTAATGGCAGAAATGGAATATAATATTAATAACTATGCTTTAATTAGTTTATAATCACTTGAAACTAAGAATTGCTATGTTTTACATACAGGGTGGGTCCTCTTCACAGAGTCCGACAGGTTTCACCGCCATGTTTTCTACAGTGGCCCAGAATGGACAAACCAAACACTGGCTCTCGCCTTTTGTGTTGCTACGTTACCCGAAGGCCACCGTAGGGTGAGCAGAGAGGTATTTATTTGGTTGCAATTTGCCAACTTCACCGCTACATATCACTAAGTGACTGCTTCTTTCAAGATGACCAAATATTCTAAGTGGACCACATCAAAGTCATAAAAGTCCATTTTTAACACGTAAACCATGATTTTATCTGATTGCAAGAAGAATACAAAAATGGACTAAGTCTAACAGACATGCCAACAGCTCTGTGAGGCTGTGCGAAAGCACTGTGGAGCTTCTAGCGAAATGCTAACATCTGCAAGCTAATTTACCACCTGAGCTGTTCCTACTATGATGACAAGTCAAGATGTCTGCTGTTAAAAAGGCTTAGAAACGGCTCATGCTTACTAGTATGTCGGTTTTGCAGGCATTGGAAGGACTTGACAAACAAATATTTTGACCTGATGATGGCGCTAGAAGAAAAATAAAGGGTTTACCAAAGTTCATAGAATTCATCTTGAAGGGATTTGAATGTCTGAACCAAATTTCATGGCAATTCATTAATTAGTTGTTGCACATCAATGCCAAACAATCCGACGACAGAAAATACTTCTTTGCATTCTTTATTTAATTCATCTTACTTATGACTCATGTTATAGCATCATTAAAACCCGCTCCTCGTTTTTATTGCTGTTGTTCCCCATTCACTATCTCGCTGTGTACACAACCCAATATGTAGCCTCTTCCCAGCTTTGAAGATAAGAACATCATTCACGTCACTCTCACGTCCACTCTGTCAACAGACCTGCGTTCTCTGGAAGGAGAAAGAGACAAGAGACACAGAAGGCCTAGCTAATACTTTTAAAATTCAGTTCGGGGAATAAGGAGTGCTGTTTTACTGCCCACTCCACACTGAGCAACACAACTCCTTGGTTCCTTAATAAAATCGCGCCACACCTGCACTATTCTTGCTTTAACATTTATGGCCCGATTTCTCATTTTCCAACAATGAGTACAATGCACTTCTCAATATTGACTCATGATGAGGCACAGAAAGTTCTACATTTAGAAAAAGAATCAACAGAAACTTTGGCCATATCATCATCCCAACATTCAATAGAAAACGCAATAATTTATTAACTGAACAACACGGGAATGGCACTGGATTACGCAGGTTTGGGTGTGTACAAAAGCACATAAAGTATGAAATGATTAAAAACACGCACGCAGGTTTGGTTTTTTCCACGCTGACAGGAAGACAGCCTACTTCTGTTTTTGATTTAAGGAAGCACGATGTAAGTGTTCCCCGCACACACATAACGAAATAGAAATGAAAGAATAACAGTGGTGGTAGCTCTTAAGGTGGTGGGCACTGATATTTTGGGGCTTCTTGTAATATTTAGTCACTTGTTCATCTATATTTCTGTAACATTGTCCGAGAATATCTTAATTCATCTTGTCTGCTTTGGTGCCACCTTTTTTCCTGTGTTCCTGTGTGTGTTTTGCATGTTTGCTCTTGCTCAGCAGTAGTACTGTTGGAATAATTCAGTGAGACTCACCGTAGATGAATAATATATGTATTCATCTATTTTCCAAATGGTTTGCTTACATAACTTTTAACTTAACCACTAACATCTACTGCGTTAATCTTGGAAGGAAATAATTGAAATGAAAAAAATAAAAAAATGCAGGGTGATGTAATGTGTGTGCTCTTAAAATCATACAAATGGGGGGGGGGGGGGGGGTTAATTAACTGAAACAAGGCTGTTTTAGTATTCGTGCTGCATCCTGAAACACCAGCTCACAGATCACTTTCATGAGGTGTGATGCGATTTTAAATGAATGACTGTAAACCATACAGTCCATTAAGCCCTCATCTTAAAAAATAAGCTACATTTATTTTAAACGCAGAAGGAGCTATTGAATGAGCCGTTGGCACACCTCTCTCTGTAGGTCGCCTTAGAAACTGGAAATTTATTATGAACCTAAAGTCCATGTTTTCCTGATCGATGAAATGCAGACGTAGCCAAACAACTGCTAAAAGGGAGTCGTAATTTCTAGATAAGCACTAAAGCATATTTGAACTGTATTGTGTTTGTTAACCGAGGCCGACAGCTTCTCACTTCTAGACGAACACCATCACCACCCAGTGGAGGAATACGTTCAGCCACATTAAGCTTTAGTAAGCCTCTTATGTTCTCCCACTTACATGCAGAGTGTATAAGCGAATGCCTATTATGGCTCCAATCTAATTTCAGTGTAAACATAAAAATGCATTTGACTAATGCATCAACATCTTTTACACCACTTCCCACATACAGGAGGACAATAACTCTTGAGAACAGTTTTTTATTTTTTTATTTATTGTTTTCTCCCTAATCAGTTTTAAATTCATTGGACAAGTACAGTCTTGTGAAACATGTCACAAGAAGCTGGAAGAACATAAAAATGGAAGATATCAGCTACAAAATTTGGCGGTGATAAAAAAAAGGGGAAAGAAATATAGTAAAATAAAAATGATACAGGGGTCAGAATTCAGTTAAGATGTAGTGTTTTGTACATTTCTTGTAAACAATAAGCATATTGAAACAATATGGCAAATTAGATCTGGAGGAGGTCGAACTGATGAGACTGAACACTGGTTGGCATAAGACATTTACAGGAACCCTTAAGCAACAAAGTCTTAGTGGGTCACATAAATGTCATGTCACATGTCTAGTCACACAGAAACATGACATTTTTTATACATACAACAGCATCTCTGCTACATACATCAAACCTTCACTCCTTTATCCTGGTTTACTGTGATATGAGGTATATGAGAGGCAAATCCTTTTTAAAAACACCTCAACCGTTCAGCATGGCAACATATCATTTAAGATATTACAGCATTGCATTCACTCTGCCATGTTTCATGATTGCTTAAAACAACGGGCCGTTGGGGGCGTAAAGGGGTTTAAAGACTCATTCAGCAGAGTGATATAATTTCTAGCACTCAAGGCCAGTTGCAGCTATGGAAGACAGCGTACTTATTGTTGTCTTTACAAAAAAGAAATTGTACATAAATACATTTAAAGATCAGCAAGAAATTACATTTAACATTTACTAGACAATATCTCACAGCCTGCACTTCTCAGGAATAGGCACCCAATTTCTAACAGGACAAATATGCTCGGGGCTGCCAGCACGCGTGAAATATCTAAAAGCGTACACATTTTTTGGTCAGCCACCTTTTTGCTCATAATGCATATGGCTGCCTCTCAGTAACAGCTGAAGAAAATACTTGATCACTAACACATTTGTCATCAAATTCAATAAGAAAGCAAAGCTTCTAAGTTGGGTAACAAGTCAAAACTAAAACTAGAGGTTTGAATTACATTTACATTATCCCGATTAAATGTCACTGTATTTTAAAAGCCCGCCCTCCCTCCCACTCTAAACCCTCCCTAAAAGTAAGGAGAAAGAGAAAATGTTAATGAAAAATCCCACTTTCACTTAACAACCCCCCCCCCCCCCCCCCCCCCCCATATATATATATAAACCATGCTACCCAAACAAAGGGTATCCACATCATACACCCAGAATATGTTCAACCCAGAGACCCGGTCTGCATATGCCCAAACAACGACACGTCTCCGTCAATAAGCCAGTCCATTCCTGATGTTTGAGCTTCCTTGATCCGACAGGGTACTTTACGCAATGTAAGAAAACGGCTCAAAGTGCTAACTGGATTCTTTTAAAGAAATAAGAGAACTGAGGAAGAAGCAGAGGGCAGGATAAGGGGGAAGGCCATTCTTTCGTTGCCCAACAGCAACCTCTATTGGCCAAAGAAAAGCCCTAACATCACTTTTGTTCTCCAAAAATATACCAAGGACAACATTTACCCCCGAACCAGCCCTCATTCTTCCTCGACTTCAACTGGCAGCTCCCCAGAATGATTAAATCTGTTATTTTACATTAATATATATTCTTATAAATATATATATATATAGATATATATATATATATATATATATATATGGCCCTTATTGAAGAAAACATGAGTTTCACATTGACACGAAAGTACCATAATCTCTATATAGCCAAGTAGAAAGTGTTTTCAGTGCTCAAGTGAGCTGGCAGCAGTCTGTTTATGTCACACTCATTCAACAAGTAATAAAACATAAGAAAAATCCTCTTTGAAGTCACAAACTTAAACTTCTGAAAAGAGCGCTCACTGCACCTCGTAGACTTCTCCTTTTCCACTTTTTCCTGAGTAATACTTTAAACCTTGTAACAGACAACTTTTTTTTTTTTTTTTTTTTTTGCTATTTCAACTCTGGGCTATTCCCTGCCATCATGGTTATTCTCATTATTGTTTTACAATGGTAAAGTTGATTGCTCAAACACCTCATTGTAAAACAAATATGTCCCGTACTACGCTACACTTATTTAAAAAAGTACTTTCAGTTCATGAGTTATGACCAGACCTAATGCCACTAATATGACGAGAACAAACAGTAAATACATATTTAACTTAAAAATAACAGATACTTAAAAAAAAAAAAATTGCATTTGCAGGAAACCTTGTGGGCTTATTGTGGGGAGAGGAGTGGGCACAAAACCAGAATCTGAATAATTACAAATATGTCACTTAAAAAAATAATAACAATAATAATAATAATAATAAAATAGGAGCACAAAAAAATAAAACTGAGAATTTAACGCGTGTTCTCTCCCTCTCAGGCTCTCATCTGTAGCTTTGGCTTGTTGTAGTTTTGGAACCTGTACTTACTGGCTCATTGACATCAGATAACAAACTACTATACCCTGAGAATTCAGACACAGGCGTCCGTATCCTGTGATCCACCTCCCCGCTAGAGTCAGTGCCGTAAGACAGGCCACGGCCATCTGACTTGAATTGGGAGCCAAAGGCCTGGGCAAAGTTTTCAATCTGGTAGGAAGGCTTGGAAGAGTCCAGAGAGGCCAAATCCTGCGAGGCTGACAGCGGGTAGACCACCGTACCGTTCTTGATCGGAACGTGGTCTTTCTGGGTGCTCAGGTCAGACGGGCTGATCTGGTAGGAGGAAGGGGGAGTGGAGGAGTGTTGCTTCTCCATCTGGTCGGTGAGCTCCTGAGAAGGGGTGAGCTGCTGGTGTGTGGAGGCGTCAAGGCCGCTCAGGTGGAAGCTGTGCTGCGGCGAGGATCCCGTCAGCATTGCAAAGTGAGACTTTGGCACAGAGGAGGGCAGCGAAGGCGAGGCCACCGACTGGCCAAACCCGCACTCCATTGGGGACGTAGTGTAAATGTTCTTGTCAGCATAGAGGGGATTTCCCGGGTGGGAACTGGTGAACGGTCCTGAGGCGGGAGGCCCGAGGCCGAGGGGGAAGCTGGCACTGTGGCTGGTGCGCTCCAAAGCCTGCAGCAGGAAGCGAGAGTATTCGTGCATCATGCCGGTCTTGTCTCCGGACGGACTGGAGGTGTCGGCGTTGTGGCCGATGTCGGAGCAGTCTGCGGAGGCGGGGTGCAGCTCCACGTGATGGTCGCTGATGTCAAAGTGAACGTCGTGGTGCGAGCCGTCCGGTTTCTGGGTGTAGTGGTCGAGGAGGCTCTGCAGCACCTCGTCTGGGATCCCGGACTTGTCGAGACTCAGAGGCGCGTCGCTGTCCATCACGCTGGAAACGACACCCTGAATGACGGACTGCTGGGAAGACAAGTGACCGACACCGACATCATATTCACTGCTGGTTCCTCCAGCCACCACTGGCCCTGATGAGTTTGCATTGTTTGCTGCATTAAGGTAGCGTCGTTTCTTGAGGAACTGCATGGCGTCGTCGTAGTTGCTGCTGCTGGCGGGGCCTACTTTAGCCCCGCTACCGTGCATGAGGCCGAGACCATCCATGCCCTCGCTCTGCTCCAGTGAGCCTACTTTGGCCTGTCCCAGAACTGCTTTATCCAGGCTCTTACGGTTAGCCTTCTTGAAGGCCATTTTTGGGGCCCGGCCGTGGTGGCCCTGCTGCATGCTGGTTCCCGGCTCAGTAGAGGAAGACACCGTTTGATTCTCCATTGAGTAATCATGGATGCTGTAGCCTTCAGGTACATCGCCATGAATATGCGGTACCCTCAACCCTCCTCCCTCCCCCTTCTTCTTCTTGCGCTCCCCGCCCTCGCCAGAATTTTTGGACCTTCCCCTCTTTCTTCCAGTATTCCCAACATTTCCCTGAGTGATTCCATAGCTGCCATGTCCCAAGTCTACACAACCAAGGTCCATCATCCCAGGATCCAGCCCCTTCTTTATGGCTTCTCCACAGGTTCGCTTGTGCTTAAGCAGTCGGTCTGTCCTAGAAAAATACTGAAGGGAATAACACCAAATGTTGTTTTAAAGTTTTTGATGCATAAAGTATCGCATTTGATTATCAGGATACTAAGCAGCTCACTGACCTGTTGGCAGGTCTCACATCTGTACGGCTTTTCTCCGCTGTGAGTCCTCTTGTGTCTCTCCATGTGGTACTTCTGAATGAAACGCATGTTACACTGGTCACAGCTGAATGGCTTCTCTCCTGCATTACAAAAACAGCGATGCTCAAGGTTAGTTGTGATTAGACGCACACAATGACTCACAGATTAAATCAGATACGACACGGACGGTTGTCTTTAAAACACTCACCACTGTGGATTTTCTCGTGTCGTTGGAGAAGGTATTTCTGAATGAAACTCATGTTGCACTGATTGCATCTGAAGGGTCTTTCACCTGAAACAAAACCACAGAGATTTATACGGTTACAGTGTTGCATCCCTTTGTCACTATCCTACTGTAGAATGGTTCACTTATTCGCAAAACATGTACTGAAATCCAATCACTTTGCCCACTCTTCACCAAAAGCAGTACGTGTTGCATGGCTATTGCAGTGGACTGCATTGTATTTCACAGGTGTTCATCCCATTCTGAAAAACAGTCTTTTAGTCCATCGACAGACTATACAAACACAGCTAATTATTTTGGAGCATGAAAAACTTTGAATGACTAATAATTCAAAAGAGTCTGAGATTAGAAAACCTTTTTACATAAATTAATTCAATGCAGTACAGTAGCTGGGAATAGAGCACAAACTGAATTTGTGATTCTCAAATAAGGACATCAATCCTGTGTCAAGTCAGAGGAAGGAGCCAGGCTTAACTTACAAAACAAAAAATAACGCTCATGCATTATAATGCAGTATTACAGGCGAGTTGTCATCAAGGTTGCAAATATGTAGCTACTTATTTATAGATTGTTTTGTTTTAAACAGTAAACATTACTATTGCATTTTTTTCTTCAAAATTCCGTACCTATGATTATGAGCAAGATATTATTTCCTTCTCTGACCAATTAAATTACAGCTCACCTGCAGAGCAGCTGCCCCATACTCACCTCCCGCCATAGCCTATATTAGGCTCGTGTTTTACGTTTCAGACTCTCGTTTGAATGCCTGTGTTCATCTTCTGTTACATGAAACCCCAGGACTGGAGTAGAGGAGGCTGTACCAGCAGTAATTTAGCCGATTTTGCTAACATTCAGCACTGGAGACGAGCGTGTCGGAGTAGAAAACAAAAACGAGTTGTGCTAACTCCAGGTCGTGCTGCCCTAAGTTTCCATCACAGTAATGTAATTTTGACAAGGCTGTTAAAGTTAACCCTAACACTCCCACGCTGTTATACTTTGATGCAGCAAAAAGCAGGGCAGTGATTCGGCTCCTCGATTTGAATTAATGTTTAGAGGGAAGCCATACACATCTGTGAACCTAGAAGCCAGGGATCATTTCAAACCACCTAAATATTATGCAAAACGCTGTGTTTACTTCAGAACGCTTATCAAGTACACTGAGAACTAGCTGAAGACAATGTTGGATAAACTGTGCAAGCAGTAATGATAACACAGGTTTTAGTTTCTTCAGATTGCAGAATAATTTAATCAACGTTTTCTTTGTGAACTCTCGACATTAAGAAGCACATGAAGGAGAAATGAAGAGAATGTGGACGCTTCCATACCTGTGTGGATGAGAACGTGTCTGCGTAGGTGATAGGAGCTTCTGAAGGATGCGGCGCAGTGCTCACAGATGTGAGGCTTTGTTCCCGGCGACAGGCTGCCTCCATCTGCATCCAGCATCATTGATTGCTGTGGAACAATAACAGAGAAACACAGGGGTCAGATTCACTCAGCTGTCTTCTGTATTATTATTACTATCTGTTTAAGGATAAGTTCATATTGAGTAGATATGTATGATGAGCACTATGCACGGTGTTAAAATCATGCTAACATCTAAAACAGACTTAAGTAAACAAAATTACACATTTTTATTGATATAAAATGTTTCTATGGGAAATTATTAATGCATTACTCTACAGCTGAGGCTCATGATTTTGTTTTTATTTGACAAAAGGCAGGAATGTATTAGTGTTCATTTTGAATATTAAAAGAACACATTAATAGTCTTTTTTGTCTGAGTAATCGCTGTTTTCACAGTTATGATGGTTCTTTGGTAAGGACTTAAAATGGCAAAGTATGAAAACATTCACAGATATATATAAATGTATGACAAACCTTTGCCTCGCTTCTCTTCTTTCTTGGTTTACCCTCCTGTCCATCACCATTTGACCTCCGACCTTTTCTCCCAGTGGGCTCCTTTCCTAACTGACTCGGCAGCTGTGAGGATGACAAAGGGAGAGGGCCGTGAGAGTGAGCCACAACGAGGACATTACTTGATTAAAAGGTAAAGGGCCTTCAGTCTTAAAACTATCATGCAAACAAGTCCCATGTGTGTGTTGCTCATTTAAACAAACGAAACACTTGGACAATATCTAGTGATTGTTTGTTGGAAATTTATTGTGCAAGATTTGGTTCTAGTCGCGAAATAACAATGCCTTAAATGTATAGCCTCTCTAAATTAATCATTCAGAAGTATACATTTTCACTAAACTTTATCACAAAACAATCTGTGTGGGTTTTTATTCTAGAAAGATGAAAATGGGCTCCTGATTCACCTCTTTATTCTTTCCGTTTACCTACTAGCACTACCCTTTCTTTCCCAGTGAACATGCTGCACATCAGTGCCATATGGAGACTGGACGGGTAAATGTGGGCGCACCTGCTGCTTCAAAATCAGCCCAAATTTTAGGACAGAAACTGGAGAAAGAAAGAGTCGAGCCAAAAAGAAATAGGTCCAGCTTTGACTTTAGCTGTTGGGCTTTAAGGGGGAAAATCTGCTACAGACTGTAAGGCTTATTTCATCAACTTAGCTCTCTAAAGAATAAAAAAATAATCAAGAGAGCCAGACTAAACAATTTATGTTTGGGCTCCCCATGTGTTCAAATAATATCCTAAACATAAAATTGTCCTTGAGTAGTCAACTTATTTAAAATAAATCTGGCACAATGAAGACAAGAATTAATTTTGTTTCCCAACAAACGTGCGTCTAGAGCCCCGATGACCTCTGATGCCTGGCTATTGTTAGAAGTGTGTGGTTGTGTGTATTTCTATTTAAATGAGCACAAAAGACGTCTGAAATGAAGTGCAAGCTTAAACAAGACAGCTGTGTCCTTGCCAGGACGTTTTCATTCATGCGGAGGATGGATGACGTCACCCTTCTACCCAGAAAGAGAATCAGAGGGAGGGGAGAGGGGGGCTCATTTATATTTCGCATCTCAAGCCGTCGGTAGATTTATGTCACCATAAACAGTTTCACACAAGCTCCTCCTCTGAACCCTTCCTCTCCCAGGCTCCTCCTTCTTAGGCTTTTGAAATATCAGCTGCTTCAAAACACAGTAGGGATGCGTTTGTGGGACAAATTTACCGAAAATTATTCTAAATTAAGGTGTTTTTTTGGGACAAATCTGGGCGCGTATATATATATATATATATATATATATATATATATATATATATATATATATATATATATATATATATATATATTTCATGTTAACAAACGTAGATAATCACATAATGCACAAAAGGAAAAGCTTATAACAGGCATTCGTACAGCTTCTTAAGAGTAAAATTCAAGCGCTTTCAAGGTACCTACACCAGAAATGTCAAGACTCCCAAAACCTCTATCATTATATCTAAATTTTTACTATAAATGCAATTGGAAAAATTGCCTCGTCTCAGCCAGAGGAAAATAGGAGCATTTTGTAGTAATTTTATAGGACAACCTATGAGTTTCCAATACATTTTCCATGCGTTTCCAATGACTGGAAAATTGGTCAACTTTTTCTTGATGAATCAATTAGTCAGTTGGTCTATACAATGCAAACAAACAGTGAAATAAAAGTCCTTTTTTTGTGCAACTAACGTTAAAAACCCCCAAAGATACTGCAGCAAATCCTCACACTGGAAAAGCTGTAACCAAAGAATACCTGGTGTTTTTGAGGGAAAATACACTTTTTTTGATTAATGAATTAGAAAGATATTTGGCGATGTATTTTCTGTTAATGCACGTGACTATTTCTTTCAGCTCTAAACTCAAGCACAGCCATTTTCCTATCAGTTGTACTTACATTGCCCATGTTGAGGTCATGCACCAGCAGGTTCTGGTTGTTGCTGACCGTCACCTCCAGCAGCTCAGTGCTCTTCCCGAGCCCTCCGGGATAAACCGGCAGGCGATAATCGTGCTCCGACAGCTTCTCCTGCTTGATACCCATGGCGTGAACATAGTCTCCCAGCCCCGCACACCCCATGCGGCCACCCTGGTAACCCATGCTGCAGTCAGGCGAGTCACGCTCCTTCTTCAAGATCATTTCTTGAGGTGGATGGTCCTGCATAACGGAGTGGGCAGCCAGCCGGGTGAAGCTGGTCACCGGAGGGAGGTGGCTGAACATTATCATGCCAGAGCCGAAATTGGAGTCCATGCTCCCGTTGGAGCGTAGGTATTCATTGCCTAGTTTGTCTTGAATGATGTTCATGATGGATGCCGGCGGGCAGGAAAACTATGGGTTGGCAATCAGTGTCATCCTGTGAGAAAAAAAAAGAGCAGAAGTCAACGTTAAAACAGTAATGGGTCAGTTTTAGGGAGGCCATATAACTAGCAATCAATCTGTGACGATACAGACAAATAATAGACAACAGATAATTACACAGCCAGTTAAGCTCAGTCTTCAGGAATCAGTGGCACGGCCTCTGATCTAACAACTGGGCGCTTAGTCGGATTAAAACCGACGGTTTATGGGTCAAGAAAAGGGCTGCAGTCTAGCACCATGACAAGGGGAAACAAGCAAAACAGACAAAGCTGGGGGTATAGTGTACACAGTCCTCTGTGGCTGATTACAGAGTGTTTGTACAGTATTTTACAGGGCAGGAAGGTCACTGGCTGCAATGCTAGCCACAACATGAGATGAGGAATGAGAGGATTGAAGTAGTGTTAATCTGTTTGATGGGCCTGTCTGACCCAGTCATCCTATTTGCATGAGCTTATCTGCCAATGAGAGTGCACAGACTGCATTAGAAACACTGGCGTAATTATGTAGTTGCTGGATAAACAAATGCATGTTTTGTAATCGCTTTGAGCGCAATGTCTAATGCAGACATTTGAAACGTGTTGATATTAAGTGTTAACGTCCAAATTAAATGTGATTCGCTATGATGAATACAATATTTAAAAGTTTGTCAAATTTTGGAAAGGTGTCTCTTTGAAGTGAAATTTCACATTTTCCTGCATTTTCCACTAAAGTTAAAATATAAGATATAATAGATAATTACATTCTCTACAGTATTTGCTCGCTCCTTGTGCGACCCATCCAGCTAATGAGTGCTATCTGGCTGCTGCCAACTGCCTTCAGCTCTGATGGTGAGCTAGCAGCAATAACCTACTCGGCTAACTCAAAGACAACTTTTAATAAATGAAACAAGACTTTAACCCACTCCGAATAACTTCCGCTTGCTCAAACGTGTTAAAGTAGACACCACGTGTGTTGAGAGGACCCTGAATCTACGTTAATGTATAAAAACTACCAAGCTTGTTCGCTGTGCAATTAACGTTAGCTACCTAGCTAACCATTTGGCTAACCACTCTTGCGGGGCCCTTCTTCTTTGTGATGCGGGATCAGGCAATAATTAATATGGCCATGCAATAACAGCAGCAGACCTGCGCTTGATGAACACCAATAAACGGCCAGTTATGAACAGGAAAATAACAGTTAAAGCACATGGAACGTTTGTGCGTTTTTAGACATGTAAATAAAGTTAGTTTTGTACTTTTTTTTTAGTTGAAATTAAAGAATTAGTGGCAGATATCAGTGCACACTAGCGTCACACCAGACGTTAAATCAGCGGGCATGATAAATGATCAAGGACGAACGGTGGTTAGCGCCTGAGAAATAGAACAATCAACACGAGTAATCTTACATCGTTTCTACTTATTCTTAGCTGTTTCCCCCCCAAGTCGTTGAGTTGGTTTCCTGGACAGTGAACCGACTGTAGGTGATAGGGCGACAACACAAGTATGACCCATAACAAACGGCCCACACAACTCCGGCGAACAATGATGCTCGTCCGGGCTAGCCGAGACAGCTAACTTAGCAGCTAACTAGCGGTAACGTTAGTGCGCTTTGTTGTCTGTCCCATGCGAGGAGTTTAACCGCTACGGCGACCGCCTCTCCCCCCAAAGTTGGATTTTATGAATTTCTCTTACCGGTGCAGGACCATGACCTGCTATTTTGGCTCGTGTAGTTCACCCTCAGCTGTCCGTTTCAATATCTAAAGCCAAAACATTGTTCTCCCGCAGCTGCTGGGTTCTTCCATCTTGCCTCGGCGCAGAGGATTCTGGGTCCTGCAGGCGGACAGCGTCCCGAAGAGAGAGACGATAAAAAAAATTGAATAAGTCGTATTATTTTTTTAATATTAATGGCATGAAAAAAAAACATGTTTAGGAACCCTGAAAAACAGATATAGATTTATTTATAATAATATGTTGTACAATTAACCTATTTTTATTATACTATTTCATAGTTGTTCGACGTGCTAAAATTCCTGCTTTTTTGTAATTCTTGCACTTCAATCTGCAAAGTTTAGCGTGTAAGGTGTAAAATGGAGGGACAGAAAGCCACTGCAAAAGTCTTAACATACCTTACTCAGATTCTTCTTCAGGTTCTATTATAAGATCGTTTAAACAGATCCTTCACTGAAGTGCCACAATGTGTATTTTATCTTATATATACGTTTAATACTAGTTTAGTATAGTACTTGAGTAAATGTACTTAATTGCACCATCAAGCACAAGTTACAGCACATCATATTCAGTATAGTGTTTTGGCATATCAACAAAAAATAGCAACTGGTCGCTTTCTTTTGTACCTGCCTTGTTTTGGTTTAGTGTTTCATTTAGTAATGTTTATGAAGGAAAAATGACTTCAATCTCTTTTGTTGTTTGTTTAATTTCAACAAGTAACATATCAAAAAATGTCAGCCATTAATGAAAGGAGGAAGAAAAAAACCCCACCTCAAATGGCTGTGCAAAATAAAGATTCCTAAAATTCAAATGGTTGAATTGTTCAAACCAGTCCTCAGACCAGCCGTTCAGATGACCATGACAGATGTATTCAGAAGTGAAGCTGAGTATACATCTAAGAGCACATCAGAGTCAAGCCTCACACCCCCCACTCCTAATTGCAATTGCTAATGAACCAATTAATTCAGAAAGCAGAGAATCATTGAAATGCAGAGAGTAGAGTAATGCAAAATAAGGTTTTTGATGTCCCCGTTCCTTTTACTATCATCCATGCTGACAACCCACACAGCTGACAGTGATATCTTTGAAATCATTCTCATGTTGGAGTGTTTAAATATGTATGATGGTTGACTGATGAACTGAGTATAGATGAAAGTCAGTGATTATGAGTGTAGTTCAAGGTTAATAATTTTCATCATCTTTGAATGCAAACCAATGATCAGAAGTTATATTTTACCACTGTTGTATTGTTAATATTATTTAAGTAATATTTTGTCTTTTACAGCATCTTTAGGTATTATTTGGAAATTAGAAAATGTAAACATCCTGGGGGACATAACTCTCCAGTTAAAAAAATAATACATGGTGGTATTTAACTGGCTCACTCCAGCATTTTTAGACTTTTCAGGATTCAGCGTTTACTCAACATTTCAATCAAGGCAGCATTTTGATTTGGAAAACACAAATAATTTAATAGTTAACATTTGAAAAATGTCAATATTTGAAAACATATCTATCTAAATGCTCCATTGTATTCACAAGATAGTCAGTGTCTGTGCGCTGTTTGGTGCTGAGCAAGAAGTGTACAGTATGTTTTTAGAGTTTTGTCGCTGAAAACAGCTGCCTGCTGCGACCTAAAATGACACTCTGTGAGAGCAGAGGTGGTGAACCAAAACAGCAAAGTTGCAGTCTGTGAAGCCAAAACAATGAGCTGAAAGACGATAAATTAGCAGAGAGGAACTGTAGAGTCGAGTGATGTTTCTCTTTTGGTTTGTACAAGTAGACATGCGATCCAATGTTGATATTAAAAAAAATATTCATTATAGGGTTGCTTTAAGCATTTTTTTGTAGTTATCATTCAGTTCAAACTTGAAATACATCCTGGCACAAACACACAATAGCACGTAAACCAACAGACACAAAGAAGGGACATCCTGTAAGTGTGGTGTTACTTCAATGTCCCGTTCTGAGTCTTGTATGGCAATCCAAGGTTAGGAAATGTCATCATGTGGCTCAGCTTTCTATCAGTCCCTTCTATAAGCTGAGTGTTTGGGACATTGAGATCAGAGACACTACGACTCCTGCACTTTGACTCACGTCGCATGCCATTGACTCCACCTTGAATCTATGCTTTGAATGGAGTAATCCGCCCTCATTGCAAAGAGGACACAAACCACAGCTATGAAAGGATCATGAACATGAAAATCAGTCCGATGTTTTCATGTCCGAAATCTTTGGCAATTTGTGTATCATATAACACGGACGGTTATCAATTCTAACTCCTCATTAATAATTCAGCCCGTGCAGCATGTCTTTGTTCCCACTCCCTCCTCCCCTAAATCCTTCCCAACCTCTCACACACACACACACACACACACACACACACACACGTACCACCCACCCACCCATCCACACACACACACACACACACACACACACACACACACACACACACACACAAATAATTTTGATACAAATGCTGAATTTCCTTCCTCATCCAACATTGGCGCCCAAGACAACTGAACACTTGTAGTTTGGTGGTTGCCTGTGTGTGCGCTGATTTGGATTCCTCTCACTGGGAAAGCCTGATGCCTACACATAACAGATGGCGTTCCTGGCCGTCTACACTCTAATCCTCAATTGTCAGGAGGATCACGGCCGTGTACGAATTCCCTCCACTGAGATTGTCAGTAACTTGTGAGATATTAGAAGCCTGTGCAGTGGTGAGACGTGCGCTGTGGGGATAAAATAACATTTGGATGCTTTTATTTGGTTCACTGATGGTTGATATTTGGTGGCACATGCTACAAATTAGAAACTCGGTCGATACTACACCCAATTTATTTGGTGTTATACAGAAGACAGGGCCTATATACACTGGTAAACTTATTTTGTGATCACGGTTATACCCGACTGATCAAACTAGCTCAAACTAGCTTATTATGTTTGAATGTGCTTACAGCTTTTGTAACTAGATATTTTTTTATGAAGACATTTATCGAACTGCAGAAAACGTATGTTTTAATAAAGCATTTATTTCTCCTTTCAAAATAAATGTTAGAACAGTATGATAGTTACAATTCAAATACCATTTTGTTTGATGTCAGTTTTATCACCTGCAGCTGGGATGATGAAATATCCGATCTTACAATATAACTAAAAGGTGATGGACTTAAATAACAAGATTAATCTGCATTCATTGTATGAAATATTCCAAAATGATCTTGAAATACCCAAGTGTCTACAGCCCTTCTTTCTCATCTTCAGTCTAAAGCAGCTGTCTCTCTGGGAGCCATCCTCCTCTTTCATTTACGACTTAAAGATAATGCAGAGATCTGTTATTGTTCAAGTGACTGACAATGTTTGATCTACTACTTGTCCGGTGGTAGAAAAGTTAAAGGACACTGATTTAACACTGATATAACATTATCCAATTTTAAAAATTCTTTTTCATAGTCTTTAGCCCCAACTGACGCAGACTCAGTTTTTTGCGTAATTGTTCTCAGTGCAATGTTTAAGATTATGGAAAAATTTACATAAATTAAAAGAGTACTTTGTCAAGTTAATTGTGTGGTAATATGAAGCCTGAATGCACAAACCCTCACATTTTCTTAACATCAAAGTAAAAAAACAAACAAATTAGTCATTTAGTTTATGTTTAATTGCAAATAATACACAAAACACACACTTTAAAGCCAGAAATACTCAGTTGCCAGTTAAATGAATGCACAGACACCTCTGTATAATACAGTTAATGAGTTTAAAAGAAAAGCAGCTTTGTTTAAGTAACTTAACCTCATAAGCTCCATTCTCTCTTTTTTGTGAGATTTCAAATAGTGCATCAAATTACACAGCTCCTCCACAGCAACTAAAAACAGTATACAGAAGCAAACACTCCAAATCAGTTAATTACATCACTTATGGATAAAGTGCTCAAATACCTTGCACAATTATCTTAAGAGCACTTCATCAAAAAAAAATCTGTGATGAACTGGTTTTGGATTGTGTTTTTTTAAGAGTGCTGGCCTCTTTCGTGTCTGGAATACTCTCTAAATGTCTGAACAAAAAACACTTGAGAGGAGGGTCAGCTGATTAGATCAGTCAAGGGCTTCTTCATCACACCTCTGTGATGAACTGGAATTATGCATTAGTTATTAATAGTAGTACTTACATGCAATGCATACATTTGTGTCTGACTAAAACAAGGGCAAAGAGAGCCAAGGGCGTAGCTTCCTTTTCGGGACTGTCCTTTGGGGGGGGGGAAATCCTCCTCTTTAGTCCAATCCAATGTCTAAATCAATAAGAAGACTTCACAGGAAAGAGGAGAAGCACAGATTTTTATGTAAGACTTAAAATGGGTAAAGCCTAAAAAAGTACTTTACACCTATTCCGTCATTGTTATTTTACTCAACATTGTTACCTTAAATTAATTTGTTACTACGCCACAGGTTAACAGAAGCACAAAGCATTAGATCCTGAATTAGATCAAATATGCACAGAGATCGTCCTTCCAGTAGATGGCACAGTTTAACTTGAAAGCAAAGATCCTTCCATTTTATCACTCAGGCTCTGTGTGTCCCTCCATGCTGTTAATCACACAGAGGATCAGCTTCAATGAAAATGCAATGTAAGCACTTATGAGGAATTAATG
The DNA here is from genome assembly GCF_023349555.1 of Cebidichthys violaceus. NCBI lineage: Eukaryota > Metazoa > Chordata > Actinopteri > Perciformes > Stichaeidae > Cebidichthys > Cebidichthys violaceus. Next base: position 4,068,606 of record NW_027176406.1, on the reverse strand, counting down.
AATACATTAATCTACTAATGAATTAATAAAAAATTAAGTCGTACACTGATTTAATTGACCACATGAACTACACAGAAGAGTCAAATTGTCCACCTCTTCCTCACTCACTCTCTCTCACTTTACACACAAACGCAGTCTTGTGTAACTCTCCCCTCCTCTGTCCCTTCCCCCTTCCCTCCCTCTCCTCGCATCTCTCCCTCTCTCACACACACACACACACACACACACACACACACACACACACACACACACACACACACACACACACACACACACACGCACACACACCTCTCCATTCTCCACAGCCCACCAGAAGCTGTGAATGGTAGACAGCTGCTCGTATTTCGCTCCGCTGGTGAGCACCACGCCAGTCAGAGTGAGTGGAGCCTGAGCTGAGCGCACAGCCACAGTTAGCGGTCTTCTGATATCATGTAAAATAAGAATAGTGTATTTTATTATACAAGAAAGAGATACAATCAGAGCTGTAAAAGGACTGCCATGCGTGATTTTTTTTTCATTTATTTTATTTGTAGGATTTACGCGCGCTAAAGTGGCCATGGCACGTTTTACGCACTGCAGAAACAGTGTTTTGGAGGCTAAAATAACCCAAAACATGGATTAAACAGCAAGTACTTTTCCTATACTTCAGGAGAGCTCAAATGGCGGCACTTCGTAGAAAATTTGGCGAAGACTACCAGGTGGTTAACACAAATCGGGCTACCACTTTTTCTGCCCCGGTTAAGAAGAAACGCCAGCGCTTCGTGGACAAAAACGGTCGCTGCAATGTGCAGCACGGAAACCTCGGCGGAGAGACCAGCAGGTACCTCTCTGACCTCTTCACCACTTTGGTAGACCTAAAGTGGCGATGGAACATGCTCATCTTCCTCCTAACATACACGATCGCTTGGCTGGTCATGGCATCTATGTGGTGGATCATCGCTTACATCAGAGGAGACCTGAATCACGGCCACGACGCGTCCTACACTCCCTGCGTGGCCAATGTTTACAACTTCCCCTCAGCTTTTCTGTTTTTCATCGAGACTGAGGCCACGATCGGTTACGGCTACCGGTACATTACAGAGAAGTGCCCAGAGGGCATCATCCTCTTCTTGTTCCAGTCGCTGATGGGCTCCATAGTGGACGCTTTTCTCATCGGCTGCATGTTCATAAAAATGTCCCAACCTAAGAAACGCGCAGAGACGCTCATGTTCAGTCAGGACGCCGTGATTTCTCAGCGAGACGGCAAACTGTGCCTCATGTTCCGTGTGGGCAACCTGCGGAACAGCCACATGGTGTCCGCTCAGATCAGGTGCAAACTCATAAAGGTAAGCAGGAGCGCCAGAGACTCTCTGATGATAAGAACTCCCTGAAAACTAACTGAAGCGCAGGAGCTGAGTTGAAGTTAAGCAAATGCTGTAGATCACACCTTCTTTTAATTAACCAGCACAGCAATACAATGATAGAACCACACAGAGTTACATGAAAATGATATGCATCCTAATGAATGGATACCATCTTTTAGCCCTTTTAAAATTAAAGCATACTATAGAGCTAAATGCAAAAAAATGAAGTTCAGGAAAAGTAAATAAATAAAGCCAAACAAACAAACAAGGTCCCACTACACAATATACACAAAACAGGCTTAAGGTAGCATTACCATACTCCTCTAGCTGCAGGGTGGTGAGGCTGACTGGTGCAGCTCTGAGAAAAGACAGAAAAGCGCTGCAGTGTAGATGGTCAACACTGCGTCCAGCATCAGTGTTGACACCTGGACAGATAGGTATAGATGTGTATCAGTAAGTGGATGTGGCAGTGAGATGGCCCCCTGAGGAAGAAAGTTATGCTCATTGAATCAACAGTGAGAGGGAGCCTCATACACTACTACAGATCACTGGAGTCAGTAAAACAGCACTCCTGGGAGAGCGCATGCAGGCATAAAGAGTATTTATGGCACCCATAAAGAAATGCATTATCTTCTTTCTTTTCTTATGGGGGTATTTTTTTTATATTTCTCTTCCCTGGTATATGAAATGACACAACAACAAAAAAGGACAATAAACTCAGCTGTTTCTATCTGTGTTACTACGTTGGTTATCCACTAATGAAGATTTTAGGGGAATAGAGCTAAAAAAACAACAACTCACACTCTGAAAACGAGCAACAACGCAGAAAATCACCATGGCCAGTAAGTAGCAAGGTCGACTGACTCCTCTTTTAGTTGTTGTAATAGAGCTCCTCTCAGCCACATCCATGTTCAATGTACAAAATGGGCCATATAGAAGAAAAACAGCATTAGTGGGGTGCTTGGAGCTTGTTTATTTCTGCATTCTCCTCTGCACAGCCACATCGAGCACAGCATTGGTCAGCTTAATGATGCATGCAGGCAGGCAGGAAGGACCGAGCTATTTCCACAGTTACAAGTATGGAGGGGGTGAACACCCCCATAGGCATGAAGTACAATCACACATGTCTACATTGACTCATCTCACCTCTCCTGTGAGACGGAAGCTCTCAGCGTCTCAATCAGATTGTCTCCATCTGTGCAACACACCTATGAGATTTCAAATCTTACTCCACCAGCACACTGGAACTTATAGTAATAAGATAGGATTTTTTTTTTTTTTTTTTTTAAGCAATGGCACCAGAAGTAGGAGAAAATCAGGTTTTGTGTTAGTTAAAAAAGGCGCAGGGATTTTTTTTACTGTAGAGCCACTTTCCTTTACCTTTCCTTCTGGACTGCAAGAAATACAATCAGTATACATTCCAAGACCTCTCTGACAACCACACAATTTTTTTACACTCCCTCTCTCTGTGAAATACAATAAATACCGTATCCACTGCGTGCTCCTTAGTGTTTTTTTTTTCAGTTTTGCTTCAGGGCTTTAACCTTATTCTTTCGCTTCAAAGACTCTCTTACCGAGACAGAATTTTTGCAGCAGCTCTGCCAGAGTACATAATAGAAAAAAAATAAATGAGTCATTGTGTATGAACAGAGGCATTGTTTAGATATTGCACATCACACAAAAAACGTCAAATAAAAAAAAACTTTATTATTTTAGACTGAATGCTTTCAGTGCACTCCCTGTAAAGAAATGTTGGTGGTGCTGTTGAACTACAACCCTTTTCAAGTCAAACCTCACCATATAAAGTACTCGGGCATTAATGTCATTTTAACTTGTATAGAAACTGTGTGTGTGTTTGTGTGTGAGAGAGTTTGGGAAAATGTTTTTTTGGGATGACTTGTATATCAAGCTGCATCAAATACAGAGTGAATGAACAGCTCTCTTTGACTGTATTCATACTCTTACTATTCCTTGTTTGGGGCACCCATTGTCTTGACCCCACACATGTAATTGGTGATGTTGCCACAGAACGTTTTTTTAGTGCAATGCAGTGTACAATAAAAGCACCAGCCTTTTACTCCCTAAGTGCAATGCACAGACTCACTGACCTTTGGTTGGACGTGGGTGTCAGTCAGTCCATCTGCCCACAACCAGGTATTGAGTTTTGGTCTTTCCTTTCGTTCTGGTTTTGGCCCGTTAGCTAGTGGCCACACTGCTCACAAAGCTCTGTTCTTGGGTCAGTTGGCCTGCAGTGGAGGGACAGGAGACAGCCTCTAGTTGCACAAGTCAGTCGTGACAGAAAAAAACAAACGCATTTCCTCCATATCTGCACCAAGAAGAATGTAATCAATATAATCGTTGTCAGACAATGGCAGTGATTCCTGGCATCTCACAGACAGCGCCTGGCAGCCCAGACAGAATGTTGTGTGCTGGAAACCTGCAGCAACATGTTGACTAACTGGCACACATCCGACAAGGTGACAAAGCTACCACTGTAGAGGCACAATTCAGCCCTCAGAGGAAGTAGCCCAAGTTGCAACTTCACTATAACGTACATTTTGGAGCCACTTGTTGGTGCTGCTGCATTTGGACACCAGAGCTCTGCTGAACTGTCGTGGATGATTACTGGGTGACAGCAGAGAGAAGGGAGAGACAGACCAATGGATGCTGTCATACAGAGTCTCACCCGCAGTTGAAATGCAGCTTTGCAGGGCATCCATGACAGCCTCAGAGGGCACCCTGGTAGAACATCCAAGCTGAGAATATGACTCTGGTATTACCGGGAGGGTGGAGAGAGCGAAGGAATTGATTGAAATTGATGGAAAGTGGTGAAAGAGCTGGAGAGAGAGGCTTGCAATAAGAGAAGCGAAACATAAAAAGAATTACCAGCAGCTCTTTTTTTGTTAATATTTTCATTGTATGAGTGGTGCCTTCTATTTCAGAGGGAGAGAAATCCTCTCGGCTGTATATCTCCTCAGAGGATTGCAGGATGGGCTATATACACAAGTCACTAAAACTTTTTTTTAGTGACTTGAATGGAATTGATTTCCATTTCTTATCTAATAAGAATAGAGATGCAATTATACTGTCAGGTTGTGGAGGGCTAGAGAAAGGCCTTGAGACCCTGCAGTCATTGATTAACGAGCCCCAGAGCCAGGATACCTTAAGACTCTGGACTGCTCACGCTCCTCTCCCATTTGTATGCTATACTTGAATAATTCAGAGTCTACACAGTTGAATAGGATGTTTTTTTCTGTCAGAGTGTGCATGCTCAAAAAGCACACATGCATAGACAAAATCGTCTTACGTTTTCTCACCAAGGTATTCAAAAGCAGGCACATGTGAGGCAGAGTGTGTATTATTTGGAATGTCTGAGCCAATAGACTGAAGTCAGAAATAATGCATCATTATTTTTGGATGAACACTACATCTTCAGGCTCCTGACTATAATAATGTATGAGCCTTGTTACAGTATTTCCCATACCAAAGGAGAAATCAGAGGCAGCACATTCACAACAAAACACATTTTTGGCCAAGAACATTGTGACACCATTTCTGCCACAACAGCCACTAAAGTCACTAAGAGTCACACGGCGGATTAAAACACTTTCTGAGGAAGGAAACAGAACCAGAGCATAACACAAAAAAGTAGACAGTAACTACAAAAAACATCTAGTACCAGTTTTGTCTTGGTTTGGCTGACCTGATAACCAACCTGTCTAATATTTAATTTTGGTGCAGCATAAGCCTCTACAGTCACCTAATCAGTATGACTTCACATGCATCCTTACTTGAGTTTGAATCCAATTACTCACAACAATTAGTGTTGCACATTGTAAACTTCAGCCTAACCTTAAAATAATTGTAATGTTTTCATATTGTAGAAATAAATAAGTGACATAATATTGGTAATGAATGTTGAAAAATGTTGTCTTCCAAAACCAATGTGAATTCAGACGAAAAGGTGATCTTTCCTAAAACTTTTGATGGACCGTTTTTTTTTGTAAGTTGGAAATGTGAACTGTAATTGGTCATTCAAAATTTGGATGGTCCATGATGCAGACGTTTTCCCAGCAGTTCTGAGAGAAGAAGAGCTGACCTTCAAATTTGATTTTAGTTTTAGTTTTCAGAGAGGTTTTAGTTTTGTTTTATATTAAGTTTTACAGTTTGTTTTTGTTATGGCCAGGTACAGTATAACGTCTCAGAAGTATATAGCTCCACATACATACAAAATACATGGTTGGAGAACTGTGTAGGGATGGGCATAATGTTTAAATCACATACCGAGCATCTCTCAGATGATGTCCTCATAAGCATGAAATCTCACTTATCCATCACTCAGTGGAGGTCTCAGCCAGGTTTGGAACTGTGTGGCAGGAAAATTAAGAGGATAAGAGGACAACTTTATTTTGCCTCAGAGTTTCTGATCCCTCATTGTAAATGTCACTACAGCCAATCACACAGGTGTTTTAATGAAGCTGTGTTTCAGTTCGTTATGTCATAAAATAGTGAATCGTAGCAGCACAGGAATTTCTGCTCACCTGGTTAACAGGTTGCTTTAATGGGCTGCAATCAAATCAATCTGTCTGTAAAACAGAAACAACAAAATTGTGAGTTTGACTATAAAAACAGTGTAAGTGACTATGATCAAAAGAGAGGACACAACAGAGGCTATGACAGAGCAACTAAGCTGTGTTTACTGTGATGCACAATTTAGTTACTTTAACCAAAAGAAGCAAACCAACTAAATCCTGCCTTCATTGACGTTATATAATGTTCAGTTTTTGTTGAAAATGTTTTGACCCGTTATGATTGTTTTTGAGGATGTAGTTTTATGGTGCTGTTGAACTGCATTGCATTTTACAGTTTCAGATATTTAGCCTATACCCACATTGGTATAAATGGGATGGACAAAAAAAATAGCACCTGTCAGTCTAATACAACACAATAGAGTGCTGCAGGATGACGTATTTTTGTAGAACTAATTACAGGCATCTAACCAAAAACCCAAATATTGACTTTGAGACAAAGGTACCGAAAGTGTGAAAATGCTGACTCATTTCCGGGTTTCAGGATTCATTCATGCACACTATTCAACAGCCTCCAGTATGATCATACAATTGAATCAACAAATCTCCAAAACAGTTTCAACAAAAACTGTAAACCAATTCAACAGTCCTGCAGTAAATCCTACCTTCAAGAAGGTTGCAATGTTCAATTTATTAGGAACACCTAAATACATGTGTTGTGTTGTCTTTGACATGTACAGTACATGTTTATGTGTTTCCTTGTTTATGAGATCAGGAGAAAAGTGTGAGTCGGTTCCACGTTGGACTGTCATATTCATTTGACTCTTGAATTTGACCAATTCATCAACATCAGTCTTGGTGAAATGGTCTAAATGCTCTGAGTGGGCAGACAGTATCTGCCAGAAGGGAAGCCTGTGTGATACGACTGGCTTGTCAGTCGACCTGATTGCCTACAAGCTCCTCCAACGCCCTCTCAGGCTACTGATTGATGATGGCTCGGCAGAGCATGGAGTGGAGTTGGGTAGGAAGGAAGATCAGGCCACTTTAGGTCTAATCAATTTTATTTATCACCTGTCTTCATCCATAAGCATCATTCACACCACTGAAACGCTCCTTTTGTGAGCATGAAACAAAACCAGGATGCCTTTTTTAATGATAATGAGCAGCTGACAGGTTGACTGGGTTGGTGAGTAGTCACACGTGATGTGCAGATGTGTTTGTGTACACGTCTAGTGTTTCTGCTGCACAATCCCCCCCCCCCAAAAAAACATCCCTGTTGTGACACGTCAGAGCTTGGGGAGAGTGCTGGAGTGTGGGATAACAGTCGACAAGCTCAGCTATCTCAGGATCTGTGTGCAGAAGAAGCGTAGGAGAGTGCCAACGGGGTCTGTGTAAGGCGCTTTGCCTGTCGATGTTTGCATACAGTCATCCATCATTTTAATCTTCAGTGGCAATGACAGAAAGTGAAATGTAGAATTTCCCTTAGCCAGCATTGGGTAACCCACATCCACCAAAGCAGCATTCAGCAGCCTGTAAGCACCTGAACAATGGCATGAAAGTGATTCCCCAACATGAATCCAGAAGAGCAGCTCATTGATATTCACAGGAGATGGAAATAGAATGCTTTCTGGCAATGCAAAGCCCGATTATTCACACTTCATTCATAGTTAGCTTCACAGAGGGATGAACTATAGGGCAATGTCACTGCGAGGTCAGGATAAAGTTAGGCTTTGACTGCAGCTTGCTGCTGCAGTGAAGAAGAAGTTTGGATGATAGGGAAGGCATGCCCAGAGATGGAGTAAAAACTATTTATTTATGAATGAAAAACAACATAAATCACTATCTTTTTATTCTTTTCCAACAACTCCCTGTAAATGCTGCCAAAGCATGCTACCATTATAGTTGTATGAAATTGGAGCATAAATATTCTGTCATTAGTTCAAAACAGTTCTTTAACTTATTTAAAAGTTATTATTGTCAATTTTCTGCTCATGTTTGTGTTCTGTATGCCCACATTGTCATCCACCATTTGCAAAACCCTTCCTCTGAACTGCGATTGGCCAATTAATGGCACAGCAGGTCTGTCGAGCTTTCGATTCCAAAACATGTAAAAGTGCTTTAAAAACGAGCGGTAGAGTATTTTTTTAACCTTTCCAATCCCCCCAAAAACACAAGATCAAAAGTGTAAGGAATGAAGTAATCAGTGTGTTTCTCTACTCTAACATAGTGACCATGTTTTCAATTCCAAAACTATTTCAGCTCTTATTAGTGCCTTAATATGTTATTTTTTTAAAGATGTTTTGGGGGGCTTTTATTGCCTTTATCAGAGCAGCTGGGGAGTGACAGGAAAGGGGGGAGAGTGGAAGGTGTGGGACGTCTCAGATCACTAGATGTTAGCTGTCTGCTCTGCTGCATCACCCGGGCCTGCCTCAGCTCCACTGAGAAGCCACCTTTTAGCCCATTTTTGAATCAGCCGCGAGTTAGGCTGTGTTGTCACTGCCAAGATGGCGACAGCCGGAGCCATCCACTTTCGGGTGGGGTGACGTTTCGAAGACTACGTGCATATTTTATACGGTCTATGTGCAGAACGCAGCATTTTTGTTGCCGGGTGGCCTGCTTTGAGAAGGAAGGAGTAAGCCTCCTGGAGTTCTTTAGAAAAGACAGACTTTCTCTTCGGCATGACAGCTAACCGTTAAGTGTTCTGACAGGTTCTGTCAGAAAGAGATGCAGGCGTCACAGCAACAGCCCTGACAATGACGCATTGATTGATTGACTCACACAGGCCTACAGACGAACGGGTGTTCAATTCAGAGGGGGACAGAACTTGATAAACGTCTATGTAAGCATTGAAAACAAGTATATTATTATTAATAATTTCAATAGTAAGAATTTGGTAGTGACTGTTAAAAAATGGGACATTCAAGTAATATTAAATTATTTTTTTACAGATATTTTTTCGGATCTCGGGAGACCCAGCTTGAGACTGGTACACCGTATGGTCACCGTAATATAACATACGCTGCAGATAAGCATGTCCGGCTACCTAGCTTACAACCTACAGTAATAACATCATCTAGGCTAAGTTAAGTAGCCAAATAGGTTTTTGTTTGAACAAATAAGTGTGTGATCTTGAACTAACATGGAGAGTCAGTTATCAGTAATATCAGCATGTGTGGAAATGTGTGAAGTAAAAAAACAGCAGATGTGTCAGCCAAAGAAGAGGCGTCCATGTTCAGGTGGTGAGTCTTTATAGCTTGAACCAAACCAGGCTCAGGTGTGGCTCATCAGCTGATCAACATCTTGAAAGACAGAGAAGAGCCAGCAAACAGCACACAGACCCCTCGTGGAGAACTAGCTAGCTAGCTACATCTGTAAATGGGTGGCAGTAGAGGTACAGTAATATAACACTGATGGAACCAACAGAAGTTAAAGTGTGCTAAAAGTAAAAAAAAATCCACTTTTCTTTTATGATCATCACACGTTGGGCCTGAACAAACAGATCTAGATGACACTGACTCAGTGATAAAGGCTGAAAGAGGAAATTGCCTTGGAGGAAATAATGTGTCGATTATTTTAGGATTAATGAGAACAAGAGATCCAGAAATGGCAGAAAGGGTTGCAGATAAGGGGTGGGACTGTGTGTGTGTGTGTGTGTGTGTGTGTGTGTGTGTGTGTGTGTGTGTGTGTGTGTGTGTGTGTGTGTGTGTGTGTGTGTGTGTGTGGAGGAGATCATTATGAGGCTGTGTGTGGTGGAGGAATACTGTGTGGGTAGTGGTTGGCTGGCACCCAATTATTCTTTGGCAGTGAAACAGTGTAGACAACTATACAAATTAGCTATTGCCATTCAATCCTTTAGGAGTAGATCAACTTGACTTTTTGTTGTTATTTTAATGTTGACTTAAAAAGAAAGTTTCCTGAGTTTGCAAAATTGTTGTTATGCTATTTTAATTAGAAAAGGAAGATACCGTACATTAAAAACAGAATGAAGTGTCTCATCTCTTTTTCAGCAGGGTTGGCCTTTCCTTCAGTTTTTATATTGAAATAATACAATTAATATACAAAAAGCTGCAAGCCTCTTTTCTGACAGCAGAATGTAAGAAAACGGCCACAGATTGAAGAGAGTTTGCAGGAAAGGGTAACACTGGGACTGCTAAGAGAGGGAAGCAAACAAGAAGAGAAAAGGTGAACAGATTGATAAAACAGATTATGACAGTAAAAGGAGAAAATACATGCAGGACCTTGGTGGTGAGCGCCAACATCATCTGGGCAATTAAATGCTTCCGCATCAGTTAACCCTCCGTGGGCAAGTAATGTCCAAACACAGCTGTCTGACACAAGCAAGTTCCTTTGGAAATCAAAGTGAAGCGGCAAGTCTGTGGCCACCGCAAACAGGGAACTAATGGAAGTTTGAAATAGACGGAGAGAGAAACCATCTTCCAGCACACCTTTAGATTTTTAGGTAGTTCCATTTTCTGCTACATTATACTTAAAAAAACATTGCTTATAAAACCTAATGAGCTAATATATACATATCCAGTGGCTTACAAAAGAAGTACAAAAAAGTATTGTCTAGTTTCAGATGTCTGAGTTATCAGTTCCACCATCCATCTAACATCTCACATGGTTTCATTTAGGTAAGTTTGAGGTCCATAGAGCTGAAATTATCCAATATTTCACAAGAAAGCAAAGCTCACGGAAAAGTCACACTTTTTTCTTTCCTCTCTAATCATCTTAAGATCCGTCTGATTTATCTTATCTCAGATTTAACCCTTGGTTGGGGGTTTAAAAGTAGTAAAAAGTGCCTCGTCCAGCTACAATAGTAAAAGGCTGCTTATACATTGATGCGTCATTATTAAATAGTAAATGGACTGTACTTGTATAGGGCTTTTCTAGTCTTTCCGACCACTCAAAGCGCTTTCACACTACTTGTCATTATTCACCCATTCACACCCATTCACACACTGATGGCAGGGGCTAGGTGACACCTGCCCATCAGATTCTATCACATTCATACACCGTAGGCACAGCTACGGGAGCAATTTTGGCGTTTGGTGTCTTGCTCAAGGATACATCGACATGCGACTAGCGGACTGTTATAAAATAACATATCAGTCACAGGACATTTTTATGCAGTAGTACTGCATTACTTTTAGTTTTGATACTTTCAATTCCTTTTGTTAAGAATACTTGCATACTTTTATTTAGGTAACATTTTGAATGCAGTACGTGTCCTCTGTCACTAGACAAAAACAAATAAAAGAAGAATTTTTATCTTATGATGACATGCATCTAATCCTCTCTTTTCTGTCTTTATTTCCCTTTCTTGGCTCCTCTCTCTCTCTTTTCTCTCTCTCTCTCTCAGTCTCGTCAGACACCTGAGGGCGAGTTCCTGCCTCTGGACCAGTGTGAACTGGACGTCGGTTTTGGGACGGGTGCAGACCAGCTCTTCCTGGTGTCCCCTCTCACCATTTGCCATGAAATCAATCCCAAGAGCCCCTTTTTCGACTTATCTCAGCGCTCTCTCATGAATGAACAGTTTGAGATTGTTGTTATCCTCGAGGGCATCGTGGAGACCACTGGTGAGGGATTCTTCCAGAATTAAACTCCTTTTCCCATCACTTTATTCATCTCTTTCCTTTTATGATTTTGGTATCCACCTCCATCCCATTTTTATTTCTACCTTTCTTCACTCCCAATCTAAATGTAAATTCCTATTTCAATATGAACCCACAAAACACTCTTGTCTAATGGATACTAGTGTCCTAAACTCTGTGAAATCTCATTTCCCCGATTCTCAGTTTTACATATTTGAAGAACGTGGGAGCTGAAAAAAGTGAGAACAACACATGAGAATGACACCCTGATTGAATTATGAGGGATATGTTATGACTTCAGAATCGGTTTACGGCCACCCCATGCATAATAAAAGCCTGTGGTCATAGATGCGTGTGTCACTTTGATGAATGGCCCGGGTTTTAGTCGAAGTTCCACTCCATTTTTCAGATGACAACTGAGACCAGAGGTAATTCTGAGCCTGTGAGACATTGTTATATAGCCGCCACTGTAAACCACAGGCAGCCATGCTGGAGTACTCTCAGTGACAACACTGTTCTCTCTGTTGCATTTGTAACACAATGATTCTTCCCTCAAGTCCAATACAAATAAATCCATCGCCCTCTTTTCTTTTTAGCTCTTCTTCTATCCATCCCCCATAACCCTCATTTTGCCGCTGCTGCAGAAGACACCACAGAGCTCAGTAGGCTTAGAGCAGTGGGGACGGATCAGCAGGGAAGCGTAGAGGCATGCAGGCAACACGGTCTGTGCTCTGTTGATAATACCATTAAATCAGGGTGCAGCCACAAGTTTAGTGTCATAGTGCTGTGGCACTCAGATCTGAGGAGTAGAGGAGGGAAGCCCCGGCAGTGTCACCTTCAATGGCCACGATATCCCATCATCCGCACACTAACAGCACATCCCATTAACCCCAACACAATAAGAGGTATCTCCTCGTCTCCGTAACTCATTCCAAGTATGTTTCAAACAGACAGATTATAATGCAGTCACTCTAATATGTGTCAGTTTTAGTTCATGCCTTTGAGGCAGTACCGTTTTTATTTGAAAAAAGAACAGAAAGAGATTGGTGTTTGAGTTGTGTTTCTCCTCAATACATATAAATAGAACATATAACCTCCACAGTTACAGTGTTGACTGTTTTATGCTTAGGTCTTATCCGGGTTTCCTAAATGAGACTATGGTGTTTACATGCTCAAACACATTAATGGGATACTTCAAAAACCCGATCATAAATGGGATACTCATGTCCATGTAAACACAAGCAACGTTCTTCATCTGTAAACAGAAGGTACTTACATAATCGAAAATGGACCCATGCAAATCATATTAGAACCCTATGAACATAAATCAATAAAAAAATGTAATAAACAGCACATGGACAGTCAGCCTTGATCCAAAAAAGATCAGAGGACAGTATTATTTCAAATACGTCAAACAAACAGTGAGAGAGAGAACGCCAACACTGGTAGCAGCATAATTCACCCAGTAAGGAGCAGCTGGAGCCAAAAGATCAGCAATTAATGCCATTTTCATGTCACAGTGAAACTCTCAGTCTTGTCTCCAAAGCCACATTTTTCTCCTGTGATAATTACATACCAACTGATCAGGAGTGATAGTTAGTCTGGTCATATCCACACAGACCAGAGAACCTGATACCTGCACATATTTAGAACCCGGATTCTAGGGAGTAGGTACCTGAACCGTGGAGACCTCTAAAATCAGAGCAGGTGACGTGTACCATCGTACAAACCTTTGTAAACCATAAGAGTAAAGGGTAGTTAACATTTTTTGCTCTGGCGTATCAACACCATCTGTAGGTTACACTTTGCCTAACATGATAACACACACTTCTCTGCGTGTTTAGATACTTGCCAAGTAACAGTGGCCAGATTCAAATAGAGTATAACAAAAAAGCCAAAGCATCACAATGCGCTCCGTAAACAGTGCCAGTGTGCCAAGTGTTTGCATAGTTGTGCTGAGGGCTTTGAATTTAATGCAAGACGCTGTAAACATTAATCAGCTAGATGAATACCCACTGATGCTGAATGATGAAACAAAACTGGCACGCCCGTCAGGCTCTAAACCCACAAGCTTCCACTGCACCAGTACGACTGCTGTCAAATGGATCTACCGTCATTCTCCTGGTAAGAGAAGGGAAAACAGCTGGAAAACTATCCTGGACTCACCCTTGTGATTAAAGCCAAGCATCTGGGCTGATTAAGAATAAAAATGAGCTTTGTGTAAACGTACAACTGACTTTTCTGTGTATGAAGATGACTAGTGAGCCTGGAATAGCATCAGGCTATGACATAACAGCGCATATCATCCCTCAGAGGGACGGGCTCAGACTCCTACTCTACAGCAAACTGTAGTGTTTAACAGAAAGGCTCAGGTGGAAGCAGAGCCGCTGGATCATAAAGAATACAGACTAGGTGGTTATTGATCACAAACAACCTCCAACAAACATCTTGTCAAGAAAATGAACTGACGAGAGTTCAAATGGAATAAAAGTGGGTTAAGATGTTTGCAAGCTGTTATAATCCTGTATACAGAAGACAGACAGGCACGAACGTTAATAGAAAATCCCTGAATTATGGATTATTAATAAACAACTGCAAAAAGAGCGTGACATCAGTTTGTCAATAGCTGATTGTGTTTGAGATGAACAGAGATTCAGGCCAGCCCAAATCACAATCAACACCACAAGTTACAATAAATACATGTACAGACAAGACCCATGGCTCTTGACATTGATGTATTGATGAGGTCATTTTGATGGGGGGACTGTTTATTATGTTGACTAGATTTAAACTGGTAATTATCACGACCAACACAACAAGCATCTCTCACCTCTCATCGATATCAACAGCATACGACAACAAGAACCACTCAGCATTGCATGGAAACAAACAGCACTGCTTTGAACTCCAGGACGGGATATCTAAAGACAGATAGACGTCACTCTGTGAAATGGTACATAAGATGTCTTTCATCTCAAATATGTATTGTATTTCAGCGCATCAGAGGTGACACGCTTAAAATATGAGGAGACCTAAAGTAGCAATATTAGTCGGTAATAATAGCTGTTTATCCGCTTTCATGAACCATTTAGAAAATGGTAAGATCCCTTTTCATACAGTTAATGACTGCATTCAATCTCCAGTATGTGACTAAATGGGACTAGGTGGTAGACTGCACAGCAAGGAGCATGATGCCGTCACTTCATAAGCAATAAAGAGCAGAGTGTGGAAAAAAAAAAGATAATGGGAGGGAATGCTGCCCTTTCACATTTGTCCTTATCAACCTATAATTGTTTTGCTAAACCCATTCAATATTACTACCCTGTCTCTCACTTGTAGGTATGACATGCCAGGCCCGGACGTCATATACCGAGGATGAGGTTTTATGGGGCCATCGCTTCTTGCCGGTGATGTCCCTGGAGGAGGGCTTTTTCAGGGTAGACTACTCTCAGTTCCACAGCACGTTTGAGGTACCGACACCACCGTACAGCGTCAAGGAGTATGAGGAGAAGAATTCACTGCCCTCGCCTCTATCCACTCCTACACTGACTGAGAGCCACGGCGCCCGGCGTGACCGGGTGTTTTCAGTGGACTGCATCAACACATCGGAGGAAAGGAGGGGAGGGACTGGGGGTCGACTGCCGAGCAAGCTGCAGAGGATGAGTTCATCCGGGAAGGAGGACCTGCAGAGGAAGGTGCTTCTGCTCAGCTCCCAGCACTCGGAGAAGGCCTGCAGCACGGGAGACCTGCCTCTAAAGCTGCAACGCCTCAGCTCCACGCAAGGACCCGTGCCGGAGAATCGACTGCACCTCAAGTCGCTCAAGGTGGGCTTCGAACCCATGACCCAGTCTACTGGAGACCTGTACCAGCAAAGCCTAATACCCACACCCACACTGTCCACTGCTCCGGTCCCCATGCACAGCCCACTGCTCTCAGCTGGAGGGAGGCCAGAGGACAACCTGCCAGCAAAGCTACGGAAGATGAACGCTGACCGCTGAAACCTGGACAGTCCCACAGCAACAGCCTTCCACTGACCTCTGATAACAGACAGACCGGAGGACACGCGCATGGAAACTGATTCAGAGGTGTACTTTACTTTTTGGGGCTTTGATAGGATAAAATCAGATGTTTTTTTCTGACAATTAATTGATTCGTTGTTTTTTTTCTTGAGACATAATTTACTGGAATTACTGTGATTTTTGTGTTTCATAGCTGAGGCATTCATGCAGGTTTTGTTACACACGAAACAAGAAGAAAACACAAACTTCATGCTTCATTTGAACTCGACACATTCTCACGCCTAACTCGTCAAAGACCGCCACTTGGTCAGTGCAACTTGGCATCGACGATAGACGCACTAGGTACAACCCTAGTTTTCAACGTGTCCTGACAAAGTGTCACTATATGCTCGTTCCATGCCTGGTGTCCTTTCAAAATAAACTTCTGTCTTCGCAGAAGTTTAGGAGACAAAACCACTAGGTTTACAGAGCATAGTTGACGTTAACTTGACAGACTAGCTCCTCGTGTCAGTATCGAGTGACTAACGACTCAGGTGACTAAATGTCTATTGCACAGTACGTGAACACCGCTCTCCTGGAAGATAGTCCTTGTTTGTGTGACCCATCCACCATCACCCCTCCACTCTAAGCCTTAGAAGACTCTCACAGACTTCATGCAACGTCACATGCTCTGACCGTCTACTAATGCCAAGGGAGGGTTTACATTGGAGTTAGTTGAAAGCCTGGTGCGCCGCATACAGCCACTAAAGGGGGCCTCTGTGCGTCGATCTCCGATGCCAAAGGGGAACTGGCAAAGCAGAGGTATTTGACGAGTTGGGAGTGAGAATGGGTCGGCAAACTTGATCATTCTGCAAGAGTTGTGCATGTACACACTAAATCCATGTATGCACCACTACAGTTAATAGTCAATCTTAGATCTAAATATAAATTATATAAGGATGATAATAAATGCTGTTGATCTTTCTCTTCCTTGTGTTTTCATTGCTGTCACACCAAAAAGTAGAGTTGTTAGTGCAACAGGTTTTCCCAGATGTCAATAAGTAATCCAGCAATGCAATGAAGTTTTAAAAGGCTGTTGTTAATGCCCTTCTTTTGTCCCCTTTGGCAAGCGACACTTTTCTCACTCGATAGTGCATATAGGAGAGGACAATGAGCGACGTTACTGCCGAGAGGGAATTATGACGGGTGTTTATCGGAGAATGGAGGCTGATTAGTCAACCCATCGTTCCAGACGGGAGTAATGTGGTCAGGCAAACACACACAGACAATAGATTGTGTGGTCTTTACTCCTACAACCACAATCTTTGCTTGGTATCCATTTACCCAGGTATGTACATGCAGATTTTATTTAAAGTCATATTTGGTCAGCTTTTGTATCAACAAGCAGTGTAATTAGAGATCTACTGTAGGGCACAATCCCCTGCTCCTGACCAAAAGAACAAACTGAAATTAAAGGAACAGAAACAGGGTTAAACCAAATCCAGGAATAAACACACCAAACTGTACAAATGTAACTCCAAAAAAAGCTTCTTTAGCACAACGGGGTCAGCGTTTCTCAAGTACTTAGAACACCTAAGCCATAATTTCACCACTACGGCAGCACAAAGACAGGAAAATCAATGGTAGATGGGGATTTTTCCCTGCATCAAGCGCACACTCAGAGACCCTCCCCCTAGCATTATGCGTCTGCAGCTTTGTACGCCCTCTCAGTTTACACAGAACTCTTTTCCTGTAATTTAGTCCCCTGTGTATGTTTGTACACTCACTCAGAACACACACGGCTTGTCACTGGTCTCATGCTGTGTATGATTTGGCAAATTACCCAACAATGAATATGATTACAAGACACGGAACCTCAGATGAAACATAGACACAGTGAATAATTACGCAGCGTATGATGATGAGGAAGACCCATTGTTCAACGTATCAACAAAAAGCTGAATTATTGCTTTTATTATGTGACTTACAGATTCAATTAACCAATAAAGTTGAAGTAGCAAAATTAGGTTTTTTTGTGAGTAGTGTTGAAATCGCTACCTCATTATTTACATTCCTCACATTTTATGTAAAAAAACCCCTCAAATGTACATATTCAATATCCTCCACCCACTTTCACATAGAGCTGTAAAAGTTAGCATGCTTAAGAGACCTAATGTATAGATAAAGTGCCAATTTTACATCCCAAATAGCACTCACCAGTAATGGCACTTTGTCACATGCTTTTAATGTAACTGATGGATATTCACTAACTAATTATGAAAAAAATAAACACAATGATCATGCCAATCATTCTGACAAGGGGTTGGTGGGGGTATTTTGTTTTGCTCTGACCATAAAAAGGAGTGACATGGTCTCCCACAAACGTCATTTTCAGTTGACACGGTGCACGAGAGCAGATAATGTACATTCATTATATATTTACTTCAATACTTGGACTTCCAACAGTCTTTATACTATAACTGGAAAATCTCTCTCTGATTGCCTTGTTGTTGTTTTTTTAACTTCTAAAAATAACCTTAAAACCATATCTATTTTATGATAGCTGAAAATACATGTAGATGTGGACAGCAAACTGGCCGGTAACAGCTTGTGTTTTACTCATGCGACCTAGCAGACATTGAAAGTGGTGACTGTGACTTGAGCCCCCGAGTCTTCATCTTCACTGACAGCCAAGGTGGTAGTTTTGAGCCTTTTGAACTGCTACAGTATCTTAACGTTTACGGCTGAAACCTACAACAACATGACAAAAAACACACGAAGATTGTTGACGATTATTTAGTCTTTGGCAGTCATTGATTGCTGTATGTATATGTCATGGTGTTGATGGGGTGCATGTGACTTTGCCATGTGGTGGACAGACCTGAACCTTCACTAAGTCCCGCAATTCGAACACAGTCTGGCCATTCAAGCATCGCATCGGCCAGCTCAGACCAAGGCCAGACAACTATAAGGCTGTGCTCCATAGACTCTCATTCATTTCCATGTTTTTACATTTTTCGGCCGGTTTTGAGGGTCTCGCCCTAAATACGTTTCTAAAACGTTATGTTTCTCAGAAACCTGTGCAGCTAACATTGGCGGAGTACATTAAATAGCGGTACCACTTCTATGCTATGCTAGCTACTGAAGGTATACTGAATGTATAGAACTGCAGAACTGCATTACAGCAATATTGTATTTATGGGATTCTGCATCAATGGAATTACACAGCTTAATTTATCGGGTATTTTATTTACTTGATTAGCTCAAAACAGAGGCCCCTACTTGGTCTTTATATATATAAATATATATTCCAAATTGAAATTACAGAGAGCGTACTATATCACAGTATTTGTGTCCCAACATAAAAGTATGTACTGTATATAAATAATGCACCCCTAATGTATCAATAGTGGCCCATAGCTCATTTCTGCCCAGGGCCCTTCAGCAGGTTAATCCACGTGTGCACACAATTACCTCCCTGCTTGTGTGAATAAATCCTTCTATTATTTTAATTGAAGTGATTAACCACACGCGTCAAGTCTTACCAGGAGACAGAAAGCAATCAGACAATCCAAATGACCGATGGGTCAGTCGGTACATTCTTAATAATTTTACAACCACATCCTACTTACGGTACATCCCAAGAAATTGGCCTCATATATAAGTTGATGACACCCATCGCCACAGAATTAATGTTATTATTCTCTATGCGGCGATGCAGTTATGCAGCAATGACCATTAGTGTGTGACAACAGGAATTATCATTTCCAGTGGAGCCGACACGGACTGTTTGCTGCAGGGGTGGGCTGAGCTGGGCAGCACTGGAAGGAGACGTAACAAATGCAATTTAGGTCCTGAGAAATTTTCCCCTGAAAACCCAATCATGTCTCTGTAGGGAAGACCGGGTGATAAGAGTCATTTTGTTCTTTCTAATGGAACGACAGAACGGCTGCGTGTAATGATGAGGTCTCTTTTTATTCTCTTGGCTTTCACTCACTGCCCACATCACTGTCACACTTTTCTCTTCATCATCACCCCCCCCCCCCCCACACACACACACACATATATATACAGACAGTACAATAATACAGTACACTGCAGGAAGCTTGTGATTAAAACTCATTGGATTAAAAAGTTAAATACTTTTCATTTTCTAAAAAATTGATTTCAAATAAAGTCTCAGAAAAAGTTCTCCGGCTTTGGCTGAAGGCTGTGAAGTGAGGAATTGAAAAGTGGGAAACAAGGGGAGAGGGGGATGTTCACTCTCCTTTGCAGTCAAGCCTCTGATGTGGAAATGTGTGTGCGTTTGAATTCTGTTTCATATTTTGTCAAAATGCACGCCTGCGTGTGACAAGTACAATTTCACAGAAGAGGTAGCGTCAGACAAACGATATGACCGGAGAGGAAAAGTGCTTATCGGGCACAATGTAGTCAGGGAGGACGCAGCCGTGAAACAGCAGAGACGAACCAAAAATAAATAAATGGATAAGGAGAAAAAAAGGGAGTAAATAAATAAATGGAGCATAGAGAAAAGCCATTACTCATGTTTACGGGTTTGAGACTTCAGGTTTTCATTTAGAGAAGACAAAACGTACAGTGTAATGTAATGATGGTGTAGCATTGCATGGATTTACTCCTGACAGAAAGTCCATTTGATATCTTGACAAAGTGGAATCACACACACGCACGCACCATTTGTTGTCAAGCATCTCATTATCACTCAATTAGTCCCATGAGAATGTGCCATAAAAACCCCACTGCTAAAATTGTGTGAGTGAGTGAGTGAGTGAGAGAGAGAGAGAGAGAGAGAGAGAGGTTAACGGTGGCATTTATTTCGTGCTTCTTAATTGTGGTTTATGGTGCTGGTGGCTCAAACTTTTATCAATAAACACACCTCAAACAGTTGCTTTGGAATCCAAATCTCACACACGTTGAAAACTCAGATTGTGATCTTTTGTTAGCTTTGTACCCGATTAGTTTGTAATGAATGCACTGCTATTCCACAGAGATTGGTCTTTCCCATGCAGTTTTTCCCTGATGAAGTGGTACGTTAAACATTTTCAGTTTGTGTGGAGTAAATGAAAGAAGAACTGTGTAGCTAGAAGGAGCGATTATACCCACCATGGCTTAACAGATACAGAGAAGTAGCATGAAATCAACTAATGAGAAAAGAGTGCTATAAAGGATTATTTTATGATTTTGAAAACATTGCCATACCTGGATATTGGAAATATATTCTTATTTATAGTATTATATTGATTTCAGCTGTGTTGCCCAGCCCTTCTGCACATTATATATACAGTATATGCACTGGCTCAGGAAGCATCCGTAGAAAAACAAGTACTAACACAACAGAAAGAACAGTCTCTGAATAATACAGGTGTACAACTGGAAACACACAATACTGAATATTGCATTTTGCAGCCGTGGCACCTGGCTGCTAGCTGCACAGAGTAATTTTGAATTCCTTCTTTGATCACACAGGAAGAGACAATCTTCAAAAAAAAAAGATATTGCATAACACAGTTGCATGTCAATCTGTGATGGCATAGCCGACCTCCGATGTGTCCAAGGCACAACAGAGCACAAACATTGAAACACATCCTGCTGTTTTTCTGACACATTATCAATGTCTATGAAGAAAAGAGTACATTTGTGCGTGTCTGAGAGATGAATAGAGCTCACAGCTATTGATTTCTGTGGAGACATCAGGTCATTGGTCTAGGTTTGCACCATACTTCTCTCTCAGCTGCAGATAGACCTCCATCTTCCAATCCCTACTGACACCAGCTGTCCCTGCAGAGCGGAGTGATTATCTAAGCCTCTTTGCATTGCACAGGTCATGGGTAGGGTTGCGGCAGTGAGACAGGTATTGATTGGTCCTTCAATCTTTAGCTTGGTTACGTTAGGCGGAGCAATGAGAAGTACGTCTCCAGAGGTTGCTCGGACTACGGTTCATTCCAGCACTTTAGTCCAGTCACAGATGCTCGCTTTAAAGAACCAATATTTACACACTCCCCACGGGGGAGTATTATGGTAATATATGTATGGAAAAATCAATGCAGTCAGCCATTCATTACTTTCAAAGCACGTCAACAGTGGTCGTCTCCACTGTATAGCAGACACGGTGAAATTAAAATGCTACATGGATAGATGAGTGCTGAGCGGTCCAACTCACCTGCACACAGCACCACCGAGACACAAACACACACTTTTATTTTAAATGTTGTATTTGAATTTGCTAAATGAGAGGGGACAAAGGGGAGAACACACTCTCTCTCTCTCTCACTCTCACTCACACACACACACACACACACACACACTGTGGTGACAGTGGTGCGAAGAAATGGCTTACATTTGATTGACGGCTGCTGCATCGTTTGTTGTGTATGTGCCTGGAGACGCACGTGTACGTGTGTGTGTGTGTGTGTGTGTGTGTGTGTGTGTCTTTGTTAGTAAGGTGATTCAGTCCGGCACATTTCTCTTTTAGACACCACAAGTGGCCTAATTAGTCATTCATTCACCGTTGGGGAAACACAAAGGAATGTCTCACTGCGGATTATAAATGAATCAGCTATATATCAAAACATCTCCAAACCGTTCTATCTGATGAGAAAGTATGGGAAATTAATGTTCTTTTTTGAGAGAGAGAGAGAGAGAGAGAGAGAGAGAGAGAGAGAGAGAGAGAGAGAGAGAGAGAGAAGATTAATGTTCTTTGTCATTTAGAACTTTTTCAACTCCTTCATTTTGGAACTGATATTAACATGTCAAAGGCGGATTTGAGTTGGAGGACAGCCAGGGGAAGTCAGCGAGACAGGCTCTTAATGAGCCTCTCCATGCCTTGTCTTGTTGTTATTAAGTATTCATGTTCCAGGTATTTTTAACCTGTGGAGACATCAGTGTCAGGGTCATAATAGCAGAGGATGAAACCCTCTGAAAACACCTCAGACAGGAGCTGACTATCTAAAACAGGACGATAGTGTCAGAGAGGTCCACCTGGTCGTTAGTTTGAGTCAGGAGAGGAGGCGACAGTGTTATCACCGTGGGAATGTTTCTAGCATTGGTTGCAAATATAAATGTATTAAGTGGCATCAGGTAAATAGAATGTTCTCAGTGACTAAATAAAAGTCCAGTAGAATAGCTCAAAGTTTGCCAAACTTGGCATAGCTAAGAAGAGGAAAAATGTGCATACAGCCCATTTACCAGAGAACTTCATTTACAGTCAATGTGAATTCATGGCTTTATTCCTTGATATATTTCCAATGTATTTGGTGATGATTTTACCTTGGATCTTGTTTACAATGTTTATAGTTTTAAGTTAAAACTATTTACAAAACAAATTACTTTTTATGTTATTAAACATGAATTATTTAATGTTTTTTTCAATTTCTCTTCATTTGTTAAAATGTGAATTGTATGACCTGCATTATACAAAAGCCTGCTCAAATGGGATTGGTCAATATTACTCGTACTACAAACTACAAACAGAAACCAGAAAGCTTGTCCCTTTGCTGTCAGATGCAAATGAATGCAGAATCTGTTTATGGAAGCACACTGATGTAATTCATATGCCGACTTTAATGAACTCAGTTCAACACACTTTTTCCTGTTGACTCCACTTAAGCAATTTACTCTACTTAATATACAGCAACGTCTTACATTTACAGCATGTTTTTGAGTTTTCCCCACTGAAAATACCAAGAAGTTCACAAAAAACTTGCTTGCACATACAATGATCACATTTATTCAGTAGTAATCAGGAAACAAGGTGTTTCAACCAAGATAAAGACCGAATCTAAACAACTCGACTGGTGATAAAGAGGCTCACTATACTCCTGATGTATAAATCTGTCTTCAGCACAGCTCTCCTCTCACCCTCTCTCTTGAATCTTGAATCACAGAGCCTCATCATCCTCACAGAGCCTCGCTCCTCGGGCCCCTTATGTCATGACTAACTTACTTGCTTAGTTGCTTTAGACTTCGATGTCCATAAAATATTGAAATTCGTCTTTGGCTTCACCACAATCAACATGAATTGTGTTGAAGCCAAAGACAATCTTTTTTTTTCTCCGTTTTAGTGAGTCATGACGTAAGAGAATCGATTGCCACACCTGATGTTCCCTCTCCTCCCTCTGTCTCCTCGGCTTTGATATGTAAAATATGTCCCCTGCCTGACCGAAACACTGCACAGCGTTGCACAGCTTGCTCCTAATCTCCATCACACAGTGTCTGCTCAAAAGCGCCCAAACACAGCAGCCTCCTGTTTCACAAAAGAACTCTGTTTGAACATCTGCCTGTCTGTCAGCAGGCCCACACGCCTGGTAAAGAAGCCCCGGACATTTACAGGCATTTCACACCGCAGCTTCAGGACCACTGGTTCTCCATTTGGTGTTTTGGTAAACATGCACAGATTCAGCGTTGTGTAATTGCAGAGTAAAGTGAAGTGAAATTAATTGCTTTTAAGTGTTTGAAACCCCCTTTGTGAAGGTGTAAGCCATTTTCCTCATTTTTACAATTCAGTGCGTCAAGATTATAGCGGCAAAACATTCTTGAAGAGGGATTCAACCAGTCAATCAGAAGGTTGCTATGATGACTAGCTTTTCACCACGCTTTCAAGTTGGCAATTCGGAAAATGGACGAACCCCTTTACCTTGAGACAAGTTTGTACGACACAACGACACAAAGCACAAGCAGGCTTTAAACCTGGTGTTGTTGTCATTTCAGAAGGGAGAAACAAGGTATAAGATTTCCAAACTAAAGTTCAAAATATTTTGTCACTTCCGCTAAAAAGCGACATATGAGCAATTACGTTCAAACAATGTTGGCTATTAGCAAGAACAGGAACAGCACCGGTGTCAAAGTCACATATTTGGTTCACGCAACCATCCACCCCAACCTCCTCCCTAAAGGGTTTTGAAGTGCTGTAACCATTTCATGATAATAAGAAAAGCATCATCTGTGAAAAGATCAACCAAACTCCCCAGAGGAAGTACAATACAGCATTGTGTTTAGTAAATATACACAACGATCCACAAGAGAAAAAGTTGAATAAGACAGATAGCTTAACAGCAATTAACAGTTGCTGTGTTTCAATTGGCGTTCTTCTGTACCTAAACTTGCTATATTGAGTGTATAAGTAAATGGTAAATGGACTTGTACTTGTATAGCGCTTTCCTTGTCTTCACACTGATGGCAAGGTGCCACATGCCCATCAGGACTATCTCACAGCAGCAGGCACAGCCTACAGGAGCAATTTTGGGGTTAAGCGTCCTGCCCAAGGACCCAATCGACATGGACTAGCAGAACCACCGATCCTCTGATTGAAGGACGACCCACTCTATCACTGAGCCGCAGTCGCTCAGTGTGTTCACACTGACATGTATGGAGAGATGCAGGGCACTATGAGTACCTAGATATTGCAGCCTCATCATAACAATCAAAAAGAGCTTGGATTTCCTTTTTGAAATTCAGGAACAACTCTGGCTTCTTGTCAGACTGGCCTCATCATGACTCAGCCTTCAGTCCAGTGATCTGTCCAGTGATCTGCCAACCAAAGGGGACAATTGACAGAAGAGTAGAACCATTTTCTTTCTCTCTTTGTCTGTCTGTGTTGTAATCTGTCCTCTCATAGACACTTTACACAAACACAGTACATTTACTGTGTCGACACCACAGACAACATATGTCATCAGCATGTCAGTAAAATGACAGCTTGGTTGGTGATACACAGCGTGGTGTCAGATACTCTGTAATTATCCTCCTCCCATACCTTGTGCCTTCCTGTCACCGGCACCATATTATAGGTAACTAGAGAGGGATGACAAAGGAAATACAGCGCACATACTTTGTATTGTTGTCTCTGCAGGTGCACCTTTTACATATCTTTGCCTCTTGCCTCTGCTTTCATCTCAGCAGCATGTCTGACACAGATTGGGGGTGGGAAACAATATTCTCTGGAAGCACAGTACAGATCCCTGCAGGGGGATTTGCCCCCTTACATTTTCTTATTATTAGCAGCATTATGTATGAGATGTGATTTTATAAAATTAAACAGAACAAAAAGGTTCTTTTACTACAGATGCCTTATCACAGGCATTCATTAATTTTATATTAAGTTTAATATTTCACAGGGTTTAAGCATTTCACTTCACCAAAAATCGATTTTTTGCCAGCTTCTCTTGGCAGTGATTTTAGCAGAAACCATTAAGCACATAATAACAAATAAGTTAGTCAATATTGAGAACATGCTTATTCGGTTCAATCAGTTACTGATTTAATTTGGAAACAATGTTGTATGTGAATGGTGATGACAGGAAAAAAACGTCAAGGAGGGTAAAAACAAGATAGGGTCTGTGTTACAAGATGGGTCTGGTGGGTTATCGACATCGACGCAGATAACGCACTGGTCAGTCTGCCCCGGTTGACAGACACCCCAGAAGCAGGGGGCCCCATCTGTCTCCGCAGGGAGACGGCCTTTCCATGCCAAAATAGAGATGGTCGCGACGCAACGCAAAGTCAAAATGAATAAAGAAATGGCTACTTGCTAGATCCGTAAATGTAAGGTAGCCAGTTAGCTTACCTCAGCCCAAAGAATAGAAAAAGAGGGGAATAGCTAGCTTGGCTTTTTCCAAAGGTAACACAATTTACCAACCTGCACCTCTAAAGCTCACCAATTAACAGTTTATATTGTGTTTGTTTGAAACATACAAACATTGAAGTGTAAACACAACATGACATGTAAACACAACAGCTTTAGAAATGCTGGTAGGTGGATTTCGTTATCTTTGGATGGAGCCAGGCTACCTGTTTCCCCGTTTCCAGTCTTTGTGCAAAGCTAAGCTAACTGGCTGTTGACTATAGCTTTATATTAACCATACAGTGAGAATAGCATCAATCTCCTCATCTAACAAATGACAAAAAGCAAATAAAATTATTCCTTTAACACATAATAAGACATATTTGCATATTAACCAGAGTAGACTACTTTTTAAAAATGCTGAAGGACAAACCAGGTCTAAAGCCAAAGATGCAAAGGTTCGCTTTGACATTCATTGTTTATTGTCTCTTAGCTGAATGAGAAAACAAATGCTGGCGGCGGACACATTCACACTTCCTGATTTAATCCTCATGAAATCCAAAGGAAAACAAGCAAAAGAATAAAGGGTGAGAGCGAATGCCAAGTCACTTTAATCTTTCGAGAGCTATTTTTCCTCCAGTTAGTTCCACATTAGCAACTAAAAAAGAAATGCTTTTGGTTTCGAAGGGATAAGAAAGTAAAAACCTGTGGAAGCATGATGATGAGGTTCGACCTCACTCAGCCCAGAAACACAGTCTTTTGATTATTTTGGTGTTTTACGTAGACAAGAAAACATTTGCTGTCTGACACACAGACAGATGGCTCTCCAGGCGATTCATTTTCTGTGCCAGACACAGCCGACATTTACCAGCAGGGACACAAACACAAACTTCCGCAAGCACACATGCACACACACCTGTCTTGATATAGGAAGAATAGGTATTCATACTGCAATAAAAAAAAATTTAAAAACTGTCTTTCAGTTTCAAAGCAGTTGATTAGAGATACTACTGAACCTTTAAGCTACACTGCTGAGAAAGCTGATTTTCCTGTTATCTTGTTCTCTCTCACCCAAAAACTGTGTGTTCCCGTCAAAATAATGGAAAAAGCAATGAAAGTGATGTGACAAAAAACGTGGTGGAAGTGAGATTGAGCTCTGTTGTAGCTCTCTAATGGCCTGACTGAGGATGATGTCAACAGGATCACTACATTCATCTGAAACTTATTTTAAAATGTGCTTTTATTGTGCAAGAAAAAAAGCTGCTCATGAATATGTGGAAACTAAATCAGTGGTGGCTCTGCTCTCATCTCATTCTTTTGATTTGCTGGTTTGTATTCATCTGTGATTCCTGTTAATTGTTTTGATGGTTATCAGATACATTTTCTTTGCATTTGTTTAGTAATGAAGACAATTATTTTGGAGCTCTGTGTGACTATCATTGTCATCAAACAATTTAGTGACCACTTTGATCGTGTAAATGGAAACATTGTGGCGAAAGCGAGTCCCATCAGGATTAATAAGCTTCTCTGTGGGAAGCTTGAGAGCAGTCAGAATAGATTTACGTATATTAGTATTAATTTTATACTCTGATGAGTTGACAGACTCTAATTCATGATAAGTAATGAATATGACTGCTGTCAGCTTACATTTGCCGAGGTTAGTTGTTGCTATTGCTTTAGAGAGATGCTCCTGTTAAAGGCTGTGAAGCAATACAAACATTTGATGAACATTTGTTTGACAGGATATATATATATATATATATATATATATACACAATATTGTACACTGTTCGTAGCTATACCTACTACAAGTAATGCAATGTAATTTGTATATACACCAAGAACTAAATTTGACAATCCATGTAATAGTAAACCAGGAAGTAAGAGCGACACATTCCACGTAAGGGGAATGTTGCGATAGATGGATGGGTAGGTCCAAAAACACCTGACTTTCACTGTGGAGACAGCTATTCATGTCCCAAACAAGAAGTCAACAATAATTTGTCACATACCTTTCATACTTAATCAAACCACGATCTTCTTCTAAACCTAACCAAGTAGTTTAGTTGCCTGAACCTAACCGGGTTGTTTTATTTTGAAAAGACTGTGTTGACACGTGTTGCTGGACATCCTCAGGAGAACATATACAAAAAATTAATAACTTTTCTTAAGTTAAGATAAGTTGCACAGGTGCTACATATGTCATATATTTAATTATCAGACTATTGCTTAGGCCGTCATTACTACATTAATCATGACAAGATGTATCAGGATCTAGCATAGTTACATTTTTTCAGGGAATCCATGAAAAAATGTATTGCATACTTTTAAATTGCATACTTTTTTTGGCAGATTTTGGATTTCATTTATTTTCTTTTGGTCACTTAGAGGCAGCAGAATCAGCTGTAAACAAAACATTGACATATTACCATCTTATAAATTTGGGTTAGCAAACACTTTCAGCAAAATGACCATCCCACTGGAGTAAAGTTTGTCATACCAGATGAATTTATGTCCAATATTACTTCTTCTTTTAACCATCTTGTTATTCACTATGTTCACAGTCAAATGATTTGTTTCGGTGACATTGCACTGGCATGCCAGATGTATGCATTTTTTTATTATTTTGAAATAGATTTTGGAATAAATGGTATGCTGCACATCTCTTCACTTCACCTCTATACGTCTGACATTTTGAACCGAACAAATTACCAATTTCAAAAAGTATTAAAAAGTAATAATGTTTTCATAACCACAAGCAGGTCTGTTCCCTGCACACCTCCACTGTGTTCGGTAAGTGCACACTGGAGGATACTCCGAGCGGACTGGAGTGCATGTTTCCAAAGGTCTAAGGGTCTTCACAATGGGCATGAAACTATGCATTTTCTATTCTGTCTCAGGAAGGCACCACTGTGAATATCTCAGACTCATTAGTGAGTAGAGTGCCTCTTTCCCTTTCTTCTACACTGATAGATGTGTGTCTAAAGGGAGCAAAATATGCACCGGTCCAATTTGTTTCCGTCAGGTAGATCTGTCGCGTCACAACAAGGGCAGCTCCGATCTATTTAGCAAAGTGAGTCTTAGATAACAAGCTCTGCCACAGTCTGTGCTGTTATATTCACTGTAAAAGCCAGAGCCTGATTAAAGTAAACAAAGAATTAATTTACAGCGTGTTTTCGAGGAATGTCATTTGGCAGAAGGCTTCCATTGGGAGCAGAAGCCAAATGCAGCATTGGAGTAGCTGACAGGGCGTTCCGCTGCAAACCAGAGTTCAGCATCCAAATGATGCTGACAGGTCGGTGTGGAGAGAGGCAAAACCACAGGTCTCCTGCATTTAGCCCTGTCAAACACAGTTTATATACTGTGTGCAGACGCCTTCCCTGGTGCTAACTGTATCAGCCGTCAGAGGGAAGCTGTTTGGACAGAACAGTGTAAAGACCAATTAAGTTGATATTCTAACAACTCAACAAACAGTTTTTTGGAACATCCAAATATGCTTTAATAAAATGTATACCAGAGTGTATTGTTATGTAGATTAAAGTGTTGTGAACTCTTTTATTCAAAATACAAAATGATTCACTACTCCGCAACAAAGAACTTGGAATCATGTGTCTCTTACTTTGGGCACAGTTCAGCTTGCATGTGTTTACTCTCCTGCAACATTCAAGACGTAAGCTAAGTATTCATTAAAGTTTAACAAATACCAAGGAGGCATTGAGGCCCCCTCCAATTTGGACCATACCAAGAGACTACTGTACTCACTCTATCAGACATAACGCAGCAACCAGATAACAACAAGACTGAAGAGCTCTCACCTCTAATCACCCAACCACTTCTGGAAGAAATGTAGGGACAAGTGACCATCCTGGGATTCAGGCCATATGTGCCTTTAACAGCGGAGAAAGCTATCATTGATGTTGGGGATATTGTTAAAAACCAATATACACACTTCTAAGCCATGGTAGACCTGCAGCTTTTATAACATCAAAGGGCTAGGATCCAAACTCTATGATCAAGCTGTATTACATGTCATTTTGCACACACCCAAGTGTAGGATGATTGGTGCTGCACTTTTAGATGGAAAAAAGGTACAATGGCACAATATCAAGTTAGAGAAGAGAGGGACACACCAACCAGAACTAATATAATTTCCATGAATTCCATTTTGTGATGATCAAACAAACTTGATGGGTAAACCAAACATTAAAAACAGCTTCTGTTTGGATCAAAGCCTTTTAGACAGGACCTACATGTCAAATCCAATGATCTAAGAAATACAAAATAAGATCTAAAAATATCTGAGTCTTGTTCTTTAAATGTGGCTCAACTAATTCAGGCTAACGTTTATTCTCAGCTGATTTGGTTCTTTGAAAGCAGTTTGATAATTGATTTGTGAATTCTGGATGAAGTTGTCTTGAATAGCACTAAATAAAGTTAAAATGAGTAGAGAGTTGAAACCATAATCAGAAATTCATATGATTCATGGACACAAGTCTCTTTATTATCTCCGCAGGAAGATTATGTATTCGGTAGTGTATGTGTGTGTGCGTGAGTTTGAGTGCATCCCTATGTCTGTCCACAGCTAATCTTACATACTACTGGACTCATCCGCCTAAACTTGTTTTGGCTCAATAATAACTTTATACTCAAGGACCTCTTATGGTTGCAGTGATTCACACTTTTTGAAAACATATTTTCATTGATTGTTTATACCATCACTGGCTCCTCATTACTCCTAACCAGACTGTAGGGGCCGCAAGTGATCAACAACTGCTTCAGTTTGGAATCTTGTTTCTGCTACGGGTTACGGATTGTTCCTCTCTTGATTTACACGCCTAGGTAAGACAAAAGCATATACAGTGCTGTGAAAAAGTATTTGCCCCCTTCCTGGTTTCTTATTTTTTTGCATATTTGTCACACTTAAATGTTTCAGATCATCAAACAAATTTTTATATTAGACAAAGATAACCAGAGTAAATACAAAATGCAGTTTTTAAATGATGATTTAATTTATTAAGGGAGAAAAGCTATCCAAACCGACTTGGCCCTATGTGAAAAAGTAATTGCCCCCTAAACCTAATAACTGGTTTTGCCACCCTTGGTGGCAACAATTGCAATCCAGCGTTTGCGATAACTGGCAATGAGTCTTTCACATCGCTGTGGAGGAATTTTGGCCCACTCTTCTTTGCAGAATTGTTTTAATTCAGCCACATTGGATGGTTTTCGATCAGAAACGGCTTGTTGAAGGTACACATCTCAATCAGATTTAAGTCCAGGCTTTGACTAGGCCACTCCAAAACCTTCATTTTGCTTTTTTTGAGCCATTCAGAGGTGGACTTGCTGGTGTGTTTCGGATCATTGTCCTGCTGCATAACCAAAGTGCGCTTGAGCTTGAGGTCACGAACTGATGGCTCGACATTCTCCTTCAGGATTTTCTGGTAGAGAGCAGAATTCATGGTTCCATAAATTATGGCAAGTTGTCCAGGTCCTGCAGCTGCAAAGCAGCCTCAGACCATCACAATACCACCACCATGTGTGACTGTTGGTATGATGTTGTTTTTATGATGTAACGGGACGCACACCTTCCAAAAAGTTCAACTTTTGTCTCGTCAGTCCACCGAATATTTGCCCAAAAGTCTCGGGGATCATCAAGATGTTTTTTGGCAAATGTGAGACGACCCTTTGTGTTCTTTTTGGTCAGCAGTGGCTTTCGCCTTGGAACTCTCCCATGGGTGCTATTTCTGCCCAGTCTCTTTCTTATTGTTGAATCATGAACACTGATCTTAACTGAGGCGAGTGAGGTCTGCAGTTCTTTAGATGTTGTTCTGGGGTCTTTCCAGACTGATTCATGTCAGTTACTTTGTTTCTCATCTGTTCTTGAATTTCTTTACATCGCGGCATGATGTGTTGCTTTTTGAGATCTTTTAGCCAACTTCACTTTGTCAGACAGGTTCTATTTAAGTGATTTCTTGATTCAACAGGTCTGGCAGTAATCAGGCCTGGGTGTGGATAGTGAAATTGAACTCAGCTTTCCAAAAAATCACAGTTCATTCATGATTTATCAAGGGGGGGCAATTACTTTTTCACATAGGCCAAGTAGGTTTGGATAGCTTTTCTCCCTTAATAAAAGAAATTATCATTTGAAAACTGCATATTGTATTTACTAGGGTTATCTTTGTCTAATATTAAAATGTGTTTGATGATCTGAAACATTTAAGTGTGACAAATATGCAAAAAAATAAGAAACCAGGAAGGGGGCAAATACTTTTTCACAGCACTGTATGTATGCTACCCGGCACAAACGGATTGTGCACTGTGTTTGGCTAACAGAGCTTCTTTGAGGAACCAAAAACATTCAGACGTCTAGTCGGAATAGCTTCTTTCCACGTATAAAGAACAGAGCCCTGGTGTCTTTAAAGAAATGTATTCATCGATACAGAGACCAAAGTTTGCAGTGAAACCTTATCTCAGGTAATTCAAGTCTGACCACAAAACTTAACAAGAAGCTGTCATACTATTGTAGCTTGGTTGTGAATATAGGCTTCAGAGAGAGACTGAAAGACTAAAGGAAAGACAGAGATAGAGAGCACCTCAGGCAGAGAGGAGGGAAATAGCTGAATACTATTAAAAGCTTGTCATATTTGCAGATTCTTTCTCTTGGCATAAAGTTTTCAACGTGTTACAACAGTTGTGAATACAGAGAGAACAAGACATCTCGCTGTGATTGTAGCATAGTTCAAAACATGCTTGTCAACAGGATGATATTGACTGATGACAAATGTATCAACAAATCAAATATTTATGTGTTTTCACTCTTCTATTTTACCAATGTGTTTGCAATGACAATGTTCCAGCTACATTTCTTTAATGGAAATACTGTAGTCATAAAATATTGGGTGGAAATCAAGAAATTAAAATACGTATTTTGTTGAATTTGGGGCTGGCACCAAGACCCTAAAATCTGTCCCTACTGATCATACAGTACGCTATGAGGTTAGACTTTGGTGGCGAAAATCTTTAAACTATTAGAAAGTTTAGAAAAAGTATCACTGTTTGGAAAAACTGTTTTACTCACATTCATCCACACCGCTATAACACAAAGCTCCGTCTGTATCAGACTACATCCTCCTGCCCCTCCTGGGACATTATGTTTCTGTATGTGCACATGGTTCAACTTTGTACTCTAAGACACTAAGCTCATTTTCCCAAACTTCAGTCCAGCAAGAGTGACTGATCTAAGTCTGTTTTTGGGTCAGCGAGAGGCAGTGCTGGGTCTGACCTGATCTGTGTTGTTTGTATATATGTGTGTGTGTGTGTGTGTACCCAGAAGAAGCTCCAGTCCTTTCACATCTCCAGTTCTTGAACTGGAGCAGAGCAACTGGGAAGGATCACACACACACACACAAGTGTCTTGTGGGCCGACCATCACTCAGAGAAACCCCAAGGCTTCGTCCCAAATACTGAAAATACATTTCACCCTAAAACTTACGGCAGCGATCAGGTGAAAAGTTTTTTTCTAATCTTTTTAGCCAGCTTTTATCTAACTTAATGTTATCTATTAAAGTCATTGTACAGATAAAAACAAAGAGTTTGGTGAAATTAAGTGGCCTGACAGCGTTTAGTTTGTTTTCTCACAATACCGCCAACAGTATATTAGAAGCTGTTTCATTCATCTTCTTTTGTTTGGTTGATCTGGTGGGTCTTTGTCCTTTTGTCTGTGTTCTCTTTGTTAATGCAATCATGGCTTTGCACTTTGTAGATAAGTTATAGGGGGAAATAGGGCTGCACGATTATGGCCAAAATCATAATCAAAATTATTTTGATCAATATTGAGATCACAATTATTCATTAATTTTAGGGACATCTTTTTACTGCACTTTCACGTTTAAATGAACAAGAACACTGCTTCCACTTCCATTGTTGTGCTACAGTCTGGCTAATGTACAAATCTTTGCATCAGACTGGTCCTTATCACAGTGCATCTCGTAGAAGGAAAAAATAAGTAAAATAGTATCAACACTTTTTTATCCAAAATTAAATCAGCATTTTTCAGGTGGTTGAACAAGTTAGTTGTATTGCTATGCGGCGCAGACACAACTCTAACGCACTCTGTGCATATGATTTGTTCTTGGTTAACATCACTTGCCCTAAATCCCAAAAACTTCCAAACAACGGATGATGATCCATTTTGGGGGACTAGCTCCTCGCCTTCTGCTCCTGACATTTGATTTACCTTTCACACGACACCCGTGACCGTCCACTCTCTGTTCTGTTGTCTGTCTCTCTACTCTTCTACTAATACCGGAGTCGACTGCAGACAGAACTTGTTTTGAGGCTGCCGCTGCAGAGTGCGCGCATGACACCTCCCATCTCGTTCTCCCCCTGGTGGTTGGCTGACTGTTAGTTGAGGAAGCGCTTGATTTGATATCTAGCAGAGCACGCATTTTAAACGTCAATATCGCTGACGATCATGCTCATTTAATTGTGGCAGCCAAAATCGTGTTCGCGATTACAATTTGATTAATTGTGCAGCCCTAGGGGGGAACATTAAAAACAGAGCTCTAAACCAATGAGGGTCTGGGCTGTTCACATCATGTTAATCACATGCAAACAGAGTATAAACACACACACACACACACACACACACACACACACACACACACACACACACACACACACACACACACACACACACACACTATCTCTGCTTATCCCTGTCTGTCATAGATCCCCTGGACATTATTTCAAATGATGCCTGACAAGCAACCAGCAACCAAAGCAGTTAAATAAGCTGGGATATAAATAAATCCACCACATCTGCCTCAATCAGTCACTTCCTGTCTGCAAGAGACAGGCACTAATGGACACTCAAGGAGTTAATGTAGCCATTTACCCTTGATGCATCTGTGTAGGAGTCAGTGATGCCCCGTCCTCTGCTTACTGTGTGCTTGGCTCTTCCTGTCAGATTCTCGAGCCTCCAGACAACCTGGAGCACACTGAACTGGCCTGTCATTGGCTGCCACACAGTCTGACCTTACTGCTAATAATAACAGCAAGGCCATCAACCCTCTAAACTCTGCTGACTGTTGCTGTAGGAGAAGCGATGTTGAGTGATATGATGACGAGACAGAAGCAGACAACAAGGAAAAATAACAGCTCAGACTAACATTTCATGTTGATAGCCAAAGTAATTGTATATGTCTGAGTGTCTCTGTTGTATACAGATGTTTCTTAGCATGAGGTAATAGTTGTGTCTTTGTTGAGCTCCTTTTCCATCCAATTCTCTGCAAAAATCATACCTGCAAACTCATAAGAGGTGAAAAAGGTGACAATCACCAAAACACGAAACCCTGCCAGGGTTTATTTTTTTAAATACAAAATATTTGTATTATTATGTTCCGGTTTAACGTTAATGAGTGACCGCGTGAACTGAACCGGAACACAGGGAGGCTGCATGTTTCATCATGTTACATTTCTTTCCTCCTAATTCACGATAACGACAAACGTTAACAGTCGACAAAGTTCCGCATGCAGTGGACGTTATAATTAACCCCGCAAGTCTGAACTGTAACGGTACGTAGCGTAACTTAAACTGTAACGGAGGGAAATGAAGACGGTGTAGACATCTGATTGGCCAAGACTTGACACATCACATCAAAGATGTTTTATCGCGAAGATCACAACATCACCTTTTCTCCTCGTCTCACTCCAATCTGAGAAACGCTGCCCAATCCCTCACAAACTGGGTTGAGCACATGCCTTTTGCTTTCTCATTGTTTGTCAGCACTGTAATATTTGTAGACAGTTTTATTATATGTCCTTTCTTTACATAGAGTAGGTAATGTATTTCACGTCTGTATAGAACATATTTAGTGTTGCTGATCTGACATTAAACCGCAGTGAAAAAGCACAGAGAGGCAAACAGTACCTCTGCCTCAATGAAGGGGGCGTGTGAGAGCCCACGGGTCAGGTTTATGCTTGTTCTGTCGTTGCTCTTCTTCTACAGTTCTCTTCTTCTTATATTTTGCTTTGACCACAAAAATGTAAGATTCTATATCCAAGCTTAAAAATGTCTCAAAAAACAAGGAAATATGAACAAATCAACAGCAATTCAACGTCGTACAGGTAAAGTAACCTTTGATTTGTTTGTTGTTCTCTTTATATATCCATAGTTGTTACACAGATTATCACGAAATCTCACGATGTTCGGGGGTGGTGCCCGCGAGCGCTCCGCTTCTGAAACGCTCCCGGTGGGGCAGATCGGTGGGGCAGATTGCGGCGCACACACTCCCGGTGGAATCAAATATGTACCTTACCTATGTGTGTGTAAATAATGCCGATATGAAATATTAAAAACAACCAGTAGTCAATGTGCAAGCTGCCAATTGAATGGTGATGTAAGCTACTCTATTGGGTTCATGTATTTGTAAATCTGATAAAGCCTGATATGTAGTGTCAGTGCCTCACCAGCCACGAACCTCACCGCACATCACTGGATACTGGCAGCCTCTGGACATGACTTGCTGATGAATCCATGGGCTAACTATTTGAAACGAGCGCCTTAATTTAGTTAACATAACTACAAAAAGCAACTGAATCTAACGTCAACACCTTTATACAGTAATTTACGTTCTAATGTAACAGGATATTTTTAAGTGTTTGCAGTTTTGGTGAGAGTTTGTCCTGTGCCAAGCCAAGCATCACTCTTTCAATGAAGTTGAAAGTGTTTTTCATGGATTTAGGGTAGTCCAAAACACACACACACACACACACACACACACACACACACACGTTGTATCCACATTAGTAGGCCTAAAACAGTTTTGACCAGTTTACAGATGTCCAGGAAAGAAGATGAAGGAAATTAAGTATTGAAGTCTTCCTCACACTCAATTTTCTTTGCCATCCTCATTAGATTGTATTAGATAGTGTATTCGAGGGAGAGATATGATCTGCCTCTTGTGCATTATACACAACCGGAGATGGCAAGCAGGCTTAGCACCGTTGAGCTGAGCTCAGCAGTGCAACCCAGTGACATGGACTGCAAACGGAGTTAGTTCAATATATGGCTGCTTCACCTTATGAGTGATGCTACAAGCTTAGCTCATGTGAAGCCAGGAAAATACACCTTTATCCTTCTCCATCTAAAAAATGTTAATTTTTGGAGGGCATTTCTGCATTATTCGATAGTAACAGTAGAGAGACAGAAAAGGCAGGGATGAGAGAGGCGATGACATGCAGCAAAGGGCTCCGTCCAAATCAACTTCCGGCCGCTGTGGTTGGGACTCAGCCTTGCTGTGATACGCCTCTACATTTGAATCTCAGACCGTCTTTATGCTTTTATGTCTCCACGCTGGCATCAGCCTTGGCTTGAGGCATTATGTTTTTGGGTTGTCCGTCATTATTATTATCTCAAGATCACCTTGACGGAATTTCTTCAAATTTGAAACAAAGGTCCACTTGGACTCACAGTCGAAATTTGGTGGTCAAAGATCACAGGTCACCGTGACCTCACAAAACACGTTTCTGGCCATAACTCAAGAATTCATATGCTAATTATGACAATTTCACACAAATGTCTAGGATAAGTAACTATGAGAACTTACAAAGCAAGAGTGGTAGAAGTGACTGGGGTCATCACCAAGTAGAACAGGGAGGCCTCTGAGTACAAGGGTTCACATTGCTATCACATCTGGTATCTAGATGTGGATAATTAACAAAAAAAGTTAAAGATTATGCAACATTTAAATCTGACAGTACAAATATGTTTGTCAATGTGACAATGAAACTGCCACCAGAATCTTTGTTTGACAGTACGTACTAACCCGTGAATCAATTTGCTGCACAAACTCAAATGCAAATGTCTCTCCAACACTTCCTTTCTTGGACTTGAAGATTGTGACAAAGTGCGGTGTGTAGCGGTCCACAGCATCAACAAAGTCATTCTGCAGGTTTGTGGTGGCTCTAGTTAAACTCTGCAAACACCTAGAACACACAGAAAAAAAACATACAGTGACTAAATCGGCTTGGACCAATGTGGACATTTTTGAAAACCATTCTGCAAACAAAAACACCGTCACAACTGTTGACATCACTGCAATTGCCAAATTTAATCATTTAGTATTTAATCACCAAGCTGAGTGACAGGACAAAGTATTGATTGAAAATGTATTTAACCTTTGCTACAGCTAGCTAGTCTATTAATTCTAATAAGATTGTAGCATTGTAAACGCTTTGTCAAAAACTGCTCTACCGCTGATTATAACTCCTTAAGCTTAAATATCCTCCAAATTATAGGCTACTAGCATCTCACCTTTAGTGAACCGGCATCCCGTGTTGACGAAGCAGCTCTTCAAGAGCCCTCAGGCAGTTGCTATGAGCACTTTTTCTGAAAAAGACAAAGAATGTGTGTATACATACATACATACATACATACACACACTATTGATATTAATGTAAATTAATTTACATAAATACATACCGTATCTGAGGCTTCATTCATAAAACAATTCAAAAGTAGCATTTCCTCAGTATTAATTTTGTGTGCCAACAACAAAAATAACAATAAATGTACAAGCCAATGTGAAATAAACATTTGATTTTGTTAAACTAATCTTTTGTCATGCTTCTTGAGGAGTTTACACAGGTCAAAGAAGCTAGCTAAGACCATTAATATCCCTGACACAGACAAAACAATGACTGGGTCTTAACGTTATACAAGCCTCCTCGATATAATTGTGGGAATTTTTCCTTTTTCCCCCTTGTCTAACGTTACCATAAAATGGAGATTGAGATGATTTCTCCTTCATCATCTGTCACAGGCAGCTTAACGTGGCTGACAGCTCGAGAGGGGCAAGGAAAGACGTTAATTTGCGCATTCAGTGAGGCTAAAGAGCGGCGTGCAAGCGCAACTGCAGCTTTTAAAGGCACTTTCACTGGAATTGAATTAACGTTGAATGAAGCCGGTGGCTACTCACGTCCATGTGAAATAAACTATGACAGTGTGTTGGAAAGACTGCTACAACGTGTAATGGTAATTTTTTACGTAGTATATATTTCTACCTAGTATATTGTATTAATGCATAAGTAATTTTGCTCTGGACTTTGTTGAACTTCACCGTGTCTCTGTTGTGCAAAAGAATAATTCTCCCTTGCCTGTTCACATAGATAACTAACTGTGTTGTATGAGAATGTTCCATGCTGAGGCCTTTGGGCCGCTTGTTTTGGTTGCTGGCCGTTTGTTTTCACTTGTTGTTCCCATCAGTCTGAGACCAAAAGTCTGAGACCGAGATGTCTGTAACGTTGGCCATCGGCCCCCACCTTTGCTCATTCTGTATAAAGAAAGCTTGTTCACGTTTTTCGAGGTTTTTCCTCACTGAGACTGTACGCATTCTGTTGTGATGATTGAACCTTCTCTGCGCAGAGAATAAATACTTAAAACACAACCTGGTTTTTGGTTTTATGTATTTCAGCATTAGAAGACTCACGCAAAGGTATAGGATTTTTTTTCCACCACAAACGGCACTGGAGTTATTAAATACACAGATGTAGCATTGATCCACCTACCCTAACTGTTGCGTTCACTACCGCGATATTATTGTTTCCTTCAACCACGCTTTGCATGCTATATAAAAACATGTCCGCTAACGTCATACACCCATCACGTAATGTAAAATAATATAACTCCACCGCTAACAAACAGTACTGTTAAATAGTCTCATAATTGTCCACCTAACGCGGCTGCAAACCACACGTTTCAACAACACCGTGTTTAACGTCGCCTCTGCACAAAGCACGGTTCAAGCTGCATTCACTTGTAACTCGGAATTTCCAAGTTATAAATGTTGTGCGACCTGCGACCAAAATGAGTTGGCTGTATCAACTCAAAGAAAACCGAACATTTAAAATGTACATCGGACTTTCTATTTTCGTTATGGAACAATTAAAATATGTTTTCAGGCGAACCTGGAGCAGTGGTGGGAAAAGCTAGTCTTTAGGCTACCGCCAAAACATGCCTGAACAAGTTAAGCTAATAGACTAATTTGCAGTGAGTGTTAGCTAAGTCAGCTAACGTCGGCTAGTTAACGATTAGCACGCGTTAGCTCGAGCTAGCTAACATTGGCAGCAGTCAGAAACAAACATTTTACACATAGTTGCTGTTTGCTTGATAACTTATGTTAAGGTCTCAAATCTCTTAGACAAAGGGAAGCCGCATGTCTCCCACTGCTGCGTCTTTCATCAGCAAAGCAGTGCTAAAAAATCAGCTGGTCCAAGCTAAAATCAAATCAAAAGATATTTAATAACTACAGAAGCAAAACAGTTACAGACCAAATACACTATTAATAACAAAACAAACATATCAATTTCATGAAAGTGAGGCCCTGTCCGGGCCACGCAACAGACACGTACGGTATGTCTACCCCATGGTCAGGAGGAGGTCTGATTCTCTCCTCGGATTTACAGTTCTCTTGCCCCCCCCAAAGTTACATTCCTCAGCCTATCAATCAGCTCCACGATTGGCTGAAATCCAATAAACTCCCCCTTTGACCAGAACTCATTGTTCTGGTCAAACACCTCACACAGCCAGCACGTATACTTCCCCCGCTGCTGGCACATTCCTCAAACCCCCTTTACAGACACTCAATATACATACAATTCCTCACACTTACCTCAATATTCTTCAAAAGACAAAATTAATTTAATACATTTTACAGTGTACAGCCTTCGTTGATGACATTGCAAGTCATGTGACCAAGTGTAGTCATGGTGACCACCATTCGGAAAGGAGGAGAGCTTCCAGAGAGAGAAGGAGCTGCAGAGACGGAGCAGAGTGATGAAGGAGGAGCGTCACAACCAAATGGAGGAAGAGATCAAGCTCCTGACACAGCAAAACTCCAGGTACATAACCTCAGCCTTCAGGAGCTCACCCAAAAAGCTGACAAGGAGAAGGCGCAGTTTAAAAAGGAGGAGACAAAGGCAAAGAAGGAGGTGGAAAAGACACTGAAGAAGGACAGGAAGGAGGAGGAGGAGGAGAGGGAAAAGAAAGAGAAGAAAGAGAGCGTGAAGAGAGAATAGGAGGAATTGAAAAGACTGAAGAAAGAGAGGAAAGAAGATGAGAAAAGGAGGAACTGAAAGGACAAAGGAAAGAAAAGAAGTTGAGGGAGAAGAAAGAGAAGGAGAGGAAGTAGAAGAGAGAGAAGCAACATCCTTTCTCAGCTCCTCACCCATCACTACTATCCCATCCCCACTTCTAACCTATCCCTATTCTAACCTATCATCACTTCTAATCTATCCTTATTCTAACCAATCCTCACTTCTAACCTATCCCTATTCTAACCAATCCTCACTTCTAACCTATCCCTATTCTAACCAATCCTCACTTCTAACCTATCCCTATTCTAACCAATTCTCACTTCTAACCTATCCCTATTCTAACCTATCCCTATTCTAACCTATCATCACTTCTAATCTATCCTTATTCTAACCAATCCTCACTTCTAACCTATCCCTATTCTAACCAATCCTCACTTCTAACCTATCCCTATTCTAACCAATCCTCACTTCTAACCTATCCCTATTCTAACCAATTCTCACTTCTAACCTATCCCTATTCTAACCTATCCCTATTCTAACCTATCCTCACTTTTAACCTTCTAAGTTGTCTGGGGCAGTAGCCCCTGGTAGGGGCTCCCAAGGCAAACAGGTCTCAGGGGAGAGCCCAGACTAAGAGCGGTTCAAAACTGATGAATAGCAGCTCACGAGCCGATCGTCAGCAGCATAGACTAGCTCTTTACTGCATTTGACTGAAATCTTGAGTCAAATGCAGCAAATCAAATGTTTTAATCAATGTTAACTTAGAACCCACAATTTAATGTTTAAACACTATTTCACTGAATAAACACTAAAAAGTCCTCAAGGGCTCAGATTTATCACAGCTGTGAAATACTCTTCTCATTTTAACAGTAGTTAAAACATTTATAAGTGAATGCATCTTATCAATGGATTTGGATTTTTATCAACATTTACTGAAACAGTGCTAAAGGTGGGGTGTTGCATTGGGGATTAATTTAAATTCCAAACCATATTCAATATGAAATTGAACAATACAAATTATATCCCTTTTATCTGGAGCATGTTGCCCTTATTGGACATTTTACATTCAAACAAATATTTAACATTAAATCAAACTGAAGTGACATTTAGACATTTTATTAATGTGTTAATGTTACTTAAGCTGCTACCAACTCTTCTCCAACCAATCTTGTGTAAGTTAGGAATGTAGGTTAATGCAAATAAATACACGTGAGCACAAACACTTTAAACCAGGGGTGTCCAAACTTTTTTCAAAGAGGGCCAGATTTGATAATGTGAAAATGCCTAAGGGCCAACTGTCCCTGCTGACATTATTTTAAACAATACAAGTGACATATTAATACACTGTTATTTAATAATTGTATTTTCAATGACACATGCTGTCTGGTGGAAAACCCATCGCATGACTTGATTCAAGTATCAATCTATTAAAATACCAAGAAATGTGTGGTGCAAGCACAAGATGTGTCAATTGATTGATATAATCTGGATTGAACAAAACAATAATCGTTGGAGGAGATGTGTGCATCTCAGTTCAAGTGTCAGTTTAAACAGGAAAACTGTTATCATGACGTTTGAACCTCAAACCACATATTCCTTTTATTGAATGTATCCGAGAATTATGTATTAGTGATTTTGTTCAATAACATTCAGCGCCCATGTAAGAAGTAGTGTGATGCTCATAAAGTGCAGCAAATCAGTTAATCTTGATCAAACTACATGCAGAAACAAAAACTAAAGGCAGAAGTCAGACAAAAAATCTGCATGCTGTACTCACAGACCAAAATAAATGTAATGCCTGAAAAAGCCATTTGAGAGACATAACATAATACCAGATATGATGCTTATTTGAGCTAACGGGGCAGAGGAGCACTTAGACTGCTGAATGCCCCTCTGGTGTGACATTAGGTCAGAAATAAAGCAGTGTCCCATCAGACATATTCTGGTTAAATAAAATCATTCAAAAAGGGTGGCACACCACTGTGTGAACATAATTCATGGAAATCAATGGTTCCCTATACGCCATTCAGAGCATTAATATGGCAGCAAACAACTATTTTCTATGTAAAGATATAGTGGAGTAGTGTCTACCTGAGCAGAGAATGAAGTCGCTCTCCCTCTGACGCCGTCCCGACCGACGGCATCGAAGTGGAAGCGAAGATCCTCTGGTTCCCCGCCGGGTAAACACTGTCAGCTCTATAAGCACTGTTGCCATTGTTCACACTGTTATTTGCACCTTTAAGGTTGATATAATTGCATTTGAAAGTATAATCCATGGTGATCTCTATAGCAGACACACACACAGATATGCAGTGGACCGACATTTCCATTAACATTAACACAAACTACCCATTGAGAATAACCCAATGCCAACTAATTGTTAACCCTAAGCCTAAAACAACATATCAATAACTCTAATGTGTTGTTATAGCCATCCAAGACACGTGCACATCAAAGTTTGGTTGTTGTCTTTTTCCTTATGGAGGAAGAGGCTGAAAAAAAAAATCATTAAATAGTTGTGTAATGTCCATGTTTTGATGTTTATAAGGTCAAAAAAGTTTGACTGGAGTAAAGACTTCGTAAAAGTTACTTTGAGTTAATCGGCTTTCCCTTTTGATCAGTTATGATGCTGTTCAGATTCAACACAAACCTCACAGATATCACTGATACATTTGATTACTTTCTGTTCTGAGCTGATATTTGACACCTTCAGAATTCTATTAAAACACATATTGCAACGGAAAGTCTACAAACATATAATCCATCGTAAATCTTGAATGGATTTATTAACATCAAATATAATTCTGCATTTTCCAATAGCCCTGTTATCCTGAAAATAAAATGCACAACACATCCATATTTAAAGCTAATAGGAGACTTTGTAGTTTAATTCAGAATAAAACATTTCCAAAAACTAAAAAATTTAAATTCTGAAGTCGCCTTTCAGGTAGTGTCTGTGGATAAATGTGTGATTTGGAGAAGAAACTGCATTTACACACGTTTGATAAATTAGCCAGCTGTGTCTCTGACCACCGCTGGACATGATGGATAATCACATCATTAGTGGTGATGGGATTTGTGCGATTATAATCCAATCATCTAAGATGAATATTAACGGCAGGTGAAGTCACGGCACATTGTCTGTCTCAGGCACTGCTGGAGGAGGACAGCCGGAGGAATCAGTATAATCATATGGTGGGAAAGTCTGTCCACCCTTAACCTCCCTGACAACTGCTATTTTAGCACCCTCTGCTTCTCTGAGCGTCACACTCCCACGGAGAGATCAGCTGTCAACACTCCCACCAGTGACAGCTTTGTAATATGTGTGAGGACTCTTAAAAGTAATCTCTCTCCCCTGACGCCTTCAAGAGCCAACAAATAGCACAACCACCGTCAGAGGCTTGAGATAGTTTCCCTATCGGACGGCCCTGACCAGAGCCCTTCTGCTTGCTCCTGCAACTGAGAAGATAAGGCTGTTTTACTAATCACACACACACACACACACACACACACACACACACACACACACACACACACACACACACACACACACAGTCATTTAACCAGGTATCATTTCAACATTGTGAAATGATTCCTGGTTAAATTATAATTCATTTTTTTTAAACATTTCCAAAGAACA
Source organism: Cebidichthys violaceus (assembly GCF_023349555.1). NCBI lineage: Eukaryota > Metazoa > Chordata > Actinopteri > Perciformes > Stichaeidae > Cebidichthys > Cebidichthys violaceus. The sequence continues at coordinate 4,023,833 of NW_027176406.1, read as the reverse complement.
CAGGCTTAGATACTATGTTTTTATAAATTGTTCAATTTGGTGTCTTTTTTGGTGTTATTTTTTATATTTACAGTATGATGTCATAAAAAATATATTTTTCTATCATAGTTTTCTGCAAATGTCATTACAGTTTTTAATCTTAAAAGCAACAAGCGGTAATGGAGTTTTATTGTTCAATATACAAAGATTGTGACTTGTTGACAGCTTGATGTCAAAAGATGAGACATGTGAAAGACAATAATTGCTATTCAAATAAACATTTGATTGCATTTGCAAATATCTTTGATGGGAGGAGTGCTGTACATGTTTTCCAATTAGAGTGAACTGGAGCTACCACAAGCATTTCTGTGCTTTCCCCAACATTAACTAATGCCGATTCAATCACAAGACCCTTTCACCATTAATAGAAAAAAACAACTCACAGTAGCTCCCGAGGACATTGCAGGTGTTTCTTCATTGTAAGGAAATAACGAAGAGGGCCCTTTTGACCTCTATTCCCAGCAAACTGAATTGACCTGCTGCATTAGTTTGAATCAAAGCTTATTTGTCAAGTGTTTTAATGCTCTACTGGTGTCTTTGCTTCGTTTCATGTTCTAACATTTTCTTAATGACTAGGTTCTATTTACTTCCTCTCTCTACTCTCTCACTTTCTGTATTTCATACTTTGTCTTTTGGGGAAGACGTCCAAATGGACTGGAACGGGTTGCCATTGAGTGCAGCTTTTCCCCAAACTCACTTATCATTCCCAAAGAAAACTTTTTTGAACGATGCCGGGTCCTCTAGTGAGAAGTTTTTCAATTCACAGCTCCGACTGACTTGAAGATAAATAAATGGAAAGACAAGCAGAGCATCTTCTCAGTGACCTTACTGTGACAACGTGTATATATGTGTGTGTGCTCTATGTGTGTGTGTGTATTTGCAACCTGAGTGTACAGTTTTCCACTCATGGACATGCTGGAGCAGTGTTATTGGTGCACTTAACGTTCCTCCCGGACCACGGCCCATGCAGCACTCAGCGGGGTGTCAGGACTTCACACATTTGTAAAGCAGCGAAACACAATGTGAAGAAGGTGACAGTGAGGCAGATGAGCTAATGCGATGTGCTGCTACAGGAACAAGAGCTTCAGGACATCAGCCCCTCTACACAGACACAATACAGAGTGGTTTGCCACATCTGGCCACACAAACACACACTTTATTTAGAAGCAAAAGGTCAGCTTGGCACATTTTAGCCCATCAGCAACGCCCCAGGTGACCGCTGGACACGATATCAGGAGCATGCCAAGTTGCCCAGAGGTGTCCACAGAGGCCAGCGTTTCCTCAGGCTCAGTGGATCTAAAAGGGTTTCCTCTGAGGTATGGCATAGTTGAAATTCAAAGCCAGTCCTCTGGCAAGCTGAACATGGATAAACTTACAGAGCAGCTGATGGAGCTTTGTTGGACAGCATATGAAGTGTGACAGAGATCTTTAAATGCCACTCTTTGGCGACGTGTGCACTATAGGGATGTCACACAAAGCTCCTGCCATCTGTAATGTGTTTATCTCACAAACGCATCTGTACTTAGATAATACCGGAGGTGGAAAGGGCTTACATTAGAAGGTGTTAGAAATTGTCTGTAGAAAAACACAACATACAAAATGACATATTTTAACCATATACCTAAAGTAAAGAATTAATACATTAATAATCCAATAATATAATATATATATTATATTTAAATTCTGCATAATAAGTACTTTTAGTAGCCTATCTTATATATACTTGCCAATCATTTTGTACTTTTACTCAAGTAACATTTGATTTCAGACTTTTACTGCACTGTGGTACTACTACTTTTACTTAAGTAAAAGTACTTCTTACACCACTGTGTGGGCATGATTTATTGACATAACTATTTTTTATAAATATTGTATTTGAAAACTACTACCAAAATGATTTGGGTGGAAATTAACAGTGGAAATTGATCAGAAGGTTTTTAGGCCGGATTGTGTGATTAAAAATTGGAAGTTGTGTTCATAATGGTAAAAAAAAATCAGATGAATATAAAGTTGGTGTCTATTTAAAAAAAATGAGAAAGCAACTGACAACAATCTAAAAAGCACCTCTGGCCATTTATATGCACTTTTGGGACGGCCCCTCACATCTGTCTGTATATGTTCAGAGCACATTATCTGTTCATATCCAAATCATGCATTTGTATTTGTTTCCCTAGTGTGTACTGACCTCTGGCAGGCACTACATTAGCCTACGAACTACACCCACACTCAAGACATTCATTAAAACTGATCTATGTTTTTCTTCCCACTATTCTCACTTGCTTTACTGCCACGTTTCATGCCTCCAAACAGTTAGACAGTCAACACTAAGAGATGAAGAAATGCATGAAGTTATATTGCATCCCAGCCCGCCCTGACATGGCGCTGTGCCATGCCATCCAATGCAAGCCAGGAGCTGCAGGAAAGGATGTGGGGCACAAAATCAATTTCCTTTGTCGTCTCACCAGGACCGGCTGCTCCCCTGGACCAAATAAAATATAATCCTGCCATGACTCCTCAATTAAAACAAACTCTAAAAACGCATATTACTCTCTGTGACTTCTCTCTATCATTTTCAAAAGGAGATTAGCCACGGAAATGGGTTCTTGACAATAACAGAAAAGTTATTAAAATAGAGAAGAGAGACAATTCAGGACATTTTGGTCTTTGCCAGTGGGTGAGGTCCTTGTCAGTAGAAGGCAGACTGTGAAAGTTGAAAAGAAGGTTCGAATTAATTTTGGGTGTGTGGTTACAAACTTAATCTCATTAAAAAATAATAGTAGATTGTCTACTGACAGTTGGTAAGATATTTAAAACATGTCTGCAGCAAAAAAGCGGCTGTAGCCAGCATAATTAAATAGCTACAGGCACAGCATAAATAATAAAACGCTTTAATAAACAAATGTATGAGGGGGAAAATGAGACCAATTTATTATTTGTTAACATCCTTCTGAGATGCAAAACACATATTTTCAAGGGGGAGCAAGAGCGTGCTGTTCCCCCGGGAATGACAGCAGAGATGAAAAATGAAGTTGAGTGACGAGTGGGGAGAAGGTGTAAATGGAAAGTTGTCAGTCACATATAAGCCCCCCCTCTGAATTCTCCTGAAGCTATAGATGATGTCTCCCGACCCCTGGCTTCTCTTCAGAGACTCAAACATGTGGCTGAGCTCCTCAGGATGATGAGAGAGGCAGAAGATGATAGCTTTCAGATGCATTTTTCTCTCCACGACTTAGTAAGGGCACGGAGGAAAGTGGACGGAAATGAGAGGTTGATGACCTGTGAAGTATAGAGAAAGGAAACAAAGTGAAAGCGAGGAATATTTTTGAAGAAGTAAGAGAAGGAGAGTGACGGCAATCAAGAAAATTGTTATTATGTAACAGGAAGGCTGTGCTGGTTTCTTATTCATAGATTCATAGTGCTGCTTCATGTGAGGTGATCATGACTAAGAAGAAATCACCACACCAATGATGGAGGATTGGCATTGTTGCAACATTTAAAAAGTATATGCGCTTTATGTGTTCATACATATATAAAATAACTATATTATTTACTTTGTGTAGGTTAGTCTAATGCCACATTTTACTAAACACAAAATACGGATAGCACTGTATGAAATAGGTACGGATGTACAAAAGAAACAGCATATCAGTACTGCATAATGCATATTATGTTATTTATTGTGTTCTTTTCTTTTTATACTAATTCCTACAGTTTTATTCCAATATGAGACCATTTCAAATCCAAAAAGAAGTACCGTGGGTTATGATGGATGAAAGGGACCAATTGCAGGCAAGTAAGGCAAAGGTTGTAAATAAACCCAATGTAACTAACATAAACCAACAACTAATGAGGACAGTTTGCTGTTTTTTGGGATTTATAATCAATGTTGGAAAAAAGATTTAAATTAGGTATTCATGTGTGGTATGAAAAGTCTCCTTGTCAGCAGTCCTTCCAGACTCAGCATTTCACACTCTTTGTGCTGCTGTCGGGAATGATTTAGTGTATTTCTGCTGTTTTACAGATGTGTGGACCTCTGAGGCACACGGAGAATGAGTAATCCCTTTCTTGACCTTACACACTCCCCACTGTTTGAACAGCCCCACCTCACAGCCTCTGGTAAATGTTGGCATTAGCATTTTGGCATTTCCACTGTTTGTACATTTTTTTGCATGTGTGATTCGTATTGAGCTTCAGCTCGAGTGTGTAGCCAGTGCTCTGTATTAGTCTAGCGATGCCAAACCAGACATTTTTCACAGTTTTAAAAAACCTCATACTGTCATGAATTCAGAAGGGCCCTGCCTGAACAGGAGGGCAGAAATCTTAGACGTCAAGAACATCCTCAGTAGATATTCCCAACATGCTGCCTGCCCTTTACAGGGGGTCAAAAGCTCACTTTTCACTGATCTCATTACAGACAGTGGCATTTCATTAGCCGGGATCTATCATAAAGCACCATTATCTCTCCATCTGATGGAGTCTGCTGCTCACAGCCTCCCAGGCCTGCTATAAATGATAGCTAATCTAATCCTGGAGCTCAGTGAGTCCCAAGTGAGGAGAGGGGTGAAAAAAAGAGGGGTTAGAAGAAGAGTGAAGGCAAAAAAAAGAGAACTTTAGAGCTAAAACATGACAAAGCCTGACAAAGTAGAGTTGGACTAATTTCTTGTCCTCCCTGTTTGGATAGTGTTTGTCTTCATTGCTTTATGAAGACAAACACTATCCAAGCCTGGAGGAATCAAACTTTTGATAAATGTGCTTCATATATTCAATATCACTTAACTTTTGTTTTGACGTAGTTTTTTAGAAAAGGGAAAATTCGTCACCATTTATATGGATGTGCAATCAGTGTTGATGGTAAATGTAGTCAACTGAAGCTACAAATTTGGCTTTTTGCGTGCTGTTTTGAGAGAGTCAGTGACGTAGTTATTGGTAAGAAAGAATTAAAGGCTAATTCAGCTTGGATTTGTAGTCTCTGCCTCTGGGTAGCCCGGAGTTGGCAAACTTTAGATGCCACTAAAAAAACACTTCTTTGATCTCATGATTTGCAAACTAGCTATGTGTCCAACGGTGAACATGGCAAGTATGTCAATCATTAACACTGATTGACATATAAGGTGCCAAATTTTCCCTTTAAGGTCAATTATACATTCAATCCAATGCTTGCCTTAATTATGTTAGCCAGCGTGATAACTGTCAGATTGGCTGGTTTATTCCGCACCGAAAGACTCTCATCCTAAATTTAAAAGGTATTCAATACATTCAGCCACAGTGACGTCCTCCGCCACCTTAGCAGCCCTCTCTAGGGAGCTCTCCATGACGGCAATGTAAGTGGTTTGACCTCTCAACCCCTCCGTGTGTGTGGGAGGATGTTAACAGTCAAGTTACCAAAGGTAATTATCTCAATTTCAGGGAACTGTGCTATGAGATTATGTTATAGGTTTCAATCAACAGCAGAAAAGTGACCCGACCCTCCTTATTTATGGGTCCTTGAAATAATAGGAGGCTTGATGTATTGATATCACAGCTGTATGTTTTCAGCACACTGGCGTCATTGCATGCTACTGATTCTCAGCTCAAGAACCCCAAGGATGAAAAAAACAAAAAACAGACACGCATGAATTCATCTGGTTTTCAGTGAAGACTTATTTTTGGGGCGATTTGTGTGAAATCCTGGCAAAGACGGCGTCGCTCGGTTGTCGTATACGCTGTCACAGACGGGCTGAAGTGGCTCTCAGCTGCCGGCTGTCAGCCGAGTGACAGACAATCTATGAAAGCCTTTTGAAGTGTAAACCACCAGAGCTCTGTTACGTTCAATTACGTTAAATGTTTCTGTTGCTATGGACATTGCCTAGTGTTACCAATTCAATATTGACTAAATTGGAAGAGAAAAAAAAAGCCGTGGAGAGTCAGTCAATAACTGATTTATCACAAGGGCCTTAAACTCAGAAAATGATATACTCTCTCAAACACTTAAAAAGCAGAGTTAGAGTGATGTGTTTGCTGACATATCAGTCCAGTATTGTCCTTTGAGTTTAAACTAGATTAAACTTTTGCCTACTTCTGAACAACGTACAGACAGTCCCGTTCTTTCCACCCTGACATCAAATGTAGCAGTTGCATTAACACACACAGTTACCATATAGCGTAAAACGGTCAAAACCATTTGCCCTTCCGGGGTCAAACACCTGACCATTACGGTGATTTCGGGACCTATATACCTGAGCCCAGGACATGAATACAGCGCCACCCAACACAGAGTTGTATTCAACACCATATTTGGCTCTAACAGCAACGATTATAGTATAACAGTTATAGGAGGGTGTAATGTTTTATATTAAATGTAGTGATTATATGTAGGTCTTCATTGTAAACAAAAACATAAATATTGTAAAGGCTAGTCCAATTGACCCATTTTCTTTGTTTCTATTACATTTTCCCATTTTTTCCTAGAGCAGTAAGCGTGCTAATTGTGTTAGCCAATTAGCTGGTTGTGACCCATGCAGCAGGCCGTTGAATCCAGTCTCGGGTGAGTGTGTAGCAGCACGTCGGGCCACCGCACGCCAACGACGGACTGCTGCACGGGCAGCTGGTTACTGAAAGATCAAGTGACACATTACACACAGAAGGTTCATTCCCATCCACAGCCTGCAGTGATTGTTTTTGAGAAATCTAGTGGGCCATTGATTTACTGCTTATTCTTTCATTGAACAAAAGAAAGGGCCAAAAAGTTGGCAACTAGTGTAGTGATAATAAAATTGTATTTGCATAGGACTTTACAGGATAAAAAAAAATAAAAAATCATAAACCCATGTAAGCCCCCCCCCAATATGATATAGGCTAAACAGATTGGAAACATGAGAGCACATATATTTGAAGCTCCATACATAAAATTGCGGTGCAAATACAAAATAAGAGACTCAAATAAATAAAATAACATGACGACGTATGTTGTTTTTTCTCCTGTCCTCCCCAATGAGTCAATAGAAATTTCAGTAATTTTGAGGGTATAGGGTTGTAAACCAAAGTATTTTGACTATTGACTATGGTGCTAGATGAACAGCCAGGCATCGCCAAAGTTACTAGGATTCCTCATCTGAGAAGCATAAATGTCTACAAAAAATGTCATGGAAATTGTTGGTGAGGGAAATTGTGCAAAATAAATAAAGAATTTGTTTTCTAAACAAAAACAAATGACTTTGAGGTTAGTAACCAAAATATTACCCTATAAAAGCAAATATCAAATATGACTAAAAAATAGGTATGAGTGAGTATTTGTGTTTGAGAGTAAAAGGTGGAGAGGGAAAAGCTATTTGTGCATCTCTCTGCTTAATAGAATAGATAATGAGAATTTAATAGCATTTTCCGGGCAGTACGTGGTTACCCATAATTCCCATAATCCCAGTGCCCAATAAGACTAAGTGCAGTTAACCATCAACATGGCAGTTGTTTCATGATCTCCTTCCACCCACACCACCAGCATTTCTTGTTTAATATGAGACCTGGGTATTAATCCCTCACTGATATTAGCTTGATCTAGAGTATTCGGAAGGGAGCACAATGTGATTAACAGAGCGGAGTCAGTGGCCATGAATAAGCCCTGTTGAATCCCTTTTCACTGCTTTTTATAATCTCCTTTGTGTCTATAAAGATATCTTTTCATTACATCTTTTCATTCCAGGTGACAGGGTACATGTTTCATATCACATATATGTCAGCAGATCACTTTAGGGATGACTGAAATGGGAAGCCTTCAGTAAAATGTGTTCTATTTCAGTCTGTCATTGGTTTATAGTCAGTGGTTTATTCTTTGAGGAGTCCAGCCTTCTCTTGACACAGCGCTCATTCATTTCTCTTTAGGAGACCACTTGGAGTTTGTTCTCAACTCGTTGTCTCTTTATGTTGGTGGACAATTAGAAGTGAGGATTGGTTATTGTTTTATTATTTTACCTCCACTTTGTGATTTATGCTGATGGTAGTACTTTAGGAGAAAAACTTTGTCTTGGCAAAGTATCTTGCATTCCTTCAAGAACAAGTCCAGTGAACTTTGATTATCGCCAGCAAATCCCAGGAAACGATGAGAAACCACAATAAATTGAGCCAAAATGTGATAGATCTTATTCCTCTGTGTCATCGAGCTGTGTTGTTGTATAATATAAAACCTATTGGAAACACATCAGTGAGCCCACCGGTGTTCCTTTAATATGATAAATAAACACACTGTAGTTTATTTCAAGTCAATCCAACATAAAATTCACGAGATTAATCCGCCACTGAAAATAGTCCCCAAAGTAATCTTTGCGAAAAACTAAAGTGCCCTGTTGTTTAAGGAAATTAAAGTCTTAAATTACATGATGTTAATCGTAAACCTGATCTTTGGGCTGCACAAACAGAGTAGGAAAGTTGGAAAGTATAAAGCAACTGATTTGTAGTTACAGCCTTATCCTTCAAAGACTTTTTTTCCACATGAGTATTGTTTTTGTAGGTTCTGGATCATTACTGTTAATAACAAATTCTGTTTGCCAACTTAAATGCTCAGATCTGGGGATGTGGCCAACACCGCAGGCATTGCTTCCAAATAATTTGGTTTACAAAATACAGATACAGTCTGATCATCTTGACTATTGTGTTGCTTGGCCTGTTGGACCTGGTTTTAGTGTTGTGTCAAATAATAACAAACATGACAATATTCACAACATTCATCTAAAAAGTGTTTTACATGAAATGCAGCCGCACAGAAAATGAGTGACATTTTCTAGACCTGTTTGTAAACACATATCGCCAACAACAAGTGTGGCCATCCAGCCAAGTCGCGCTGTCTTAGTAATGTAACTGTGTCTACAGATCAGTGTTAAAGTCTAATGGTCAGACCTATGAAAATAAGACCCAGACTGTTAAAAAAAACATACTGACAGCGTTTATTATCAGGAGTCGTTACCGTAATTCCCTGTAATGATGCAACACCCACACATGAATGCAGAGAGAATCTGTTTGTAAGGATGGCATCACACTTAATATAGTTCAGGGTCTGCTGCACAAAAAGACATGAAAGGGAGTCTGGTGGTTAGAAGGCGGAAGACCTAACTGCCCCTGTCGACAGTGTGCTTCAAAGGCACGCAGTGCAGTCTCACGCAGAAAAACACAGAGAACAGAAACACCTCTCTGAGACTTAACTCTCCTCAGCGAAGCCTGTATTCCTGCATTTGTCTGAACCAGGTTCCAGTCTGCTTTGCACTGTCTTACATTCAGCGAGCCCTTGCACAGCACTCTAGTTATCCCTGATTGGCAATTAGGGACTCCTGACGCTACCTCGCCTCCAGCAAGAGCAGAGAGAAGATGACAGACGTGATTTGGTGATTAGGTCTCATCCTTCAACCTTCAACCAGTTACAGATTCAGGCAGGGTTGTTGTGTTTCTAACCTCATCATGGCCATATTAGCATCTGTAGCTGTGGAGAGCCCCACTACAGGTAAAGCTAATGATGGAAAACACTCTCCGCACCGGGATCGTGATTAGTTAAGGGCATGGGCGGTGTTGTTACTTATTGGGGACATGATGAATAAAACATATACTGTCAACCGATGATAATGAAAGAATCTGCCTTTACAAAAACACACAGTAGGAAGAAACTGAGGAGAGAGATACACAAACTCAAATATATTGTGAAAACAGACGCATGTTTGCTTCAAACCTATTCAGATGGAATACAGCAACCAAAAGCCATTTCAATTGAAATTTTGATAGCAGTTTTTTGGCTTGTAAAAACCGTGAGAAAATCGACTCAAAGTTTATTATGTCCTGTTGTAACATTAGGGGCCAGTGGTTTCCCCTAAATGCACAATATGGAGAGATCATTAGACAAATATCTAATTTTTTCCTTTTTTTTCCTTTTCCTTTAACTTTAGCTTGTCTGCGCTTGTTTTAAGGGGCCATAAACCCAAAAAGTTGTGGGACAACTGTAATCGGCCATTTTGCTGAGCTGCTTTATGGAAATATTGGATTTAAAGATTTTTATTTACATTTTAATACATTTTTAATTAACTTTTTTATTGAATTTTCCCCAAAATACTTTGTTGCAAAAGGAGTGAGCTATATAGATAAAATCCTTGCATGTAAATGTTATTTTATTACAACAATACCGTTGTTTATCCTTTTTTACATTTACCGTAAAATCAATTGTGATTGTGGTTAATGGATAAAATATCCAAAAAAAACATTTTCGGCTGATCCAGCAAATGATGTGACAAATCAAAGTTCATCATCACACTGATTCACACAAAATATTGAAAAAAAAAATCTATATTAACTAGATCTATATTGCCATAAATCAGTGCTTCACTTTGATTTGCAACATCACCCACGGTGGTCTAATACACCTAGAGATATTAGAGTAACAATCACGTCGATGTTCATTTAAATAAAAAACAGCATCTATTGCTGAATGAAGTAACACAATGGTGATTGAGACTTCGGTCAATGAATGAAAGCCCTTGCATTTGTGGTATTATGAACTGGGGGTCTGTGGCAACATTCCCCGGAAAAGGCAACACTGCTTGGATCTCTGGAAAGTGAAATCCCCAAAAAACACTGCAGTTACCGTTTATTGCCATCGGTAATGCCAAAGTGAATGAAACTGAGATAATCGAGACCGTGACTTTAAAGAGACAACTTTATATAATAAAATAAATTATATAAATATAATAAAATGACATAAACCATTGTAAAAGATCCATGTCTTTCACCTCTAGCTGTAACAAAAACTCTCTGTAAAGGTGGCAAGGCTGCACACTCTCCTGTGCCTATTCAGTGCCATGTTAGAGACCAGCAGCAGTGACTCATGCAATGTAGTTTATCACCGAATGTGTCGGTGGGCAGAGCAGATGAGGTGATGAATAGGGGTGAAGGGGAAATGGCACAATGAAGATCAGCGATCTGAAGAGAGAAAGAAGCCCCTTGGTGTCCTTGACCCTGAGGAAATATACCGGTCCGTACTGCACATCAGTGCCAACTGACTTTCTTTGTATTCATGGGAAATATGAGCTATGTGCTACTGTACACTGCTTCATCAAATGCACAGTTGTGTTCTCTCGTGCTCTGCCAGTCCAGTCATTTGACCTCATTTGGGTTACGTGTCCGTGCACAGACACACACAAACAATGAAGTAATTCTGATCTGCTACACCACCATATGGCGCATGGTAAAAGTAGAGTAGAGGAGTGGAGGACATCCCCAAGGAAAGAGCAGCACAACAATTCTCTGGGCAATGAGCTTACATAGCAATGTTTTTAAACCACTTCACTGAGTCTCTCACCAGTGTGATCAAGTAAAGCTCCCACGGACTCTCCTTTTATCCATCTGCTGGGCTCAATGCAATTACTATAGCAGTTCATTCTCCAGCTATCACAGTATCCATCAGCTAGCCTTTTCAGTACACAGATACATCACTGCACACAACATTCCAGCACACAAACAATACAAACACACAGACTCAGTTCGGGGCTTGATATGCTATGATGTCCAAAATCAAACTATTAATAATACTAGATTAAAATTGTTGCAATATAAATGGATCATGCGCATATATGTCACTTCCACTCTCTTACACAGATTTAATGAAAATGATCAAGACACTTGTGTAAAACGCGGCTCGCTATGAAGCTAGTAATGAGAGCTAACCACAGTAGTAAAGTTGTAGGCCGAACAGCTAAACAATGAGCTGAAACTCACTATGAAGCTCCATAAAGCCAAGGGAAGCTATAGATTCAGGTGTTAATTCTCTGTAGGTTTATCACGATCACAACTTTTAAATTGTCAAAAATACACTCAGATCACAGAAAACAAGCTAACAGGGGTTACGGTGCTAACAATGAACTGAAAATAAGTACAAAGGGGCTGGAGGCATGAGCAGTGAAATTGTAAAGAAGCATCCAGTGTCCTGTGCAATGAGTTTTACTTCTAAATGAAGTGGTTTAGATAATCTCCGTATACAACCTGTCTGATCGCCAATAACTTTAATGAGCACAATGTCATCAAAACTGACAGACACGACAGCTGGAACTATAAAAATAAGATCCAATTCATAATGAATTGAAATGATCCTTCAAGGAGCTTGATTGTAAGCCTATGGCAAACGGTTTTGATCACAACAACAACACAATCCCACTGAATGATCGGCCAATCTAAGGAAGATGGGGGGTGAAGAGAGGGGCTACTAATAAGAGGCTGCAGTGCTATATTAACATGCATAGATGTGGAAAGAATATGAAAAGTGATGTTGAGAGGACAAGGAGTGTGGAAAGTGGGCGTGGATGAGGGATACAGACAGAAGGTGAGAATTAGTTGGGCCCAGACAGAGGGCACCAAGGAGCAATCAGATACCCGGACTGGATGTGTGAACAGGCGCTGGACAGATGATTATGTCACCACACGATATCAATGCTGCGTGACGTGTTATCTGAATGAGACGATTAAAAGGCCCGTCACATTGGCTGCAGGAGGCAGAGGAAAGGATGTCTGTGGAATCACTCTGCTCCATTTGAGGCCCGCTGCAACTGGAAGAAGGTCTCCTGTGATTGAATCAATCAGAAATGTCGTGTGTAATGTAAATCATGTTATGTACCCAGAATTCTAACTAGAAAACAAAATATTCAGAGCGGTTCCCCTCAGCGTCACTGCATGTGATAACAATCAAGTCTGCATTGACATCTTCATAAATGTCAGCCTGATAACGTGTTATGTTTCTGGGAGCTGGCATGTTGCCTGCAGAGTGTTGCAGTATATAACAGGAGGTAGCTTGTATTAGCACCACAAAAGTCACTTCTTAATCCACATCTGTCTTTGGCTTTGTGCCACAATTTCAGTGTCAGGGCTTGATATGTTATGAGGCACAATATTAAACTATTAATACTAGGTTAAAATCGTTGCAATATAAATGGATCATGCGCATATATATCACTTCCACTCCACTTTCCTGATGATATGGAATTATGAAAATCTAAGGAGAAAGTCTTTGTATCTTACAGGCAATATATTGTTTTGCTCTTCAATGGAAAAACCACCAATCAATCAGATGATACTATGATGATATTAATCATTGGCTAAAGAGCCTCTTAGGCTGTAATGGAAAAACTGAAGATGCTACTAAAGGCCACCAACTACATGGGGATGATTTCTTCAGTACTTGGAGACCAAAAAATCATCTCTACTTTCTGACAAAACTATCAGGATGCTGAACTAATGAACTGTATACAGTACCTAATGTTTTTTTGTTGCCTCTTTTTTTCTATTTATTTACTCCTATCCCATAACAATTACATTACAGGCTAAACGTATGCTGAAATCACAAGATGAAGCAATCAGAAGTTTGAGCTCAACACAAAAATGTTAAAATGCACCACCATTCCTACTTGGATATAAAATCAAAAACCAGAAAGGTTTTTCTGGCTAAAACTGAACCCCAGCTGTAGCATTTTCATTCCCAGGGCATATCTTTAACGCACACAATAATGAGGGACGAGGTGAAAAATGGCGGTGCAGATCCCAACAGGAGTTGTGGGGGGGGGGGGCAAAGCGTAAACACACACGCAGAAACACTGCTAACAGTGCATTTAAAGCAGGAGGAAGTGAGCAGAATGCAAAATAGAAGCACAAACTTAAACAAGCTATTTATCAATTCCGCACAAGCGCTGCCATGATTAAATAAACTCATTTACAGATGAAAACGGCTTCCTTGTGTATGGGGCACATATTAAGTAGTTGTTATATCAGCTTTGAGGTGTTAAGGAGGAAAAATATATAGGATAGAGAATGGAACATTACCCAGCAGTTATTTATATTTTGACATTTTGAGAGCGCTATTAACATGCTTCTGCAAACACACACACACACACACACACACACACACACACACACACAAACACACACATAAATAAAAACAACACAATCTACTTGCTAGATGATACTCACAGATGCAATTTTTCATTGAAATGCCATAAGGAGAAAGGAAGAGAGAGAAAATAGCAATTAGTCTTTTTGAAAGAGGGATTGATTGTTCATATTTATTAACATGGTGCTCGGCAGTGCATGGGCTGGCCTGCTTTCATGTACAGTTCACTGGTTATCAGAGCTTGACTAATTGAATTGCTGTGTTGTGTGCAATGTAACAGATCTTAATCAGACGAGAGCGTCTGTACACAGACAGACAGCAAGCCTATAAATCTCCGGGCCTGACATCTGATCGCTGGAGGAACAATTATAAACCGATGCACTGGACTGCTTCAGTTGATAAAGAACGTAGCTGGTAAAGAACAATGTCGGCCGCTCTCTTAGCTTTTAAGATTTCTGGTTTTCTGCTCATTTGTGATCAAAATATGCCAGCCAGTGTTTGAGGGGTTATTCAGGCCCTCCACAATCAAGAATGGGCACCTTTCAAGAAAAACAAGCGTTAAGAGTTTATATCGTACTCTGGACCACTTCAGGGGAATATGCGCTGCATATGAATTTAACACAAAGCACTCTAACAGTCAAATCACAAGGAGGGTCACACTAAGAGGTAATGCTTGAGCGTTAGTGGTGGAGTAAATATCAGTGGTGGAGTAAATATTCAGATTTTCCACTTAAATGGCTGCAGCAATAACAGAGAGTACAAATCCGGAGGCTTTTATTTCTATTTCAGGTAAATCTCATTATATTTCAGCAACAATTCACTGTTTTCTAATCTGCTCCCATTTTAATTGGCTGGTGATGCTGTTTGCCGTTGTTCATGGTCACCTGCTGTCTTGAATAATTCAGAATAATGCACAGTTCCATATTCACTACTCTGCTGCTCTCATGAAAAATAAAAGCATTCATTAAGAACAATGGAGTATTCAAATTGTATTATGTTACAATATGATGTATTAGATTACTATTACTGAAGGTGTAACAAGCAGTTTAACGTTGTAGCATGGTGAAGTGTCTATTTACCACTGAATAATTTAATCTAGAAAAAAGCATTGCATTTTCAGACCTGTATTTGTGTTTTGAATGTAAACACTAAACTAAAGTGAAATCAAAGTAACTATAGCAGTAAAACATGTGAGCTAATATATAATATATATACTGTATATATATATTATATATATATAATATATATATATATAATATATTATATATTATATATATATATTATATATATATTATATATTATATATATATATATATAATATATATATATATATATCAGTTCCTTCTGAAATGGGGTAAAAAAATAAAGAGGCAAAAATGGAAATACTGAACAGCAAAAACCATAAAATATATGTTCAATACTTGAGTAAATGTGTTTAGTTATCCAGCCAGCTCTCTCTCTCCCTCAGTCTTTCTGCAGGAAAGTGTGAGAATATCTGATTTAACTAGATGGATTTAATTTAACTCTGGACTCCCTGATGCTGATCCAGGAGGCACCGCAGCTAGAACACCATTACTCTGCTTTTATCACCAAACTCTTCACTCACTCTGGCCTCTGCCTGCTCTATCTATCTCTGGCTGGATTTAAAATTGCCTTGGCTATCTATCTTATAGTGAGGTGTAAAAAGTATTCACCGTGCAGCTCCAGTGGGAGTAAAATAACACACACCCGCTCGTTGCAAAAATCCCTGACAATAACAAAACACCCGCTGCGTTAGCTACACTGATGAGAGGAGTGGGGCTTTTTTAGCGTTGTGCATGATTGTGCAGTCATGGCTCTGTGAAACCCGTATTTTTGCTGAGGCCTTTTGAATGAGAACATCAAAATAAATCCTTTGTCCTGCTGAATTTCCATGTGAAATGTGAGGTGTATTTGTTGAGGAGGTGGTGTCCCTGGCAATGGAGGGCTCCATATGTTCCACATTTGTTTACCCAGTCATTACAGGCCTCTTCAGCCTGTGTGACTGCACTGTTGTCTTAGCGGCAGCCGCACTGTCACCCCCTCCTCCATTCTTCTTCTTCTTCTCCATCGTCACGGGAACAGCAGCCACAGGGGAGAGCCGCTCCACAGGAAATTACAAGTGTGACAAGATAAGATCCAGCGTTCATCCGATACTGTTCCTTGGCAACCGGTAAGAGCAGCAGAGAATAACAAAAAAAAAACAGAACAATGTGTAGGAAAAAGTACGTGCTGATATGAGACATCAGCTTTGTCCCATTAAATTCATCTATAGACTGTAAATGCATCAAGACAAGCCGAGCAACCAGCACTCTTACCTTCCTATAACTCATGCATAAGTAACTCTAGCTACCCATCTAGTAGCCTGCAGTGACTGGATGGCTGACAAGATATTTCACTATCCCAGGAAGATGTGTGACTGTACCTCACTTTGTGTTTTATTGGTTTCCACATCAGCATGTGCTGATAAAGTGTTATTAAAGCAGCTGTCGAAGCCAAGAGAGTTGTGGTGAAACTCATAAAAACTTCCCCAGCTACATGAAAATCTAATGGAAAATGAAAAAGTGCAAAAATTTAAAATTAAGCAATTTCAAATGAATCCACTTTTGTGAACAGGACTTTAGCTACAGAGCAGTTTATAGGTTTGTGTTGTGGCTCCACAGATGTCAGCAGTTTGGACGTTTGGCGGCAAATTGACCAGCACTTTTTGCGTCTGACATCTCATCTCATTCAATCTACACTGTTCCAATGTGATGAGCCCCACTCATTCAACCTCTCTGCAGATTAAAATAAACACAATTTCACTCGGATGGTTCACCGTTGGCAGAGCAGGAACATGTTTTCATTCACGTCATGATTTGGCTGCTTACATAAACTCCTGTCTTTGTTGTTCCTCGTCCTTCACTGTGAGTCACAGTCCAGCAATAAGACCATCCAAACACATGCAGTGTGCATGCGTCCACTCACTGTTCACCTCCTGCGTACAACCTCAGTGCTGCCTCACACACAGAGCAAAAAAAAGGTGGTGTGTGTGTGTGTGTGTCACCTCCGCTCCCTTTCCCCTGCTGATCTTTCCTCTTCTGTTACCTCTGCCCTCCCTGACCCTGAATCCTTCTCTCTCCTATCCCTTGATACTGCTACTGATCTTCTCCTCTGCACCCTTTCCTCTTCTTTGGACAACCTCTGTCCCTTCACCTCCAGGCCTGCACGGCCAACTCCACCTGCCCCGTGGCTGTCAGACTCAGTGCGTACTGATAGACGGAGCCTAAGAGAGGCTGAGCGGAAATGGAGAAAAAGAAAACTCCCGGAGGACCTTCTTAACTTCCAATCTCTTCTTTACACTTTTTCCTCCTCTCTACTGCTAAAGCTGCTTTCTTCCACTCTAAAAATCTAACCTCTGCTTCCAATCCTAAAAAATCCGAAACTTTCACTTCACTCCTCCAACCCCCACCCCCTCCTCCTAATTCCTCCCTTCTCCCTGATGATTTCACCAACTTCTTTGACAAGAAGGTAAACGATATCAGATCCTCCTTCTCTCAGCCCCCATCTCTCTGTCCACCCTCTCCCTCTCTACCCTCTCCAGCTCTTCCCCCTCAGCTCCCCCTCCCCTCTCCACGCCCCTTCTTACCCTATATTGCTCCCCTCTCCCCTAACGAGGTCCTCAACCTTGTTACATCTAACCGCCCCACCACGTGCTCCCTTGACCCGATCCCCTCCCCTCTTCTTCAGTCTATTGCGACTGAACTCCTTCCTTTCCTAACCCACCTCATCAACACATCTCTTGTTTCGGGATGCTTTCCCACGGCTTTCAAGACTGCCAGAGTCACCCTCCTTCTGAAGAAAGCATCACTTGACCCCTCTGATGTCAAGAACTTCAGACCGGTTTCTCTTCTACCCTTTCTATCCGAAACACTTGAACGTGCTGTCTTTAACCAACTGTCTTCCTATCTCCACCAGAACAGCGTCTTGGACCCCCACCAGTCCGGGTTCAAGGTGGGTCACTCGACTGAGACAGCCCTCCTTGCGGTGACAGAGTCGCTTCACGCCACAAGAGCGAACTCTCTCTCCTCTGTCCTGATTCTCCTGGACCTGTCTGCGGCGTTTGACACGGTGAACCATCAGATCCTCCTCTCCACCCTCGAGGGGATGGGCGTCTCAGGTTCTGCACTCTCCCTGTTTGCTTCCTACCTGACAGGTCGAGCCTAACAGGAGACATGGAGGGAGGCCGTGTCGGAACCACGCATGCTGACAACGGGGGTTCCACAAGGTTCAGTTCTGGGCCCCCTTCTCTTCTCGCTCTACACAACATCTCTGGGTTCTGTTATTCGCTCGCATTACTTCTCGTAACATTGTTATGCCGACGACACCCAGCTGGTCTTGTCATTTCCCCCCGGTGACACTCAAGTAGAGACGCGCATCGCTGCGTGCTTGGCTGACATCTCGAAGTGGATGACGACACACCACCTCAAGTTCAACCTAGACAAAACTGAGCTACTGTTCCTCCCGGGGGAGGGTTGCCCGCACCGATACCTGTCCATCACCATTGATGATACCGTGGTGACGCCAACACGGACTGCAAGGAATCTGGGTGTGACCCTGGATGACCAACTATCATTCTCAGCAAACATTGCATCCGTTACACGCTCCTGCAGATTCCTGCTCTACAACATCAGGAGGATTCGTCCCTTCCTGACTGACGAGACGGCGCAGGTTCTCATCCAGGCTCTTGTCATCTCCTGCCTGGACTACTGCAACTCTCTACTCGCCGGAGCCCCGGCGACGGCCATCAGGCCTCTGGAGCTTGTCCAGAAAGCCGCAGCTCGTCTGGTGTTCAATCACCCAAGTTCTGCCACACATCTTTCCTTCTCCGTTCTCTACAATGGCTACCTGTAAGAGCTCGCATCCAGTTTAAGACTCTGGTGCTAGCCTACAGGGCAGTGAAAGGAACAGCTCCTTCCTATCTCCAGGCCATGGTCAAGCCCTACACCCCCGCCCGACCACTTCGCTCTGCTGCCTCGGGGCGATTGTTTGCCCCGTCGCTCAGAGGTCCCTGCGGTAGAAGTACTATCCTGAGCCTTCCACTTAGCACTTATTGTATTCATATTGGTTTGTTTCTGCACTGTACTTTTGCTCTGGTTTATGCTCTTAGATGCTTGTTTAAAAAAGGAGATGCACTTCTGACTTCTGGTGACTAGTAGTTGTCTTGAATACCTATGTTGAATACACTTATTGTAAGTCGCTTTGGATAAAAGCATCTGCTAAATGACTATAATGTGTGTGTGTGTGTGTGTGTGTGTGTGTGTGTGTGTGTGTGTGTGTGTGTGTGTGTGTGTGTGTGCAAGGTTAGCTGAAGTTAATTTGTTCGATATTGAGCACATTCACACATCAAGTCCTCAGAAACTTTTCATATCAATTAAATTCAATGAATAAAGTATGAAATACTAAAAGTAAATTTGTGCAATTCCTCTATTTTGAAATCCCTGCTACAACCCTGAATACAAACAGAACTGAGGTACTGGTAATAAACAGGCTATTTGTAAGGCTCAAAACATTTTTTTAAACCAGTTTACACTGAAAAATACCTTAATGTTCAAAAGGAGAGGATTGGCTGCTTTAAACTGATTTCCACCTAGATCTTGTGACCCAGCACAACTGCAAATTACTGCTTCCTTCTGAGATAAATGTGGTCCTCTTGAAATGTATCGGTTAAAGTTTCGTTTGCCAGTTATGGTTGAGTGACTGGGATCTGTCATCTTATCTGCAGCCAGTGTTGCTTGACGTTGCTTGACCAACTGGAAAAACTGCAGAGTCAATCAGAGCTTTGTGGAGGCCGGATCAACAAAGAGCGTGACATGTTTCTGAACCAGGACCAGAAGAACAGCAATAGAAAGAAATGTTGAAATGCATGCTAAAGCAAGTATTAAAATCAGCAAATTTCAACTAAAAACATCAATATAGATGGCATGGATACATAAGTCACTACTTATTGGCCAGTGCTAAACACTGGCTCTGACTCGCTCTCAGCATCATTTTTGATCAACACCTGTACATTTCTGGGGTTTTGTCATAAAAAGGAAAATAATGATTTGTATTCATATAAAACCCTCTAGTTCGGCATGCTATCAGTCAGGTTCAGCAGCAACACATCCCACACAGAAACCGCAACACATGTAAGTCATCACTCATCTGGTCTCACTGTTTCAATATTACACTCTGAAAATGGTCATCAAGCCCCCGCACACACTTTAAAACCCCTCCATCCTGAGACTGAGCCATCAATCTGCTCTCCATCACAGATTCCGATTCACTTTGATCCACCTGGTCACCTACACCATTACTGTGGAGGTCACATCTCATCTCCACTGCTTTACAGACATCATTAAACATTATATGCTCTCTCACATTCGATTCATTGATTTACTGCCTCTCCTTCAGAGAATTAAGAACAGAAGAAGAAGTATTCAGATCCTTTACTTTAAGGTTCTCAATACAATATTGAGAACATTAACATAACAATGATACATTACTTCTGTATCATAAAATCAGGAAAAATACACTGTGCCAGGAAATTATGGGTGCACAGACAAATTACGGGGGGGCACTTAAAGGACTGATTCAGTGCCGTTATAGCTCTAGGGGAAAAGCTATATCTTAGGCTGGAGGTGGAGAAGTACAAAGTCTTATAACATCTACCAGAAGGAAGGAGTTCAAACCGATCGTGGTATGGATACGGGGATTCCTTACAGATGCTGGTGGCTTTTCTGAGGCATCATGAGCTGTATCCCAATGATCTGCTGTGCTCTGGAGACGACTCGTTGAGGAGCTTTCCTATCCACTGCGAGCATGAAAAAAACTTTTTTCTGCTTCCCTTAGAAAAAAAAGCCATTGATGTGCTTTCTTGACCAATGCAGTGGTGATAGTGGATCATGTGAGGTCCTCTGAAATGTGTGAAATGTGTGTGCTGAGAAACCTGGACACTTTCTCCACTCTGTCTGGAGACTGGAGCGTACTCATCATCGCATGACCTTTTAAAGTTGATGACGAGCTCCTTGGTCTTTGATGTATTAAGGGACAGGTTGTTCTCCGAGTACCAGCTCGCTAGGTTCTGAACCTCTGCTCTGTAGGCTGATTCATCTCTGTTGGAGATCAGCTCGAGTCATCTGTTTGTGTCATCTGCAGATCTAATGAAAATTTTGGTGGTGAATGCAGGACCACAATTGTGAATGAAAAGGGGGTATAGGATGGGGCTCAGGACACATCCCTGTGGTGTGCCCCAGTAAGCCCCACATGAGGACACTCTGACGGGAAACTCAGGATCCAGTTGCATACTGATGTGCTGTAGACTGGCTGGTGAAGTTTGAAGGTGAGCTTGTAGGAGGTGACAGTATTGACAGCAGAGCTGTAGTCTACAAATAGCATCCTCAGATAGTGTACTCTGTCTTTCCGTGTGAGTCAGGACAGTGTGAAGAGCCAGAGAGATGGCGTCCTCTGAAGATCTGTTAGCTCTGTAAGTGAGCTGGTGTGACTCCAGCAAGGCAGGGATGATAGCTTTGATGTGGGAAACCTCTTTCATACTGTTGTCGGAAGGGCAACCAGACAATAGTCATTCAGATTGCTGATGTTTAGATTTTTTTTGGCACCGCCACTATATAGAGACCGATTGAAGATTTTTGTAAATACCTCAGCAAGCTGTTAAGCACAGTCTTTAAGTACCTCTTCTGGGTCTCTGTCCAGTCCGACAGCTTTGCGTGAATTGAACCCAAATCACCACATCTGGAGACATGTGGTTTTCAATGGACAAGAATGGTATGAAAAATGTAATCTGTAAAGTAAGGTAAGCCGTCTAACAAATGTAGTGGATTAAAACGTGCAATATCTGCCTCTGTAGTGGAGTAAGAAGTTTAAAGTTGTGTAAAATGGAAACTGAAGTAAATACCTCAAATGTGTAATTAAGTAGAGTTCTTGATTAAATATACCTATTTACATTCCACCATATGTCAATTCAAGTTGGAACAGGTGTGAGAGACAGAATTGGTTTTCATTGTTGTTGCTGCTGTGGTTTTTAGAGTCCACTAAAAGCAACCTGGGAGGCAAAAGCAAATAGGTATCTCAGCAAGGCCGGGGGCTGAGCGTTTAATGTGTCTCCGTATTTAACACAGGTGGCTGACAAGCAACCAAAACCAGAACACCAAATCTGTGCCTGGTGTCATTTTTAATTACGATACAAAACCAACAAGCCATCGGCCTGAAAGGCAGCTAGATAAATCGCTCTGACGGGTGATTTTTCTAGTGAGCGGACATGCTGGAGAAAGTGAGCATCTGTTCACTTACATATGCTGCCATGAATGACTATTTCTGGGTTTTACATGTGCAGGGTGGAGAAAGGAGGACATCACCGTGATTATCAAAGATTAGAAGGAGCTTATAATCACTACAATTTATGTTGTTAATGACACAAGAAAAGCCATGCAGCCACTTGTTCTCATCAATATTTCTATTACAGAAGGTGAAAGAGCAAATTTGTGTCTTTTTTAATCTCCGACCTTTTAACAGAAGACTCCACAATGTTTTGGACTATTAAATTGATCAGCGGTGAACTCACAGCGGGAGACCCTCTTAGTGGAGGAGAGACAGACAACGGAGGTGCACTTCAGGGACAGGAGTTACTGAAAATAGATCACGAACACACTCAAACTAAACAGAAACACTGACCTTTAGTGTTCCACTCAGACAACAAAGTCTCCCAGTTGGGAACCAATAAGGAACACGTGACAAACAATCTGACAGAGAGACATTTAGATTTCACATTTAACATTTCCTCTTGCCATCACAGTGACAGCAGGAGCATTTACGAGAGCTGCTGCCAATGTTTGCCATTCAAAGTTCAATAGCTTTTATATACAATTTTAGATTGCGGGTGCTAACACTGGCTATCATCCCTTTTGTCGTCATCAAAACAAATGAGTTGTGAGGAGCTCTTTCCACACAGTGTGCTGTCACTAAATATCACAAAGCAAAACTGTCAAAAACAAATACTGAATAGATTTGCTAGTTTGCTATTGTGGAAAAGTCAGGTATTTAATAAATGAAGATAACGGGACACTGAAAGAGAAAATAGATACCAAATATATATCCAGTCCTCTGCCAGCCCAGTTTCAGTTTCTCAAACCAGACGCCTCATGCTCAGCAGGGTGTCAGGCTCAGTGGGCACTGCCACTACAGCAACATCACATAAAAGCTACGTGTCACTCCACATCACGGAGTAGATCGTTTTCTCCACATGAAGCCTCATGACACTCACCCTGTTCCTCTTTCTACTCCTTCCATTCCTTCAGTGTTTAACCCTTATCCTACAAACTGGGGTCCCTGTAGACCCCAAGAGGTAAACTTGTTGTCAATGTTGATTTATTCTATCATTTAAATTTATCATGACTTTGTCAATAAATTTGTTCCTAATGACTCCATATCACTGTTTTCTGTTTCAATTACAGCTTCTTATATAATAATTAAATTAAATAGATACAATAGAATAGATAGATCAAATGTTAGTATCACACACTATCGGGGGGTTAGGGGCACTCGTCAGTCAGTTTGAAGGAGACAGGCAGAGATGTAAAACACACAGGTGTCCTCATGTGCGCTTTCTATTTTTGTTATACACAATTTGCAAATTAAGTTTCTTTTCTAAAATGAAAATAATCAGGTTTTTCTTCTCTTTGGATGACATTACTTACACATTCTTGTTTTGAGAAGAAGCAAGTTAGCACTTCGTTATAATGGTGGTTTCTTACAGTTCTTTTTTCTTGGGGTCCCCAGTGACTCCAGTCAGTAGTCTTTGTGTGTTAAATATGTTGATGAGAGTTAAACACCCAGATTCAGGCTCTTGTTTTTGCCAGTTATATATGTTACTGTCCTGCCACTGAGCAAGGCACTGTGCATTATACCAGCTAGGCAGAACTTTGAAACTCAACAAATCTGCAAAACTCCAGATTATGTTGATTGACGACGTATTTAAGGTAATTTATTTTGATCTGCACATGGCATTCACAGTGTGGGTAATGTTAGGGAACTATCACAGCTACGGCAAATAAACTATAGTTAAGGTATATTTACGGTCTGGTACCTAAAACCCTTGGTGGAAGAAGCACTCAGATCCTATAGTAAAAGTAGCAATACCGTTGTATAAAAATACTAGGTTATAAGTTAAAGTACTGCATTAAAATGTTTGCTCAAGTAAAAGAACAAAAGTATTGGCATCAAATTATACCTTAAGTACCAGAAGTAAGTCATTATGCAGAAAAATGCCCCCTTCATCATTTTATATTGTAATATCGGATTTTAGTCACTGATCCATTATTGTGTAAGCAGCATTTTAGATTTGTATAATAAAGTATTCAGTACAAAGCAGCATACAATAAAACTATTCAAGTAAAGTACAAATAACTAATATTGTACTGAGTAAATTTTTTTGTGTGCGTACATGAAAACATTTCCTAGTGACGAGCTGAATTATGCACATGTTGTATACAAGGAGGATTAATGCACGTTCTCCTCCCCTGCATGCTTTCATATGACCCCTGACCTCAACATTAGTATGTGAAAGTCAGTACACTTAGCATGTCCTCAAGCAGTCAGGCACACAGGCTGTCAACTCCCATCATCCATGCTGCTGAGCTGTGATTCAGCAGCATGGATGTGGATCCAGGGGGGGTAAAGAAGAGAGTGAGGTGGGGGAAGACGAACCGGATGTTGGGTGCATGCAGGGGGTTGGCCTTCTGTCAGCCTCAGTCATCCAGAGCCTTTCCTGGGATCGCCACCGGCCCTCAGGACGTCAGAATGACAAGGAAACATGAAGTCGCAGGCAAACAGGTTAACGGAGGCCCAGATTTAACAGAAAAGCTCAGTCACCTCCCCGACGGACCCTGCTGACTTTTAAGAATCACACAAAGTCGCTCTGCACCGCCGTCATCATAACACCTTTTGAGGCTACAATAAACTGTGAGTGTGTATAGTTTACTGTACATGGTCATGACTCCAGGCTGTGTGATTAAACCCTTTACTTTGTCTCTCCTTGCTGTTTGACAAGGTTTCACTCTGACGTCTGAGGTCCTATGAGTCACACCAGAGCCCGCTGGATTGATGGCAAATTGGCACGAATGCAAGATTTGAATATACTGTATAGAAAGAAGAAGGGATTCTCTTTGTGGATGAATTCATAGAAGTGATTGATGGTGACTTCATGTCATTATTTTTATTTTTTAGAAAGCTCTATTGATTTCAATAAAGTTAATTTCTGGTTCTCAGCTTGTTATTGATTGCAGGTATAACAAAGATGAGAAGGAGGAACAACACACACCTGTGGCAGTTTCATAAACCCACCAAAATCAAAGCTCTTAAATACAATTTATACTGACAGCAACATGGCTGGCAGGTATAGCTGCCTTTCTACGTCCTTCTCTCTGCTTCTTGTTATGTCTGTAAGTCATTTTAGCTTCCTCCTTGTCTGCCATCTATGGAACCCTAGATTTAACTTCAACATGATATAAAGCTTCCTTTGTTCTAGAGAAGCAAATAGAAACATGTTAAGATAATATTCATAGCAAACATGCACAATATAAAGAATAGCATGCATGGTAATTGCGTAGATTAAAAACAGTGATACGTTGCCCTCAAAACGCATTGGACTTAAGCCTGTAGAGGTCAAGACAACTTTCTGAAATAGCGACTCTTAAATCAGCATGTGTTAACATTAGTGCTGCTAATGACCTTTAACAAAGCCTCTGTGCCAACTGAAAATGATTTATCTTCCCAAACACAACATGGCTAATAAAGTAAAACAACATGAGGATTCAGTCTGATTATCAGGCTTTAAAAAATTGACTCGAAGGAGCGAGCTTCAGATGTCAACAAAAACCAACCAACCAATAAAAGCTTAGTAATAAAAAAATAAATAAAGTATGTGTTGTACATTAAAACACAATCTCTTATTTCTGACTGTTAAAACCTGTGACGAATCTGTGCCTGAATGCGAAACGTGTATTTATGGTTTCTGTAGCACACAAACACACACATGACCATCCACACACAAACACACACATGACCATTCACACACACAAACACACAAAGTCTGATGAATAATCTTTGAGCTGATAATCGAGGGAGACGGCAAACCCTTTAAGACGTTAATAGTAAAGCTAGAGAAGAGCTGCTGTGGGTTACATTTAAAGTTCAACTTCTTCTTTTCAGTCAGATATTTACCTTATTTTCCCCTATAAGTGTCTCGATATACCGCCATAAATGTAGCCAGTAAGCTCTTTACTGCTTTGGTCAGCCAGCCTGACAGGAGACGGGATGCCTCTGTTGCCATGTAGCTAACACTAACCCTCAACCACGGTGGAAGTGGTCTCACCGATCGTCTCTCTCTCTCCCCTGCTGGTTTAATTATTGCAACCCCATGGATTGTTAGTGTGGTGATGGAAAAATGTAGACTCGGCAGGGAGTTTTAACATGATGAAATCCTGACAGAGTTCCCTAAAATCAGTCTGATGTGTGTGTGTGTGTGTGTGTGTGTGTGTGTGTGTGTGTGTGTGTGTGTGTGTGTGTGTGTGTGTGTGTGTGTGTGTGTGTGTGTGTGTGTGTGTTTGCATTGTATAGGGAACATTTCTGCTCTCTTTGTGCAGTGTGACTCACAAGGTAGTGTAAGTGTAGAGGGAACGATAGTTCCCTCTTCAAATACTGTATATGACATGTCAAAAGTCAGACTACTTAGCTTAAATATTTTCTCAGCTGTCATCACATGAAGCATTAAACAGGGTTGGCGTACATGAGATCCTCGGTTGAGAGGAGAAAACTCCTCGTGTGACGCCCATTAAACCACATTCATCCTAAGCCACCAGGCCTCATAAAAGAGATTCTAATATTGACTTTATTATTTATGCTCTCAGTGACTTGCTACAGTCACAGCTCCTCCTATATTAGCATAAACATCACCAAAGTTGTTTCATCTGCAGATTTCAATGAGGTGATATTTAGCCCATCCAAGAAAATGTGAGCCCAACATCTTTGAGGATGTTTAGAAATTCACAGACAGTAGAGTGAGGTACAGTTTTAAATACAAATACAGTTCTGGCACAGTGGTTGTTGTGCAAAAGTCTAAAGTCTTCAAGGAATAGTTTGACATTTTGGAAAATATGCTTATCTTCTTGACAAGTGTAAGATGAGGAGATTGATACCACTCTCATATCTGTACAATTAGCTAGTGTGGTTAGCTTAGCTTAGCATAAAGACGGGAAACAGGGTGAACAGCTTTCCTGGCTCTATCTAAAGGTAACAAGATACAATTACTAGAACATCCACACCTTAAAATCCTTATTTGTTTAATCTGTACAAAAATGTAACTGTCAAAACGTCAGTTTGCCATTTTACGAGTCAGTAGTTTGGCGGACTTTAATGTTGTTTCTAGTCTGTATGCTAAGCTACGATGGCGGCTGCCTCCAGCTACAAATTTACCATGCAGGCTTGGGAGTAGTATCATACTTCTCATATCTCTTGGCAAGAAAGCTTATATCTTCCAAAATATCAAATTATTCCTTCGAAACCCCAAATCCAAGTCTTTATATCTATCATAGCACCGTTTTGCGATAACAACACTGTGTGGAAAAATTGTATAAAGCAGAAAGAAAACATAGATTTACTGTTATGGCAGTCATGTTAAATTAAGCATAACTTGTTTATTTTTACAGAATTTCTGTAACATAAATACAGTATAAGTCACTAATTTAGTCATTCTGATCAGTTCTACATTGACATGCTTCACTGATGTCAAGCAGCTGTTCATAAAACTCTTGCAAATGTCTCCCCAAAAACAATTCCTGGTGAAACCCCTAAACTATTGGAAAGGTTTTAATGTAAAATGATTTGAAGAAGTGTAAATTAAAATGTATTCTTTAAATATACAATCAAAAAATGACAACCAAAAACAGTTGGGGTAAATAAATCCCAGCCACTATTTGAGAATGTATGTGTAAACTACAAAATCTTTTCACAGTCTTCAAAGCCTCAACATACGGTCACGCAGATGAGCAGAATGTCTGCAGAAATACAAACGTGATTTTCATCAGAATCTCAGCAAGTTTAACAATGACATTTTTTTTCTTCTTCAAGTAAATAGTGTACAGATAAGTGAAGTGAAGACATCCTGACTCTAATTCAAAATATAAGGGTGTGTGTATGTGTTTGTGTCATCAGTACCTCAAGAGGTGAAGGGTGCACTGAGGCTCAATGGTGATTAAATTAACTGTGTGTAATAATACCTTTTAGTGCCCATCTACTACCACCTGAAGAATTCAAGAGTCTGCTTCAGCACCATGCACGCACAAGCACACACTTTCTGTTTCCAGCTACTGAAAGCAAGAACATTTAATGTATGCAACAATCTGAATGGAGCTGAGAACAAAGAAGTGTTGGTTAAGCTGTTAAGCCTCTGCTTCATTTGTCAACATTGTCTATGTGCTGAGAACAAGATCAAATCATTTATTCCTGGCACGTAGAATGCATCTCTCTCTTTCTTTGTCTCTCTCTCTCGCTCTCTCTCTCTCTGTTTCATCTATCTTTTGGTCTTTTTCCCATTCCCACCCTGCTCTCTGTTTCAATCAGATTTGCTTCACCTTTGTGAGTCAGCTCTGTTAAAGGCTGCTGTTTGCTTTACTACAGTATTATTGCTCATTGTACAGTCCATATTCTACTTGTCTTTTGAAAATACCAAAAATACATTTCCTGAGAAGCATCAGATCAGCGGCTCAAAAGAAAAACCCTCTAGTCTAAGTATTTGATTTGTCTCCTGATGAAATGAGTCACCAGGAAATCAAGCTCTTTGTCATCGAAGGAGGTCTGCTAAAGGGCTGGAGGATATCCCAACATGCACTAGGCCAGACACAGGATACAAGATAACTGGCGGCCTATACCATGCACAATTTCAGATTGAATGCAGCTTATCTTGCAGTTAATATAATTCAATACATTTTACCATGTTAACAGAATACTATTGAACAATTAAACTGAATTATTGAACTGTGTTTAATATGAATTAGTTGCTAACACTTTGAAAGAGCCCTTTTTATCACTAGCAAAACATTGGACAAAAATAATTGAGTGAATTCTGTTGGTAGGTGAGATGATTGTAGTTTAGAGGACATGAGAAATTGATTTTTTGTGGCACTCTTAGATGAACATTTAATGATTCCCTTGAGGAAACTGGGCTGTTGCTGCAGCAAAGGATAGCAGAAACAAAAGTATATGATGTGAATAAGAATTGAGTGCAATTTAAATCACAGTGTGTGCAAAAACAACTGCAGTAAGACATGATATGGCACAGAACAGGATGAAAATATGCATGGTATCAATAGTCTGCGTTAAGTTTAAAAAATTATTCAAAATAAATGATAGAAAATAGAAGCAAAAGACAAACCAAAATAACACGGCACATCTAAAAATATGCTGAATAAGAAGAATGTAAATTCCATATCAAAAAGACAATTATGTACATAAGATATCACACAAACCAAACCAGAAGCCAACAATCAAAATATTATACGAGCTATCGGTTTTAAAGATCCCAAGGCTCAATCATTAATCATTCATAATATGGTAGCAGCTAACACATTAAATTGGGATGTCGAAAATCCCAACTTTTGTGAAGAAAACACTTTTGAGCGGCCGGTACCCTCCATCAGAAGTTGGGCTGCGCAATAACATTTCAGCATCAACATCGCACGAGTGCATGTGCAATAGTCGCAGAGCAGGACGTGCAAACTCAAGTCAAACTCCCACAAACTCAAACACGTCATGCTACAACATTTAGCTTGATACAGTGATCCTTCCTCCATGTGCTCGCCTTGGAAAAGTCCGGAATGAAGGTGGCTCGCGGCTCAGACCCTGAGCTTTAAATCACACATTGCCACTACCCGGGGCCGTGGACTTAATGCTTGCTGCGCCCTCTCTCTCTCCGCGAAGACGGGAATCCTGGCGGGACTGTCCACTGAGGCGGATTGTCCCAAGTGCAATGTCAGCGATGGCAACCCTCCCAACCCGCCTGGAAACACGGCCCCCATGTTTACCATGTTTTTGTGGGTGTGACGTTTTTGCTGTGTCATCACCATTCATGTCTATACAACCAATGTGTTTATGGCTAAATTATTTACTAAAGCACAACATTGTTTATCTAGCCTCTTAATTTTGCTCTCATAGTAAACCAGATTGATGCATTTGACTTTAAAAAGTAGCCTACAAAATTGTGGGTGAATATTCCAGGTATTTTTCATATCACAATTCATATCGCAGAAAAACAAATATTGCAATGTAATTTTTTTCCCCAATATTGTGCAGCCCTTCTCCACCAGCACCTTTCCATCGTGGGAACAGGATCTAGTTATTTTCTAGCATAACATGCCCTTAGTCTTGTTCTCAGATACTGTATCTGCCAGATTTAAAAGTGCTGGAAGCACTAAGGTTTCAACATATTTGACCAAAACAAATAACAAAAGACAGACATTTACTGATCTCATTAAGTGAAACCACTGAGAAATTGCCGATTCCTTTGAAACAAAAGCCTTCTGCACCTTTACACAAACACACCCACAAACACACAAGAGAGAGAAGTCTATTTGCATCATACCTACATATACATTGAATTCCCATAATTAGGAAGCAGATTCTGCTACTATACAAACCAGTAAACATTAACTGATTATACTACCGAACAAGTAAACTGTATTGAGTTTGGGGAATCAGTGGACCATGAGAACAGAAATCAGCAGCACTGCTTCACTTCTCACAGAAAAAAGTAGGACATCCGGGGCGATCTGACCCAACCATCAGGGAAAGTTTTAGCTGCCTTGTCTGACCAACGCATAATGACAACAGCCTGTATGCTGTATGGAGATTATCCATGCACAGCAGGATGGGACTGGAAAAGGTCACCAAGCATGATTTCCTTTCTCACACTGCTTTGCCGAAGCACCTGCCACTGATGAGGCTGGACACATAGGCCGACAGTCATGCTGTTTCTCATCTACTGTTAAATCTCAACCAACACATAATTGATGCCATGTTTGCCGTAAATGCTTCAAAACTGAAGCAAATGAATGGTACGGGGCCAACAGGGATCTGAATGGGGTTTAGGAAGTTGGATATTGTCTCTCTTCAAATATGCATGCACAGTAAGAAATGCAAGAAATAATCTCGACTCAAAGCGGTGCAATTAGCTCTTCAATTCTTATGCAAGCTACCCTTTGAAACCACCGTCCTCTCTGGAGCTCCTCTCCATCTCTGTCTCGTAGAGCTCTTCTTTGGTGATTCAGCCAGCTCGGAAAGCCAGACATCAATACTTGATCGGGGTCCAAGGCGGCCTGCAGCTACCCAGCTCCACCAGCTGGTCGGGGCAGCGTGGAGTGGGACGGAAAAGACCGGAAAAGGCTCCTGCTGGCTCGCTGTGTCCAGAGAGCCAGCATCAAGCACTCTGCGGTGCGCAGTCAGCCTCAGGTGGCACCGGGAGTGCATGAAAAGGATCCATCTTAAAATATCCCAAACTCAAAATACATAAATAAAAACGCCGCCTATCAAGCAGCTGAGGGATTGTGTGTTTGTAGAGAAGGTGTTGTTTGTTTGTTGAGTCCCGCGGGATCCTAAATGTGTTAAGTCCCATGTGAGACAAAATGAGACAGCCCAGCATCTGGCACAGAAACTTTCTTCCTCCATTTTTGACTGTCTCACCACGAAGCGAAGCCACAGTTCATCTCTGAGGAGACAGTAAGACCCGTCACACTGTGACATCCTCTGAGAGAGCTTTGTCTTGAGGCAGCAGCCAGACGAAACACAGAGGACGGCCTTCATTCTCATGCTAATAATTATAAAGAAAATATGAATACCATCTAAATATTGCATCACAAATAGATTTTATCGTCATCCATCAATGACAAGATGAAGAATTACCATTCAAAACTCAGAGATTAGAGGGAGAGCACATTTATTCATTTTAATTTGTAAAGTTTAGAGCGTGCCAGCAAAACAATACATTGCTTCAAATTCAAACTGTTTATTGGAATCATTGAAGAAAGAAGCATTGAAATTCTTCAGTGAATAAAAAGATAAAAAACAGCAATGTGAAAAAGTTTATTAAAAAGTTTTTTATTAACGGTAAAATGTAATGCAGCATTACAAGTATAAGTATATTAAACTGAGTGCTATGTTATCATATATTATATTATCTGCTTAGTATTACTAATTAAGTTGTAATTATGTTAATGTTAAAGCTGGACAAACAAGAAATTAGACAGATAATTTAACAAAAGAATCTCAAGGTCTAAAGGTCCACTTACTAGCTTTTTTCCTGGAGCCTTCCACTGCATGCAAATTGCTTAGTTGAGCAAACCCTAATGACTATGAGATGCGGTTGAAAGCTCTGGAAAATAAAACTAAAATGCTTGAAATGTTTAGAAGTACAGTGAGGTTTGTTGGTTCGTACATTAAGTCCCATAAAATGATGAATACTCTTTGTCAAGTGGGCTTTAGAAGAAAGAAAATAATTTGACTCTTGATGAGAAAAGGCAAGGTTGCTTTATGTAACTGTGATATATTTCCTAGACGCCTCGAAAATAAAACAGTTTTATTGAGGCTGAGAAATACCAGAAGTACAGTATATCTGAAGCCTGTAAATCTCCACAGACAACACAGGGATAAATAAATATAAAATAACATACTATTTGTGTGTGCAAAATCTAAGTGAAGCATAATAAGGACCTGTTTCTGTGAGTGTGTTTATCCACACAAGAGTGTGTGAGAATCAGTGTTGTACAAACCTGGCGCAGTTTCCTGGAAGAAAATCTGATAACTGGTGTGAAAATTGAAACAGCAAGCTAAAGCTTGTTTCTGCATCCAGCTCAGTAAGTGTTCTCTGATTGTGACGGGTATTTTCTTTGAAACATTTACTAATTTTGCCTTGACTAACTACAGTAGCAGCATCCCACAGGGTGTCATTTGTGCCGCAGTTGGACGTGGTGAATCTCTCAACCCACCTGACCTGAGGAGTCATGACAGCACAAAGCAGGATTCAACTTATTCAAGTGATTGTAGTTCTACTGTCAACAAAGCTGCCCAAGTCCAATTAGTCCCACACCGTGGGTTAGGGTGAATTTCTCTCTCTTATAAACAGCATCCCAATTTAAATAGAGGGACAGGCTTGGCAGAGCAGAGCGGTGTTTGTGCAGTGGATGTCCAAATGTGCGATCATCAAAGGATTTAAACAGAGAATCTGACTTGGAGTGAAGCTTTTAGCAACAATGGGCAGATTGTGTGGACTGCAGAGACAAGTGTCAGCGTGTCCGGATCACTATGAGGCACAACACGAAAGACTGAGCCAACAATGCAATGATAACCTTTATTCACGCGCATGGCCAGGGGGCTCACAGCTGAGGAAATACATTTATATTTATCCTCAAAACCCCACATTAATTGTCTTTTTCTTTTCTTATTGGCTACAAAACATTTACCCAGAAACAAGGTCCTGGTTACCCTGGATTAGGGATGAGGTCAAATTAAAATCCTTTTGAATCCCATTATTAAATCTTACTTAGTTTACCTTACATAAAGGTTAAAATAACTAACTCAAATACATTTAATCTTCTTTTGTTGACTTGGAAGGCGGAAACGCAGTTTACAGGGGCAGCCTATTTAATGTTCATAACCTGTATACAACCTCAAATGAGATAGCAGCAACAAAATATGTAATTTTTAAATGCTGTGACAACAAAAAAAGTTGCATTCACCATCATTGTATTGGTGGGAAAGCAGCAGTCATATATCTGTAAAGTTATTCAAATAAAACCAAACCTGCCTGCGTGGCTAGATGCTACATGAAAAAAAGGAGGGAAGGCGGGGCCAGGTTTATAACCACGAAAGTCTGTCACTGACTGACTGAGTTACTGAGTGAGGGATGAATGTTTCACCATTGGTCAGTAGAGTTTTGGAGTTTCCTTATTAGCCGTTGCTCTTTCAAAATGAATAAGAACGATGAGCTGCCGGAAACAACTCTGTGATCAATCATCTGATCCACTTATTACCTACGCAGTTGTTGCTGTGCCGTCCTTAATTTGTAGAGGGTTGACGCATTATGACGCATGTAAGTAAAGCGTGACCATCATGTGTGGTCGAGAGAGAGAGAGAGAGAGAGAGAGAGAGAGAGAGAGAGAGAGAGAGAGAGAGAGAAGGTGGAGGCGCTCAGAGCAGGTGGAGGCGCTCAGAGCAGCTGTTGGCGATTGAAGCAGAGAAGAAATTAGCAGTAAAGTTGTCAAATGGAGGTAAATGTACAGTATATAAATGATGCAGCTCCTCAAGACCCATGTAAAGCAAACCAATTCTCCCCTGTGCCGGTCTGGAAGCTGAATCAGGAAAATTATATTGCTATGTTTCAACATTTCAGTCTGTCGGCACGTTAATATAATTGGAATGTAACCTATGTCTGTTTAGCAAAGTAATGCAACCCTATGCCTGTCCACTGTAAATTGGTGAGTGACTGAAATAGGACAATAAAACTTTAGGAGGTAATCCAGGAACACAAATTATTGAAAATGTATTAAGTCAAAGCAGTGCTCATATTTGACTCAAAATGTAGCTTAGCCATGTCACATGATATGCTAATATTACTGAGACCAGTACATAGATTTAATATCCATGTTGACAAGACACTACCGCTGACTATTTCTGCAACAATTTGGCCACAATTTATTACACTGACCATACACGGTCCTGCCACATACTCGGGTTACTACTTTATGTGATGAACCCTCGGGAGACTTCAAAAACTATCTCCATATCCCATGAGTCTCTGGGCTCAGCTTGCAAGAGCAACGCACTGGCAGAGTGGCAGTCCCCTGAGAAACAACCTCCTCACTGGGACAGTTCACTCACGAGAGAACTATGCAGGAACAAACTGAACATGTATGAGCTTCGACACAGCACTACAACAACAACAAAAAAGTGCTTGTGTCGTACAAGAAATGTCGTTTGTCACTTTTAGAAGTCACAGTAACCAATACTGTTTTGGACAGTCAGATCAAAACTACACACATGCAGAGGCCACACACCCACTCACACAGGCAGAAACAGGAAACTCCTGTCAAAGTGACGCACAGGCAGAGCTGCTCTCTGCTTCACTGGACGCTGTGCACCTGAGTCGCTGGCCTCTCGCCTGGATGCTCCGGTGAAGAGATGGATCTTCCAGGAAAAAGCTGCAGCTGAATCAGATCGCTCATCCCTCCGAGGGGGGAGGCTGGTTTGATCTAGCTTTTATTACCTCTCTAACACTGCCCACCTATGGACAACAACACACAAGACACAGTCCCCCTGTCATGTGGGCTCTCATCCAGAACACAAACAGGAAACCCACTGCTCCCCTGCAAGGATTCTCTCCACTATGCCTTACAATCAGATCAGCAGCCAACAAGCAGCCGTAGATGCACACTCTGATCGAGAGACGCCACTGATGATCTGAGGAGATCAAAATAACGGGAGAAGGGCAGAGAGGATGCAGATTAAAGGAACAGCAACAGAAAGAAAGCATTTCTCCTGACATCCAATCTGACTGCTAGTCTGTGTCTGCAGGTGTGTGTCACAACCACTTTGCTCCCACTGACAAAAGCATAAAGTCGGAGGTGCTGAGCAGCATGTGGAGCAGAGGATGAGAGCGTGAGCCCGAGGAAAGCTGAGACGCTTTTCTCTTCCTGTTTATGTGGCTTCTCACTCATTACTGTGGCGAGCATGAGTCACTGTGAATAGCTCAAATCACTGTGGAAATAAGTGATACATTATGTACAAATTGCAATAACGTGAAACAAGGAAGGGTGCTGATGTGTATTGATTTATTTTTTAGTACTGAATCATCAGCTGAAGAATAACCTAGAGAATTCGTTATGAAAAAAAACATTTTGTGCGTATCAATATATGTGTTTGTTTCTCCATGCAAAGTACCTCTGAGACCTGGGGAGAATACATAATTCACAGACACTAATTGTTAAGGGTGAACTGGTTTTGAACTCTACCATTCAGCAGAGTGACAGCATTAGTCTAAATGAGGCCTACATGGGAATCAATTGGTGTATATTACTGGCTACAGAGCAATGTTTTCAAGGGTGCAACAAGTACGAGCTGGCCTGAATGTTAGTCTAAAACATTAAAAGTAAATAACTGACATAATCCAAAGTGTGTGTGTGACATAACAGTTATGCCAATGTATTGTGCTGCATAGATAGGCTGGCCCGTCCTGCCTTGTAATATCACTTGTTCCTCTGGGGGAACAGTAGTGAGTCTATAGAATAGAATAGAATATTTTCTATCCCGCAATAGGTCATTTCATATCTCGATAACGATATACACCCCGATAAAGCATGTTTTCTGGGTAAAAACATTGTCTAAAAGACTATTTTTGTTTACTCCAGTGTGAATTAAATACTTGACAAATTAAAAGTTTTTCTCATTTAATTAAGAACAGTAAGCCAAATGATCTGATCTTCTGAGAAATTTGTATACGTCAGATATATGATTAAATTACAATATGATTCAAATTAAAGACGATAAATTATCATATTGAATCATCACCCCGCTCTATGTAGCGCCAGTCTGCCCTCAGTTCAGAGCACGAAGAAGTAGCTGCATTGAGGTTTTGTCAATATTACATCCATGGTCTGTGTACATTTTGATGGTGTGTTTACTGGATTAAATCCAAAGTGGTGGAAAAGAGAAAATGGCTCGCACCCTGGCCTCGTTCTCCACGACGCTGGGAGGCTGTTTCGCCGGGAGTAGAGCGTGTAACTGCTCCAGGAGACGTACCTCAAGTTAGCAGTTAGCTCGAATTCAGCGCACCGGATCAGCAAACTTTCTGTTGCTGCCATTACACAGGTTAGACCCGGCACTCCACCAGCCTGCCGTGACTAGGCTGGTGGAGCGCTAAGTCTAACCTAGTTGGATTTTTTATAAGAACTGATGACTGTGAATTTAGATTGTAGGGACCCAGTAATTGAGCTGAAAAGCTGCCCGTTATTTCTGCGGAGCAGATGGCCAGGTACTACACATTGCACCTTTAAGGGTGGGTGACCTCGATGAACTATAATCAACAGTCCTTCCATCAATTTCACACCATTTCACTTATTGACAGTTGGTGTAGGTAAGGCACAAAGAAAGGTAGCAAAGCAGCAACAAAGGTAAGGAAGAAAAAGACTGCTGTCAAGTGAACATGAACATAAGTGATGTGGGTTTCTTATTCCTCTACAATTTAGTTCTGCGAATGTATTTTTGAGGAAGGAATGCGACATGTTTTTTCGGCCTGAAGGATACACACAATGGGTGAGAAACAGAAAACGTAAACATATCTTTGTTGTCATTAAAACTCCACTGGATATATTTCATAAAAAAGAGGGCCTTCAGCATCGAGTGTCATTGTCTCATGACGACAACATAGCTAACAAGCTCCTTCCACTGATGAAGACAGTGAGGCATGGCTGAGAACTCCAGAAAGCTAGTAAGAGGATTTGGGCAGTATTACAACATATATAAAATTTTAAAAGTATAAAAAATGTGTCGGCAACCAGATATCCTAAATCCTACATGTACTGTATATACTTTATCATATATAGAAAAATACAACTATTTGCATAAAATGTTCCCTGTTTTTCTGAAAAAGAAAATGTGCACTTTGTCCATATTAGAAGCTAACAGCAGACTTTGAGATGCAGATAAATGGTAGTAGCAGTATGCCACTTAACTACTCTGCATTGATGCATTTTTAATATAATAACAAGGCATGCGTTTGTACATATAGTGCACGTTTTCTGTGAACACCTCTTTCCCTCTTGTCTGCAGAGGTAAATTACAGTCGACATGTGCGCAGCGCTGTCAGAGGTCTGATAATTGACATGAGAAAGTGTGTACATACAAATGACATCAGATGGGTTTAAGCTGCATGGAGGTAAACGTCCAGATTAGTGCCATGCCTCAGAGGAAATGCTGCAGCCTCGCCTGCCTCTGTCACTAACTGTTGCCCTGTCTGTCTGTCTTAAACTCACTTAGAAACATCCCCACGTGTTTACTTCTGCCGACATAAATATGAATTATCCCCAAAGACAGTTTACACCTAAATGAGCAGCAACCACATTTCCTTATTAGGAAATAGATTCACTGAATGCATGCCATACTACCTAACTAATTCAGTGCACTGTATGGGGGGAGCTCACTGTAATAGGCATGACTCCTATACAGGGAAATTATATTCAGCCTCCACTCTGTTACCGCACAAGGTCAGGTTTTGTCGTCATACCAGCTGTCTTTCCAGGAAGGATGAACAAATTAATTCTTATTTCGAAACAGACAGAAAATAGACAAGGACATCAGTTACTAGTCAAGCTGAATAATCAGTTATTAACATCCTAGATGACATTGTGTGTTGAAAATGTTTATTTATAAAATACTGTTTCTCCAATTTGTTCAAAATAATTGGCATTTAGACATCTTCAGTGATGCAGAAGTCTACGAGGTGATGGAGTGGAGGAAGAGAGGACAATCTTTTGTCAATCTTTTTATATAAGATTTAATTAAAAAGTAAAATCTAATCAATGGCTGCCTGACATTATTAGTATTTTCCATTAAATCAACTGCATTCCAAATATAAGGAGTTTTTAGATTTACAGTTGCTGTCTTTTTTAATTATATGACCAAACAGCAAAAATATGCAGCAAGAGACTGTATTTATGCGACTGCAACAGATGGATAATATGTGCTGCATCTGAGTGGGAACAACCTTTTCAAACCTAGATATTTTTTCAGTAAATAAGAACACTGTGGTTATCATTATTTTCCAAGACAAGCCTGTAACTTTATCCAAACTAGAAGAAGGGAGAGTTTGTTGAAACTGAAATGACTGCTGAATAATATGATACTAAGCGAAACAAATGTATTGATTCTACAGTTGAATATAAGCCTGGTAAGATGTTCCTTGTAGTCATATATCTATAAATTCTGAAGATAATAACAAATATGCGAGGTGAAATTACCAAACACCAGAGGAGCGCCCCTGCAGCAAACATGAGTGTATAATAATATACTAATAATGACTAGAAACTGTGATCGGATCATACCAGCGGCAACACCAGATTGGGACAGAGGCGTAAAATGCCCACATCCTACCCCCCCTTACTTCCGCTGCCCTTGCTCCGATCACACCCATCTTCAAACTCAAGCTTCATTTTGATCTCAACTACCCTCCTGTAAAGTTTCCTGACTACATGTTACACGGTTCCTGTCCACAGACCAACAGAATTATAAACACCTGGCAACTCACACAGACTCACAAGGTGAAAACAATACCAGCGTCGCTGTTGCTGCTGATCATTTTCAATGAGTGGATTTCACTGATTTGCAAACGATTTTACAGTGTTCATCTCCTCCATGTGAGACTCTGGATGTTAGGTAATGCAAATAAGTTTCTTTCAGTCAAGCAGTGAACAGTGACTACTCTAGGGGACGATGGAAAGGGAGTCTTTTAATTATCACGGCTCAGCGCGCGGCACAAACAACAGCATTACACAGACCAAAAGACCATGATGGACACAACACACTCCATCTTACACTGAACATCTTTGCTGCCTCTATGGCTATATATCCTGCTTTTCGACTGCACAGCCTTCACAACAGGAGCTTCCCAGACCTGGAAGACACAGATTGTTTTGTATAAAACCTTAAAACTTGATTTGAAAGCAGCAAGACCTGTCATCATGCCCAACACTGGCCTGCTTGCCTTGTCGGTCCTGTATTGCTAGCTTTGTAAAATTGTGTCTTTCTCACATTTGCTTGCATTGCATAGATTTTACTATGCGCATTGCTGGGAAAGCGGAAACAATTAATCAAAGACTCAATTACCAGAAAATTACTATTTTAATAACTGATTAACTGTCATTTTTCAAGCAGAAAAGCCAAACATTTTCCAGTTTCAGCTTCTCCAGTCTGCTGCTTTCTGTGTTTAATATCATTTTAAATTGCAAATATTTATATATAGAATATTTGGGATTTGGGGTATTTGTCGAATAAAGCAACAATATTACCTTGGCTTATGGGAATCCATCTTCTGACGTCTAATAGACCAAATAATTGCTCGAAAAAATATTCATCAGCAGTAAGCACAGTAAGCACTGCTTCTTTGTCTGCAGCCAGATCACAAATTCAATGCACGGCGGCACCATTAGAGGGTTCAGGCACATTTAACTCTCGTAGGTCTGCAAAAGCCTCGGGCACAGTGCCCCCTCTTCCATCCATTCACTCCTTCCCACTCTCTTTATCTTTCAAAAGGACAATTTTTTTAAATGATCATTTATACTGACAAGTGTTTGCTTTACAATTAATGTGACACCACAGGCGGGCAATTTCGGAAAATTAGGTGTTCTGGCTCAGGGAGCCTCTTCTGTATGGTAATTAAGCTGCAGCTTTTAACACCAGCCGCTGCCACATCCAGAGCAACAACAAAGGGAACGGAGCACGATGACATCCAAAGAAACTTTACCTGAACCCCTGGTGGCATCTTCAGAGATGATGTTAAACGGTATCCCCATGGAACCTTGAGCCAGCATCATTAAAGAGGTGTTAGATTGAACCGGAAAGTGTCGCCGCTGTAAATATCTTGGTGGGGTGTATAATGCATATATTCAGAGTCACATACAGTTCACAACATGTCTATATTACATATTGAAAAGGGAGGAAAAAAAAGGACACCACACAGAAATACACACTCAGTTACTTTTATGTTTTGCTTTGGTACACTCATTGGGTGATGGTCAATATTAGAACAGGAGTTATGTAATGCTCTCTGATGCTCTATCTGTTCACCTCGGTTACTACTCTGTCTGAAGAGATGAATCTACTCGAGCATACACCTTAAAGGCAGTTACAGTAGCGTCCTGTCTGCAAAGAGACAACAGACCACAAAGGGACTCAGAAAGAGAAGAGGAAAAAGAGGAAAAGAAAGAGTATAAGTTTCCATTTTTCATCTCTCTTCTCTCCTCTTTTGATGAGCTCTTCCTCCCTCACCTCTTGGTCACGCTTCAGTTCAGGCATCAAGCTCACGTCTCCAGAACAGATGTGGTTTATCAGGGCATGTCTCTCCCACAGCAGCACCACCTTTGTCTGAGCCACAATGAACCTCTAACCACATCCATGTAAATAAACAAAAGCATGGATACGACATGCTCAATGACGTGCACTGAATCATGTACACATATTCAACTTTGTATGGTGCAAAATTAAAACAAAAAATGCTCTCCAGGAATATGTAAAACAATGGAAATTAGGAATAGGTTTAGAGATAAGGTGGAAATCACAAAATATAAAGAGGAAATTGTGGAATGAAAAATTTACAAACACAATGAAACAAGCTTTATCTTCCTTCATTTTGTTTCTGTTATGTAACCACTGTTTTGTTAAGATGCCGCTGAGGTAAAAAGGAAAAGCAACCGTCTCTTGGTTCAAGCTTAAATGACGTATCCTACTGCAGTGATTTTCAACCAGTGTGCCGTCAGAGATTGTCAGGTGTGACGTGGGAAAATGTCCAATTTCACTTAATCGGTCCAAAGAAATATTATTTAGTTGGTGCAACATATTTGCCATTGTTGAGCATCTGAGCCTGCAATATAGTGGCTGGCTAAGTAATTAAATACTCTTCCATGCCAGTGGGTGGCAGTAGGTAGCACAATAAGGACCTTGTTAATTTAAGACAGTAGAATTAAATGATGCACGGGAGAGGTGGCGGTGACAAAACAAACAGCGATGGAGAAATATTTGAAAAGGAAAAATGCAGACTCTGAACTGGGCCTTGGACAACAAAACTAAAAACAGAGAGAGACAGCGGTGTTGAGGGAGGGCTTCCTGTGTGCCTTTCTTCAGTTTCTGCAGGATATCAGCTTTGTGTCTAAACAGACGCAGGTTTGACACTGAGTAAGGATCAACACATTGAGAGACTTGTCATTAAATTGTCAGCATATATGCTGTATTATGCTACAATGTGTCATTTTGTAACTTTTTTGGTTGTTGGTGTGCCGCGGGATCTTTTTAATGTAAACAATGTACTGCGTCTCAGAAGAGATTGAAAAACACTGTCCTACTGTACATGTTTCATCTGGTAGTGAAATAAAGGTGACTGCATAGAATTATATCACTGTGACAAATTCAGCAGTTCAAAAACCTGCACCTGTCCAGATCAGATATAATCATTACTGAAGTACAATTTTGAGGTACTTTCACTTTACTTGAGTATTTCCAGTTAACAGTATGCTACTTTCTAATTCTACTCTACATCTATTTCAGAGGGAAACTGTACTTTTTATTCCACTATACCTATTTAACAGCCATAGTCGGATTCAGATTTTACATGTAAAAGATATGATCAGCTTCTAAGTCATGATGTATTGTCAGATTAAACTATGTAGCAGTATACAAAAATATAACTCCACCATCATTGTCCAATAATATATGATAAATATAACACTCTGAATGCCGTAATTTTGCATAATGAGTAACATGTTAACATATTAAGCTGCTAATACAAATGTGCTTTTACTTAAAGGAGCAGTGTTAGTGGTGAGGTTGCGAATTTCATCCAACTAAACACTCCGTGGTTCACCCTCCCTTTCCAAGTGTGTCGGAGAACTTCAGGAAATGTAAAAACGAGAAAGGATTTTTACTTGATACAACCTTTAGAGAATAAGCAAACAAACGGTCCAATCTCTCAAGAATTTAGTGCATTTGTTTCATTTAGGAAATAAATATGTGAATAAACAGTGAATATTAAAGCTACAGAGTCATTTTCTCCTGCTCTTTAAAACAAAGAGAGAAGGCTCATGTGATGCTGTGAGCTAATCACCTTTGTGCTCCAGCCTTCATTAGTTTCTCTGGGAATCAATGAACAAAAGCTCCAGACACATGAAACATCCGCCCTCGTCTACATTTGGCCAAGCATCTTTTTTACATGCGTCATCAAACTACTAAAACCGCTGAAGTGAATGTGTCTTATGCAACATAATGCCTCAAGGTGAGAAAACAGAGCACAAAGATGGAAAGCTTTTTGCGTCATTCGTTACATACGACAGGAGAAAGATTGAAGGTTCAATTTAAGAGAGGTTGAAAAAGCCACTTGTCTAAATTTGAGAGTGTGTGTTTGTACGTTTTGATGGTTTGGCTGCTGGTGACACTAGTGAGCCTAAAACCCTACCACAGCTTAGGGACGCCATTGTAACTGCCCGACAGCCGCGGTTCATCCTTTTGCTGTGTGTGCGTGTTAAGTGTGTGTGACATGATGTAGGTATTATGGTTGTGATGTTGCTCGAAGAGTACAGGGCACGGTTGCATGGTACACACACACACACACACACACACACACACATACACACACACAGACACAGACACAGACACAGACACAGACAGAGAGAGAGAGAGAGAGACAGACCTGCTGAATGTCAGGCGCACTGTTGCAGTACAGATTTGGTCTCACTCCGGAGCCCTGATAGAATTTAATTAAATAGATTGGCCACATTGTCACTGATACCTGATCCAGCTATTTGAGTAAGTATTGGCCGGATATACGATAACAGTACAGGATTGGTGCATCCCTACTTCTGGGTGGACATTTCCCTGCGGTGTCTTACGAACACAATACTAACATAGTGCTGGTTATGTACCGTGAGCCATTTAAGAAATCTGAATTACCATTCAGAACAATGTCAGTCAGAACCAAACATTCACAACCCTTCCTTAGAGAACACGTTGGAATGGGATACTATCTCTGCAGAAAAATAAATGAAGCTTATATTCATCCTTCTTTTTAGTATTTCCAATTTTGACCATAGAAATACAGTTTAAATAAAACACCACATATACTCAGTATACATCCTGATTTCCTAATCAGTC
Source organism: Cebidichthys violaceus (assembly GCF_023349555.1). Classification (NCBI taxonomy): domain Eukaryota; kingdom Metazoa; phylum Chordata; class Actinopteri; order Perciformes; family Stichaeidae; genus Cebidichthys; species Cebidichthys violaceus. The sequence goes on along the minus strand of NW_027176406.1, from coordinate 3,979,906 downwards.
ATGTCAGTTCAATGTTAAGTAAAGGATCTGAGTGCTACTTCTACTATGTTCAAATAGAAAACGAGTGACAATGAGCTTAAAGGTGTTCTTTCATATTTTATAACGCTTTTTCTTTCCTTGTGATCTGTCAGCGAGACATCAGACAGGAGACAGCTATGACGATAAACATGTTTTCAAGCCTGCAAATGTCCAGTCATATATATCTAATTAGTGTGACAGCAAAATGAATCGCCGCTCACGGTAGAATAAAGTCAGATTACAGTCAAAACTAGCGTCACAGATCTCATTATTCCATGTTAGACCTGCACAAGACGCCACTGACACACATCCTGGCCCTTCCACAAACATCTAACATACACACCATACAGACTTATTCACCCTGAGGACGCCTGTCTTACCTTTCAGAGTGCGATTCACATTTGCAGAGGAGAGAAGGCATTACTGACCTACAGTATGTTCTCACACAAGCCTCTTGTGTAACAAGCTGAAGCCAGAAGTGCTATTTCATTCAACTGAGTCATGAGGATGTTTTTTAATGGTGTTAGCCAAGGAAGGCTTCTCACATGTAACCTATGTATATGCACGCACATCCAGCACCTAAACCAGCACACGTGCTACAACACAGTATGTCATATACAAATAAATAACTGCACACCCTCTTTGACATCACATCAAACATCACACATCCACACAAAGAATGGAGAACAAAAGCGTGGGCTTCGGTCTGTGCTGACAAAGCTGGAGTGGAACGGTGCGTCTGAACTTTTCCCCACTCCATCGTGGGAGTGGGCGAGGAGCAGGGGTGATGCAAACTCCGGCAGAGGCAAACTCTCATTTCCCTGCTTCAGAAAGCCAGCAGCTCTGTAGTGTTTCATGTCCTGGCAGCCGAGGCTTTCCCTCTGCTCTGCTGGTGAATACAACCTGACCCAGAATCCACTGCGGGGGAGCAGCGAGCACAGACTGCGGGGATCACCTTCTGTTCGGTCTCTGCTTTCATGTGGAAGTGAGAGTGTTGTGGGCATTTGTCTGTGGCGGTGGCTGAGTGGGTGTAGGGTTTCAGTGGGATACTGGCTACAAGTAAAATTACAGCGGCGGGATGATTAGGCTTCCCTTTGCTTTCCTCTGCCTGTTTCACTCCTTTTATTATTCTCTCTGTTGCCGTTAATTTCTTTCTTCCTCGCAGCTATTTAGGCTCGTTCATCCTCCTCATCTCACTTGTCCTCACTATGAGAGGTCTATGCTGCTGACCCATTGTTCATCATTAAATACTGACTGGACCTGCCTCCATTCGGCACTAATTGAAGAACATAGCTATAATTAACAACAAGCCTTAATTGGCACGTCTTAATGGCCCTGCTTATCAAGTCAGGGTATTTTCCGCAGTACGTGATGTTCTTCAGGTGATTAACTCTTCATTTGCCGTTTCACCACCGCTCGCCCCCGACACACACACACACACACACACACACACACACACACACACACTTGGATAAACCCCCTGTAGTAGCTCCACAATCCGATCGATCCCCCACATGATCACAGTGATCACACAGAGATATTTGGAACATACAGTGTAAGGTCAGAGTATGTTTACAATGTACAGTATAGCTGCAGAGATTTACACAATATTGACCTTTCTAAGATGAAAGTTAAAGAAAGTGTATGCATGAATAGGAACTTGAACATGAGCAGATATACTGACTCGTATGGAAGCCATTTTCTGCCATTAAAAACTAATGCTAAGTCAAAATATTGACATCTCATATTTGTTACTTAAATAAATCTACACTTTGACCTTAATGGCAACAGTTTAATATAATCTCCTGATTATTACTTACTATAACTACTTACTTATAAGTAACAATTCTGATGTAGTTTTTCTGTTGACTGCTATAACGTAGAAATAAATGGAGAATGCAAAGGCAGATGATGAGAAAATGATTCTGAATCCCTTGATCACAACTGGTTGTTATATTTACAAAGCTTATATCTGTACGACTTCATTGTTAAAATACTTCGTAATAAGACATCGTTTGCACAACATACAAATGGTTGAAGACCTATTGTTTTCAAAACATTATAAAATCCATATGTTCTTTAAATAGAAGATATAAAATAGCGATATTTTGTAACTACGTCATGGATTGCCCTCGATACCAGGGCTGCTCGTTTTCAGGAGGCTAAACAAGAAATAAAAAAGGCGAACGTTTCCATTTAAAAGCTTCCTTTTGGATTCAGTTAACTAATCTCTTATGATTGTTGCTGTGATGTAAAAATCACTCTCTCTATCAACTGACATTACATGGCATAAATTCCTTGTTTGCTAATTTGTGACGGTAAAAGACATGCAGGATAACATGAGTACTTAATGAGTAAAAAGCAAGGCATAAAAATGCTCTGGCAGCACACACTGTTGTTTTCCAAATTAATAAACATAGTTGAAGAAAGGGCTTCCGCTCTGTAGCCTGTGAGAGTGTTTGTCACATCCCAAAGCTAATTAGAAAAGTTTTGCAACAACAAAGTTCAGACAAAAGATAAAGATACTAAAGGGACTTGCCTCTCTGTACGACTGTTGACATGTAGTCTTTTACACTACATGTCAACATTCACCCGTCCACACACACATTCATACGCTGATGGCAGAGGCTACCACACAAGGTGCCACCTGGCCATCGGGATCTAATTCAAATTCTCATTCACACACACTCACACACCCATGGCACAGCCATCAAGCCTTCGACATGCGGACTGGAGGAGCTGGGGATTGAACCGCCGATCTTCTGATCAGTGGACGACCCGCTACAACTCCTAAGACATGTTGCCCAAAATATAAAGGTTGTTTTTGTTTGATTTTCACCCTTTTGAAAAGATCCTGGGATTATTTTAAAGTATGAAAACATGAACACTGACATTTCTGGCCACAATACATTATTAATAGCATTCCATAAAATTCCCCTACAGCTGATTTATGACTTATAATTGAACAACTGCAGCCTCTAAATGAAGGGTATGCATTTTACATCTGTTAGGATGAAGAATTGTGGCGCTATCACTGCAGAACAAGAGACCTTGTTACAGTCTCCAATAACCACACCGGGAAGGATGAGGTGCTTCACCCTAGGCAATAAATAATAACCACAGATAGATATGTAGGTGCATAAGAACATGCAACATATTCGGTTCCTTTCTCATCTTGTGGGACTGTGTGTGATTGTGTGTGTGTGTGTGTGTGTGTGTGTGTGTGTGTGTGTGTGTGTGTGTGTGTGTGTGTGTGTGTGTGCGTGTGTGTGTGTCAGAGTGACAATGTGACTCATTGGGCCCTGGGTGGCCTTGTCAGGCCTCTTTTCTTGCTTCTGACTGAACGTTCCTGGTTGTGTAAACATAGACAAATGTGCCCTACAGGAGTGCCTGCCGCCCTGCAGCTCCCACATGCCTAAAACTAATGAATTTTTAAAGACAGCATCAATCAAACTGCAGGCCAGATCAATAGACCACAGAGTGGATTTCATCAGCGCTGCGGAGCAAGGTTTTCGGTACACACATCGCTTCCACCCGGGCGTCTTGTCAAGCAGCCTTTCACTTCAACCGAGCTTCACTTTGGCTTCGGTTAAAGCCGGAGCAGCTGACCAAGAGAGGAGCAATACAATCGAGGCAGGTCTCTCTGGTAATAGAATCTGATTAAAGGGATTAGGGGGTATATATGGTGGCAGCGTGTCCTCTACGCAGCACTGACTGACCCTACATGGTTGATTAGGACATATGACAGCCAGTCATCAGAGCATAGCCGCAGTGGTCATGGACCATCATTGATTTGAATCATTCTGCAAAACACAGAGGTCACTGTGGATAGAAATCCTCATCAGAAACATAGCTGACTGGAAATGTCCATCAGTGCCATTACACAACAGCTGAACGTCAGTGTTTTCATGAAAGTCTCACTCACACACACACACACACACACACACACACACACACATTGATGGTAGAAATACACAGTTGGAAGTAGACGGGGGAGTTGCTGTGCAACTGCAGGACACACAGACACATTTTCAGCATTTTGATCTCTCACTTGGCAGATGGCAGTTTGTAGTTTTAGTTAGGGTTGAACGATTTCGAAAAAATATCTAAGTAAGTAAAGGGATTTTCATCTCCTAATTCAAAATGGTATTTTGACAAAATTAAACAAATATTAACAAATATTGCACCTCTTGTGTTTTATTGCACTGGGCCATACTGTGATTTTTCTAAAACTGTGCAGCACTAGTTTTAGTTATAGAAATATTTACACAGAGACTGAACTACTCCTAAAGCAGACACTCAATTTGGTCAGGAGGTAAATCTCAAGGGGCCAGAGCCAAAGGAATTTTTTATTTTCAAAAAACTCTGGTCAAAACATAAATAAAAACATATCAAAGTCAATAAATTATTGTAATCGTTTATCAAATATGACATCCCAAAATGTCAGCAGGCTCTTTAACTAGTATAAATATCAAACACATAAATAATTTTCTAAAGGTGAATGTGAAATGCCATGCTAGGCTGAACAAAACTAGTTAGTCGTTGTCCAAACGATTACAGTGGAAGGCGGAGTAAAAAGTCAGCCGTCATAGAGACAGCCGTCATAGAGACGGCAGAGACACATCATAGTGTAAATATGGGAATAATGGTACACATTTTCAGACGATCTCTTCCAGGAGGACGTTGTGTTGTCTGCCGTTCTCATGAAGTGACAGAAATAGTCGTGGAACAAATGAAAAAAAGAGAGCTAGAGAGGGACTCCTTTTCTCATTGCCACACAGCTGACCAATCACAGTGTGAAGGGAGGGTTAATGTTGGATTGTTTATTACAGAAATGGTTGTACACAGCCCCACTAATCTTATATTAGATATTTTTATTTTTGTTAGTACAACTGCATTTGCATTTTCCATTTTTGCCCCATCTTAACCCTTTACCTTTCACATTGCTTTAGTCTTTTCAGTCAGGAACATTTTGGTTATTACTACTTTATATCTGTAACACTGGAACTCCAGTCCGGAGATCTTTTTGGAAAGGAGGGAGTCAACTCTCTGTGTTGTGTTAATTCAGTCTAATTCTGCCATCTGCGTGAGAAGTCCATCCACTCCACCTTTCTGTATGAAAAGCTTCACGGCAGCAATGGATCAAGCAATTTACCTCCGATAAAGATAAAAGTGTCGGCTTTCTCACATCTTCTCGCTTTCCCTTCGGCTTTTGGATAGAATAAATTGCTTTAAGATTAGGCTCTAGGGAGGAAGCAATTTCTCAGCTCCACGGTGCAGCGATAAGAAATCGAGAGGTGAGTAATCCCGTAAATCAAATTTGATTCAATTAAACTAAATTAGAAATGTTGGGAGGAACAGAAAACTAGAGGCTATATCATCAGCAATGATAAGTGGATGGAGGATTACAGTCAGAAGGCAAAGAGAAATGCCTCTTGCAAACAGAGGAGGGTGAAGAATATGAATTTGTCATCTGTCAGTTTCCAGGTAAACTACTCTGTGCCACAAAAGGTAAAAGAAAACTTCTGGAGCAGCGGAAACATGCACAATGTACCAAGGAATAATAACAACAATTTGCTAATGGGTCAAAACAGTGGAAGGATGTTGTATCCGTTTGTTAACATTAAAACATGACTCCTGCCTGCAAGCCAGCATACTCATGTGAACTCAGCAGGAACAAAGCACAGAGGTGGAAAACACGCTCAAAACAGCCAGTGGCACCGTATGACGCTGAACAAAAGTTCATTTTCAGGGTGACTTCACTCTATAATTTTTCTGCCTTTAATAAAGAAATATGTAGGATATTCCAGAGCTGTGGCTGCTTGGTCTAGACCCAAAATATTCTAGCTCACAGGCACAGAATGCCCCCATGATAATGTTGAAGGGAAGCTCCATTGAGTCCCTCTATGTTCTAGTGCCGATTCCAAGAAGCTGACTCTGACAAGGAAATACCGTTGTGTGTAAGTGTATAGATATGAAATACATTTTCAGGTCGATCATAAAGGAACAACTTCTTTGCCACCATCATCAACTAAAAGCAAATAGGTTTGAATTATAAAGAATGAAAAAACTTCAAACTGTGCAGAAAGATTCAGGGTGCATAGAAACATCACACACATGGACTGTCACTCCAAATGCTTGTATATACTTGATTTCTAGATCTGATCAAATATTAGAGGAGTATAATCCCATTGTCACTAAACTGTAATCATATAAGACGTGACAAACCTCATTTTATGTATCGTGGATCTCAAATGATTGTATTGCTAAATGAACTAGACACAGAATCCACAAATACTAGGATGCAAGTACTCAGAAGCTCTAAGATAAGATAAGCTAGACGTTATTGTCCCGAAGGAAATTTGTCTTGGAAACATACAGTGTCTTCTGTTAAAACAATACAAAATAACATATTGCATCTAGCATACGACATCCTTTAATCTGCTGCAAAAGCAACAAAAGGAAAATGTTTGCCGTTTTTCTGTTTGCCTGCCAAGACAGGGATTTCAGCATCACAGAAGAGACTAGGACGAGCAAAATAAGGAAAGCAGAGCAAAATAAAGAAAGCAGAGCCATTTGGCTGAAAGCCTGCTGGATTCTTTGATTCTCAAGGACGTTTATTTGTCCTGTACTCCACTGCGTCCCCCCACCGTTTATCTGAGCCCACCCCACCCGGCACCATTGTATCGTTCTCAGTAGCAGAGAGCTTCCAGCAATTCTTGCTCAGCTGCTTATAAAATAGGAAGTCATGTAAGCCTTTGGAGCCACAGGGATTGGAGGTCCCTCAGGTAAAGCTGGGTACATTCAGAAAAACTAGAGTTTTGCTTTTGGACTTCTTCTTTTTTTCTGAGCCCCTTTCTGAAAGTCAAGAGACTTTTAAGTCGCTCTTCACAGAAAATTGGCTTTTTAAAATGTTGAAAGGCCAGAGAACCTTATGAGCATAACATGTTTTATGAAACAGGGTCATTAAATGTAAACTTTACCACAAGTGGCTCTTGAAATGTATGTAAAGATAAAAGTGTATTCACTGGCTGATCTATTCAGACTCATTCATTTATGAAAAATACCCGTGATTCAGTCCTACCCAGTCATAGTTTATGTCATTGGCTTCTTAAACAGATTATCAAACAAAGCTGTTCTGCTTGCTGTATTGTTGCCAGATGCAGAAAACTAACAATGAACAGAATATGTGAATGAATCTATTCACATTCTCATTTTAAGTGGCCCTTTCCACCATGGCCATCAGATACACTGTGCAAAGTGGAAAAAGAGATTTTCCATCTGACAATGTCTTCTCCTCTCCTCTGCACCAGGTAGGTGCACTAGGTTTGTCAAGGGAAGAATACAAAGACACTGTCATTGGATGGATTTCAGACTGTCTTCTTCTTCGTTATTTGTTTCCACAATAGAGGTGTTTTTTTCTTCTGTTCCACAAACCTTTTAGTGCCAAATAGTCTTGGGGTATACTGAGACTAAACGTGTGGAGCACGGACCAGTCAGCGTCCTGTGAGCAGCTACAGGTGAGGCTTAGGTGTGTGTGAGACACTGTTTGTTCTAAACAACAGTGCTGCTCCTGAAGAGGTTAGCGTAGATGCTGCAATAGCATCAGTTATATCAGAACCGCAGAGTATATTATAATTGTAATAGGAGCAAAGAATGTCACTGAAGGCTTTTCTTGAAGGAAAATATGTTGTTGCTCTTCTCCCAACTCTCTTTGGCAAGAGTTTGATTGACATCCAATCACCTGCCAAGTATTTTTTGAAAGTGCCTGCCCTTTTCTAAACAGCTTCCAATGACAGCTTCTCAGATGGTTCAGTGCAACACACCATCTGGTGGGTCAGGTTGGAACTGATGGCCCCTAAACTACCATTTTTGACATAATTTTACTGTATGAAGATAGACGTATTTTCTTATTGTGAACAATTGGACAAGGACATTTGGGGACTTGGTAGCTCTTTAACAAGTTTTGGGATAGTGAAAACTGGCGAAATGTGGGGTGCTATGCCAAATATGGGAAATCTAATAAATACATTTCGAGTCACTGTTACTTTTGTGAGTAGAACAAGAAATTGTAAGGAGAATTATACCAAATTTAGAGATTTGGGTTATCTAATAATCATTTGTAGGGACCCAAAAGACGTGGATCTGCCAAGTATTTATTTAGAAAATGGTTACTCTTATTAAGAACATTTTTCTGACATCGTGCCCTTCATCTCATCTCTTTCATTTCTGCCATTTCTGATGCCAATCTAGATCCAGGTCACAGTGGCTGCAGGCTGAGAGAGCCCAACTGTCTCCCCAGTCACATTGTGCAGCTCTTCCCCACGACCACACGTCACTGAACTCACACTACACTTGAATCGTTTGTCATTGAATTGTTAAGAAATTGGTTGACAATGGCACAGCCATTTGTGGCAGCCATACTGAGTCTTGTTTCTAGGAATGCATGCTCATTCAAGCTTAATGCAGCTGCATAAAATTGTTTTGTTACAAATCACAAGTTGTCAAACTGTAAATGTCAAACACAAAGCGGACAGGTGATGATTAGGTGATGATTCTTATGCAAAAAACACAAATCAATCAAATGTAGCGAGCCACAAAGAAACTACTCTCAGATCACTTCAGGTGGTGGTGGCGGCTTCTGAGTTTAAAACAAACCAAACTCAGAATCAAACATAGATTTCTTATACTTGTCTGTGTTTCTTGGGGTTTGTACTTTCATCTTACCTTTGCCTTGGACTCCATTTTTTGGAGTAATGCCTCTTCACCAACATTCATGGGTTGTCGGTCTTCTTCTGCTGCAGCATTTCTGGTACAGATGGTGTTGTCATGGTTTGCCTCCAGCTTCAGAGTGCTGATAAAACAGAGAAAACAAAACATCTTTTTTTTTTTTCTGAAATCTGGGAAGCATTACCACCCCCGCAAAACACATAAGATGGGCATAGAGAATACAATAGGGGGTACATGGGCTACGACAACAATTCTCTCTGCAGACTGGCCGGTAATATTTTCCAATATATTGTTGGAGGAGATGAAAACAATTTCTACATTTCTATTTCCAAGCAAATATGTTTTCAGTCGCTTGAAGTAAAGCCTGAACTCATGCAGGAAAATATGCATGAGAGAAGAAAAAAAAAGGGAAAAAAAACTGATTACATCTAAAGGCTGAACCCATCGCTTTAATATATAGCTTTTTGTTAAATAATTTAATCACAATCTTAGTCCTCAAAATAATGTGGAAATTGCAAAAGTTGATTGATTTCCTGCTTAAACGACCACAGGCTGAGGGAAGTATATTTGTGTAGCCTGCAACTCTGTCAACAACAAGCATCGAACACAAAGACTGTTGTCAAGCACCGACAGTGAAGAATGTTTCCCACTGTTTCTGATGAAGAGACGGCAAGAAATAGATAAATCATCAGAGTGCTGCTCCAGATCCACAGCTTCTCAAAGGCCACCCTCAGCCATCTGTTAAAGAAAGACCCCCCCTCCTTCACACACTTGTATGTGGAAACTCCTCTGCTGCATGCAGAGCTGCATGAGGCCACACATGCCATGAAAGGCCACTGGGACTGTAAACAAACCCACTTCCTTCCTCCACATTGATCTGTCATAATAGGCTGACAGTCCAAAGCTACGGTGATCCATATACCGATAACTAAGAATAAATATGTTCCTGTTTTATTTCTGTATAGTGTATAAGAGCAAATTACAAAGATATGAACTAACTCGGTCTGTCATGAATCCATCCATGATGCGAGGAGCATGTCTGGAATCATGGGGAATTAAATAAAGAGGAATTGTTGTGAAAGCATGCATCATTTACTACATCATGTCGACTGAAGCTCTCAGCAGCTGGCACACCAGTGTGTCTATCATAGTTTCTAGAGGAGACAACAGGTGGACATTTCTGTTATGATACAATCCATTGGCTTCAATTATAGCCAGTGGGCAAACATGCCAATATACTAATGGCTGCTTCTGTAAACCTGCAGTGAAACAACAGATTCAAGAGGTCACTTAAGAAAACTCTGCCTGTTTCCTAGGCCTCTTCTTCATTTACACGTAAATGTTTATTGGAACCCTTTAACTTACATATTACTGCAACTCCGTGGCAAGAATATATAGTGATTCTTTTTTTGTAATTGTGCACGTCATATTACGGCCGTAATCTGTCAATTAATTTCTCAATTTAAAAATAAATGCTTTTATTGTTGTCGTGAAAAGTAGTTGCAAAAGTCTGGTGCTTTTATTTTTTTGAATACATTTTCTATTGATTAATAATAACTTTATAATAGTAATATAGCTTATAACAATAATAAAGAGGTACAACAGCATCATGAAGCATTTTTGTTTATTTGTTCTATTATTATGTCTCTGGGTTGTTTATTTACTTTGTTTACTATATTAGTGAGAGCTTTGGTGATTAACATATATTGTTTTGATGTGTCTCCTTTACATTTCCCAGCAGTCTTAGCTGTTCATTCATGCTAATTATTGCTGGTCCAAACAATTGCTGCTGCCAAAAGTGTCAAACACATCACATACTGTGTGTCAGAGGACCTCTCTCCGTGGGAAAAACACTTTCATGACCTGTGTATTGGCTGATTTAGGTTACTGTTTTCTACAACATGGGAAATGATTTTTCTGAAAACTCAGTGTACTAAATAATGTAAAGACATTGCTCTACATCTTATTTTCTCCTGACAGCAACCTCAGCACCTTCAAAGACAGTTAATAGTTAATTTACAGCTTGACAAGTTCACTCTCAGGAGGAATCGACTGTTAACAGCTGATTAGCTCTGCTGCTGCTCAATACGGCAACTGGATAACACTCAGCTGCTGGTTAACTGGTGCCACAGCAACGTTCGCTGGCTGTTGATGAACAATAACAACTAAACGGGTGAGCAGAGCCCAGTAGTGGAGACTTAGTAAAGTTGTTTTTTTAAGATATAGATGTTGTATAACTCCAGTTACATGAGAAGAAAAACAACTAGCTGCCCTTAGGCAAGGTGATGAAAGGGTGGATGTCTGTGTGAGCAGCAAATACAGAAATAATTCATCACGCTGGTCATGGTGTTGAGTTGTCAAGGTGTTTCAGTGAAACTATGGGACTCTATACTTCTGTCCCCTAACCCAAGCTTGAGTTGTTAAATATATTTTTTACTCTGGGATCTATTCTTGTGCCGAGTGAAATTTCAAAGGCATGTTCCAGAATGCTGCACAGACGCACCTAATGATGTATCGCTGTGATTGGCAGGACTGCTCAAACGTTAACTGGCTTTTGCAGGCTCCGCGCTGAGGTACCCTGCTTTTATGCTGGATTCAGTCAGGGGATAATTATCTCTGCAGGTGGCGTGGATCTGCTCCAGCAAAGAGGAACACGCAGGGAAAAGTGGATTTAGGGCATCAATGAGAACAGGCACCAAACTGTGTATGCAAGGTTCATACCTGTTTAAAGTTGTATTCTGTGAATTCGTCCTGCATGTTTGTCATGGGAAGCAGCACCTCATCCATCTGTGGACTGATGGCGCAGCGCTCTGCAAAGTTAAAGGAACATCATATCAACACCAGGCTGATATATACTGAAACATCACTTGCATGCCAACCAAATCACATTCACTTCTTTTCACATCTAACCCTTATTGTTTGAATTTCTTCGATTAATATAGTTGTCAAAACAATTAAGGTCCATTTAGTTCTGGAGCTTTAGATTATATCAGCATCAGCTGATGCAATCTGCTCTGTTGACATGGAATTGTAGATGTAAACATGTCAATTTGATCAATTTATGAATTGTTTAAAGGACCAGTGTGTAGGCTTTAGTGGCTAGTAGTGGTGAGGTTGCGGATTGCAACCGCCTGAATGCCCCTCCGCTCATCACTCCCTCTCTGAGTGTGTCGGAGAACTACGGTGACCTTCAGGTTACATAAAAGCCAGTGTTTGGTTTGTCTGTTCTGGGCTTCTATGAAGGGCTCATTCTAAGCTAACAAAAACACAATTCTTAGTTTCAGGTCATGATACACTAATGAAAACATAGTTATGAATACTGTATTACAATCTATTTCTGCTAAAAGATTCCCCTAACTCCTACACACTGGTCTGTTTACAGCATCAGAAATTACATTTTGTATAAGTGGTGAAAGGTAGCCAAGTACTTTTACTCAAGCACTGCACTTAAGCATAATTTTAAGGTACTTGTACAGTACTCGAGTAATTTTCTTAATAATAATAATTTATACTACTCCACCTTAAGTCTACATTTCAGAGACAAATATTGCACTTTCTACTCATTTAGACCTTTAGTTATTGGTTACTTGGCAGATTTAGATTATCATTACAAAATATAAATCAAATAATAAATGATGATGTATTAGTGTATATTAAGCTACCTGACAGCACATTTGTTAAAATTAGCCCCATATTTACCAGATGCAAAAATCATTATGATTGATGATGATTTTTACTGATTTTTACTCTGTGGTTTTCGTATTTCTCCCATATCGGAGTACTTCTTACACCACTGCCTATAATATGATTTATTTAATTATATATCTCTCTGAATTCTTCTGCCCAAGAAGTCCTTTTACTTTAATACTGCAAGTACATTTAGCTGTTTTGTACTTAAGAAAACATTTTGAATGCAGTATTCCTACTTGTTACAGAGCGGTATTGCTGGTTTACTGAAGTATAAGATATGTGTAACGTTAACGTTACTTCTTCCACCACTGATCGTAGGAGTGACTTACACATCTCATATTTAACATTGACATTAGTTTGCTGATTTAGCATTACAATTTGCAACTAACTCCACGTGTACACGTAGCTTCAACACACGGCAGAAACATTCAAAATGGTCACGTCTTCACCTTCTGCCATACGTTGAGAACCAAGCACTATGGCGGTTAGCGCACGCCACCTAGCGTTAACTGTATCCACATGTGTGTTCATATCGGTTCATATTCGCATAACACTGTATCTTCAGCATTAACGAACATGGTAGCGAGAGCGCGCATTCCTCATGCAGCTCCAACACCGATCTCGAGAGGCGCGTCGACCCACGCACAGAAAAACCCTGGGGGGGGGGGGGGGGGGCGCACTGGGAGGTTTTATACGGAAAAGGAAGGAAAGTTTGATCATCGGTCACTCACCGACAGCTTCAGCTCAGCCGTGCGCGTTCACGCCCCAGATTTGGAGATGTCGGTGCCGTCTCCGCGCGCCTGCTGGCAGGGAGAAAAGTATTTTGTCTCCTAAAAGAAATCCAACGTTATGGAAAAAAAATTTCGGTAAGTAATCAATTGTTTTTGTGCTTCATTCAAATCAAAAGTGTTGGTGGTTTAACTTAAGAAATGATCAATAGACTTTTAGTAAAACTGACTTTAATGATTGTGATGTTACAATGCCGATACTATCTGTATTTGTGAAATAAAGCGAAAAACGTAATTGTGCGTTTGCGTTACTGCGCGCGCGCCTGTCTGTGTTCATTTTGATACTGAGGGAGACTAGGGAACATGGTGAGATATACAATTAAGTTGTACATGTTTTTATTCATTATCTGTTTTGTTTATCTCCGCCACATTGCAAGGTTTTTTTTATGTAAAATGTGACTCTGCAATGCACAGTAACTCTAGCTTTCAGATAAATGTAGTGGAGCGTATCTTAATAGCTCATCATATGTTTTTTGTGTAAAATCTTGTTGTGAAAAGTTATTTAAGCGTCAGATAAATGTAGTGACGTAAAAACTACAATATTTCCCCTCAAATGTTGTGAAGAAGAACTATAAAGTAGCAGAAAATAGACAAAAGCAAGAAAAAAGCAGTGAGTAAATGTGCTTAGTTACTTTCCACAACTTCACTACATGTGGTAAAGACTACCAGTATGATCTCAATCAGCATTAAGGCTTATACTTTAGGGGAATTTCCCCTAAAAAAAAAAAGTCCTTTTCTGTGTACTAAAATACCTCCAGTCGCTCCATTTGCCTTTGTAAGTGTTTTATTTTAGCAGAGGGATTTCTAGAAAAGAAAAGGGAGTCAAAGAGGCTTTGGGGCAGCATAGAGACAGGAGAAAGCTCTGTATGATACGGCGAGTGTAACACAAATTAATCTGATTAAAGAATTACAGCATTCCATGGCAGAATCTCACGTAATCATCTGGGCAAAAAATGCAGATTTACAATGTTGAAAGGTCAGCTGCCCTGTGGTCATGTAACAGAACACAAAACTATGTCTCTCTCTCTCTGCTTTATAGATGTCATGCCTAAACACAAATCAATTATTCTCGACTTTACCTAGAGAGCTGTCTGGTTAGCCAATGACAGCTTTCCTCCAGAGAGTTTACTCACATCCCAGGTAGGTGATCAGGTGGGGCAGGACGGGTTAATGATTGACTAGATTGGGCAGAGGGCAGGTACACTTTACACTCTCACAGAGAGGCTAAATGTGGGAACATGCCACCTAAATTAAACTGCAGATTATCCAAAAAGTACTTCAGCCGGGACTGAAAACATCAGATGGTAAGGGGTCAAAGTTCTTGAGAGTTTTGTTCCGGAGTTTATCTCTTTGTTCGAGGGTTTAGATGTGTGTGCATTGCTGTCAAAATCAAAGGAATGAGAAACAGGAAATCGTCCCACAGATTTTAAAGTGTTAGACTATGTGGTTGTTAAAGTTCAATAGAATCAATATAGTGTTTGTTGTTGATTGTGGTTCCCCTGAATCCGATTTAGCAATAGCAAACATACTGTTCTCATTATGCTGTGTGAAGTGCAAACAAAGAACAGGTGCACTTCAGCGTTCTGTGTATGGCTCCTCAGATAAAGATCAGTTTTATGTGAGTTGAAGGTGTGCCACATTTGGAAACAGTCAAAACACTGCTGATTGCACTGTATTATCCTCTCCATTAGCTCAGAGGTGCATTGTGTTTCAACCAAAGTGGAAATCGGGGAAATGTCTTGCAGAAATGTCATCAAGTACGGCAATAATTTCACTCTTCTCTGGTTTGATGTTGCCCAATCAGACTGAAACCACCAATTACTCTCCTCGACAGATGAGCAACCATTCATAATCGAGCTCGGACAATCAGCCGACCCTGATTAGGACTTTCTTCCTCTTCAACGAGTTGCTGCCTGCAGCCGCTGTGGGAGCCGGAGTCGCCATGGAGACAGTGGTGATTGTGGCCATTGGGGTGTTGGCCACCATTTTCCTGGCCTCCTTCGTCGCCCTGGTGGTGGTGTGCAGACACCGCTACTGCCACCCTCACCACCTGCTACACCCCTTCGACTCCAAGTCAGTGAATCAATACAAAGCCTCTTAATCTGTACCAGACTGTGTTTCAACTTCTATCAGAATTTAAGCTCCTAAAATGTAGTACAAAGTATAAAATGTTGGTTATTTTGGTCTTAGTTCACCTGTCAAGTTCCCTGCACAGCTGTTTGATAGCATTACTTTAAAAAAAAGTTTTGTTGAGTTTTATTAACTAGCAATAGTTCAGGTCTCTGAATCAGGGACTTTGCAGTTCATGGTTGGCGTCCTGACCTTTAAGCCACAGGGGAGCTCCATTTATGTACTACTCAACATCAGTTGGACTTCATTTACCTCAACAATTAATATCTTTTTGATGTTTTTTCCATTGCCTTTCCATCCCGTTGATGCCCTTTACACTGTGATTAGTTACTATATGTTCAATCAAAGGTTTCTAGGTTTGTTTTCATTTATTGTTATAAATTGTTCCCAATAAAAGGTCACAAATCATCTTAAATATTGATTTCCACAATTTACCAGGAAAAACATAGGGTATTATATATTAACATAGGGAATTAGGGTCCAACATATTGGACCCAAATTCATTCTCCCACGTCCCACCAAATGTGTATATGTACTCTGCTGCCTCCAAATTCACAATGAGTACAGCCGACTACGCAGGGCACATCCATTGTGAGCAGAGAGACACAGGACCCCTTTAGACTACAGGGCAACAACTAAACCTATCGCCACTAAAACCTGCTTTACTGGTGCAATCAATCAATCAATTCACCACAGCCAATCTAAATGTAATGGAACTGTGGCTTGCTGGTTGGTAATCCAGCCGTGCTTCCTCTGCTTTCCCTGTTCTGTTTTATAGACCCACAGTGGATCTGATTGGAGCCATGGAGACCCAGAGTGAGCAGTCTGAGCTGGAGCTGGATGACGTGGTCATCACCAACCCTCACATTGAGGCCATCCTGGAGAACGAGGACTGGATAGAGGACGCCTCGTACGTCTTACTGGTGCCACTATAGCATGACAAAAGTTTAAAGTTTCAGACGTTTAAGTGACCTCTCCTAATGCTACCACTAACTAAGTACATTTTCTCAAGTACTTTACTTAAGTATTTGCATTTTTTGATACTTTGTACTTCTACTCCACTACATTCATTTTTAAAGGAAAAATAGTACTCTTAATTGCTCTACATTTATTTGATAACTAAAGTTAATTTGAGCATTCAGATTAATAGTACAAAAATATAATCAACAAATGAAATATGGTGTACTATTAGAGGTTAAGATCAGGCTATTTATCTGCAGGGGGGAAATTCACAACTCAGCAGTGTATACGCATTGAGATAAAGTAATTAGTCCCACCTTTAACAGCTGTAACATTAAAGCAATGTACACAATAATGCATTAATTGATATAATCCAATAATATAATGTAGAGAATTTGGATAATGTATTGTGAAATTGAAGTGAAATTCAGTATAACAAGTATTTTTACTTTTGGTACCTAAACTTTAAGTATATTTCCATTCTAACCATTTTGTACTTTTTCTCAACATTTTGATTGCAAGACTTTTACTCTTAAAGTATTTCTACACTTTAGTATTGCTACTTAAACATCTGGGTACTTCTTCCTACTAATTCTGTGATTTATTTTTTCTCCACAGTGGATTGGTTTCTCACTGCATCTCAATCCTGAAGGTAACTGGATTTATTACTAGTGCCTTTCGTCCATTTTTGGTCTCTATTCTTACCCACTGATTCTGATACATATTACTTCCACACACAGATCTGCCACACTTTGACCGAAAAGCTGGTTGCCATGACAATGGGTTCAGGGGCAAAAGTCAAAGCACCGGCTAGCCTGAGTGACATCATCAGTGTGGCCAAACGCATCAGCCCCAGGTATAGTATAAGATCTAGACTCAACTCTCACCGACACATTGCTGACTCAGTCTAACCTGCTTCTGCACGTCCTCACTGTCCCGCCCCCTCGCAGGGTGGACGACGTGGTCAGGTCCATGTACCCTCCTCTGGATCCAATCCTCCTGGATGCCAGGTAATCACATTTGATGTCCCATCATTTAAGGGAGTTTTTTTTGTATGACTCTGATAGCTTAATCTAAAGAGCCTCTACTCTGATTGATCTGTACGAGCTGAGAGGAGCAACCACACAACTTGATTTATCCATAATGTATTCACCATCGATATATGCAGAGATAGTGACAGCAAGTGTGAAGTGGCACAGCAACTAAAAATTCATAATTTAATCAAATTGAATATAAAGTTTATGCAATCCTTTATGTGCTGTGATATTTCCATCAGCTCTTCAGCTCAATAGACCCTTTTTTATGCTTCATTTTAAAAGCTTTTTAGGGAATAAGTGCTTTAAATCGAATCCTTTTGTCCTTTCCTTTCTCCTCAGGGCCACCGCTCTCCTCCTTTCAGTCAGCCACCTGGTGCTGGTCACCCGCAACGCCTGTCACATGTCTGGCAGTATGGACTGGATCGACCAGTCGCTCAACGCGGCCGAAGATCACATGGTGGTTTTGCGCGAGGCGGCGCTGGCCTCGGAACCGGATCGAAGCATGCCTGGAGCTGACGTACAGAGAGAACAGGCCATCTAGACATTAAAAAAAAAAAAAAAAAAAAAAGATACTGACACGAAATACAATATGTCCATGTTATCCATGTGCTTCTGTACTCAGTTGACACTTAAAAAGCACATATTCTGCCAGACAGTGTTGAAAAAGCACACCTACCAAACTTATCATCCAGTCCAAATTTACAAGGACACCTCTGAACGCTGTGCTGATGGATGCAGGGACTTGACTCCGTCCCTCATTTTCACTTCTCACATAAAAAAAGAAACCTTGGAAATTGTTTCTTTATCATATTCTTACCAGAAAGTGCTTGAATTTACTCTGCATTCACTACAGCTACATAGTAAGTAGATGTCACACATTCAGACACAGGTGAGGTTTTTATGTGTGTAACCTGCAGCAGATCTAGACTTGGTCTGTTCAAACTGCCTGTGAGGGAGAGGTCTTGGAAATGTTTTTCTCATGTGCGCCATCACCCAGCGGTGTGCCTAAATCCAATCTCGCCAGCACTGCACAGTCACATGGAGGCTTAGTCAGCTAATCCATTCTGAGGAAAATAACATCCAGTTAGCCAGTGAACCCAAAGGGGTTCCAGCTCAGTGGACCAATGGAAGACTAACCGGACTTATTTACAATTTGTGGGGTCAGCGTGACTTGTGAATGTGCTAAAACATCCCTCAGATACTCTTACACACCGTTAGAAATAGCCGGTCTGTGAGATGAAACCATAGTTTTAGCCACATCAGCAGTAGAGTAAGACTTTTTTCCTGTTGAGTAATTCCCTTTTGTCTCATTGCTGCATTGTATTATGATAAATTGAGGCTGTTATCGATGGAGAAGCACCACTTTGGTCCACACTGAAGTATGTAAACGGCTACTCGATGGATTAGCACAAACATTTGGACAGACATTCATGGTTCCCAGAGGATGAATCCCATTGACTTTGGTGATCCCCTGCCCTTTCCTGAAGCGCCATCAGCAGGTCCACCATTGTGATTGAGTGTCTCAACAACTTTTGCCTAAAAAAATCGGCACAGATATTCATTTACCCCTTTGTACATTGTGTTTAGTGCTAATTTGCATGTGTTAGCATGCTGACACACTAAACTAACATGGTTAACTTAAACATCAGCATTTCAGTGTGGTCAATGAGAGTATGTTAGCATGCTGATGTTAGCATTTAACTCGAGTACAGCCTTACAGGGCTGCTTGCGCAGTTGTAGAACTCTTGTTTTTCCCCGGTATGATTTTCTGAGAGTCAGCACTGGACAGTGAGTCAAGAAACACTTTAATTTCGACAACAACGTTTTTAGAAAAAGCTAACACTATCAAATCAACTGTAGCTCCTGTTTCTATCTACATTCGTCCAGGAATAAGGATATTACACAAATATCAAAGTATCAAGACATTTTAAGTGCATCACCATCAGCAGAAATATTGAGAGTTCACACACTATAGAGGGATACTGTATGTTGTTATGTATTGCAGTGTTATGTGAGGCTGTTTGGAACAGCGTGTTGATTGAGGTGGAGCAGAATGAGCGTGTTGTTTTGGGCCAGAGGGATGTTATTGGAGCATGTCTACCTGCTCTCCCATGCATAGCTAATAGTGAATCCCCAAGGAGTCCTAATAAGGCATTAGCCTACCCACAGCCACAATGAACACATGGGCTTAAGCTGCAATACACATGGCACGAACCTTTGTACACACAAGGCAGGCAGACAAATGAACACATCAGTATGACACACGACTGTAAAATATACATCATAGACTACGGAGTCAAACACACTAGATTTAAGGTTTTGGTGACAATCAGGAGGAGAAGCAGCGGTTTTAAAGATCTGTTAACTGAAATTCAGCAAAAACGGTAGCTTTGAGCATGCAGAGATGTTTTGATGTAAAGGTATCAATAGAGGAGGAAACCTGTAGAAAGTGGTTAGCCTTTTATTTTTATTGTTTTTTAGCATTGAACCTTTTTTATGCACTCCTTTGTTTTCTCACCCTTATCCCACAGTTTGTTACTGATGTCCTTCCTTCCCTCCCACACGCCTTTTCTTTTTATCTTTCATTGATTTGTACAGATAAAATTTAATGGGAAAATGTGTTTGGTTTTTTGCTCTGAACAACAGCTACAGAGAAATCCATGTCTGATAAAGAGTTCACACACTCATACTAGTTTGACATCAATAAAAGTGAATTTCTTTCCTCTTTTTATTACTTTGTAAGCAGTCCTTTGTGCAGCAGCATGGTGCTGATACCCCCCAGCCATCTTCCCTTCTCAGTGGAGGAGGAAGTCCCTGCTTTCAGAGCGCCAGTCAGCCTCCATTTGTTTTCGCTGTCTAGCAAAGCAGCCCTTTGCTTTTCTTCAGATCAATTTGCTCCCAGCCGGGGAGGGAAGCATATTCATCTCTCTTCATTTCCAAAATAGTCTGAAACATAATTTTGGTGATTTATTTACAGAGGAAACAATGTGAAAATCAATTCATATAATTAAATATAAATGTTAAAATTTCAACTTCCTCTCAGGATTTATCATCAGATTATAAACAGAGCATTCATTTTCATTTGCAAAATACGGCGAACACTGCGGCCTGCTGGTTGAAAGACATCCCTGCATACTGCTCCATCAGTTTACCTGAAAGTCTTGATCAGACAGGTAGACTTCCAGGCGCTGGGGGTCCACTCCTTCAGGTAATGGGCTCCGCAGCAGCTCCTCCAGAGGGTACTGGGTCTTCATGAGCTGGGCCAGGGCGTCCTGCACCAAGGTCAGCTTCACCCTCCCCGCATCGCCCTGACACATACATCAAGCACACCCGGGGAAAGAGAGAGATTCAACTATGACCGCCAACATCAGGCTGTATTGATATCTAGACCTCAAAAATTAGAAACAGTAGATGTATAGATATAACTGCATGGTGTTTATACCTGTGTGTGGGGTCCCAGGCTCTTCTCCCAGCGGGGGAACACATTCGTAAAAGTGAGAGGTTCTAACCCCTCAAATATGAGGTAGGCCTGTGGTGGGCGTCTTGGGTTCATCTCTGGGATACAGAAAAAAGCCATAAAAATGTGTTAAACACGTCAACAACCTAGTAACCCTTTCATTTCCACGCCATTTCCTGTCAAGCATCTTCCTCCTACCTTTGCAGTACTGCAGTGCCGTCTGCATGGCACACCTCCTCTCGTCATGCCAGCAGCTCCAGGCCGAAGCCGAGCTCTCCGTCTGCTCAGGCTGACCCCTCTGCCACAGGTAGACCTCCAGACGGTTGTCAAGCAGGAACAAGGCTGGCGGACAAACAACAAACATTGGTGATATAATGGACAACAAAGTGGACATTAGATTTGATGACTTTGATGTTTCTTATGGGAGGTTGACAAGATACAAAGCCAAGTAAATGTGTAATAAAGTAAATTTTCGACAGAGGATCGCAGAGAGTGTACTGTGTTTCAGAGTTGAGTGTGCTCTCACCCGGCTGTGGTACAGTGTACAGACTCTCCTGGACAAACGGAGCTGCCATCACGAGTCCCGGCAGCCGCGATGGACTCTGCAGCTCTTCGGCCTGGAAACTCCCAGACGAGGCACTCATGTGGAAGAGACGAGGTGTGAAGTTATATTTTCCTGGATCTGACAGAAGATATTTTTTAACTGTGATTTTAAAGTTTACAGAGCTGAAATAAATGTCCTGAGTTGAAAGAAGCTGTTTTACTACCTTGCAGCATGCAGTCGTAGGCCTTCCTGTCCATTTGCCCCAAGGCTGTCCAGAAGTCTGCAGGCTCTGAGCCTTCCTCCACTACCTGCACCGTCACAGGGCTGCTTTTGCTGAGACCCAGCTCTGGTGGACACCTAATACGTAATGCATACGATTCACAAGCTGGAAAATTATTTCAACCTTCAAAAACCAGACCATTTGAAAGCCCACCCAGTGAATGTGACTCACATTTGAGTGATATGCTCCACTGCCCTCTTGCTGACTTCTCTGGAGCTGCTATGAGCTTTACAGCCAGTCCAGAGATACAGCACTCCCTGCTGGCTATTGAGCAGGACAACAGAGCCCCTGGACCTCAGACCTGCACAGCAGCAATCCACCTCTAACAGAGAGCCCTCCTCTGGGAGCTCACCTCGCACACAGAACAGATGCCACTCTGCCACAACAAACAGATAAGGTTTATTTTTAATCAAATGACAAAACAAGGAGAATGGATACAGGGAAGACAGAAATATGCCCTTACTGTACAGTACCTGCATTAGTGCAGGCCTCCTCTCGCTTTCCCTTGTGAATGACCAGGCCTCCCTGGAAAAGCTGCAGAAAACAGGGAGGTTCCTTTCCCTGAGGTACCACCACCTTCAGAAACATAACGAACACACAGGCTGTAAACAGAAACAGTCCTGCTGGAAATGAAGATGTCAGCATATAGTTCTGACTTCTCTAAATTAAATAAGCCTTAAAATATCTCCACTTTATTATAGTAAAAGTATAAATAAAAGCTCCATATTTGTAAGCACAGTAAAGAATGGTTCCCTTTAATGTTGTATTATTGTTGCATTAATCTCTCCACAGTGCTGTGACAGCGCTAAAGAAATGTGTGGCTCCACTTTATTATTGGGGCTTCTTTGTGTTTCTTTAAACCAATCACAATCGTTTTGGACAGCGCTACGCACTGGACGCAGCAACTTCGCCCTTTCCAATGTCCAATGACATTAATAAAACATTCCTCTGCATTATTATTAACATTTGCATCTGTCAAACTGCTTAAACTGTAACATGCTGAGCACATGCAGTGTGTATTTTGCTTATAACCCCTTATACTGCATTTTGTCAGCAAACTAGAGTCATCAGGTATTGAATTTATAAGTACATTATGTTTCCATCAAAAATGTGGTGAAACAAAAAAGTATAAACCATCACCAAAAATGTGTCTGAAGACCTTACCTGTGAGTCTTCATGGTTGTTCATCCCAATGGACAGGAAAGCAGCAGTGTCCCGCCCACTGACACTGGAGTGACGGCCCCGCCACAGGAGGAAGGCTGTGTTTTCTTTTTGTCCGGGACTTTTGCTACATTCATCAGGGCTGTTTGTCTTATCTATAGCAGAGACAATCTAGTTATATTTATATTTCAAATCAAATTACACTGACTGAAACAAAAGAATAAGACACAATGAGGAACGTGACGGTAGAGTATCATGGGATGATGATGTCACTGACCAACAGTGGTGGTGCTGTACGTCCAGCGGATGACGTAGGAGTCTCCTTCGTGAAGCTGTCCGGTGCTCTCCACAGGAATTTCACTGTCATCAAACTCCTGGACATGCCAAGTGTCCACAGCAACTGTTTTCAGCTCCATCTGACATCCTTCCTCCAGCGTGATGACCCCATGTCCCCTCTGGACGTCAACCCCACCCAACACGTTATGGACCAAGCCGTCCCCTCCCAGAGACTGACCCAACACCAGAGCCTTGGCGTCACAGGCGCTCAGGACGTCTGAAGGTAGAGACACGGACTGGGAAGACAGAACGGGGGCGGGCTGTGGAGAGTTGGAAGTTAAAAGCTAGAAAAGGAATCTTCAAAATCACTGTTATCTCCCTGGTATCAGTCAACAATTCACTTAAAAATGTTACACTGTGGGATGAACCTGTGTCTCCTTGCTCACTGCAGCAGCTCCCTCCATGCCTCCTTTCCCGCCTGTCCAGTCCAGGAACTTCTCCCTGAACAGAGCCGTCTCGTTGTGCTCTGAGACACAACCGAACAACGCCCAGCTGGGACGCCCCTCTCCCCTCCTGAGGACAGAGTTAAACACTTAATCCAGGAAGGCAACTCATTTTCAAGGAGTATAATGACAGTAATGCAGTAAATATACAGTTTAGAGACTTAAACCATAATAGACAATAGAAATCATTACTAACTGTTTAGTTTCAGACAGCCATCATATTTACCTGCCTTTTTACACTAGTATTTCTGCACATTTAGGTGTATTCTAAGGCTTTGGAGTTTATAGAGAATAAATATGTCTGTATACACTATATGGCCAAAGCTATGCGGACATGCCTGACCTCAACTCCATCTGACACCTTTGGGGTGAACATGGAACATGACTACAAGCCAGGCCTGAAGGGGAGCAAATCCCTGCAGCCTATTACTGAAATCTTCACAGAACAGTGGACGCTGTTATACCAGCAGATTAATGCAGAAGGTTTTGGAATGACATGTTCAACAGGTTTCTGTCCACTTGTTTGAATTTCTAAACAACTGTCTTTTGCCAGCTGCAGCATGTCAGTGTGTAGTGTTGACTTACAATGACATGTCATATGGATTCAATGCTGTATGCTGTTTTTTTTTCCATGTGTGGCAGTGTGGAATTACGATGAATTTTGCTTTTGTTTCAGAGACCAACTGCAGACTACTGGGGTGTGGCTGCATGCACAGTAAACTTAATGCTGTATGCTCACTGTGTCTAGAGTGGAATTACATCCACCGCATATATTGTGTGCACCGCAGTGTTCAATGCGCATAGTACATACTCAGAGCTGCACTCCACTGTTTCTGTAACGTGTTCTGATATTGATATGCTGTGTATTGTTCGCCGTGAAGTACAAACTAAAAGCTTTACCGCCTGCAGTGTGAACTTACTGCTCTGAGTTCGGGTTGGACTGCGTGGGATCCAGTGGATTGACTCGACAGTTGCTGTAGTCATAAGCTCCAACCCACACTTGGTGAGTCAGCTGGAGAGCAACATTCCTCCTGCTGAGGGAAACATCCTGTCCATGCCACAGGTACACCTCACTGCCGAAATCAAAAACCAGGGCCTGTGTACACACACACACACACACACACACACACACACACACACACACACACACACACACACACACACACACACACACACACACACACACACACACACACACACACACACACACACACACACACACACACACACACAGTAGGTTCATCGAGTTAAAACTGAGACAAGATCTATCTGACTATCAAAGCTATTACGATTGACATAATGTCTGACACGAAACAAATTGGCAACAACACATGATCAACAGCAAGAATGATGGAGCAAACAGGAGAATCCAGAGGAGACCTCAGACCTCAGTGGAGCCCAGCAGGGAGATACTGGGGATGGAGGCCCAAGCCAGTTCATGAGGCACCAGTCTGTTCTCCACCAGCCTGTACACACAGTTGGACTCCACCACACCACACTCATAGAGCTCATCCTCCTCTTCTGCACTGGCTCCTGTGGGGAAAGCAAACAAATCTTTCATCTCATTTTTCCAGTTGTCACTTTTGTCGACTTTTATCACATCAGAAGAAAACATCAGTTAAAATAGTTTTCCAATTGTAGCGAAAATTACATGTTAAAAAAAGGTCAGCCTTGGCAGCAAATACAGTATTACATCAAATGATTACGCAAAATACATAGTAATTTAAACAGGATTGAATATACTGATGTTACAGTAATTACAATATACAGAAATCTTAAAGTTCACATAGTCTACTCCACTTTATAGTCTCATTACATTCCAGTTCCCCTGCCTCCTACCCGGTCTTTTCGGTAATGTATGTTGGTTTTTCCACAGCAACAGGGTCGATAGATTCTTATTATATTGATTAATTTATAATCTGCCCTTTACAAACTAATGATACACAGTAATCCTAAAACAATCTAGGCATCAGACATTATGATCACTAACCTCTGTATTGTCTCCTTCCTCCTAGAAGCCTCCAGAAGTCTGCAGCCATGCTGCTGTCACAGTTTAGCCCTTCCTCCAGATGGACCACCTGAGAGGCCTGACAGCCGAGATCCTGATGACTCTGGATGGATGATGCCAGCTCAGAGGCCTGAAAAACAATAATGATCAGTTTCTAACCACGGCAGAACAGGCATATGGAATTAGGTAATAAACCAGGTGCTGCACCAAATTCTGTGGCCCATCAGATGCTGTGAGGTACAGTATTTTAGTATTATTACAACTGCAAATTTTGTTATCAAACTGTATTTTGATAGCAGCTGTTACCAAAAAGAGGTCCCCTTGTAGTATTTAGATTGAGTCACGAGTTTTAATATGTTTGAAAGCAGAAACTGTGGTAATTATTTCACCATGTTTGGGAACAGCTAAAACTAAAGTATGTGATAAAAACATTTGAAATGGCAAAACAGATGAAATGCTTAATGAAGTCACATAATTTAACACCTGGAAAGTCCAAAGTGAATTTACAAACCCAACAATTATATTTGACTTGTGGCACGTGTTCTGCAAAATGGTATAATCTTTCATTTGAAATTTTAAACCTCCAACGTGGCAAAATGATCATTAAGTAACTGAACTGAAAGTAATCAAAACATACATATTAGGCTGTAGATTATGTAACGCATTACAAAGCATCTATATTGCCAGTCTTACCTCCAGAAACTGTTAATATGTTTTACTGCATGTGCATGCTGTGAAAAATGTGTTCCATTCCCAAAATGCTGCTTACCATTTCAATTTGTAACACCCAGACAGATGTTCTTCTCCAGCACATAAAGTGATGTTTTACGGCGTTAGATAATAAGGTTTTGAACTGAAGCATTTTTACACATTTTCACCAAACTCACATTTTCTGGCACGCCTTATACCATATACACCTATTGTATCGTGGCATCCTGTACATGTATGCTGACAACAAACTGTGTAGATCCCAGTCGTAGAAAATGAAAACAGTCCTCGTTGGTACCTTGGCTTTCTCTTGTTCATTGGCAAACTCTGCGCTCCAAAGGATGCAATGCTCCGGAGTGACCAGCAGGAAGCAGTCCCCACTGTTCAGTGACTGCACTGACGGCTCCACCAGACGCACCTGGACATGCCGCCTACCTGTCACCACAAGCACTAGTTAATATAAAAACCTCAACACACAGACGTCATTATAAGCACACAGAGGAAACAAATATTTTCTGACCTTTGATGTGAATGAGCATCAGGCTGCTGAAAGGAGGAGAGGACTTGGTAGAATCTGAGGAACAGATGAAGTCCTCTGATGCAGAAAGATGTAAATCTGCCACCGAGGAGTTCTTGGACTCTGTCGGGAGGGAAAATTCAAGATAAAGCAGAAGCCAAATAAGGAAAGACAAAGTCAAGACAAAGAAATATTCCCACTCACTCTTCTCTGCTTGGGAGTTCTCCTCAGCAGCTGTGTTGTTGACTCTCTCTCCCATGTAGTCCTGCCTGATGTCTTCCCGGGCAGCGAGAGCCCTCAGAGGGTTTCTGGAGCCCTGAGTCCGACGGGACGGACGGACGGACCGCCTGTGCTCTGCTACTGATGAGGTCAGTCTGCACCGCACACACATGACAAATACAGCTTCACACAGACAGTACAGGTAGTCTCCATGAGTATCTACAACAATATTATTAATAACTAAAAGCTAATGATGTGTTACTACTGCTGTGAGAGGAAGTATAAACAACATAGTGATTTTGCTCTGAATCTAAGAAATTAAATTAAATGCCATCAATAACTTTTGAGACAGTTATGAGATTTAAGAGAGCTCCATACTAACCCTGCTGGGACTCACCAGCAGATGGCTGTATTACATTCTCAGAGGCAGAGAATTTACAACAAAGACCAAAGTTGGAATCGATGGATTCAGCACACAAACCACATCTATATCAAATTGAAAAAACTTAATATATATTGTATTGGCCAGGCTATAAAATGCAATAATGTTGGTGTATTTAAATGGGCAACAATGAATCCGAAAACTTAGACACGACTTCCGGTAAAAACACAAGGTGTTTTTAGGTTTTACGGTGTGAAAACCAGAAACACCTAATTACATATTCACATAAAAACAACATTAAGGGCCGCAACAAATGTTACCGCTTAAAATTTCTAGTTTATCCCTTTTAAATTTATTTATATAAATAAATAATATTCTAAATTTAATATTGTCAACATAACTATTATTATGGGGAAGATTCTACTCTTCTTTTTTTTAATTAATCTATTTATTTAAGGCTAAGAAGTCAAATGTTTAGGACCATTTCTTGGGCTTTGTATGCATTTCAGCCCTGATGTCTGTCAGTGAAGTGTTTATATAGATTAAGGTATTATTATTACAAATATAGATGTGGTGCAATTTATCTTCCTGAAATCAAGATCATTTCCACACCTGTCAAAGACCATAGCATAGTATAGATTATTGCTCAGATAGATACAATATGTGGTAAAAACCAGGCTCACATGGGTGCGTTGGTTTGGCAGAGGACACTCAGGTCCTGCTCACTCTCTGCAGCAGCGACGTCTCCACAGGGTGGGGGGGCGCAGGCGGAGGGAGGTGACTGATCTCTGTAGAAACCAGCATCGAACGTGTTTGATTCACCCACAGGCGTCTCCTCCCTCACTTCATGTGGGACCACTGAGATCGGGGGGCTCTGTGGAGCTGCAGGGGGACGGGACAGGAAATATGAAATAAAATACTTAAGACTTAAACAACTTATATCAGTGAGGCTTTAAATGACCTTACCTTCAAACTCAACCAAAGACTGCATGGGGATTTCTGTTAAGCAAATACAAGTTAACAGTTTAGAGAGAAACAGTCAATAAAAAAAAGTTTTTATTCATATCTAATGCAGCTCTAACCATCATATGAGCATGTTAGAGCTTCAGAGGAGTGTTCCTTGTTATGAGAAGTGTCATTTCTGTCCAATTCTGGAGATCCTAACGGACACAGAGGGCACAAGTCAGAGACCGTAACCTCCTGAGGTGAGGATATAATGAGAGTAGAGAAAACCAGATCAAGTAAACTCACCTCTCTTGTTCACACATCCAGTCTCTTGCGCCTTACTTTCCTGCTCTGTATTCATTTCCTCAACTTCGTCCATATCATCGTCAATCCTCTATAAAATCATAAAAACAGATGTGTTCATGTAGGATACAGATGAGCTCTTCTGTAGATTAAAATGTGAAAAAGAGATGTCGCTCTGTCACCTTCTGTCTCCACTGAGGCAGAATCTGGTCTTTGGTAGAAGAGGAGACTTCTTGTGCCTCAAAGGACAGACTTGTCTGAAGATTAAGTAACAACAGAATACATGGATAAGTAAGCAACAGGTGAGTTCTTTAGTGTAGTGGGGAAAGACCCCTTTAGAGACACGCATGAATATATGACGTTGAATGAATCCGATTTATTTGGGAACAATAAACAAACGGCATGAAAAAAAACTATCAAGATACTAAATGTATTCAGGCAGCAAAACAAAACATGAAGTCCAAGATGTACAGACTTTTAACTTTTAAACTGTTTCTTTTAGCATTCATTTTTTTTATATTGTACATACATACACTAGCATAATTACATCATTATATTATTGCATCTGTGTTTAGCTGCTTCCTGTTGCTTTGTATAATTTATGTACTATCTTAAGAATGATTCATTTCGGCATCTTAGCAGTTGATAATTTGCCTTCAGGCACATTTACAGAGCATTGATTAATGTGTGTTGTCCTCATAAATACAGAGAGGGAAATACAAGGGAAACATGTCATTCCTCAACAAGGAATGATATCAGTAAAATGCTAAATATGTTGCTCTTGAGTTTCCTGTCAATTCAGCAGGAGAAACATGAAGAGAAACATCTAGTTCACGTTCGTGATAATGTTGCCAAAACTCCAGCTTGGCTCTTTTTCTTTCTTTTTTCTTTCTCTAATGTTGTTTCCAATTGTTAAAATTAAAATTAGGAAGGTTGGATATGATCGTATGACAGAAAAAAGTTTTGTGTAAGAGAACAAAAAAGAAAATATAATCAACAGAAACTGATACGTGAGCGATGCGATGTGTTCAGAAAAAAGATCATTTTCAAACAAAAAAACATTCTGCAGGTGACAGAGTAGACTTGTTATCGAGAGTGAAACTTCACACATCATCTGCACGTGAGACTGTGCGCTGAAAAAACTTTTCACTGCATACAAAACACTGCAAACCAAAAAGCGACTATGAGTCAGCCATGCAGCGACTCAAACAATTACCTGATTGAAACACATGATATATTGGGGTGTACTGCTAGAATAGACAGAAGCAAAGACGGGTTCCTGGGAGAGAAGAGCAATTAGAAGAGAAAGGGGTAGGCTAAAGCTATTGTAAAATTAGTAATTCATACAATCTTCATAACAGGGATTTAGATGGATCTATACATTTCAAAGCATTAGTGGAAAACTTACCCAGCACTGAGTGTTGACACTCTCCACATGAAGGTTTTCTGTCTCTTCCTGCAGAAGTAAAAAAAAATAGATATCACCGTGAAATTACAGTAGGACAATTGTTTTTTGTAATACAAGTTTTATGAAACGTTACATTTAAATATTGAAATGAGGCATTATCTTATGCTAGCTTTTGGTGAATTTAAGTAGTAACAAACACCAAAACAACTATTTTGGATGTTTTTTTTCCACTAGTCTGCAGGAAGACATTTGACGGTTATGGAAGCAAAATAGCCCAAGATCTTAAAATTGACCATTGTTTTTGCCTGGGGTCTCCCCTTAAAACACACACACACACACACACACACACACACACACACACACACACACACACACACACACACACACACACACACACAGTACAGCTGAGTTCATAAGGTCATAAAAGGGTCAACATTTAATCACCAGAATCAAATCAGTCTGTTTACATTTCACATAATGCTCTGAGACAGTCAAACCCCTGTCAGTACACAAATGCTAGATATTCCCCAGTAACTCTGATCTCAAGACATTTAGCACCTACCAAATCCAGAGTGCCATTGCTAAGAGATGCTATATCTGGTTTCACTGGAAGAACAAATGCACCGATCTAACCACTGGCCTCTTCTCATTCTGGATTTCAGGCAGAGTGAACACAACAAGCTCAAAAACAAAATCCAGAGAATTTAGACCAAAACACTACAAAATCTGTGGATATGTTGTGTTAGTTTCTAACATGATTTAACCAGTTAAAAATAGTTTTAAGTCAAAGTGGAATTTTCTTGATACCCATCAAGTGGCCTGCCTTATGCTTTCCTGAAAACAAAGTGTTACTGAATCGTGCCACCCTGTGAATCTCTCTCACTCTTTCATTTATTTAGTCATTCAGGCAACCATGACTGCACCAAAATGACATGTTTCAGGTTTCTATTTTGTCATGACAGCAGCCTGTGTTTTATATAGCCAGCAAGGTGACAAGATGTTTGCTTACAGCTAATGTTTGGGTATATAATCTGAAATAAGACCTGAATGGTCCTGTGGGCAGAGAATTCAAAGCAGAAAATAAACTGGGGATTTCAGACCACACCAAATAACACTATATTGATGTTGTGCATGTGCAAAGAGTTTGTGTTGTTTCAAAACTGGTCAAAGTTAAAGTGATTTTTTGCACGACGCATAAAATCAAGTGTGTAGGTGCTAAGTGCTGTCGTTTACACTGTCTTGTAACGTCTTTGAATTATGTACTTTGGAGATTAATGACTATGAATTTGAATATGAAAAATGTGCAGAGGAGCTAGCAGCATTTTGACTCCCGGAGTAGTGCATGACAGTCTTCCTCTCAGGCTGCAAGTGTAAGTGAGGGTAGAGCAGTAGCTTCCTGTAGCTGGTAAAGCTTCATTACTGTGGCCACTGGAAAGCGACCTAAATGAACACATCCATACTATATATTTTATATCACCTCTGGATTTGTCTGACAATCCAAACATTTTGTTTAGGAAGATTTAAGTGAGTAAATTAAACTGAAAGCTTAAAAGTGAGGGGGACAAAATGGGATTTTGAAAAGTGAAATTAGACGGCATCCCTCTCTGCTGACAGTCTAGTTTGGAGCCAGTGGGTTTCAAAGGATTAGAGATTATGGAGGGCCAAACTCTTTCCCCTTTCCCAGACAAGAAGCAGAGCAGCTGTTGATTCTGCAGCTGTGACTTGGTCCTCTGAGATCATCGTTACACATACTGAAGATATCACAGACCTTTTGCAGTAACAGTGTGACATATCTTTGTTTCTCACCTTACTTCTGCTGGTGTTGGTTGACTCTTGCAGTTTGACTTGAACATGTCCCATGGCTGTTGTTTCTTCATTTATCCTCCTCACACCGTCTTCCTCATTCGGCTGTCTTTTGGACAAAACAAATATACAGAATATAAGCCATAGAACATTATACTACCAAAAAACTGTATTTCAGTTCAATTGGCATCCTAAAACTGCTGAGAGCTGTATTTTTGTTGGTGACATCTGTAAATTTGATAATTTTTGGAGCACACTAATACATGAAGCAAATTTCTTCTTTTTTTTGCGTATAATGAGACATGCATCACTCACTGAATTCTCCCAGTCGTATCTGAACTGTCCTCCGCAGAGGAAACCAGCTGTCCCGGCAGCTTTGTCTGGCAGGGCCTCTCCTCCTGAGGAGTGTCCTGCTCTGACATGGCTCTTATCGGTGTACAGGCAATGGTTTCCCTCCTGGTTCGAGCCCTGTGCCTCCAGGGAGTGGCAGCCAGTGAGCCTCCCTCCCCACCTGAAGCCTCTCTTCTCTCCCTCCGTGGTGCTGCAGACATTTCCTGCAGCTCTGCGCTCTCCCTACTCCCATGCATCCCTGCTTCTTCAAAGCCTCCGCCATTCTGTTCATGGCTGGGAGGTGCATCCGTCTGACCGCTCTCCTTCCTGCTCCACTCTGAGCCTCCGGAGCAGCTCTTCTTCAGGATTCCTCTCAAGACTGGCTCATGGTCGTGGTGCTGTAGGCCCTGCTGGGTAGAGCCACTGGGGTCAGCAGGCACAGGACCAGTGTCAGGTCTTGGCTGGGAAAAGCGTATCTCACTGGGTTTCAGGTTGACAGACGAGGCCTGCTGTCTGTCGGACAGACGACGGGACAAACAGAAGGCGGGAAGCTGTACAGCGCCTTTTTGGAGCTGAGCAGAGACAAGGCCAAAGGGTGAGACATACAGTAGGTATCAATCATTTTCAAAATGTACTTGATTTAGAAACATGCTTTATATTCAGAGATGATGTATATTTAATTTGTAACCAAGTTTGAATCTTAAAAGCCTTCACTGTCTCCTTCAAAAACACTGTTTCTCTTGTGTTCCTTCTTCGTTTCGTTTTTAATATTGACCATCTTTTATTGTTATTTTTGTATAAAACACAGATTTTTGGCTTGTCTACTCACCAGGCTGACCTCCTCCACAGTGATGGGCTGAGTGCGGTACCGAGCCCCCTTCTGCCTCCGTCTCTCTGGGGGCCCATCAGCAGGGCCGCCCTCCTCCCTCCCCGGCAGGGAGAGTTTGTTGAACAAGGCCAGCTTCTCACTCATGGTCAGCTTGCAGCTCTCATCGCTGTCCTCCACTGACTCCGCCTGCAAGGACTCCACTGGTGGTGCTGGTTTGGGGGTGCTGCAGAGAAATATGAGCACACGTTATATAAAAAAGGCTTGTGATTACAAAATAAGAGCACAACTAATAATGAATTGATCTTGCTAGATCTTGTGTGCACATCAACATGAACACATACACCGTACTGCTGCCGGAAATACTCATTAGAGCGTCAAATGTGTATGACTCCGCCACCCAAGGTTGTCCCCAATAAATGCACTATTTACTCCTGTTTTAGTAAAGTTTACGAATAACTACAATGCGCAGCTGTTTTAGGAAATGAATTAGCCTTTTTTATATATATTTGTGACCTGTATTTAAAGATTTGTGTCATTGATGGTTTTGTTCTTTTTATGGGATTTGTTGACAGTAAGAAATTATAGAATAGCGGCAGCTTTACCCTTTAAACATGTGAAGCTAAGTGAAACAACTATGGAGCAAATGTCTAAAGTATTGCCATGCCAATATTGGTACTGTGCATACAACTGTTGAGAATCCAACCAAATGCCCATGTAATATGCTTCTATATAAGGTTCCTAGTGCTGAAGCTAAAATCTCCCTCCATGTGGCCACTAGGCTTCCCCACCTGATTGCCACGATTTCCTCACAGGTGATTGGCTGAGTAAGAAATCGATGGTCGTTTCCCCGCCGCACCCTGCGTTCATGACAGACGCTGCCCGAGCGAGGCTTTAGGTAGGCCGAGGCCTCTGGTGTGGCAGACTTCTCCAGCTCCTACGGAGGAGGCGGGGAAACATGTTAATATCAGCACATGACATGTGGTCCTTTTAGCAGCTTCAATCAACAGCCTCCACCTGCTAAATAAGTAATAAGGGATACCACAAAAATGGCTCTCCTCTCCTAATGTCTCCTGTTCTATTTGTATGGACGGATGGAGGGAGGGGATGTGGGTCGGATAGCTGGTTAATAAAGCAGCTTGCTGTAAGGTGGAGCGTGTTGGCTACATGGATAGAATGCCAGCCCAACAGGTCACAGTGTAACCAGAGCTCTGCCGGCTTCAGTTACCCCCCCTGCCTGCCTCCACAGAGTAGCAGGCTAATTATATACACCGCTGCTATGGTTGTTAATGGTAATACAGTGTCTGGCACATTTACACCTGGTGCTTCATGACTAAAAGTGTGCAGGAGGTGAAAAGGAATGGAGACTGGAAAAAACAGTGTTTCATCTTCTGTGCAGAGACAAGAACTGTGTTTTCCACAATGTAAATTTAGTCTACAGTACAAACAGACACACCATAGCATAAACTGTGCACTTGTTTAACCATTCATATCTCTCAACATGAGCAGGTTGTGTTCTGCGTGCTCAGCGCTGACTCGCCATGCGTCTCAAACCGTAAGGTGAGCAGCTGAGATGAGCTTTCTCTAGCTGTTCAATACATTTCTCGATAATTTATCACCAGTTCATAACAGTAGCTTTTGATCTAGTACGGGGCATCTGTCATTATTAGATGAATTTCAGTTTGCAGTTGGCAGCAGATCTAGTTAGATGAGTTCATCGCAGCCTAATTGTCATGAGTAAACTTTCAGAAAGCCTTAAATTATTCAGCTGTGACTGTGTGTGGACGCACGTCTCCATCACATCAGATGGCGAAACAAGGAAAAGCCTCGGATGGATTGTATTTAGAAGCGGGCAATAGACAGCACATAATATAGGAGAGAATAAACAGGTCATGAGCAGCAGCAAAGATCCTGTTTCAGTGCCGAGACAAACTTAGACTCACTTTAAACAAAGACATCTTGGCTGCCACACTCATTTTGGCTCTGTCGTCTGTTTTCACATCAGCTGCGAGAAGACAAAAGGCATTAATCACTGTGTCATTAACAGTTTATGAATCATCACACATTTCAGACACTACCTAACTTAAAGAAGGTGCTGGAAATCAAACAGGCCTCAATCGGTTAGTTTGTGATTTTTTGTGATAAACAGACCCTTCAAAACACCAAAGTCAAACAATAACACAAACAAAATAACCGATCGAGGCGGCTGTAGACGAGCAGCTCCCTTGTTCTGTGAGGTAAAATTACTAGTTTTGACAAAAGGTGGCTTTAAAGAGAGTAGACGACGGCAGTTAAAATATTCTAAATACAGCCTGCACTTAAACTTCTTTTAGGTGTCTAAACTGCGTTTTGCTGCCGCCCCCGTCCACAGCAGCACATTGCTTTGCTGCTTCTCCCAGCTGGGGGAGCGCCAACGTCCATCTGCTGAAGGTAATAATAAACTGGCTAAAGATAAGTACCTCATACAAAACCACATTTAAAAAAATCAGAACTATCCCGTTAACTTATGCTGTATTTGTAGAGTGAATGCACTATAAAGTGAAAGGCAGACAACATATGGCCACATGGTTTTGTGAGACATAAATCTGTCATCAAAGAGGAGTTTAAACACTGTGGGCCTTAAAATGTAACCCGATTCATTTCATGAGCTGTTATATGGCTTTGTGGAGGCAACTGTGCAAGTTGGATGCACACTCTAAATATTTGTTTTGAAAGAGGTGTGTGATGAAAATGTATTTATTTTTTATGGTATTTATGATCCTTCTGTTGCCACTTAATATCCCACTGAAGATTTTAACTTTTTTCCCTGCTGCCATCATTGTGTTTACATCATTTTGTGTCAGTGGTGACCATTATTGTGCTGCTGCGACCTTCTCCCTCTCTTCACACGGCCAGTGTAGCAGCGTAACAGACAAAAGCCATTTGTCTCTGAACACAACAACAAACTGTGAGATTAAAGCCAGGCGGGAAAACAGCTTTACCTTTACGGTTCTCCTCTTCCTCTGCATCCAACTGCCTAGAAGAAGGAAAGGAGGCAAAACATGAAGTCACCGGGTGAAATACAGACAGGTTGGTGATGTGGAGCTGAATCTCCGGCTCCTGTGCGATCCTCTGCAAGCTTACAATACATGTCTTTGTGCTTCAGTATGCAGCTCCGAACAATCAAGATACTGTGTCATATTTGCATGCTCGGTAAAGCAACACTGTGGAGGTCATGACGGAGGACAGACATGCAAACCACACCACCCGTGGGCATTTATGTAAAGGTGCTGCACCTGTCACACCTCAGGCAAGTTTGACTGCATTTTTATTAGCAAAGAGCAGATATCAAACACAAACCGTCAGCAATTTGAAAGCCTTGGAAGTCACCAGATGCAAGTGGTTCTGGAAAACCATAGTCATACACTACTTTAAAAACATGTCAGCGAAACACTGCAAACAGCATCTTCTTTGGCAAAAACCAAACCACGTGCCTCATCTTGCACCACAGCACACAGCCCCTACCCGCTGCTCTCCTCCATCTCATTGGCTGTGATTGGCTGTGTCCTGAAGCGATCGCTCGTCTTGCGACCA
Source organism: Cebidichthys violaceus (assembly GCF_023349555.1). Classification (NCBI taxonomy): domain Eukaryota; kingdom Metazoa; phylum Chordata; class Actinopteri; order Perciformes; family Stichaeidae; genus Cebidichthys; species Cebidichthys violaceus. The sequence continues at coordinate 3,943,310 of NW_027176406.1, read as the reverse complement.
CCACCTGGCCCCCCGGGGAGGTACCGCCGGGAGCGTCGCCGCCCCCCCTCAGAGCCCGGCTTCACAGCCAGATCCAGAGAGGACGTGGCTTGCCCAGCGTCAGGGCAACTAGTATCCACACAAACAGAGCAGGGGGAGGGAGGGGAAGAAGATGTTGAGGCGAGGACAAATACAGCCACAGAGGTACAGAGGGCTGACAGTGACAGTCTGGATCACACACATGCAGGTGACCCTACACTTTATCGGGCTGCGCTCCGCTCCCCGTCTGCTGCAGAAGAGCACTTCTCAACTGGCCCACCGACACTCGAGTGTGGAGCTGCGGGGCATCGAGTCCAACAGGGACGAGGTGCCCCTCCCCACTCAGCATGCTGGCAGAGTCCGGGGAACCCTGCCTGGAGGGGGCGGGAGTGAGGGGAAGGAAGTGAGGATGCAGGTGTGGGCAATGTAGGGGTGAGGAATGCTCTCGGGGGAAAGAAATCAACCTTGCAACCTTGAACCTTTCCATCAAGAGAAGCCAAAAAAAGTGTGCAGCTCCAATCATGACGTTGTACCTTTTTTTCCTGACACTAAAGAGGTTACCAGTCTCTCCTCTGAGGAAAAGCACCCAGACCACATGATGGGAAAAGTGTCAAGCCGGAAGCGTACCAATCAACTGCAGAAGAAGAATCAGACTGGCTTTAACGTTCCCTGCTGGGACCCACTGATTTAGATCGCTCGGTTTGAATTAGTAACAAAGGTTGCAGAGCAGCTGGTGAAGTCAAGGATCTGGAGCTGCTCAAAGGTTACGGGTAAGAAGCAGACCAAGTTCAAAAACTGGTAGTATAACCTCCTGGGATTTACATTGTGAACTTCAGAAAAGTTGTAAATAGATCCTGAATACTATAATCCCTCACTAACTTCTTGCTCTCAAGTCTAAAATCAAGACTTATTTGACCTTTAATTTGATCCAGGTCTGTGTGAAGCTGTTCAGTAGCAGTGACTAAAACAAAGGGAGGAGGATCAGTTTTAATGCTTCTGAAGAAGAAAGCCATCCACTTGTGTGCATTTTCTACACAATTTACAGAGAATAGATAATGAAGTTACATGTGCATTTAACATAGAACTACATGACATCCCTTTTTTCTCTCTGGTTACACTACCCTTCTCCTCAGTGATGATATTTATATGACGCTGTCACCAAAATATTTACTATCCGTTGTGTTATTTTAGGATGACACCTACAGTTAGCATAGATGTCAAGGTGGAAAAGGTTGAAGCAGGTGAAAGGTGTCATCGGGGGTTAGGAAGTGGGCATGTTGCTTTATTGGTGTTTGGACAAATTAAGCCCAGGAGACCTGCTCTCCTCCACATTTAAGCTCGAGAAAACATAAAGACACAAACACTTTGCTGCATCCACACAACGCAAAACCTCTTTGGTTATTTACAGATTTCTACAGCTCTGTACAAAAGTTTTAAAAAAAGATGCTCACACAGATTTTATGACCCCATGCATCTAAAATGTGTTGCGTTACCAGCTGGTCGAAGACACTGAACAGAGATAGAGTCACGTATATGACTTTTAATAAAATAACATTATTGGATTTTATGAAAATATTAGCCCTGGGTGAAGGCTGTGTAATGTTTGCATCAGACAGGACTCACCTTCTCAAGTGGTTGGACTCTGCAGGATCCTCTAATCCATTTGTAACCCCTCGCGTCCTGCCGTTCACTCTCTCACTGAGGCCATCTGAGTTCAAAGTCCCTCTGTGGGCTTCGGTCGCTGGGTCGTGCCCCTCTTTCCTATCCCTCCTCACCCACTTGGAAGGTAGCTCCTGCATGTTGCCAAAGCGTTCGGCCAGCTCTCGCCTCCTCTCGGCTTTATAGCGAGCGATCCGCTCTGACCTGGGCTCCAGGACTGGGTTCTCCGTGGCATCCATGTCCCTCGGGAGGATTCAGTTGATATCTGCTCCTCGAACAATTGCAAAGCATTTAGGAACAGAAATCAGACGGGTTGTTCTTTCTCCACTTTTCAGCTAAGTCAAAACACGGGAGCCAAACTTTCCTCTGGTAAAATTCAGATTCCATTGGACCTAAAGACTTTCTTAGCTGAGAGTCCACCAATCAGAGGTTGAAGAACAATCTGTTCCTTGATGGGTGACACATTGCTCCTGAAAGAGGAATAAGCAAACAAAAAATAGGTCAGAGGCTAACTCAGACAGAGACTCACCACTCATGTGCCCTTCAGCAGTCTGTACGCGTCTTCCTAGAGAGGTTCATGACAACGTTGATGAGTCTTCATTATAAATTAACTAATTTCTCTACAAGTGCATCCTCTTGCTAGAGTCCATGTAAGATGACCTGCACCCGCTTGCAGTGCCATGCTGGAATCTCCCCTTGCACTGAAACTCAACACCTCAGCTCCACCCTGGGTCCGGGCCTCGGTGGCACTGAGAATTCAGCCTTGCTGGTCTTCTCCACAACACTGACTGTAACTTCTTGTTCAAATGTTATCTAGCAAGGTGCAATGAATCCCCGATTGGCTATGGATTCAAATTAGTTCATGACCTATCTAAATTATGACATGTTCCCAGGCAATGTGCTGACAAAGATGAGCCAAAAAAACCTCCCAGTTGGCTACATCGTGGTTGCCTGGAGGTGAATAAACAACACTAACAACGCCTGAGGCTGTAAGCCACATATAAATAGCACAGATATGACACGATTTGCATTTAAAGACAGCGGCTAACCATCAGATAGGTTCACAAATGAGCGACTATGAGCGCTGAAACTGTGGATGTCAGCATTCCTGATGCAGGAAGCACAATGGAGCGAGAACAAAGAGACATGAGCCACTGACTTAGTAAAGCAGATATATCTGCAGCAGGGCTGAATGGCTCTGGTGACAGTACAGCTCAAAGTAAAAGATGCAAGTTTATTTTAGCATGTTTGCTGCTTCTCTTAGACTGGAAAGAAATACAGAGTGATTATAGTGCGATGATTGTCAAAGCCTGCACAACTACTGGTCAGGTCTGCCTTTTATTTGTCACCCAAAATACACAACACCCAAAATATACTGAATACAACGAAGTCATCTTGACTAAACTGAAGGCCACATTTGCAGACATTGTCAGCAGGAGATTGACTGATCCCTTCACAAGACAACAAGCTCAGAGATTTGTGTTCTGTGTATCTGTGTTGCCACTTCAAAACATGTGTACATGTGTTTTGAACCAGATTTGAAGAATTCAGAGAGAGCAAGCCACGAGCATCCCCAGTCCCTCTGACGCCACACTCTATGTTTTCGCTGGCAGAACACAAGAAAGTCGCCACGCTTGTTTAAAGAGCAAAAAGTCATGCGACATGCTGCAGGACTGCCGATTGGAGGGGGCAATGCCATAGAGGCTCAACAGGGATCATTGGCTTCTAATCCAGCGACACTCGCCCTGAAATAAAGCCTGTGGATGAGCACACAGGTCCCATTCTTTTCATACTCAGACAGGGAAACTTCAACAATGGTTTGATATTCTAATGAAAATATCAAGAGGGTTAAACCAAAGCCAATTAGTGTCAAGCTAAGGGTATGAATCCAAATCTTCCACACAGTTTAACAGACACTCAAACACTCCAATAGCACTTTCAACCTTACCGGGTATATATTTTACATGCTGACAGACTTGTTTTACTCAAAGTGCAGACAGCAGCAGCAGAGTAAACCTGATTAAAAGGCTAGACAGGAATAAGCCGCCGACCAATTACACCTGTCCTGGCTGATCTACCTGCATGAAAGCACATCATGAAGCATGAGGAATTCTCAGAGGCCTTTCCTTCATACATCCACTATGCAAGTGTTCAGCAGCAAAAGTCGTGACTCTGGATGTGTTCATGTAGATATGCATTGACCTCTTGCCTGATCTCAACATTAAAAGTCATGTGGCTGCAGGGCAGAGACTGCAGCTTTCTCCTCATGTAACCACCCTAATCCACTTGTTAGCCCTCAGCGGGATGTAGCACATTAACAGCTGCTCTGATGGCAGCTTTAACATTTCACATATACATTTTATTCATTTGTCCAACTAATTGCTACCCAGAGTGTGAAACTCCTAATATTTAAAATAGATTGTGAAAAAAATAGATGAACATTTCAATCACTAGATGCATAGAGTAACATTAGTTACCAAAGTACTTTTAAATTGAAATATTTTATAGTAATTCCTAGTGAACAAAAATAAAGTATTCTAACAAATGGCAAAGACCATAATTGAGTCAGTTGGGGAATAATGAGAGAAGGCTAACACACAAACATAAGGTGTTAAGATTAACGGTTCTTGCCAACAACACTACACACAGCTTTCAACACATGGCTCGCAAAGTGATCAGACACCATAACCTCCATGACCACCGTACTACCCGAACTTCAGCAGGTTCTGGCATAACAAACACCAACAGTGATGAAATATTCAGAAGCTTGGTCCTAGCTGGCGCCTGGCTACATTTGTTTACAATAAATTCGTTATTAGAGACAGCGGGGGTAAAATGAAGAACTTACATGCACTACGCGCCGTGTGAACCGGGCATGAGTGGTGCCGCTGCCCTTCCTCAGACCGGCGGTCCCTCCCCACTGGCCCCTTCAACCGGACTGTCGCTCCAAATGTAGTCACGCTTGCAGTATCAAGGGGGAGAGTATAAATAGAAGGACAAACCCCGGGACGCCCCCGCCACTGTCCAGGAAGTAGCCGTAAATATGGCAACCAAAGGACGCAGCTCTCCTCGAGCTGTGGTCGCGTGCGTTTTTGTGGCGTTTAGAGCTTCACGTCAAATGACTTCACGTCAGTTGTTTTGTTTGTTTGGTAATTTGAATAATTGGGAATTCGTTGGTTACTTCTCAAATCTGAAGCACAATACCAACCAAATAAACATAAATCAAAATCTAGTTTGAAAACTTGAATTTATTTTACTTTGTGCTCACGTGATGCAAATGTTGTGTTTAATTAAATTACCACAAAGTAATTTACACACAGTAAACTTTAGGCTTTTTGTTGTTCTAACATCGCAACACTGGTTGGTTTCTACAGCAAGACACCACGAGATGTTTCGTAATTTGGGTGATATGGTCGTTTAGTGGGGAGCAAATACTTGCAACTTAAGTTTTCTGACTGTGGGCAAAGCGAGGACCCATTATGTTACTGGTACTTCCTTACTGTTTCAGCACTGCCCCCTTCTGTTCGGACTGTAGTTGCAAGAGAAAAGATACCTCTCTTTTTATCCGTCCATCATCTGTATCTGCTTCTAAAAGGAACTGTTCACACGAGCGCAAGACCAGACCTCCCCATGTTCAAACGCACCATCAGCCACAGAACCAAACCCAGCAGATCTTCTCATCAACCTGAATGTATCAACTAGCGATGGTGTCGCATTCAAACACGGAGACGGGTTTGAGAGACAATTATTTATAGAAATGCTTCTTGAATGAACAGTGCAACTCATGGAGAAAAAAATATCTTGTACAATCTGTCAATACAAACATAAATACAGGTGCAATCCATTCCAGTGATTACACCATAAATATCTTCACCACAATAACAAAAATAAAGGACTTCATATACGAGTCTAGAACAAAAGAAGTTTTGGTGAAAAAACATTTAACCAACGCATCAACTTAAAGGTGCTCATAATAGTGACGTTGGTAGTTGACAGAAAAACAGAATTGTTACTTTTAATGGAAACACTCAACAACAACAAAAGTAGCAGTACGTTTTGTGGAAATACACAACGTACTATCAAATTCAAATAAAAAAACAACATACTTTTACTACGTTCATATGAATGCTTGTCAAATTATAAGTAAATCAAATTCCTTAAAAAAGTCTCATGTTGTGCTTATCAAATACATATTTGAAAAACTTTTCTAAATATATGTCACTGTTTCGAACCATCCGAGTCATGTTCTACAAGTCAGGCATAATACGTTTTTATACACTGATGTTTAAAAGGTGCAAAGGTGTTTACTCAATCTGGACCACAGTTTCTCATGATGCAAAGTGTGCAATGGATACTATGGCACAAGACTAGCTAGTATAGCTGACAGTAGAGAAGCAGAAGGAGCGGACGTTCCTGTTCTCCCAAAGCTTCAGTGCTTCATGAAGAAAGGATGGGCCAGGGCTTTGGCAGCTGAGATGCGACTGCTCGGTCTGAATGCCAAACATTGCTGCAGGTAAGGAGAGGTCACACCTTACAAACAGCTTGGAGAAAGGTGCTGTCTAGAGTCTCAGTGATGCTGCTGTGATCCTTTTTGTTTTAGATTCATCTGAATTATTTGAATAATCTGTTAATCGTCTACTGTATAAACTCGCAAACAGTCACTACATATTAAGTTTGACAGGTAGCCAAAAACGCAACAAAAACATATATTTATAATGTCATGAAACACAGATAAACATGCAACTCTTTACAATTGTGAAGCTGTAACTAGAAAATATTTTTGGCATCATGGCTCTGAGGATAGCAATGCTGGTCATTCCACACTTGGGTGTAGACTGAAATATCTCAGCAACTGTTGGGACTACAAGCTACGAAATTTTGTACAGATGATCGTGGTTCCCAGAGGATGACTCTTACTGGCTTTGGAGAACACCTAACTTTAACTCACACCTTGGGAAAGAGGTTAAAAATCTTTATTTTTTTAATCGAGCAAAGGAATATTTTTTTGCATATATATGCATGTATTTTAAACGACCTTCTGGGATTTTCAGATATCAAATATGTATTAACTTTTAGAGAACACTTTGTGAGAATGTACACTTTGCCAAAGTACATTCTCAGAAAGCTGCTAGCATGGTTGGAGACTCTTATGCTGAATTTCCACAGATAGCTCGGCTCAACTCAACTGGCTTTTGGTACCAGGTGCTTTTATCAATTTAATTTTCCACTGCAGATAGAAACCCTCAATGTAGGCGGGATTCTTAGCCGGTTTTCATAGTGACGCCGAGTGTACGTGGAGAGTGTACTTCACAAATTCAATCTCCACCACTGATGTAGAAAAGAAAATAGTAGACTGAATTTAATATTATCATAATTTTGTGGGTTTTATTTTCCATCTTAATTTATACATTTTATGAATTCTATTTCATCTTATTTTTATCTAGATCTTCTTTTATCAAGTGTGTTTTATTTTACATCTTATTTTCCCTATTTTTATGTCTAAAGCACTCAGAGCTGCATTTCTCTATAAAATGTGAGAATATAAAGTTTGTAATTATTAAGTTTGCCTTCTTACTTGATAAAATAAACTGTCAAATTTCTGCGAGAGTCATCAATTAAATTACTAATCATATCAGCGTTATAATCTTTTATCTATGTTGTCCGTACATTTAATATATACAGTAATTGGTCAAAAGCGCATTTATTAATTTTTTCAAAACTATTTGAAACTTAAAGTCAGCCTCTCTCTGCGAGTGTGTAACTCCGGCTGTGAGATGTCATGAAAACAGAAACACAGATCTGCTCACAGATAGTAGGTTGTTCTCGTCTGGGCCCAGGTTGTGTAGCAGCTTGGTGCAGGAGCTCTTTGGTCCCCAGTTGACCGAGTATGAGATCGGGCTGTCCCTGGGCCAGTCCTCTTCGCTGGGCAAACCAGTCACACTGAAAGACACACAGTAAAGCAAAAAACATGAGCAGAAAGAGAGAGAGAAATAGAGAGAAAGAGGGAGGGAGGGAGGGAGAGAGAGAGAGAGAGAGAGAGAGAGAGAGAGAGAGAGAGAGAGAGAGAGAGAGAGAGAGAGAGAGAGAGAGACTCACTCAAAGATTTGTTGCAGCTGCTGTACCTCCGTATATCCCTTAAACAGTGGTCTGTGGGAGACAGGTGTTTGCAGAACAATGCACATCAAACGTCATCCTGTAACACTATCTCTATTTTTGACAACTGAGAATGTTTTACCTCTTACATTACACTCCCCAGAGCCTCATATATCTCCTCCGGCCAGACACAGACACCTTACCTCAAGAGGAAGAGCTCAGCAAAGATGCAGCCAGCGCTCCACATGTCCACTGTGGACATGTAAACAGAGTTCAGCAGCACCTCGGGAGCTCTGTACCACAGCGTCACCACCTGGACAGAGAGAGTGAGGTATATGAGATAAAGACTCACAGCCAGGGGTGGAGAAGTGACAAAAGATTTATTATTTTTTTTACCTCAGTTTAAGTAACAGAATGCAGTACTGTATGCAGAAAAGAAACGGGCTCTAAAATGTCTTAGGGGAGGATAACTGCCGTTAAAATGAGCAGTGTTCAATTGTTTTTCAGCCTACACTGTGTTCTGTATGTGGTGCCTCACTTACACCTGGAGTGAGAGCGATATTGAAGGTGTAGATGCGCGCCAGTCCAAAGTCTGCAATCTTGACTTCTCCGCGGCTGCTGACCAGAATGTTCTCTGGTTTCAGGTCACGGTGCAGCACCATGTTTGTGTGCAGGAAGTCCAATCCTCGCAGCAGCTGCTGCATCACATCCTGTGCAGACAGACAGCAGAATGGCTTGAGAGATGTGCCCAAACCCAGGGACCATTTTTCACACTGAATATGTCTCTGTATCTCAAAATGCATTGCTTTATTTGTTTACTTGTGGATTTTTATTAACTTGTGAAGTCAGGAGATATAAAAAGTAAGTTATTGGTAAACACATCACATGAACTGAAACAACGGAAAAGCGACTACAAGGTGTAATAATACAAGTCAGTCAGCTTGGAATAATACACAGGCAGTTAAAATGCTTTATAGTCATTATGATAGCAAAAAGTTATATATCACAGCTATTTAATCCTTTCTCAGATGTAAAGGTATGCTATGCAGGAATGTCCTAAAAAACAATGAATAGGCCAATACAAAAATAATATTTTCTCTTTTTTTCTTCTTTAGCTGTGTTTGTTTCTGGGCATCAGCCTTGGGGCAGTTTGGTGAGACAAACAAACACACACACACACACACACACACACAGAGAGCAGAGAGGCCACAGCAGGATGAAGCGTGCACTTCATGCACTTCAACTGCCTTCACACAAAGCCCGGCAATGCAACACCGTCCCACAGGGTTATATGGAGGCGTGGGTGTGGTTGTGCTTATTTGTGCTTTATGTAACCGCCATTAAACAATCAGAAGAATGAAATGATTGGACGAGCTTATTACAGTCCTGAGAAAGCCAGGAGATTTTTTTTCATCAGAGCATTTCATTTATTGATCGCTGTCGGGATGTAAAGAGAGGTTCAACAAATATAACAATTTTTTTTCTAAAATACGTTACCCAACCCTCGCTTTAAGGACAACATTATGCAAAACAGGGAATTCCAGCTTTGCAAGTTAATAAGGAACACCCGAACACAACATTAGCTTTGGTCCCTGAGGCAAGAGCTGTGAACTTACAGCTACACTGTGGTAGATCCTTTGTATACTATTACTTTTTTAAAAGTGAATTATAAAGTCTCTTATATTAGATTAGAAATAATGAGTGTGGTAGGAGTGTGTAAAATTTACCTCAAATGCTTCAAAGCCACACAAAAGATAAAGAAATTGTATCTAGACTGGCTGCCCAAATGTCAAGAAGAAGGGAGCATGTAAATCCCTTATTTTTATGGATAGACACACTTAATAAAAAAGCTACAGTATGCAAGCGTTTGTGTCTGTGCTTTTTCCAGACTTAAATACATGCAGCTATGCGATGATAAGTCAGGTGATGAGTCTACACCTTAATACAGTCACGGCTCAGCCCAGAAGCAGGAGCCTTGGAGAGGTAGGTGGACAGGTCCTGGTCAATGTATTCCAGCACCAGAGTGAGGTCCAAGCTCCTGCCCACTGGCACAGCAGAGGCATCCAACAACCTGGGCGTTTAAATCAGCATGCGGTTAAAAAAAAAAAAAAAAAACACAAGAAAACATTTTCAGCTCTCTTTGTGACCAACTGCTTTTATCAAATATTACATTAATAAAACTAAACATGCAGACAAGCCATATATAGGTCTAATTATATACATATACGTAAGTACATTTAACAATCTACTTCAACTTAAGGGAATATGTAAATGCAAGACTTCTACTTGTACTTCTATATGTACACTCGGTATTGTTCTGCCATCCCTGTCCTTTAGATAAAATAAACATCTTTTGCACCATGCATCCCCGCCACAGATAGCTCCTAATAAATAATAAATAATAAAAAGCAAATTATATAAATATTTATAAAATAAGTATGAACAAACCCAACAAGTCAGAAACACATTACAAAATGGCTCATTTATATATCTGCATCATTCCCGGTTCACATGCATGTATAACACCATTGGAGCATGAAGTAGCCTGTAGACGTGTAGTTTATTTTTCTTTATGCAACCCTGTTAAATTGTGTTTTGATCCCTACCATTTACGTTGCATTGTGTATATTTTATATTTGCACTCTTTTCTAAAAACTGCCAAAACAATGTTTATAATTCATAATTATCTTATCAATGAGGGTAGGCTAAATACCAGAAACACCTCTCTGTATAGTGTAAGTCAACAGCAGAACAAACCACATTATCCAGTTGAATCCAGTCCTCTCTCACAAAAAAACAATAAATGAACATTAAAACATTGATGAATGATTTATTTACTGTTGTGTTCGACTGCCTAATTTAAGGTTTACCTAACAAACTAGAAACTGAGTGCACGTAAGACATAAACTTACTCGACTATGTTGGGATGGTTGAAGTACTTCATTTTACGCAGCAGCGCCACCTCGCGGATCATGAAAGCAGGGATCCCGGTGTCCCACGAGTCCTCGCGGATGTTTAACTTCTTCACCGCCAGGAGGCGCTGTTTCCCCCCCACCTCTCTGGCTTTATACACTTTACCGTAGGAGCCTTCTCCTACTTTTGCCAGCAGCTCGTAGCACAAAGGCTTATTGCAGACGTCCATGATTTTCCAGATTCAGGCTGAATTAACTCGGCCTTTCTAGATAACAGTCTGCTTCAGGATGACAACAGTTAATTATGACGTATTTACCTGCTTCCAACACTCTTTGACTCAGAGTGAGCTAGCCAACGAGGCTCGGAGTAAATTGAGGTTTGCCGGTTAGCTAGGAGGTTAACTCCTGTCACAGACCGCAGTAATAACAATGTTTTAATGCAATTACCAAGTGTTTAATTTAAGCCTCGTTGTTACAGCATCTGGTGATTATACGGTACCTCAGACTGCTGAGCGCACTTTAGCCTCCATGCTGCTGCCTGCAGGAAAGTGTCGGAGGATAACTTGCAGCCAGAAAATGATGAGAAAATCACACCCCTTTTATTCGCCAACTAATCAGAAAGCTCAAAATGTAAGTTTCGGGGAGCGCACTTGTTGTACACGTGCTCACTGCTGCTGTCAATGTCACTGCAAAAACATATGCTGCGTTCAGGTGCAGTCAATTTACTGTGGTCAGTGCACATAAACAACATATATAAACAAATAAACAGACGAGGGTGTTTTCCAGACGATTACCAGATAAAACATGATGCCCAAGCTCTGAAGTTAATGGGCCACAATATGTCAGTTTACACGTTTTAGTTTATGTCCTAGTAATTAGCAGCAAAGTGAATTAAAGCGCTATAGTAAATAAATGTATTATTATTAAGTGAATGTGTTTAATTTTATTGAGATAGGATATGTTTATATATTTATTTTGATACTGACTAAACGCCGTACCACACCCGAGTTGCAGAGATGTGACTTTCAGGCGGTGCAATAAATGTAGGTGGCAAAATAACAATCAGTGCAGTTAGAAACTAAATGAACCTGTTTACCAAATATTGTGAACAATGTATACATGGTGAACCAAAGACCAAACTGAAAGAAATGCATTGCTTGTACCCTTTATTATTAAAAAGGGAGTAAAACATGATACAACTTCACCTCAGGCACTGAGTTAAGAGACTGCAGATGACTTTCAACATTTGATTTTAGGAAAAAAGAATTTGCATTAACAGTTGAGGTCATGTTAGCTTTGATAAGTGCAGGTTGACTGAGGTATTCAAACACGAATTAATGTAGGTATGCATATTTTAAAGTACAGGCACTGCTCAGTGGTATGAGTTGGTGTGGAAAACTCGCTTTTCCAGTTTATTCTAGCAAAAACAAGTCACTTGTTAGGGTTAGTCTGAGGGTCTCTGTGCTGAGGCACTCTGAAGGGTGTTTTGTGAGTGAGACGTAAATGCTAATTAAATAAGGTATACAACGGTCACTCAGCTGAATGTCGTCAGGCAGTTACTCCCCTTTCAATTTGGCATTCGTAAATCTAATTTTCTTTGCCAAGGCGATGGCATCCAGGTGGAGGTTGCGGTTGAGGATGACCGAGCCACAGGTGAGAGCCCCAGCCAGAGCGCCGGCGAAGCCGCACACAAACACATCCTGACCTGAAACACAAAGCACACCGAATGTACTGAATTTAGACAAAGTCCTGTCAGGAGTTATAGGCGACCTCTGGGTGATGTCATGTCTGACCTGTCAGATAGAGGTTCTTCAGAGGAGTCTGAGGTCTCACTGTAGCGTTGAGTTCAGGGCTGAATCGGGCGACACCATGATCCGCTCCGTAGATTTCACCTTTGGGGGCTCCGATATAGTGCGTGTTTGTGATGGGGGTGCCAGCATCAATGAACTCAACCTGCACCAAAAATATAAAAAAAAAGAAAATGTAAAAAAAAAAAAAAAAAGTATAACCGCCCACATTTCTTCAGTGATTGAAATATGAATGAAAAGAAACTAAATGGAAGTTCAGTCCGGTTATCAGACTAAAGGAAAGTTTCACTGACATTCTAACCCTCTTATTGTTTTTGGCGAAGACATGCAACAATAATGAGTTATAAGCAACATAAAACCAAATAACACAAAATCAGAAACAAAATATTATAGCAAAATGATGCAGAACAATTATAATTTACTTAAAGAATAGTATCCTAGAAACTATAAAATATTCTAATAAGGCATGAAAAATATCTATAAAATAAAAAAAAAAGACTAAAATTATACAATCACACAATTCTTTAGTCAGACTAACACATCTTCTAAAATACAGCCAAACATCAGCAGCCACAGGAGGAGCACAGAGATCTTGCATCACTGATTTAAACTAGATGTTCCCACATTTCTGTAAGTTCATGTAGATGAGGTGGTTGTAACCCAACAGTGGCTTTCTACACTAAAAAATTGAGTGCCAACCTACGGAAGGTTCAAGAGCACCAGCCTAGCCAAAAATCTCGTTAACATACAGTATTCAAAGCTAATGAGCAGGGAGAGGACATCAGACAGATTCAGAAGCGTTACCTTGTCTCTGGTTATCTTAGGGAAGACATCCAAAACCACCTCCAGAATAGAGTCAATGAAGGCCTGTTTCAGCTCTTTGTAGTCCGGCGCTCTGTTCGTCACTTTGTCATCCTTCCACTCCTCAAACCACTTGTAGTTGGCAAAACTGACCAGACTCACGGTGGACTTCCCTAATGTGAAAATAAAAAAAGAGAGAATATCTAAAGGTAAACACACAAAACCCCCACAGAACAACATATTGTTGTGGAGTGCATGCATCAACCTAACTTCACTGTGAAAACAGTTTCTGTACCTGGTGATCTTTCCTCCCAGGTCGGATCTTTAGCCGATGGAGACGCCACGAACAGGAGAGGTACATTATTAGCAGACTCTTCCCTCTTTCCATTATAATACTTCTCCACCCTTTGAAAAACAAGACAGGTAATTCTGATGAATCCACAGATAGAAAACAGCTGAAGCAGATACATTATGTTACATTTCTAAATAAAGATATCTTCTGTTAAAATACTGGACCAAAAGCTCCTTACAGTCGCTGTTATTCAGTGTGTTTCTGCAGTGACTAACTTCTCCATAGTCCTGGTGTATCTTTGTGATTCTCTCCGACACACTGTATTATATTAGAGCAACTTTAAGTCCATATTAAAGTTTAGAACTAAAGAATTCAGGCATTTTGAAATTTACAGGTTGAGTTTAAGTGCTCAGAAACTTCTAAAACAAAAAGACTAACCTTGCAAACTAAAAATGTGCTTTTCAGGAGCTAGGTCTGTGTTTGGCCATAACTCGAATGTGAATTGTGACAAGCAACAGATACGAGATGCTAAAAAACGTACAGTTCATCGAAATTGTTCTCGGCAAAGATCCAGTAGTTGTCCGCTTTCAGGCCCAGCTCCTCCTTGGTTCCATTCAGACCCACAAACACACTCAGGCCACCGTCACCGTTCTTCATCATACTCGTCTGCTTCTGGATAGCTGTGTTCAGTGGCACATCATACGGGACAACTTTAGCTCACAGATACAAGTGACATGAAAACTCAATCATGTGATTCATCGCCCTGTTTAGCAGCTTACACTGAAATGATTGCTTAACTCATCAGCCAAGGCTCAACTGTTTCTAGGCCCAACCTTTCAGGTGTGACAATTTGCTGCTTTTCTCTAGTTGTATGCCATCTTTGGGTGTTGGGTTACTTGATGTTGTCACTTGGGCATTTTCTAGACTAAAGAGCTAACTGATTAATACAAAAATAAAAAAGAATCATTGGTTGCAGCACTTAGTCCCTACCTGGCATGGCCTGGAGCTCTTTGGGCAGCAGCTTCTGGTATGTGTTGAAGATGCCGGCATTAGAGATTACCATAGGGGCACGGATATGTATTTCCTCTTGGCCTTTCATGACGCTCACACCTGAAACCATGACAAAAAAATAAATAAACGTCACTGGGAGCTGCATGATGTGACCGTGTACAGAAACGCTGAGGAATTCCCTCCCACCATAAGCTTCATTGGCATCATTGAACAGGATGCGGTTGACTGGTGCTCGGACCAGAACAGCACCACCAGCCTTCTCAATGATGGGGATCATGTGGTAGGCAATCTCACTGGCTCCACCTTTCGGGTACCATGCACCATTCAGGTAGTGGGTGACCAGCAAGCTGTGCATTGCGAAACTGCTGTCTTTAGGCATGTTACCTGCAGATCAGAGATGGAAACGCATGAGCAGAATACTGAAGAAATAACCTGATCTCACCAACAGGACTGTGGATGGCCTACCGTAGGTGCCGAAGATGTAGGCGAAAACCGCCCTGAGGTCCTTGTTCTCCGTCAGTTCATTCACCACTTCCGTCAGGCTGCGAGGTGCCATTTTGAAGAAGAAGGACAGGCGTTGGGCCAGACCGGTGTAGACCAGGAACTTGGCCAAGGGGACGGGGCAGATCTTCAGCAGAGCGAGGAGCCAAATGCCCCGCCCAACTTTCTGCAGACAGAACACACAAGACACACAGATGGTGATCTGTAATAGACTGACAGAGTACAATTAAAGTGGATTTACCAAAGTCTGGATCTGTACAACTGGCTGTGTGAGGATGCACCTTCCCCAGGAAAACAAACAAACACATAAAAGGAAGTATAGAAGAACACCTGTAGATTGAAACTACGGACAAAAATATGAGAAACATTGTCTTAGGGGGCCATGAAACAAAGTCAAACTGAAACGTGAATGTATCATAATGCAACTCTAATTATGAATCCATCTACTCCGACTATTTATTCCACTATTAATCTCTATTCATTTTCTTTTTTGCCTTTTTATGTTTCCGATTGTCAAAATAAATCATTAATAAGTTGAAAAATAGAATTACCGCCTTGCGGTTGCCTCCGCCAACCTGTTACAAAGTTGCAGTTTGCATCCAAGTCTGTCCAAAATGTCATCACTTCATTATTTTATCCTGTTAGCCATTTGTGCTAAATTGTCTTTATTAGCATATTCATTCTTGAGCTTTGGCCATAAACGTGTTTCGTGAGGTCCCAGTGACCTTTGACTAACAAAATCAAATCACTTCACCGAAGTGTCTAAGTGGATGTTTTTGCAGAATATTATTACAACAAGTATTATAAATAAGTAATAAACAGTAAAGAATATTAACTAAGTAAAAAAGTAAAAATCCACAGTGTTCACAAGAATGGGAGAGACGGATGTGCTGATGGATGTACATCATAAGGCCTGTGGCCACGGCTTTTGCCAATGTGGAGCAATAAAAATGAATCATTGCAACTCAGTCTAGATACAATTATGCAACATCTCAGCCAATAGGAGGCCTCGTCGATCACGCCGACCTTTGCTTTAGCAACCCTTGAGCCCTTGAAGAATATCAGTGACAACACCAACAGAAATCTGGATAATGAAGCGTCTTTGTGCCAAAGTTTATCAATGCACAGTTCACTGGGGGGAGGCATAAAAATCACTGAAAAAAAATACTCTCTATAGTGATATTTTGTCCTGTTCACAAAGATCCTACCTTGGCCAGTCTCATGTACTCATCGATGGCCTTCTCCTCTCCAGGGAAGCACTTCTTCAGCTCCTCGGGGAAGCGGGTCCTGCCGCTGTAGATGGGGTATCGGCGGCGGTTCTCTGGAGGTCCCAGCACAACCTGGTCGAACGGATTCTCCAGAGGCTCCCACTGCAGCTGTCCATTAGTCATGCTGTCCAGCATGCAGCGGAACGGCTTGTGCTCCTGCAGGTCACCGATGTAGTGGATTCCTGAGGGAAGAGTGCGGAAAACACGTGGACACAGCAGGGTTTGTGTCAAACAACAAACTAAATGAAACCTTCACAGCAATTTCTGAATTTTATGTTCTTCTCACCGACATCAAACTCAAAGCCCTTCTCAGTGAACGTGTGGCAGCATCCTCCAGCCCGGTCATGCTGCTCCAGAACCAGGACTTTCTTTCCAACTTTGGCTAGCAGCACCCCAAGCCCAAGACCACCGATCCCACTGCCGATGATGACGGCATCCAGGTTTTCAGGAACTCTACTGGCCAGAAAACCTGACGAAATGGCAACAAAATATTCAAACAATGGCCATGGCAGCGGCACAAACTGGCACAATAAAAGTAGATCTGAGGATTCAATTAGGAGAACAAATGTTTACTGTTGAGTCGATTGACATGAAAAGCATCAAAGAAAAGTTCAACTAACATAACTTAGTTCCAGCTTTGCAAATGTACTGCTTTTCTCTGTTGTCTTTGTAAACGGTTTGTGTTTTTTGGACTGTTTGTCAGACACACATTTTGTGTGGACTGCAATGTGCGATTGTTCGTTTTTGATATTTAAGAATAATTGGTTGTAAACAATCAATAACAAATAATATTTTTGCCAGTCACACACAATTAAAATGTAAACTTTCAGGAGTCCATGCTTCACACTGAACATCATCACTATTCAGGACATGTGTAACTTTGCAATATTAGCTTTAGAGAGTTTCTTCAAGCCCAATGGTTTGAATTAATTCAGCGTTAAATACATGTTGGGATGAAGAAGTGTGCCCAATGAGTTAGGGCAGCCACCAACGATCATTTTCATTACCGATGTATCTCTCATTTGATATTCTTTGGACTCAATCAATCAATTTATTTAGTCACACAGTCTAAAAGCTCAAATATATTTGATTTTCAGCAATATACCGACTAGAAAAGCAAAAAGTTTTAAAATGCTGGATCTATTTTTGGAAAAAATTAGCAGTTTATTTTGAATTGCAAACTCTGAGGGAAGAAGCAACGCTACTTTGAATCTAAAGCAACACATATCAAAACTATTTGTTTCAAATAGACACTTAATTTCAATACATGCATTTGTCATTTGTATAAAATCACAGCAATGTCCTCGATCCCCACTAATGTTGTAACACAGGTTCACTTTCCCCACAGCCGCATTCTTCTACAGGGACACTTGGACCTGCAACGTTGACTATGTAAACTAATTACAAATTCACTTGCAGTTGAGATTACTCAACATGTTATTATTTTTCAACTAAAAACTTTGCTCACATACAGTGACGACTTTGGTAGTGTAACACTGACGGTAACTGACCCTGCTTCAGCACTTTGTTCTTCTCCTTTCTGTCGTGAACCATCTTCTTTAACGGTTCACGAGTGTCCTTCTCAAAGGGATTGGGCCCGGAGCTGCTGAAGACATATTTTAATATAAATATGACCAAAGCGACACAAACTATCCCGACAGCTAGCAACATCGTGCAGTTTTTCCAGCACTCCCGAGTGCACAGTTCCGCGTTACTCCAGAGTCACCCTCTGCACAACTGACAAGAGACGCCGACCAATTAGAGCCTTTCATTAGGATACGTCAGGCTGGCCTGAGAGCAGTTTTGACCAATCAACGTCCAGTTGAGTGTGAGAGCGACGCCTCGTTTTACGAACTCAAGAAAAGAGACGCAAACCTCGCCCCTACTGTTTCATAATGAGAAATAAAGGCTCTGCTTGACCTTGGTGACGCTTCAAATTTATAAAAATAAATATAAACTAAGAATATTATTATTAAAATAAAATGTAAAAAATATATAAACACTAATGATCTGAGGCCTTACGAAACATCTTTAATTAAACACAAAGCCTAATTAAGATTAAATCACAATATTATCTGTCATTTCTTAACTCCTGCAAAGACATTTGTGGAGAAAAATGTATTACTCTTAAAAGTAGAATTTGTAGTACTGTAAATACAGAAAATCAGCAATACTTGTTTGATGTGAACTTGTTAAATATAGTTTTTATCTTGTTAAACCAGCCATCTAAATTAAGAACCCCCCTGGTTCCACATCTGTTATAGACCTTAAGTTGATAATCTGCATACTGTCAACAAAAAAAGTGTTAAAAATGACAGTTAAACCAAAAGCCTCATGCAATTAGAAAACACATCGTGCTGCATGATAACTTAGTCTTGGCCTTTGTCACAGTAGTTTGACAAAGAACAAAACAATCTTAACATCTATGTACTTGCTTTTACATACTGTATCACCATCCACGGAGGAATCTCCAAAAAAAAAAAGCTAGTAAGTGGTCCTTGAGTTTATTTGATATCCTGTGTAAACATGAACTTTGACAAAATCCTCACAGCAACTTCTAGATTTTATTTTCTGCTAAATATGAATCACCTGCATCTTCACATTTTTTTTCCTGCATCAAAACACGAGACCCATTCTTCTTTTACATCAGTTTTTAAATAGAACCAGCATTTTACATTAGAAACACTTTAAGTGGGGCACGTCCCCAGTCATCACCACTCACTCTGCACAATGTCCTGGAAGTCCAGACGGCTTTACACCAGCCCAGCTCGAACATCAAGACTTTAAACTGACATCACCTGCATGACGAGTGTAGAGCTCCAAATGCTGTAATGTTACCTGCGGTGCTCGTACTTCATATTGTTTTTGTTTCACTTTCTAAATAAAGCTCATAAAAGCATAATATAGGTGATGACCATATTAAACCATCAATTCCCTCGGAGCTAAACACAGTCCGTGCTTTGTGCATTCAAACTTGCCAGATCTTTCAGTTTTTCTGATGTTTGCATTTTATTATATTAATCTATATGACTATTTTTAAGACTTACTGTGTCATTCCCTCAAAGAATGAGGTCAAAGTCCTAAAATCACCCTCAAACACTTTCCATTATAACCTAAGCTCTTGCAGACTTTTCAGGAACATTTGACAAAACCTGAGAGCCCATACGGGTGGACATTGAAACTGGAGCACAGTTAAAATCAAGAGGTGTCATTACAAATCCGCTTCCTGCCAGGTGTCACGTAAACCCCATTCAACCTCCGTGTGGGAGTCCAAACCTCGTCCAAACCTCCAACTGAGCCGGTCCACTGACACCAGTCTGTGTTTCAGGGCTTCTTCTGTTAGTGCAGTATGCGGAGGTCATGAGAGTTAATACAGATGAGAAAACCTCCAGAAGGCATAAACATCTTATCCATAATGATAGAGGGTTTGATGAGGAAAAAAAAACAAAAAAAACAACACACTCAGGGTAAAGCATGACAAGAAAAATGTTAACAGAAGCCCTTATCTGGTGTCCACTTTTGGTATTTATTACCTTGCATTTTTTAACCTTTTCCTCTTTAAAATATTTTTTTCATCATTTTGATTTTTCTTTTTTATCTCTAAAACTTAAGGATGACAGATTTATTTTAATTGCAAAAAGCACTTCCAACATTTAGGAATCAAACAGAACAGTAGGTTCTAGTCTGCATGTGTTAGGGCATAATCCTCAGCAATGTTTGATATTATTTACATGTATTGTACGTTTCGTAGGTATGCCAGAGTGTTTGATATACAGTAATCTGTGCAAACTGTTCTTGTGTGTATGTGTACAATCAAGACAGCTCTCAGATGAAATACAGTTGTTTGTGATGGTAACAATGGCTTAAGGTCCATGTGATCGAGGGAGGAGGAGAAGCAGCGAGGCTCTCCCTCCTTCCTGCCTGGCAGCGGTAGTGCAGGTCAAAGTTCAAAAGGTCAAAAAGTAAAAATGGGCGGTGTTTTTTTTTGTTTTTTTTCTCCTTTCCTGAAGCAGGAAGTCATCAGTCCATCTGTCCGGTGGTCAGTGTCATGGTGTCGTCTCCTGGCCTGTTGGTGACACTTGTTTGTGGCGTAAAGGGATGTCACTGCAGTACCAACCCAACCTGAGGGAGGAGAAGAGGACATGTGAGGAAAACAGCTACTCAAGGTTATTTCCAGGGTCCACCAAGCTAAAACATTAATGGAGGGCATAGCAAATGAAATATGATGAATTAATTCAAGATTGTGCAAGTTCTAAATTGGACACTTTATAATACAATAAGCTTCCTAGCTGCCGTAGCTTCTTGCTACAGGTCTGAGGGTGCCGACTGAAACTCCACAAACAGGATTTAACAACCTGCACACTCTGACAACCTACAACACTTTGTAGCTAACATTACTGCTTTATCATCTAGGGCAGGCTAGAGAACATATTTGAGACTTTGGTCAATTCAATTGAAGACTTTAATACCTTATAAAAGGACTGCATTTGAGGAAACTAATATCAATGCATTGGCAAACTTTAGGTTGTGATATTGTCACTATAAATGTACCTTTTCTGAGCCCATGCTGGGACACTTCCAATTGTACAGATAATACTGTAGATTTCCATCACCGATGCCAAACTTAAGCTTCTCCAAGAAAGTCTTGTTTTCCATTAGATCCAGTGCATTGAAGACATCAAACCCTTTCTGCATAAAGAGACGAGAAGAAAAAACAACAACAAGTCATTAGTTCCCTGAGAGTCAACATTTCAGAGAACACACACATGGACTGAAGAGGAACACACCGATTTGGCCAGGATGAGGGCGTCGGACATCAGGTCAAGAATGGGGGTGGTGGTGTGCACGTTGTAGAAGGAGTACGCTGCTTTTAGGCTGCGGTGCACCGGGTGGTTCATAATGGTAGAGGGCAGTGTGTAGAAGCTCAGGAAATCTGTTACTTTGCCATCGTTCTGTCAAGAGAATGACATACGTTTATACAAAGCCTCTCAGCGGGATGGTTTAAGACCGAATTATTTAAAGATGTCTCAGGGAAAAAGGTTTTTTCGTTACCTCCACCAGGTAAGTGTCGATAATATTCTCCCGGGGAAGCAGCCAGTGTTCTACCTCTTCCTGGTTCATGGCGGGCACCAGGTTGAACTGGCTCAGGTACTCACGGAGGAGGCGATGCACAACTGGGACATCCTTCTTGGTCATCGTTCGCAGGCCAGAAGTCTTCGGAGCCTGAAGGAGCGAAACCGAGGGAGGAGAAGCATAAAGGCATGGCAGGGCTTGGTGGCCCATGTTTGTGTTTGTCAAATATGTGTGTTTTCACTCACGTCAGGCAGACGGTACAACTTCATGGTGCGCTGCATCGTCATGTTCCTGCTCAGGTGGGAGAACTTCACCTCGATTAGTTTGCGTGGGTTCAAAGAGCGATGCCAGTACCTGTGCAAAGAAGTTGGATTTGTAAATACTTCCTGCCTCACTTAAAAGAAGAAGAGAGAAGGTTATGTGCATAAAGTATCTGGAGAGCTATTCTGTCTGACTCACCTGCATGTGCCCACAGGTTTGGGCAGTACCACTCCAGCAGTGTAAACTGCCTGAAAGATGCCCTGCAGGTTGACCCGTCTGGTGATTTCTCTAATCAGAACCGGAGCAACTCGTTTGGAGCGAAGCTTCTTGTGGACACAGAGGAAATTGATCTCTACCATTTTCTTTTCTCTAAACATCAGAAAAAAAAGAATGCATTAAGTGAGCAACTCTGCAACAAACACAAACCAGAATGACAAAAGACAGGCATTTATATAAAATAGATTTCAATACGTTTTACATTAAAATGAATAATCTATCACGTGTTGCACTTTTACATTTTAACCTTAAGATTCAAAATCAGAAGAACACAATTCACACAAATAATTGCTATAAGACTGTGATCTATATTTAAGACAACTTATTCTGCATTAGGTATTTTCACCAATATGTACACCGAAGGTGTTCCTGCTAAAATGTCACTGAGTGAATGTAATGTGGAATCAAGTGGTGTAATTGATTCATTCCATTATACTTTCACACTGCATTGTTGTGTTCACTTACATGTCGTAGATACAGATGGAAGCAGGAATGGCACTGATGAAGCCGACTAGCTTCTGGTTGGAGTTCACTCTCACCCCACAATGCCACTGAGGCAACCAGCCAGGGGGCCGCAGGGCCCTGAGAGAGAGAGAGAGAGAGAGAGAGAGAGAGAGAGAGAGAGAGAGAGAGAGAGAGAGAGAGAGATCATTAAATGCAACAGATTATTGTATTATTGTACTGCAATCACCTGTATTCAGATTTTATAAAACATTTATCCATGTGCTTTATATATAGAAAGTATTTGCTGTCTAGATATATCAAGTTTAGCATTTCAATCTAACATCCGTGCCAGGTGTAAAATGGAAGAATATCAGTTCTGAAAAGAAATACCAGAGCAGGAACTCGGGGGAGTAGTCAAATCGGAACATGTTGTCATCATCTTCAACATAATTCTCATTGAGAAGGGTGTAAAGTTCCTTGAGCTGGTTTTACAGAAAAAGAACAGAATTAGACATTTTCTATATCTATATGTGTAAATGTGCCTATTAATACATACATGCTAATGCTCTGCCAACTTCACCTGTTCTGTATCAATTCTAGTGAATTCATTTTTCTAACAATAATGTGTTATCAGCATTACAGTTCAGCTTTATTAAAGAAATCATTCATCAGCAATCACACGACTGAGGAGACAGCAATGAATGAAGGCTATGTTCACATTGGCAAACAAATATAAATATAAAATTTAAAAAATTTAAAAATTAAGCTAAGATCACTGAGAGTCCAGGAGATTGTTGCTAAAAGGTGAATTTCTCATGTGCACTCCTGCTACGAGTGTGAGTGTGAGTGTGAGTGTGAGTGTGTGTGTGTGTGTGTTAATGCACTCTCTTACCACACCAGCATTCCCCAAGTCTAGGGTGTCCCAGCTGAAGCCCTGCGGGAGGCTGTAGGGCTCCTCACGAATGTGGTCTTTGTCAGGTTCAATGGAGCCGTGTGATGTCACAGTCTCCCCTGAAGGAAAACATAACAGTTTATGACATAAGCACAGAAACCTACAATAAAGGACATCCACTTGTCTCAGAGCACAACTGACACCTCTGACAAATGTCATACCTAGCTTGGGCACAGGCTGCGTGTCCCAGAACTGGTAACTCCTCCGAGTGGCCTCCTCCATTGTTTTGGCAGGGCCTTGGCCGACAGAGAACAGTTCAATGGCCTTTTGGATCTCCTGTAGCTTATCAGCTGGCAATGAATTCACCTGTTTGCAAAACACAGACAGAAATAAACAGGGTTAAAAGGGTTAAATGAATCATTTTCTATTTAGTCTGGTGTGAGGGCAATGGTAGATAAGACGTTCAATGGTCTAATCAGCAGAGTGTTGCACTGTGAGCAAGAAGTGCACTACAGGAAACTACCATGATTTCTGAGTGGTTTACCCATTCATTGATCAACACCTCGTAGTAGAACTGTAACTCCAAAAACTAAAATACTTTTGTTCTCTTTTTGAATTTTAGGTGATCTGACCCTTTGCTTTTGATTGTTGCTTCATAAAATTAAGGATTTCATGCCTTGGCAAGGGGGTCCTGAGCAGCTTCTGTGGCACCAGATTTCTTCTTCTTTTTCTGCTTCTTTTTCTTCTTCTTGGCACCAGTGTCGTCACCCAGACCCCTGTCACTGAAAAGACAAAAATAGAAGGCATGCACATTAGTCTACTATCCCAGAGGAAAGTCATGCCTGGTCAAATTGTGTTATCTTAAATGTCTACCTGGAATATATACCACACAATAGGAAGATTAGTAGTATATTGACACAAACATACAAGTAGGGCTGCATTGAATGATTGTTTCAGCTCTATATACATGAATCCTGGATAATAAAGATAAAAAAAAAATAAATGAAACTTATCTGACTGCAACTTATTTACAACATCATATTTCAGTAAAGAAACAAAGTCACTGTTGGTTAAGCAACGACACAGGCCTTTTAGCTAGAACAAAACCTGACATAAAGCCTCAAGAAACTGGCAGAACACATAAGGTAGAGTACTAGACATATGGACTAGAAATATGTCCCTCTCCATCACCTGCATCAGCTGATAAAGGTGACTGATATGGATACAGGAAAGAAAGAAAAATAGCCATACATCGGTAGTTCCTGCAACCCCCGCCCACAGCCGGTGTGTCACTAACCCCCATTTCCTGATCATTTTAAACCTGAGGAGCCACACAAACCCCCACCCACCAGCGATCCCATCCTCTGGCCCGAGAGAGACTACATACTTACAGAGGATAATCTCATTAGTGTCCAAGAGAGGAGAGAGGCCAAGCACCAGCCTGTATTTGTAACAACAGCACAGATGGTGAATCACATGACCTCTGGGAGAGGACTGGATGGTATATATGCACTTGTGTACATATGCATGTACGTACAAGAGGTCAGTGAGTGACGGGGACAATGGACAACAAAACATTCAATAGTTTGTTCCACAGGCTTCCATTTCAACAGAGTAGACCAGCTAGCGGCCAGAACCATTCTTTGTTTCTGTGTGTGTTGGGTGCAGGGGAGTCGCATGTGTTGCTCGAAAAGAGCAGGAGTGAAGCTCACATTTGCTTCACCTCAATTGATAAATAGGGTCATCATTTCCTCCTTACAGCAGCGGTGGATTATGCACTAAATTGTGTCCTCTTTTCTCATTTTTTTCGCTTTTTCCCCCTCATAAAATGAAGGCTTTTACCTCCTACAGGCCCCCCAAAACCCTTCAATTAACAACAGCCCAAGAAATTAAATTCACTCTGTGGTCAAACTGCTCACAGCTCATGATCACACTAAAGCCTGTGATGATAAGTAACGTTGGACTCAGATTTCTTTTAAGGAAGTCATAAGCCACAAAAAACAAAGTAATGCAACACTTTTTCCAATGGCAGAATTCGCATATACGGTGTGCAGGACACGCCTTAATATTTGCAAGCTAATGCTTCTTTCGTGTGTGTGTCACCACTTGGTAAACATTAACAGAAGTCAAAGCAGTATAATTCAATCAAAGCCTGATTCCGTAGGAGAGCTGACATTAGGCTGATTTAGGGTATTTCATATTTTAAAAGAGGGAATTAAAAGCCCTGCTGACCCCCGAGTTAACAAAGCCAGCCCAACACAAACGAAATGATCAAGTTGCACGTGTAACAACTTGCAGGTTTCGCTTATTTCACTTTTGATTCGGCTACTGTCTGCACCCCGATCCTATTACAGACAATAGGGGTTTGACAGCTATGCTAGCATGCATGCTACCTTGCTAAATGTCAACTGGGGTTGCCATGAATTGCATCAGTTACAGGCAGCCAACAATGTATAAACAATAATACATCACGCTGCCAACTTAATAAAACAAAACTTGACTTTTTCTGTAAGTTGTACAAGTGACAGTATAAATGACTAAATGACTAGCTTTGAAGCGTAACATTACTTGGGGCTTGCTACCTCCATACTACGCCTTGCTATCAGCGCTGTAGAGCCCGCCCACATGAGCGACATGACGCACTCTCAGCCAATCACATCAAAGGAACTGGTAGGCAACGGGTGTTTTTAACCAATAGGGTAAAGGCAAGTGGACGGGCCAACCTCCATCGATGGCTGTCTATCCCGACAGCTCTCCGACGCTTTAGTTTGATCCCGCTTTGACAAAGTGTGCAAAGACGTGACATATTTTTCACCGCTTTTGCTGCCTGCTTTCTTACCCATCGTCAGAGTGGTGCTCTTCGTTTTCACAGTCGCTGCAGTGTCCGTGGTCCTCTACATCTTCTTTCTCCGACATCGGTGCTGTCTCATTCTCATCCGCCATCTTCAACCAGGAAGTGAGGAGCCACCGCGTGCCCTCGACGACTTTAAAGCTCCCTCTGATTCTATTGGTTTAGAGCGGTGATGGAAATGTCTTCACTGTTGTCCTCTTGTGGCTGTTTATTATAAGAGGCTGTAGTAAACAATCGCGCTAAGCTTTCTACTCTTACACATGCACATGAGCACGATAAGAGCCACGTGAAGGGAAATTAAATCACTTTTTGACAGGAGGTACATACAATTACTCAAGTAACGTTAGGTTACTGTACAACTACAATGTTGGGGTCATTGTACATTACTTAATTATTTCCATTTCATGCAATTTTCCATCTATACTTATACTCCACTACATCTCAGAGACAAACATTGTACATTTTACTCTACTACATTTTTTAAAATTATAGTTACTTTGCGGATTCAGGTTATTAAGTCAATATATAACCAACAAATACATTCTGATGTACAGTATTATTATAAATGAAGAAAATAAGACACCTTTCATAAAATGGCTGTAAGTTTTAACTAAAGGTTGCATTAATGGTTAATTATCGTTTTGCAAATGCTGTTTTACTTTTAGATATGATATTTGAATATTACTGCTGTAAATTTGGACATACATGGCTTTCACTGGACAGGAAGGGTATGAAAATGTGTACTTTGTAAAGTAACGAGTAACTGAAGCTGTCAGACAAAATGTACTTCAACCACAAACAATATGTAAGCTATATATAAAGTGATAACAGCAGTACTACTTTCAAATAGAACGCCCTTTATAAAGTAGTTGTAAGTTGGAACTAAAGGCTGTGTTAATGGTTAATAATTGTTATTTGCAAATGCTTTCTATATGTTGTACACATTCAAGGATAAAATTGGCAATATTCTTAATTTTTCTTTTCAACAAGACCCATGAAAAGAAAAAAACAATGTGTTTGCACCTTTTGCAGTACTTGCTGACTTCCTCACCTCTCTGTGACAATCAGCGTCATATGGTTCCAGCTAAGGACATAACTGCTCACAAATATAAAATTTATTTTGTTTAAAAGGCTCAATAATTTCTTGAAACAGATTTTTTAGGGAGACCATTTGCACCTGTAGATATGGTGTGCTAATAAGAATTTACTACCGGACAGTATATTTTGATTGACTCAAAACAATTCCCACGTTATAAAGTGACGTGGCCTTGGCCTACATGCAGTTCACTGGCCCTCTGGATCTTCTGCAGATTATCAGCTTGCAAGGAGTTTAGCTGCTCAGATACAAAAATTAAATGCAAAACCAAATGTGATGTGGAGATATTCATAAATATTCTCTATCCTGCAACACCCGCCCCTCTACACACACACGCACACACACACACACACACACACACATACTCTGTCTCTCTCTTGATCACGTATGCAAAAATGACAACAAAACACAGCAATGTGTTATTAGTGCTTTTATGAAAACAGTATTTTCTCTTGCATACATAATACCAACTGCCATTCACACAAAAGAGGCTTTACGCTTTAACACTGCAAAGTCATACTGCACCATTTGTTACATGCTATTGAAATCCATCCGGATCATATATGCTGTTATTACAGTAATCCATGTGCAGCACCTTTCATTACTGCACCATCTTATTATCAGGGAAGTTCCTTATAAGAACATTAAATGATTCACTGTAGCCTAAAGTAATCGGTGGTTGTGTAAGATTGTTGCAATTAGTGTTTAACCACAACTTTGAGATTTGATTGTCAGGATGATAATTGGCTACACAAATAATTACGCAGGGATGTTAATAGAAAAGAGGCAAAGGAGGCTTCAAGCAAATATCACTAACATATAAACACTTATTTTAACACGTGTGAAATGATGCTGGAGCAAATACAACAAGTGACATTTGTAATAATGTTAAGTTAAAGTTAATACTGTTTATATTTCAAGTTCATTTGTAAGTTGTAGAAATATATTGTCATAACATTAAAAGTGCCAAGTATCTGAAGTATCAAGTAAGACTAAATTAATAAAAAATGTCATAATTTGTTCATCCTTCATGCATAAAACAAACTACGACAATCTCTGAAACATTATTAAATCTGTATTCATCGCAATTAGTGTTAAACAAACAAACAGTATGTAATTAATAAAACAGTAATATTTATAATTTCAATCACATGCTTGGATTCCCACTTATAACACTTACTGAATGAGACAGCATCAGTTAAGTAAATGTTGTTTCATGTTAAAATATCCTCATTCTTTAAGTTTAAGTCAAATACTGTGTAAAAATGTTAAAATACTTCTAAAATATAAAAGGATGAATTAACAAATCTTCAGTCCAACAGATTGTTGGATAGCCACCTACACATGAGACTAAACAACACTAAAATTAATTTTGTAACGAGTCCCATATTGGTGTTTTTCATGAACCACAACCCTCGGTGCCCTGTTTCCAGAGCACTCAGCACTGACAAGACCAGACTCTCCCACAGTGTATCATGGATTCATTATCCTGAGGCACTTCATTTGCTAAGAGCTAGCGCGTTTCCTCATCTCTGAAAAACAACATCTCTCCTCCTGTAGTGGGAAGTGGCTGAGTGTAAATTGGGCCACTTGAGGTCTGGACTGGGAGATCGGCTGGCAGCAACAACAGCAGTTTCTCTCTGCTCACATTCAGAGCTCCTTTTCCAAAGCCCTTTGTAGTCAGAAAATGCAGCTTTCCATCTAGTTCAGATGCACGTCATGCCTTGCCTTTGGCAATGGCCATACGCTCGGACACAGTTTTGACGGGAACTCCTTTGCGGGTCACTTTTACATGGATGAAGAGGGTGGCGGGGGACAGACTGGAACCATCTGCCTTCAATAAATGAACATGTCGATAACCTGAGAAGAAAGAGTATATCACACACACATCACAAACACGCCACAGTGATGACTGGTCTATAATATGCACAGTGGATCTTTATGAGCACCTGTTCGTAGGCTTATGAAAGGTAAAGTGAACTGCCCCACAAAGTCATTTTTGGCAGTGTGATCATGGTCTTCCACGACAAACCGCACCAGCGCCAGTTCGGGGACCTGCAGCTGGAAGCTCAGAGTGCAGTCCCATCGTGGGTTGAAACCTGTAGAGGGCGCACAAGAGCCATAAATACATCATCCGGTAATGTACCTCTCAAACAAACTAATCATGGTCATAGATAGGAAAGGCTCCTACAAAAGACCTGTGCAGCTTAATGCTGTCATCTGTTGCCTCCTGCATGTACATCATCAAAAATCAGCATTACAGCATACAGTAACATTATTTCATAGCAATAATAGATTTGCATAAAAATGCAGTATTAGCTATCTGCTTAGAACATTTATACAGACAATAACATACGATTGACACTTAAATGTCATTTGATTTGTGATGTTTCAGAGTTACCATTGTTGTCAATGCGGTGGGTTTTGTCTCTTGCATTATCAATAGCCACCCCATGAATTTCAACCCACACTTGTGGGTCCACAATGGAGCTGGCCTTCTCCGTGTTGATTTTTGGCAGCTGCTGTGCAGATATTATCTGAAAAGCAAAATTGAATGAATGTAATACATTTGTTTATTACTTTATTTTCTTTAAATACTTTATTGTATTGTATATATTGAGCATTTTCCATACTTAATATTTTTATTTTACTGTGTAACTTCATTTGCTGCTGCTACAAACAAATTTCCCCCGGGGATAAATAAAGTATACATCTATCTATCTATCTATCTATCTATC
Source organism: Cebidichthys violaceus (assembly GCF_023349555.1). NCBI lineage: Eukaryota > Metazoa > Chordata > Actinopteri > Perciformes > Stichaeidae > Cebidichthys > Cebidichthys violaceus. The sequence continues at coordinate 3,913,316 of NW_027176406.1, read as the reverse complement.
TATCTATCTATCTATCTATCTATCTATCTAATTAGTCAATTTTCATATCCAAGTCAAATTTATTTTATTGGTATAGCCCAAAATCACAATTATGCCTCAAAGGGCCTCACAATCTGGGCAGCATACAACTCCCTCTATCTTTAGAACCTCATTTCAGAGAAAACGTGGAAAAAAATACTTTCAATGGGAAAAAATTAAGAAATCTCTGGAAGAGCTACAGAGGAGGAATACCTCCTGCAAACAGTGCTAGTAGTAGTCAGAAACAACAACAGTACAATTACACTATAGAGGAGCACAAACACAATACTAGGTAAATAAAGTGCAAACATACATAAATACTTCTGATCTAAATGAACAAAGTATGTGAAAACTGGATTCCAGTATGTCAACATCTAATTACATCTAATTATGACTTTTAAGATGGATTTGAATCAGCCAATCAGAATTTGCTGCAACACTACTCACTAGGTTACCACTCACTCGTATAGTCAGCTGCGTGGGGATGTGACCGGGGCCTCCACCCGTGATCTCTGGGTTAAAGTCGGAAGTTGGGCTGCACAGGAAGTCCGGTTTAAGAACGTATCCACAGCGCCCATTGGGGAGGAAGCGACCCTGGTTCAGGTCCATCTGCTCCCCGGAAGTCTGGAAGTTCAGAGCCACTGAACAGCACAGAGAGTGGAGTCAGTGACACGGCAAGCCTGATCACACGACGAAAATCATTAAAGCACCGGTGAATGTTGTCAGTCAGTAAAAGCCTTGTCTTATGATGTAGCAGCAATTTGCAGAAATTAGTCAGGAAAACATTTCTTTGGCACTTACTGACCACATTATGTGTTTCAAATGAATTGCCTTAATGTGCTGCCATCAGAACAGCATCCAAGCTTCTAGTCTGGAGTACTAACCCATCTGGCAGCCACCGTTCCACATTTCCTGAGGATCATAGTTGGATGATTGGAGGCGCTGGCCGGAGGGGTAGATCCGGCTCAGCTGCCTGCTGTTGTGTCTCACAAAAAGCTTTCCTGCGAATGAAAAGAAGAAATCCACATGCCATGATACACTGGAGGCTGATTATATTTTGTGTAGAATCAGCTGCAGTAAAGCAATGTCAGAAAATCATTTTGACTTTTCTCTATGTAATGTCAAGATGCAATTATTTCCATTGTTGTACCCGAGTCTTTGATGAGCCTGAGGGCATCATTTTCAGAGAAGGAGGACATTTCATTTGAAGGTTTTTCAGACACATTTTCAAAGCCACGGAAGGGGACACTTCTGCAGTACACCACCAGCTCTGACAGCTCTGGGCTCAGTTTAGAACAGACCTGAGAAGGGCAAATACAAACATTAAAGAAAATGTTATGCGATTATCTAAAAATTCACTTTAACAGCTTCTCAGGCTTAACGACAAGTCTTGCTGAACTGACCTTTGCAGGATCCTTCTTGGGGGTGTTCTTACTGCCGCTTGCTGGTTCATCTTCAGAGCTTGAGGAGAAGCTTGCACAGCTGCCGCCCTTGCCCAGCTGACCCAAGTGAGGAATCAGCTTCTTCCCTTTCACCAGAATACGCCCCTTCAGCTCCTGCAACAAAGGTCATTAGAACAAATTACTGCGTTAGAAAACCAGACAGCCAGATGTCTTTGAAAAAGGATCTAGCAGTGTGTTGGTGTGTGTTGTACCTCGGGAGAAGGCAGGTCCTGCAGCGGCTGGTCACTGAGCGGCTTGGTGAGCAGTTTGCTGCCCAGGATGGTGCGAAGGTGCGTGGCCATGACAGCCTGCTGCTCCACAGAACAGTGGTTCTCCAAGGACAGGATTAGAGGATATGGTGACGCCTGCAGGGAGAAACACAGGAAAAACACATATGCTGTGCCATTCAAATGCAATCAGATCGCATGATAGCTATGCAGGACCTAACGCTGCAATGCTATACTATGTCAAAACCAAAATACCGTAGGGTTACCACATAACTAAGTATGCAACCACAAGAAGCACAGCGGGCCGTGAAAGCAAGAAGGCTGACTGACTACTCACTTATTTCATTAGCAGTATTGAGGAGCAGCGAGCATACTGTCATAGCTGAGGATTTACACCATCCAATCAAGTTCCTCTGACCTTAAAGGCGTACTGGACGATGGTTTCTATGACCTCCTTGAAAGGCACTTTGGAGGTGAGAGTGTGGCCATGGTAGATGACAGGTTCACCTTTATCTCCATCCCAGCAGTCCAGCTCCACGCAGCGACAGCCTTGATTCAGAGCCCTGTCAGTGAAAGACACGTACTTGAAGAGCATTCAAATGAAGAACACCTCAATAGGTTTTGATCATGCTAAAATATGTGCTGTTTGATGACGGTTTTTGAGTCTCTGTCGGAGTACCTGATGTACGGCTCAGTGCTGCTGGCGCCGGTGACTTGGTCCTTGGTAAGGTAAGTGTTGTGCGACGAGGAGATGAAGTAGTGGGCCAAAGGGCGGCTCATGTTCTGGTAGACTCTGGCATGGTCGGGATTAACCACATCGTTCTCCCGGGACAGCATGTACATGGTGAAACCATTCTGGGTCATGAAGTGGTTCTTCTGAGCTGCAATAAATGGCAAAGTGTTTAAAGAGTCTTTTAGCAACTTCAACAAAAAAGATTTAAACGACATGAATTAGGACCCTGGTACAAGAAAGAAAAGCAAGGACAAGAGAATGTTTACACTAATCACAGCTTCATTCTCTCACACGGATTAAGCTAAACAGTCTAAATATTGTTGAAATCATTCATCATCTGGTCTTCAGCTTACCAAACGCCTCACTCATTTAGTTAAAGTTAAGTTTTACTTAAAGCGAGACAATGTAACTTTTGAGAGAAAAAATTATGTGTTCTTCCACTTACAAATACAAATCAAATTCATGAGAAACAAAACATATTGCTCAAGTCAACAATATTGTTTGCTATCATTTATTTATGCACAAGCCATTTTAGGCCATTTTGTCTCTCAGTGAACATAACTTACTCTCATTTGTTTGCTTTGAACTGGTGCTAATAAATAAAACTCAGATCTCTGACACCTTTTTCCTTGGATATTCTGTTAATACAGTTTGAGTTGTTGTAGGTGGCATTTTGTTACATTTCATTGCAGATATCGATCGTGCTAACTACTTAGTTCTTCCTTAAAATAAACCACTTTAACTGCTGGAAACATAAAAGCACATCACATTATTGCACAGCAGCAGAGGATTTTTGCCTCAGTGTTTAGAATAGCAAATGCCTTCACAGGTATAAGCTGAATCACTTTTGTCATTTTATCACAGTGTTTATATGAAATTGTTGTGTGCTCTTTCTTTAAAGCCTTTAATAACTGCTTTTAGGACCTACCCCAGTCATTGAGCTCGTAGGTGAGTGTGAGGCTCTGAGCATGATTCAACGAGGCATCTTCTCCTTGGTCTCCCAGGAAGTCTCGCAGCTCAGCAGTGGCGAGCACACAACCATTACTTGAATAGTGTCTGAAGACTGCGTCCAACTCGGGCCGTCGCAGAAGCTCCCTGCAGAACTCCTCAATCTCTATATGATCTAGACGACCATCACAGGATCTGTCACACCTCTGGGATGCGAGGGGATAGGGAGGAGTTAAAAAAAATGACACAAATCGGACACACACAGAGACACATGGCAAACACAGTATGCTTTTATTTTGAGAATGCTTCAAATTCCCTGTGATGAAAGCATCTCCATAAGAAATCAAACCCAGCTGTGTGTACTTACATTCAAAATACGGGTACTTGGGGATGTTTGGTATTGGGAATTGCATCGGGACGGAGCATAAAAACCAACAATTCAGCTATAATGGAGAGCTGGGGGACATAGCAGGCGGTAATGCCCCACAATAAAGAAAAAGCTGGGGCTTGCTTTGTTGAGGGGAAGACAAGAGGGAGGTGGACGGGGGTTGGTGGTTGGCTTGCCGCTGGCTTGGTAATTGAACACAGACTCTAGACTCCAGGTTGTCACAGTAAACTGACACTAGCAAAAATATCACCTACTCTATATTTTTTAGCCGTCAGTCTCTCTTTCCTTTCAATCCTTTCGGTCTTCAGCTCGCATAAATTACAGCAAAAGAGGATAATTTACAGTTGCTAAAGAATGAAGATACACAGGATGATCCTGACCTTGAATAAACAGCGGGCATACTGCTCACTCAGGTCAATGTTGATCATCTGGAGCAGCCGTTTGACCTCATCATAGCTCATCTTGCCGTCCTGGTTCTGATCCGCTCGCCTCAGGTAGCTTCGGATCCAAGTGTGGAGGGTTAAGGAATACAACCTCAAATCAATTGAGGCAGTCCTTGGGTTCATAATGTGCACAGATACATTTAAATCTGACAAGTTTCTGTTATTCAGCGTTCCTCCTTGATATAGATGGGGGTGGACAAAATAATAGAAACCGTCTGATGCCATACAATTGAACAGCAACACCAACTGCAGCCTCAGAAATTATCATAAAGTTAAATAAGCACAATTGTAACCTTCATGAAGGTAGGTTCTATTGCAGAGCTGTTGTGTTAAACTGCTTTGGTTTTAGCTATGTGTACCTAATAAACTGGCATCTGAGCATATCCTGAAAGGCATAATCCATCTTTTGTTGATTGTTTAACTTGTGAGCACAAAGTTCAATTTAGCTGTCGCCTCAAGATCTACAGTATTATATATAAATGAAATGATAAACACCAGTGAAGAGGCTCTTTGTTGTTTGCTTGGAGGGATGCACTTACAATTTTTAATGACACCTAGCACTTTTACCTGAATAGAAATTTTCAGTAAATCATTCTGGACAAAAGTGTCTATCAAATAAATGAAGTCTAATGTAACTGCATTAAGGAGTTGATAGCAACATAAGGTTAATTATAGTTCGTCACCTGCATGTGCACCGAAAGCCCACACATACACCGTTCAAGATAAACATCACCCAGGCTGCTTTATGAAACATAATAGACGAGATAACAAGATAATTGCCCTGATGATTTATATGATATATATATATAACTAAAATAACTAAAAATAGATCAACAGAGAAGCAAAGTGATGATCTTAATGGTTTACTCTACCTGATACAGTCATATTATCCGCTGGCTATGAGGGACTGTAACTAACAGTAATAGTCAGACTATATTTAGACATGACATTTTTTCCTAGTTCTTACTGCTCACTTTAGCTATGCTGTGGACGTGGGATGGCACATGTGACAGCAGAGTCAGTCGCCATAGCAATGCTGCCTTAGCTACAGTATATTTATTCTGGCATATTAGAAATTGGGCAGGATATTGGTCCAGTTTTTGCTTCTGAGTCATGTCGGCCACGTGCTCCTTTAAAGTGCGGAGCCCTCGCACCCAGCGCTGCGCATCATCCTCACAGGGGCACAGCAGGTCCAGGCTTTTCCTGGCACCTCTGAAGACCACTGTGAAGCACTTGCTCTCCGGCACCGACCCGCTCAGCCGCCTCAGCGCCTCAGACTGGCAGCCTTCACGCACGCACTCCACTTCTGTCACTGCAACTGGAGGAGGAGAGGGAAAGAAAAGTTCTTGTGTTGTTGAGTAAACACAGCTCTGCCACAAGGAGTGAAGCAGCTAAAGGTCAAACGTCATTTCCTTTTAGGGATTCATAAGTCCCACAAAGCAGAGCGCCATAGCAACAGGATTGTAAAGTATAACATGCACCTTAATGGGTTTTATACTAGTTATTATCTCAACATGGTGGCTGTAAATGATAATTTGGAGGGTTGATTTATGGAGTATTAAAAAAAAGCAAGATTGAGTCTACAGCCATGTTGTGAGGTTGTGTTGGCTAAATGCTAACATCAGCATGCTAACATGCTCATAATGGCATCTATGTCGAGCATGTGACTTTTGCTAATTAGCTCTAAACACAAAGTACAGCGAAGGCTGCTGTGAATGTCATTAGTTTTGCAGGTATTTAGTAATAAACCAAAGCTAAAGCTGTGAATAAAAAAATCAGTTGGTAACTATTTTAACTATTAATCGTTTCACGCATTTTTCAAGCAAAAATGGCAAATATTTGCTGCTTGCTTTTTATCATACAGTATGACAATAAATAAAACATTATTTTGGTTTTGGACATCACTTCGGGCTCTGGGATGTTGTGAGTATTTTTCACTGCTGTTGATGTTTCATAGACTAAATGATCAACAGTGAAGTAATTGTTAGTTACAGATCTAAACCCAGGTATTGTAAACATTAAATGTACCTGATGATGGCGCCCAAAGAAAAGTCAGGGGATTACCAGAGATGTCTTACTTCAGTCTGGACCATAATGGTGGACTGACAGACAGACTGACATCCCCACATAAATTATTCTAGCAAGGCAGAAAACATATTTCTACTTTTTTATCTAGGAATAACTGTTTTTGAAAGAGGCCAAAAAGGTTGAGCTCTACAACTTCATGTGATCTGATTTCATATTTGCTGGTGAGTCTGGGAAACACTTTTTGCCCAGAGAAGACAGCCAAACACACAAACACTGGCTTCTAGCTGATCCTAACACAACAACTTTATTCAATACAGGATCTTGTCTATTTCTGCACTGGGATGCCTGCTGTGTAGTGATCCCTCAGTTGTGTAGTAAACTCAACTGAGAATGAGGCTATTGCCTGACAATAGCCTCATTCTGTTGCAGAAGGTCATAAAGCCTCTGTATTCCACCTCTTCAAAATTACTTCACATTCCTCTTTTGTGGTTATCCCAGAGACGTGGTAAAAAGGACAAGAATGTGGGTGTGTGTGCATGTGTGTGTGGTTTACAAAAGGACAGCAGAAGTGTGAAGTGTTGTTTTCAATGCCAAGTGCTTAAGAGCATCAGAGGCAGCGCTGAACTGCACAGTGCCAGATCACACTGGACCTGGAGAACCGCCTTGCGCTTGGAAAAGAGGAACCAAGCCAATCCTTCATCCTGGATTCACACAAACACGCACTTAAAACACAAACAGATATGCTCCCCAGCAGCCTGCCAGCGCAGCATTATCGGTATCTGTCTGAAGAGGCCCGGCTGTCCTCACACTATTTGTTGACATCATTGTAAGCAGTGCTACATGTGGCAACTCGACCACTCTGTGTCTATTTCTGGAGTTACAATCAAGACGGCCTTCACCAAACCAAACCTGGCAACCCAATCACCCTCCCTCCCTGTAAGGCTAGCTTGGGGCTAGCATTAAACTGCTCTTCAACATCAGGAAGAAGGGCACAAACAGGTGGAAGGTGGGGGAGCTAAAACGTCCAGCAACAAGGAAGAAAATAAAGAGGGTGAGAGAGATTTATCACCCACCCAGCTTGCAGTAAATTTTCATTCCAAGAGAAGATTTAGCTCCAAAAAAGTGCTATGTAAAGAAAATTTGAGATAACATAAGTGCCCTGTACTTTGGCATTCTCTACAGAGTCTAATCTCTTTTGTTTGAATGCCTTTTCTGTCAATACGAGGGAGGTGAAATGCCTCTGCTGGGGTTAAATAAGCTAATATTGCTCTCTAAAAACCACCATTTTCTCTGCATTTATATTGTTTTTTTATGATTAACATCCCCATCAGGTGTAATGTCTCCGTCTCCCTGTTTAATGACTCTTTCAAGCATTTGCGTTCATGTAAGTCACTGGTGTAACTTGGACACAGTGTGCCATTGCAGATAAGACATAAATGGTAGTTTAAAACAATGGGGGATTTGAGAACAAAAATTAGTGTGAGGCCCGATATTACATTTTATGTGCCTCGTATTTCCTCACTGAGATTATCTGTGCCATTTATAGTTTAATTACTACCGTTTTGCACTGTTTCGGATTTTTCTTTACAAAGTCAGTCCACAAGAAAGAAAGAAATCTCAAATTCACTTATTCTTATCTAGCCATGCAGATAGTTTTACTGAAAACATTGTAAGATTTCTGTCACTACCAGTGAGTGTGGAAAATACAAAAAAAACACTGAATCATCACTATCAAGGAAGTTATAGATTATTGGTTTAGTGCAGCAATTTATGTGTTTTTTGGTATACTAATATTATTATGGAAAATACGATGGCCAATGTAGTCCGAATGTATTATTTTCTAGATGATATCAATTTATATAAATGAAGAATATGGAATTTATTTAAATTGCAAATGCTTTAAAAAAAAAAACGAAAAAAAACCCCGCATTTGCAATCAAATATTACCTTCCCACAATTAGAGTAGCCCAGTCATACAGGATGACCACCAGAGTTCATTGTGGGTCACCTTCTCACCCATAACATTAAATGACAGCTTAGCAAAGCAGAAGTGAGCCAGCAGTCTGGACCTGACTCTTCACAAGTCCAGATTTATGAATCAGTACATAAACTATACGTGATTATTGTTTAGCCAGATTGCAGAGCCCATGATTAGTCTCCTCACTTGCAATGGAAACAAACAGCCCTATAATAAAGCAAAGTATGAGATCAAGCCAAGATAAAACAGCTCAACAACCCTGAACAATAAGCTGGCGCCCTGACTCACGTCCCAGTCTGTACTGGGCTGGTGGAAGGCCTGCTGATCTTCCTCTACATTGCACCCCTGTGGATAAGTTTCCTTTCAGGCAAAGCCGTTTTCCTCTAATCTGATATCGCTCAAGTTTTCTCTTTTAAAACCAATTTCTATTCATGAGCACTTTTGCTTTCAGAGCTATACTTCTCCTCCTTAACCCGCCTCACTTCTTATAACTAACTTCTTGGTCCTTTGCCTCTTTTTCACCTTTACCCTCCCTCCTCGTCTACTCAAGCCAGACCACACACACACTCTCACACACACACACACACACACACACACACACACACACACACACACACACACACACACACACGTACAAATACACTGTGCTCTCCATCCCACTCTCCCTGTTCTTAAAGCTAAGTTTCAGTTGTACTCACATGTCTGCTGGGCTTTGGCTTTGCGGGAGCTCTTGGTGGATTCACACCACACAGTGAGTCCGTCATCCATCAGCCGCAGGTTTCGGCTCTTCTGCCACCTCGAAGAGCGAACTTTCACCATGTTGCAGCCCTGCATCATCACGCGTACGTCCTCATTGTCCAGCAGCCCTGGAGCACACACACACATGAAACAAACAGGAAGTTTACTGTAAAAACAAACTGTGATTCAGTTTGACATTGTGTCATCAGCAAGGGGTTTGTCTTGGGTTTGAGCCATTTTATTGTGTCGACATACAAGGACATAAGGTTTCTAAAAACATTTCTAAACGTAACGTAATAATCTCTCTTGGGAAGTTTCTAGGTAAATCCTAATCTTTTGTCGCCATCTGTAAGGTTAACAAGGCTATGCTAGCACCTCTGTGAGGCTGTGATCAGCCACAGTGTTGCTTTGTGCTAAATGCTAACATGCTCACAATGACAATGCAAGCAAGTTGATGTTAAGCAGGTATAATGTTTACCATGTTCGTCATCTCAGTTTAGCATGTAAGCATGCTGACATATGCTGATTAGCAAACAGTGCAGCTGATAGTGTTGCATGTCAAGGGTCAGAGAGTGACGTTTCTGCCCCTCTCTAATGCCACTTCACGAAACTTGATTATTATTTTTGTCTTTTTCAAGAGCTTGGTGGTGGATGTTGCTTTTTAAAACGACTAACTCTCATACATCAATACCCCCCCCTCAAAAAACCTTGTTGACTGTATTTGTCAAGCCAACCTCACACATACAGTCAACACTGCTGCTTATACCCTAAACCCAAAGGCTGTGTTTCATATACAAACCTCAGAGGAAATTACCTGTGCTAAAGGTTTCAGTGTGCTGAGTGAAGCTGCCGAGGATTGTATAAAAAAGTGACTCAATGTTTCAACAAAGCAATGTTTCTCTGTGCATGTTCTTAGAGCCTAGACTTTATCAAAATGAAAAACGTACTTAAAGAATAAAACTGAGAGAAATCGAATGCTGAGATGTGAATCAGCCATGATAATTTGTAGATTTATGTCTCTATTGGGACAGTATCAGGCCAACAGGCAGTATTTGCCTGGCTGTACCGTTCATAGTAGTTCTCCCTAGGTATTACCATCACATGGAAATTGAATCAAGAAGCTAAAAGAAATGCAGAGCCTCAGACCAGAGGTATTATCATTATTTGTTGTCAGCAATGAAAGGATCAGGGCAAGTTATAGGATAAAATAAAAGATCAAAGCAGGAGGCATGGTGGACACGCAACACAGGTTTAAGTTCAGAGTCGACAGTAAGTTAACGTCCAGTCATGTGGTATCACTGAAACACAGAAAAGAAAACAAGTAACTATGTAGGCTACTGCTGTTTGGTACATTTCCTATAACTTGTTAAAAAAACATAAACATTTTATGATCAATCAAAAAAACAAATACTTGCACAAGATACAATTAATTTGAATTTACAAGTACCACTTTTCCATGAGCTGGTTTTGTTTACATCTTAATTAAATAAGGACTAAAGTAGAGCTCACATGATTAGTCAATTAATCTATTAGTCAGTGAACATAGAACTCCATTGGCCTCTGAGTGGTGACGAGAATTTTTGACTTTTCTCTGACATTATATAGACCAAACATTTAGATGTCATACAAATCATACAAAACAACGTGCAAAATATCCGAGAATGAATTAAATTGCCTGCTGCAGCTCTAATCTAAAGCTAAGGATGATTTTGGATGGCCGGGTTGAAGATGAAAGGACAAGCGAGGAGTGTTTACACACTAGTTCAAACATGACAGACCCACGGACGACTGAGGGTGCAATCCAATACTGTGGAGTGGTCAAATGTAAAATTATGTAAAATGTGCTGATTTTTGTGAATACTTCTACAATTACATATTTTGTAAAGTTGTATGGAATGTTTTTTTCAAATTATGTGTGAAATGAAGACACTGTTTTTAATATTTAGTTTATTATTTTAATACATTTTAGGTTCTTTAGGACACATTTACTGATTTATCTTGGTTAGCTTTTTGGGGGGCATTTTTGCCGTTATTTTATAGTAAAGGGAGGGGTTCATGACATGTGTTAAAGTCCCCAAGCTGAAGTTCCCCCACAACAAAGACGGATGCTTTCAAATAACTATGAAAATGCTTAAAACTGGTGGGACAGTTTGCAAATTGACATTTTGCTTAAGAGGTGTAAAATTTGTCAAAAGCTTTTAATGGTAAAATCAATTTATTTTTTAGAGGTCTAGTTAAGTACTTGGTTACTTAAGCTGTAGTTGCAGGATTTTGTCATAATAACTTAAGTGTTAATAAAGCACATTCAGCTATGCCTCATTGCTTCTTTTGTGGGGATGAATGGGGCCTCTCACAGAGCATTTTCTCTTTCAGGACGTTTCAAAGGAAAAGTCTAAGCAAACTCTCACTCTTGTTGAATTATTCTTCAGGATTTAGTCTCTTCTGCTCACCTACAAAGATTTGTCAAGACACAGTTGGCAAAGTTCCTTTAACTTTCCTTTAAATCACAGTCCTCATGCTGTCAGTGCCAGTTGGCTAACAAACTTCCTCAGAGGGCCCCTGAAGCTCCAGCACAACAGAAACTGCTCTCAGCTCCCTCCCCCCGACTACAAACTGAGTGCAGCCGTGGATCTCTCCCCATCAGGGTCGAACACAAAGAAATCCCCCTACCAGCCCTCCATCCATAACAACCCTGTTTTTCCAAGCTGTTACCACATGCAAGGCATTCCCACAGGCGGAGTACATGCAGATTAACTGCAGGTCACTGACCATGCTAAACTGCCCAAAGAACCGTAACTGCCTCAGTCTCAACCCGCGGCTTCATCTTGTTATTGCCTCTCCAGCCAAATCCACATTCTTGTTTTCCTACCTGCTTCGTTTTAATATCTAACAGAGCAAGTGAGCACAAGCCTGAAAGGGTTGGCCAATCCACAGCTTGTTTAAACAGAGGCACATTCACATTTTATACACTCCTGAAAACCTCTTTATTTAAGGGTGTAAATGGAGGGTTGGGCATGATTCTTAGAACTGAATCGTGTTTTTGTTTTCACTGTCTCCTGCAGAAAATCTGGTTGACATCCCCTTCATCAGATGGTCAAAGCTCGATGCCGACTGGCTAGCAACCATGCTGATGTATGTTATTGCAAGCATTTCAACACAGCACAGATATTATAAAAGCTGCTGAATTAGCAATGTGGGAGTGGAAAGAGAGTTAAAAGAGTATACAACCCTGCTAGCTGCCAACCCAGCCCAGCAGTGCTTTGAGCTAAATGCTAGCACCAGCATGCAAACATGCTCTAACTGGCAATGCCAACATACTGATGTTGAGCACATGTAATGTTTATCATGTTAAACATCTCAATTTAGCACAAAAATAGCATGCTAACATAGCACTAAACAAATTACAGAGTACAGCTGAGGTTGATGGGAATGACATTAGTTTTAAAGGTGTTTAGTGATAAGAATGATTTTGACCTAACAAGGGTGCTAGAGGAAATGTTAGCCACACTAGCATCTCTGTGACTTTGCACAGCCATGTTTTGAGCAAAATGCTCACAGTGACAATGTTAACATGCCGATGTTTCACGGGTCTATTGTTTACCATCTTTACCATCTTAGTTCAGCATATGCACGTGTCATGCCGCCAGCATTTGTTTGCCATAAACACGAAGTATAGCTAAGGCTGAGTAGTTTTGCAGGGATTCCGGTCAATAACAGTACTGGATTTAATTTTCACTATAATGATGACACTATATGTAAAGCTAAGGTATCCCCAAAGTGATTATAATTCATCCTGTGAAGGACATAAACTTCTGCACCAAATTGAATGTCATCGAACATCTATCAAATAGTTGTTGAGACATTTTACCTAAAAGCACAAATGTGAACCTCCGCGCTAGAGTAAAAGTCAAAGGTATTCATCGTCTGGGAACCCTACTATTCATTGTCTGTACAAAAATTGGTGGCAATCTGTTCTGACAGATGTTGGGAAAATTCACAGGATAAGTGAAGACCTGCTGTCTGAGCTAGAGGAAAAGTCAGTCCAGTCGGTCATGAACGTCTCATCCAAAAGTTGCTAGTAGTATTTCAGTCTGGACCAAAGTGGTGGACCAGCTGACCGACAAACCATCAGAGAGCTAAAAACTTGTAACACAGCGCTATGTGAGAACAACTGGCTAAAATAAAGAAAAAAAACACTGCTGAATCAGCTGTGAGAAAAAGAAAAAAAATTCAAATCAGTCCCATAAGGAATATTTCTCTGAGGGTACGTGTGTCTACACTGTGAGCAGCGGGAGCGCCGTCAAACTGAGAGGAGGATCAGAAAGAAAATAACCATATCAGCTGGTCAGCATTAGATCGTGTCTGCATGAGTCCTCTTCACTCACACCCACATACCAGCTCCTCCTGGGACACGGTTCACGTTTCTCTCAGCATAACAACTGTCACGAGAGTCAGCTAGCAAGGATTCTACACTTGCATAAAGATAGAAAAGTTAGGGTGTTGCTGACATGATACGGGAGAAGGGTCAATTCGATTTTCTTAATTCTGTCTCACAGCTGTCCCCACGAGACAGGTCCAGCTTTTAATGAAAATGATGATAACCACGGTTAAAAGGTGATCTGAGGAAAGCTTAACAATAAGATGATTGTACTTTGGAGTTGTGACACTCAGCAGCTGATCTGAGAACATATTCCCAAGAAACAAACTGAGTGTTATTTTGAAATGAAGAATTACTACCAATGTTTCTTTTTTGGGACAGCACACTGTTGAGCATGAAGGCAAAATACTGAATACAAAGAGGCAGCCTCTTTGTATTCAACTGAAAATGAGCAGCACTCAGTTTTAGCATTCTCTTTGTCTTTCATAATGAATTCATTCATTTACTAATTAGTAAGCAGGATATGAACACAGAGTGAGGAGTCCATAAACAAGGAACTAATTGTTGTGTAAGACTCTTTTCTTTTGGATTGTTCATATCATGCTGAATTAAATATTTTGGTGTAAAGAAAAATTGGATTTTCTACGTGTTCAAGTTTGCTACAATGACTTAAAAGCCTGAAAAAGAAGACAAGATGGAAGATTGAATTAGTATGTCCCTACTATGTTGGTCTGTGTTGTTCACAATAACTTTTCTAATCAGTTTACATAACATTAGGAAAAGCCACTAATACATCAATTTGGGTTTCTCTCTCTCTCTATTATTAGTATTGTTTGAAAATGTAGCATTCTGGATCTGGTTTCATATGAATTTGTGGTGTTTTGCAAGCCTAAACCGATAAAGTTGTGTATTTTGTTTGTGTCTGTTGGTTCTCACAATAAAATAATTGCTGTGTTTCACCATCACAGCGCCGCAGAGCTCCAGAGTTGACAACACAGACAACAACCTCAGACTCTCTCTCTGAAACCAAATCCACAATCCCCCACAAGAGACGTCTGTGGCAGTGAATATATTTATCCATGTGTACATTTGTCTGATTTAAACATAGATTATCTCAAAATTAACAAACCTCAGGTTCACATGAACCTTTATCTGTAGGGAAAGGCTTACAGTCAGTGAGAAATCTTTGAACAATATAGTAAGACTACTCCTGTGACTCCACATGACACAAAATTCCACTCTTGGAAATGACAAAGGTACAGTGTGTGGCCTGTTTTCCATCTGAAGTAAGGATTAAAACGCAACTAAGACATGTTGGGTTGAAGGCCAACTGACTGATTTGTGACGACACATGGGGGTAAGGGGTCAGGGACGGGTGTCATCACTGGCTTCATTATTCAGTGTTAGTGGGACACTCGAATATAGATTCGACAGTCGTGCATTACATTTTCAGGCACAGAGATACAGTTTCATAACTCAAACATCAGTAATGCTTAAACAAGTGTCTGCATAATGTCAGTGTTTTTAACATAGTCTGCCGTGTCAATGCCACGGTCGGGATCCCTGCACACACACAGCTGTGAAAGCATGAAAAATAAGGGGTTCGGTGTTTTGTGATTAAACGTTTGGAGCAGGATTTTAGTTGTCAAACCAAATGTAATGTAACAAGGACACAAATAGTTCAGCAGCAGCAGCAGCAGCGAGAAGTTGTTCTTGATTTTAAAGAGTGATTTCTTGTTGGGTTTTTTAAAAACTTTGTGGTGGGGAAATACTGCGTGCTGTATTTTATTGTGAAATCATGGGTACAGTCATTGTATTGCCTGTATTTAAAATGGCCCGTATACAGTTCTCGGTATAGTTTATAAACAACTTCATTATTGATGTCATGCTGTTAACTGGATATTGTAAATCTCCCAAAGACCATAAAAAAAATACATGAAATCTACACTATTATTGTCTGCAAGCACAGTTTACATTTGTAGTAATATAAATAGGTCAAAACCGTGGTCCAGACTTCCAGACTTCCAGTGTCTTTTCAGAGATTCTGACAGGTGCTCTGTCGCTGCTCAGCAGGTGTCTATTTTGGGGCAAGGTGTCATGAGCCTAGAGTACTTAAGTGAAGGGAACAGCAGCCAATCAGTGTTGGGCTGAGAGATGGTAGGCTGGGGTCTGGTGAGGAGCCTGAATCACATCAGTGGGCTAGTGAAGGAGTTCAGCTCCTCATAAACACATGATCACTTGAACTACTCCCACACTGCCCAGGTTGGGTTCAGGTTGATGTGTCATTATCAGCTGGTTACCAGCAACAAAATTAAAACTGTTATTCATATGTCATAAACTGTTTTCGCTAATGAAACCCACTATATTACTTGATTGTTTTAACTTGGGAGGCAACTAGGTCACAAGCACATGGACAGACAGTAAATATACAGTCCTGAATGAGCAAACAATTGCTTAAGTTAAGACAAAAATAATCCTCACAAGTAATCAGTAGCTTGCAAGGAAAGTACCTGGTACCAAGGAAAATCTTATAATGTATTTAAAAAGGATGCAACGCTTAAATAAGTAATACAGCAATGGCATTGATAACTCAACACATACAAAATACCATGATAAAAACCTCTGTGACACTACTGAAGTACAACAGATATCACTCTAAAATCCTACTTAAATAGATGAATACATTATTTAGTTATCACTCATTAGTTATAATCACTCACACTCAGATAAGTACACACCAGGAATGTCGCGGAGCTGATACCACAGTAGGAAAAACACTGAACTCTGATATCCACATATTTAAGTCCTTGTTGTAACTTTGCGGGAACAGAGAGGAGCTTAAAACGTTTGGATGTTTCCTTACCGAGCCTCCTGATGGGGTCCGTCGCCTTCTCGGCCCCTTTCATCTTCTGCTCTTTGGGACTGGTGGCCGCTGACTTACCGCTGCCCAACATTGTTGCAACTCCGGCGAAAATAACCGCAAGCTGCAACTTTAAGACTCGAGACTTGCCCGTTGACTCGGGGATATAGTAAGTCCGGGAGCGTGCAGGTGTCTTCCTGCGCAAATTTGTGCTGTTCAAGAAAGGCCCCCACAAGGAGAGAGACAGCTAAGCGCAACAGTTACTCTTTTCCACATGTGTAGAGTCCCTCCCCGACGCTGCTCCCCATTTGCGTAATATCACTCCAAACAAGGCGCACACTTTACGCACTCCCACCTCCTCCTGCTGCCCCAACAAACCCCGAAGAACTGCACGAACCACATTGGGTAAGTTCGTGAACACGAGTACATGCACTCAAATAACGTACAATTTTCGGTAGGCTACTTGTTCTTTTGGAGAATTTAATTTCTCTTTTACTTTATACTTCTATTCCACTACATTTCAGAGGAAGATATTGTACGTTTTACTTCATTATTGTTGTTTTTTTTTATTATTTTAGCTGCTAATTGCTTTGCAAATTTGGATGATTAGCACAAAACATAATCAACAAATACATCATGGTGTATTATTATAGGTTAAGATAAGACTTTATTGATCGTTGGGGGTAAATTCACAAGCCTCCCTGCAGTTCATATAAAGTAATTCAACAAGCTCCGCCTATACCTGCTGCAGGCACACTTCAATGAACCAGTATTATAATATAACCTAAACCCAATCAATCCTCTTTTCCTCTGCATAATGGGTACTTTTACTTTTGGTACTTCAATTATACTTTGATGCTAATACTGCTAATTGTACATTTACATGAAATGTTTAATGCAGGACTTCTAAAGGTATATTTCGTCCACCACTGCATAAGAGGGTTCAAGGACAATATTAGTACAACATGATGATATAATGGCTGCTTATATATAATGTTTAATTCCCTCCGTTGTAAAGGTACAAACATGTATACACTTTGTGTACTAACCTTTAATGTGCAGAGAGGTGTATACCTAACTATCCAAACCAAAAAATTGACATTTGGCCTTTAAATACACTCCTTTAAAAGAAAAGACAATAATGAAAAGTTGTAAAAAATATATATGAAGTGTACTTTACCTGTGTATGGATGGTTGTTTGAGTATTCATTGCCTGAAAGTCATTGTTTGCCTTTTATTGTGCGCCACAACATCTCTGGTCATCTATTAACTTATTATTTTCCAGGTGAGGTTCATGAGGACAACCTTGGCCAATGACTGTATCAAAGTTCTGTGTAATTTGAGGAGGTAAATATAGATCAGGACATTATCAAAATGTTTACTTGTTGGTCAGAGTAAACGGGCACTATGTTAAATATTAAATATTCAATTCTCTATACCAATCAGTTAGAGTGCAGTGCCTCCTGTTGGCCATGACAAGAAATTGCAAATATCTTAACATCAACAATTCTTTTCGAATCACATTTATCTTGCACGGCCAGATGTATCTACATGGATCTAAATGGTGATGTGCTGTCTTAAAAAATACAACCTAGACTAGATTATTTTTTGTAAGTGGATGGAAACGTGCCCACAGTAGCAGAGCAGTGGCTGGAAACTTAATTTAGTCTTTGTAATGGAGTTATAACAGAGAGCAGAGAGGGACAGAGCTCAGCTGGGTTGTCTGAAACTGGTCCTGTCAGGAAGACCATAAAATATAAGTTTTCCTTATCTGCAGCAATCCACAAGCTCTCTCTCTCTCTCTCTCTCTCTCTCTCACACACACACACACACACACACACACTCACGTACATAAACAAGCAGGTATGGTGGGGTGGGTAGGAGGCACTTGAAGTGACATGTTTCTCTCACTCAGTCATTTAATGCAGACAGTGTACCAGTGCAACAAATCTAGACCAGCTGTCTTCATGGAAATCTAAAAAAGCACAGTTCACAGATATCAGCCATAAATTACACTTCAGGGTCATGCATATAGCCTAAAACAATTTTGTATCTTTCATCCGCTCTCAATTGCAGTAACAACCATGTTAGACAGGGTGAGAGATTAAGTCATGCCTGCTAATCCTCACAAGCTGTGATCTATGGAGGAGCAGCTCTGGTTCTGTAGCTGCAACTGCTCCTTGATTTGAGAATATGGGAAGCCGTGGTATGATTTCTCAATCTCCATCGTCATTAGGTTTCATATTAACTGGAACATATCACGTCTTCCTCAAAGGATCCCCAGCTCAGCATGCTTATTTGCCAGAGCTGTAACTCTGCCTGATTCTATTAGTAGAAACAGTAGGCCTGTGTTGTTTGTAGCCATTGGATTCTCAGTCTTTGCAAGCAGTGTTGGGAGACCCACCATAAGGGGTCACAGACTGAATAATGCATTTCATCCATGAATGCAATTGGTTTGTGGAAAGAACAATATAGGCCTATGGGTGTACATGGTATAGTGACACAGTTAAAGAGGAAGTCAGTGTATTGACTAGCCATTTTACAATGAACAGTGGGAAATTAAGTGTGCAAACCTCCTTAGATGTAAATGTACAAATGTGCAGAAGAGAATAATCAGAAAACTATATTAAGATATGTATACTCCATAACAAGGTTCTGATTATTTTTATCAAACAATAAATAAATTCAGCAGTTTGATTTACAGATATCGAGAACATAATAAAAGTTAAGGAAAATGCACGAGTGGATTGTTAGCTTAGCGTGTAAAAGCCAACTAGAGCTTGCTAAACATCAGTAAACTGAAGGAAAGCTTCAGTGTTGCCTTGCAAGATCAGGGACCGTCTACTTCCTGAAACTAAATTAGTTCATCGAGAGTTCCAGTTCCCGGATTAATACCATAGACTGTAATAAGCACAGTTTTCAATCTGATGATACACATTAAAAGACTATAGTCTTTCGAGAGAATATCACAATCACTCGTAATTATGTTGTAAACCTTACGGGCAACATTACGGTCCAGCAATTACGCTGACCCAGTATAAACACATCGGCCTAGTTAGCAAATGGCTAACGTTAGCCATTTCTGTAGCTAGTGGTCTTGTTATTAATTTACTTCGTCGCGTGTTCGCTGTAGCTCTGTCGACAAAATGAATAACAAAGAAACACTTTGATTGAAACTGGTCGACCGTACGTGGTTTATTAACGTTAACTTTAGCATTAGATACCATGGCTTTATGAACAGTATGGCGTTTGAGTCAACGTTACTAGTCCTGGCTAGAACATACTTGCTTTGCAACATCGTCTATACGTTTATTTTGGTTGCAACGTTAGTGCGTATGGCTACACACTTTATGAATTAATGTTTAATTTGGGAGCGACACAAACGTAGTTATCATGTGCTAACTAACGTTAACACGTAGCTAACGTTAGCTAGCTAGCATATCCTTAGCTGTTCACACGACACAACAGTGTAAATCTAAGACTGCATTTTAAACGTGGGTTGCGCAGAAAATACTCAAAACTGATCTACACCACTCCGTCCACTGGTAACAGGATTATTAAGTGTGAGACCGCCTGACCCACCCTTTAACAACGAGGGGCTTGGAGCTGTGCTCGGAGCGGCAGCTTGACAATAAATGTCGTTTGTTTACGCTGATTCCAGAGTTCACCCAAGCCCCTGTCCGACTATGTATCACTCCGCACGACACACAGGATTTTCAAACTGAAACGTTTAATGAGCCAACTGTCACCCAAACGAAGCATTTTTATGCCACTAAGCATGAAACATAATTGCATTTTGAAAGTAAGCTGTTTTTACTTATTTTCCAGTGTGAACATTCAACACGGACTAGTTTCCTTAAGAGGTTTTCTGCATTTTGCTTCAAATACAGGAGGGTTTACATTGTATTACTTATTCGGCGTTAGACTGTGTGGTCTGCAAATGAAAGTAAGCCCTACTGATCCTACTTATATATTATGCTTATTTATTTCATTTATCATATCATGCCATTCGACAGTATTTAAATTAAGTTGTATTTCGTAACTTTTCTCTGTGTCCCCTTTATTTGTAGATGGTAACGTCCATATAATGCTCCGGACTGCTTTCTTGGTGTGGATTACGTACTTTTGATTGACTATTGGACTGACCAATCAGAAAATACTTTAAGCTTAGCAACAGCAAAGTTATCCTCCTGTCCAATCAACTAAGAGAGGGGTGGCCCTTATCGTGATCAAGTGTCTACCATTTGATTGGTTAAAATGCTCGTCAGTTATGGTGGACTTGTGGACTATGTAGTTCAATGTGGAGGCCTCCGACAGTGCTTCATCGAAATTAAAACCACATGTCCCACAATCCAACGGGTGTTACAAACAGCTGCATCCGCACGGGTAGAGGCGGAGCAGCTATATAAACACGAGCTCCCTCTTCTTGAGTATCACACTGGACACTGTTGTGACGGCGAAACGTCGTCTCCGGGTGAACGAGAGTTCTGACAGCAGCGAAACAGTTAATGGTAGTTAGCGACAGTTGCTCTGACAAACCCTTTGAGCAGTAACAAGTGTTTACTGTTCAGAAGTTTTACTTTTCACTTGCGAGAGTTTGTTGTCAGACTTTGAACTTTCTTTAGTGATTTCTGGAATACGCATATTTAGTTTAAATTGAGTTTACCGTATTTTAACGAACTTTTGAAGCTCAGTTTTGAGAGCAAGAACATTGTGTAAAATGTGCTAAAAGCGGAGCCATCGGACCGGAACATCAGAATGACGGAGCCAGCGGAGCGGACCCATCACCTGAAAACTTCAGGCAGCCCATCAGGTGGGAGCAGCGGAGACGCGTTGGAGCATCTCCCAGCCAGGAACCGTGGTAGACCGGAGAACGGCAGCAGGGGGCGCCAGAGAGACCAGAAGCCGCAGCACTGTGGGGAGATCAACACAGACAAGTTATGGCAGAGGAAAGGCGGACAGAGGGGGGTGTGCCCTGCCTTCGCAGCCGGAAACGTGCTTCCAAAGTGCCCGATCGCAGCTCAGCCCCACCAGAAACCCGGCGTCCACACAGTGGGTGACGGTGATCTCGCCCCACAGGACAAAAACGGCGAAGGCAGACCGCTGGAGGAGACTTTAAACCAGGCGCAAGAGGACAGCCACATCGACTCCGACACCGGCTTGGATGCGCGTCTGGGCAAGAAGAGGCACCGGCGCAGGACCTCCAAGAAGAAGCGCAACTGGAAGCCTTATTACAAACTTAACTGGGATGAGAGGAAAGCCCTGGAGGAGAAGGAGACGGCCAGGGCTTCCCGGTTGAGAGAGGAGATGTTCGCCAAAGGGCTTCCAGTGGCCCCCTACAACACCACCCAGTTCCTGATGGACGAGCACGACCGAGAGGAGCCCGACCTCAACACCGAGACCGGGGTCAGGCGGCCCTCGGGGGTTGGCAGCCGCACGGAGGACACCGGCAGTGAGGAGGACTTGTTCGACAACAACAACGAGGAGGAGGACGATGACGACGGCAGCGGCGGAGGCGGAGGCAGCGACGGCATCGGGAGACCCGGGAACGCAGGCGGGGAGTTTCTCCAGAGAGACTTCTCCGAGACCTACGAGATGTACCACGTCGAGAGCCTGCAGAATATGACCAAGCAGGAGTTGGTGCAGGAGTACCTGGAGCTGGAGAAGTGCATGTCCCGGCTGGAGGAGGAGAACAACCGGCTGAGGCGCGCCGTGGAGCCCGGGGGTCTGACCGTGGAGAGCTCCCTGGTCCGGCTCGGAGAGCTGGAGAGGGAGCTGGAGAGACTGAGGGCCCAGAACACGGAGCTCCTTCTGCAGAACCAGCCGGGCAGTGACAGGGGCCACATCGCAACCAATTAAAGGACACAATTCACGGGGGAACCCCTTTTCAGAAAGGTAAAATATTGGACTGCTGCATTTTAAAAATAATTAAATCAGTTTTCTGTAATCAGTTTGTCATTTGGACGAATAGTCCTTGCATTGCAATGCAATACTTGCCGTTTCTTTTTTATTTGGACTGTAAAGGTGTCCTGTTCAATTTTTATTTTTTATTTTTTTTTTTTCAAGAAGAAATGTAAATATTTCCAAATAAGATTCTTTTTATAAAGAGAATGTATTTGACAACACGATACTATTTTGTTTGTTTCCCGGGTCAACTAATAATGCTGTTCCGTTTTTGAATTTAAAATAAAAACATCGTATGTTCCAATTTCCTCAAAAAATAAAAGAATATCAAATTACAGCTAATTGGGTCAGCTTTTAAAAGACTGTTTTGCAGAAGTAAATATTTTAACAGTTGTGTGTTAACATAAGTTCAAATAAAATTTTGAAATCCTGTTGTCATGTGTTGTAAAGAGCCTCTAAAACACAGGAAGCGGCTCGTCACAGCTGCCGTGTGAACTGTACGTGTCTTTATGTCAGCAATACAAACAGTCGCGAAGATTTTCTGGTGGAGATCCTGAAACGGGCTCCGGAGAGGAAAAATCCACGGACTGTAGCAGGAGGATGGGGGGATGGGATGTGATGGAGAGATGCTCTTTATGAAGGTTAACCCACTCCCGAGTTTAATCTAGTGGGGATGGTTTGCCAGAGGAAACGATAGGTGGGTTTATTCCAGTATTTTGAGGCGTATTGTGTTCTCAAGATGAGTGCTGGTCATCTCAAAAGCCAAATAAGTGTTTTATTAAAGTTCATACATTTCAGTAGATTACAGCTGTTTTAACAGATTACACTAATATTAAACTATTCATGTGCGTTAAAACAGTCGCAGTAGTTAAGATTAAGTTTCCTTCACGTGCAGAGAGGCGATTTGTGTCATTTCCCGTGGGAGACAGTATTCATCTGTAGCCACTAGAGGGCGCCACACAGCTCCTATTTTAAGCCTCATCCTTCCTGTAGGAGTCACACCTACCACCTCTTAAAAACAAACACGTGAGAAGTCCGTTTTAAACATAGTTCTGTTTATTTACATCATATAACCTTTGCTTTAAAGCACACATCCATGAGGGAAATGGTTTCAGGTGGACGACCTTTAAGTCCAGTCATTTTCATATTAGTTATACTCCAAAAAAAAAAAGCAATTCCAAATGTACACAATACAATATGTTACATATTAAGAAAGTATGTACAAAAAGACTTTAAAATACAACAATGAAACATAAGGTAAGAATCAGATTTCAGACAGCACAACAACTTGTTGAGTTTTGTGATGAAGTCATAGGCGGTTAGTTCATCTGTGAGAAACATGGGTGTTGTCTGACCTCATGTCGGCTCGTTAGGTGTACCATATCCACACACTGTGGATCACTAGGCAGAGAGGGTGCTATGCCTCTCAGCAGCATACGCTGTTAATGCCTGTGTTAAAGGCAAAGAGAGTGCATAGACATGTCCTTGGCTTAAAGTGTGCTTTTTAAATGTTTTTTTTTTAGTTTGACTGCTTGTATTAAATGTACACATCTTTGGGTCAGTGCCTTAGTTATACCATCAACCACAGGAGAGAAGGGCGGAGACCCAAAAACAACAAAAGGAAACGGGAAAGATAAGAACCGACCATGGCACCGCAGAACAAAAACACATTCCAGAAATCAGGCACTTGTAGAAAAAAAATCTTGAGGTAAGACAAGACCATAACTTATCATTTATTATTATTATTTATGGGGTTATTTGGTCAGATGAAAACAAGTCTCATGACAGGAAGTTACACACCTCCTGTTTGTGTTATTTTGTGATGGCAAATCAAGACGAGAGATGAAAAACAATAGATTCATTCTGTATTCGTTTCCTCTAGTGTAACATTTCCCCAGTCAGGTAGGATTTATTAGAGCCTGACCTTATGGAAAACTCCTCCTCATGGAACCCCCCCGAGGTAATAAACGTGCAGACGGATGCACCCTCGGGAGGAGATGTGCTGAAAACACAAAGATCACCACCGACTGAGGTGAAAATGTCTCCGCTTGTATGCGCTACACAATATGTTTGTAACAGTCTGTTAAACGCCGCCAGGCTTCTCTTTTACAAGAAGGAACACACTTCGACTGGAGCTCAGTAAATACGAGCAGATCTGTGGAGGCATTGCTCGGTAATCACAGACATGAATAACAAAGGAGTTCAGCATCACAGTGCGGCGCTGAGCTGCCTGCAAACTGCCCAATATAATGTAATAATTACCAGATCTCTTCTCTTGCTACACATAGTTGTTAAGATAGCTTGTGTACATGTTGATGCAACATTGTTGGAAGTACAATCACCAGAGATACTTGTTCATAAGACCATGTCTCATGAGATAAAGGTTTTCTGCACAGTGCTGAGAGGAAGGCCATCTTGGAGGAAACAAGGAGCCGGTTTAGTTTATCTCCTGTGGACAGGTACACCCAGATCAAGTAACAATAAAAGTACTTTTTTTTTTTAACTTTAATACAAAATATATATAATATATATATTGAATATAAAACAAAAAAAATATATATTAAGGGAAACATTTCAAGTAACATCTTGAAAGAAAATGACTTGTGCACTTTGTTCGCACTTTTGTAAACCATAAAAAGAGGAACTAAAAAAGTAAAAACAAATATGATAAACATAATATTTATATTTACAAGGTTAACTTAACAAGGCTTTGTACAAATGTTACAAAATAGTTCAACACAAACACCTGCACGCTCGGACATGATCACAAATATTGTTGAGCAAACACACACACACACACACACACACACACACACACACACACACACACACACACACACACACACACACACACACACACACACACACACACACACGTGAACATTATTAACAAGTAGAGAGAGAGACGACGGTATGTTGTGTGTTTGTAACCCACTGTGTCTACGGTTTGGAGTATAAATGAGTGATTACAGTGTCTGTTGTCTGAGGAGGAACACGTTAGAAAGACTGAAAAATCTGTTGAGATCTCTTGAAATAGTTTTAAACTGACCAATAATGTTTTGTTATAAGAAGTGTGTGTGGGGGGGTTGACTGTCTCTTCTGGCTCACTGAAGCAGGTTCAGAGAAACGTTGTCAAAGTTACCGTTAAACCCCACTTTGATAAGAAGCACCGTTCTCTCAAGAACCAGAGGGACGTTGCATTTCGGCATCCGGCTCTGGTCACTTGAAGGGATTCAACCCTTTAGTTAATGCTGTCTGTGAGCAGGAAGGCAGAGAAGACAGGAAGGATGCTCGGTTATCACTCAAATGAGAATTCTTGGCTGTGACGTTGATTGTGACGAGGTCTGTTTGTGTCTCTGTCCTGTTTCTGTATTATTTCTATAAAAAGCACACATTTTGGAATAAAAAAGAAGACAAAAAAAAAAGCTTTGGCAACACTGGAAAGCCCCATGCCATGCAAATGGAGCTTATCAAAAAGAAAAGGGTGGGCTGCTCTTAAAGATCTGGTCAGTGGTACACTGTGCTGCACCCGGCAACTAACCCAGACCCTGTTCACGCTGCTGCCGGTCTACTGACCTGCAGGGAGTCAGCGGCTCAGCCTGGACCCCCGTACAGAAGTGTGGGTTCAGCTGGCGGGGCTCACAGATACTGGTGGAATCTAGAGGTGGGTGTGTGACGTGTAGCCGGTCCTTGGTCAAGTCCGTCTGCATCCCGAGGCAGCCCTGGTGTTTTGACCTGGTTTTGAGTGATGGGAGACAGGGGGAAGTCGCTGACGGTCAGTGGGGGTCTCTTGTCAGAGATCTCAGTTGGGGAGGCCACAACGGTGTGTCTGCGCCAGGCGCGTCTCTTCCTCCGTGTCTCGGGCGACAGCGGTTTTCGTAGTCCCACCCTGCGCAAGTCGTCGGCCGAGCCCAGCAGACGGGCGCGGACCTGATCCGCTAGAGACCTGCCGCCGGGGCCGGTCGGGGTGAAGGAGGCGGCCTCGCTGGGTGGCAGCGAGGACTTGGGCTGAGCCAGGCGCAGGCTCTCCTGGCTGCTGCCTGAGGAGGGGTTGGTCCTAGAGGTCTCCCTTCTCACTCTCGGTGACCCGGAACCGGCCCCGTCGGCGTCAGCTGCGGCCCCAGACAGCTCCAGCAGGTCCAGAGAGCGAGTCTTGCCCTTCTCCGACTTCAGCTTCTTCCTGGCCAGAGTGTCGCACTGGATCAGCTTGTGGGAGTTGAAGGAAGGCCGTGAGTGCAGCCTGTGAGTGGTGGAGGAGGAGGAGAAAGAGGACGACGAGGGCGTGGTGGACCGCGCCCCCCCTTCGCTCCTGTCCGTGGCGTCCGGTGTGAGCGCGGTGGGCGGGGCGAGCAGGTTTGTGGGCGAGAGAACGGGGGGTTTGTAGTGCGTGTAGAGGAAGCTGCGCGGCGCTGCTGCCGGCTGTGTGTTCACGGGTGTTGTCTGGTGTTTGTCGGGTCTCTCCTGGGTGAGGGAGCGCGAGGCGAAGCCGCTCTCGTTGTCCGTCTCGCTCACCAGCTCGCTGTGCTCGTCATCGGCATCGTCCCCCCTGCCCTCTGACCCCAGACTACGACCTAACGTGGAGAGGGTGGAATAACCAGAAACAATAGAGCGAGCGTCCTCTGGAGCTCTCCACGGCGGGCCCTTCACCTCCGGCCGCGCCTCCTCCTCGTGCAACAACACGGCTGCCTGCCTTCCTCCTGCCTCCTCCTCCTCCTCTTTACAGCACGGCCGACTGGGAATAACCGCCGCCACCTCCTCCTCTTCTTCTACCTCTTCTTTCACTCTGCTTTCAACAACTTCCTCATCTTCCTCTTCTTCTTCATCCTCGTCCTCCTCTCCCACTGCTCGAGGAGCAGTGTCTCCCACAGGCGACTCTGCCTCCTCTTCCTCCTCTGCCCCTAAATGTCCGGCTTTGATTGGCTCGTGCTCAGAGTCGTCATCGGTGCTGCTGCCCACGCGGCGGCCGTTGTGGCGCTTCCTGCGTTTGCGGCCCGTAACAGCAGACATGATGGACAGAGTCAGGAAGTCTTTGGGTGTAAGGTCCTTCTTCGACCCCCAAGAGCCCTGAAAAAGAAAAACATTGCTGTGACACTGTAATACATTACGCTATATTTGTCTTAACTACTGCGTGTGTATGTCGGTATAGGAACATCCAGAGTAAAGTAACCTTGTGCCATGTTAATAGATGTTACCTTTGATTTAGCTGACTCACTGTTGGTTGAGTCTGGGGAGAAGAGAATAAAAACAGTGGGTCAGAACCTTTGAAGTTAACAAAAGGCCAGAACAGTCAAGGTGGAGGACACAGAGGCGGTTGGTGAGATCATCACTTTTTTTTTTTTTTTTTTTAAATCACAGAAAACTGCTTCTGCAAGTTGCATTCCTGTCTGCACTTCAAACCCTGATGTCACAGCCGGTGTTTTCCATCAGCTGTAAAGGGGAAATCACCCGCTGTGACGTCACTGATGGGGTTGTGGCTTGAGCACAGCAGTTTCAGGTCGTCTTCCTGATTGCCAAAAAAAATTGAATTACAAGGCAAATTCCTCTACTAAAGTTGAAGGAACTCTGTGCCCTCTGACCGTGACGGACCCCAGTACAAAGACACTGATTTACACATGTGGACGAGACACAATGATCGGGTAAGCAGGGTTTGGTGTCGGAGGCATTAGGAAACCACGGCACACACCGATGACATCACAGAAAAACACTGATGACATCAATCAGGGAAAGAAGCGTTGGGAGGCGTGAAGGCAGAAACAATGTTTGAGTCCAGAGTACAAAGAAACACATTCCCTCACAACACAAACACAGCGATGCAGGATAAAAAGCTGTTTTTGTCTTTCACGTAGTACGGAATCAAAATCTTTGGAGAAACCCGGGGCTTTGACGAGCTCTAGATGGAACTGTTTCTCATGTACCAACAACAATGATATCAATCCAGTTTATGTTGTGTGTCGCTTCCAGATGGCGGACAAACTGTCACCCTTCATCTGTGCTCTTCACATCATGCATCGCCATTAAAGCTCTTTTAACAAAACGCAGCTTAGCTCAGGTAATTCACTAGTGTTGCTGATGCTAAGCTCCCACTCATGGAGGAGGGCGTCTGTCGCTCAGTGGGGAGAACGGTTCATCCTTTAACTACAAGACTGGCGGTTTGATGTCAAAGTGTCCTTGAGTGAGACTTTCTGCTTTACAGCAGCCAGCTGAGCTCAGTAATTAGTGAATTAGTCAGCAAAAAACAGCAACTTTGATAACTGACTAATTGTCTAAGTCATATAACAAGAATAAATACAAGACGTTGTCTGATTTAGCTCTGCCAATGTTTTATATCACTGCTTGGGGAGGAAGAATGGATCAACCTTTTTTGTTATTTATAGACCAGACAACCAATCTAGAGAAACCGGTTCAGTTTCTGCTTTAACGGTTATTAAAATCAGGGACCTATCATGAGACTAGGTCATCACTTCTGGTAACAGCTGTGGTATCAATGACACAACTTTAGCAGTGGTGAAAGAATCTGATGGGTCAGTAAATGTTAAAATATCATAGCTGATCTTCTCTTGTTTTGATACATTTTTGAGGGACTTTACTTTTAAAGGTCACTTCTAGAATATTTGCTTATTTTAATGTTGGCTTGGACCTCAATTAAGAAATATTTTGGGTAACTAGGGCTTTTTGTTTGGAAGTCCACCTGTGATAGAAAAACTGGATGAAGGGTGAACGTGTGCGCCACTACTGAACCTCACACAAACAAATCAGATTATATCTCTGATGTCATTGTGGGCATTAAAACAGCAGGTCAGAAACGACGCCACTTAGAGTCCCTTTGGAGGGAAGCGGAGCACGAGGAGCCTGATGATTGGACTACGCTGACTGAAATTGCCCGAAGGATGAGTGGAGCAAAGTGCTCGACAACAAGACCACTAGTGAGGGAGTTGTTGCTCAGCGACAGACCACAGTTTACACTTCAGTGTCAGAAGCAGCAGCTTTAACAGGCCGTTAATTCATTAGTCCGACTGGGGCGACACTGAAGTGACATGTTCTTACAGGGACCTCCGTCTGACACTGAGAGGGAGACACTGAGTCTAAGGAGGGTAATGGAGACCATGGAGACACAAACCATCACCAACACGTAGACCCTCTCTCTCACCCACACAAACACACATTATTTCACTTTCACAATATGATGCACAGACTCGGTTGCGCGCACACACACACCCACACACACACACACACACGTATTGCCAGGGGAGTTCCCATCCTACCGCAGTGGCTGCTCCACAGGCTCAGCTAAGAGAAGGAAATGCAGAAACGTACAGAGAAAGTGAAAGATGAGCAACGTGGGGGGGGAGAGGTCAGCAGAAAGGAGAGAAGTGTAGGCACGCTATCAAACACAGAAACACTCCGAGTACTACTAACTTTCATTTCTTATGCTACGTTCTAGTTCTGTTGGAAAAGAGGGAATTTCTGGCTTTAAAATTGGGACAAACTTCCAAGGAGGGAAGGCAATCAGGCGAGGAATCTGACGTCATGTCAACACTTGGGATCATTATTTTGAACATGCTTTTAAAGAGCACCATCTTAAATCGTTTACTTTTATGGATTCTTAGAAACATATTCATTGGAACAGGATTCATTTACCGACTTGTTGAAGTCTTTTTCTTGAGAATTAAAACTCAGTTCTGCTAATTAACATGATAACGTCGGCCAGCTGTTTCACTAGAGCCCACACATTGTAATTATGATACACTAGTGGGGAATTCCCTTCTTCCAGCTTGAAATGGAAAGCAGCATTAATTTGGGGTTGCGATTACATCTACCCGAATGCTATTGGTCGACTTGGTCAGAGCAACAGGCGATTGGCTCAGAGCACTAAGCAGCGTGCTCACCTGAGGCCTCCCCAAGCAGAGCGGTCCTGCCAATGTTGGACAGCAGGTGGTCGATGTTGGGGGCGGGCTGCACGTCCTCGGTGTCCACCGGCGTCTGGACGGAAGAGACACAAAACAAAAGGCTGTGATTTACTGTGAAAACCGGAAAACTGGGGATTCATACAGCGTGCAGGACTGTATGACTGTATAAAGTGACGTTTTGAATGGGGATTTCTACAGATAACGCTTTTGAAAAGATGTCTAGAATTGTTTTACTTTATCTGTGCTCCCGACCACAAAGACAAAACTAAAAGGTCAAATCTAAAGTTGCAAATGCCATGGTGACTTATTGGCTTTATGAAAAAGCACAAATGCTCAATAAACATTTTAATTTGTTTCTCTTTTTTCAGGGACTTTCTATCATCATCTTAAAACAAGACAACATAAGTTATGTTTACTGCACAAGAATGCATAAAAAATGACTTGAGCTGTTGAAGCGAGTTCACTTGTATTTTTCAAAAGATGAAGCAATCCCCCTCTGTGGTAGAAAATAATATTTTATGACTTGAAACAACGTATTCAGATTCAGAGTTATTTCACACCACTGTGACAAGATTCTCAGATAATGAAGTCACATACTGCACATTACTTGTAAGTTTTCATGGCAACTGCACATCCTCAACTGAATCTTTAAATAACTGTCTCTGCAGTGCATTAACGTTTTCAATGTGCAAGTCTAAAGAAGCAATACGGGACGCATACCTTTTCATCCTTGTCTTGCTCCTCAGCGAAAAACCAGTTGCACTACAAGAACGACATGGAGAAAGAAATATTTATCTTGAAAGTGTTCATGAGTAATTTGAATGTGTATGTGTGTGTGTGTGTGTGTGTGTGTGTGTGTGTGTGTTGCCGTGCGGCCTCTCTCACATGTTGGATGAGCGTCTCTACTATCTTGTAGCGGTCAGGCATGTGTGTGACCATGTCTTTCATGTTGTCTTCAGATGTCCGAACCAGAGTCGGCCCAAACACCAGAGCCAGGTTACGGGGCTCCATCTACACAACGACAAAAATACATTAATACCAAAGATGTCATCACAGTGATGCATGATGATTATATTTTCATTTTATTTACAAACTGTCTTTGACGCACCTTGTTTTTATCCGAGCTGTCGGCTACAGTCTTCAGGTGAACAACCAGGAACTTCAGAGTGTGGTAATAATAATCTGGGAGGTCTCGGATC
The DNA here is from genome assembly GCF_023349555.1 of Cebidichthys violaceus. Lineage (NCBI taxonomy): Eukaryota > Metazoa > Chordata > Actinopteri > Perciformes > Stichaeidae > Cebidichthys > Cebidichthys violaceus. The sequence continues at coordinate 3,882,125 of NW_027176406.1, read as the reverse complement.
TGCGAAAGTAAACAAGAAGAACGACAATATTGATAAACCCCCACACACACACACACACACACACACACACACACACACACACACACACACACACACACACACACACACACACAAGCAAAGTAGTAGCAAAGTAGCACAAACAAATACGTACCAGTTTCTTCATGGTCTTCAGTCTGTCTGATGCACTATCCATCCGGTTGGTGTCGATGAAGTCGTTGTACTTGTCTGTAAAGATATCAAACATTTTAAAAAGCAGTGGTTTGATATGAATGCATGGCAGCGTGAGTTGTGTGTGTTGTCGGCTTGTAGTGACATGTTTGAACAAACCGTTGGTGAAGAGCGGCTCTGGAAGTTTCCTGAAGAAGGATTTGAGCAAACTGCTGACAACATTGAGGTCTTGCCACTTCTGTAGACAGAAACAGAAACAGAGAGGAGTCAGCGATCATCGTATGTTTCCTTCTGCATCCAATGATACGGTTGTGTTGAGTAAAGTTGAATGAAAACTGTCTGGTTTTTTAGATGTACAGGTGTATTCATGTTTACTCACCTCCTCTGTAGGGTTGATGTCGCACCCCTTGTTGAGCTGGTCCTGAAGCGTGGACACCATGGCGTTGTTCCCGGGGACTCGGTAGATCCCCGTGTACTCCAGACCCATGTCCTCCACCAGACCGCAGCAGATCTCCACGATCAACGGGATGAACTGAGATGGACACAGACGGAGTTTAATCACAAATAAAACCTTCAGTGGTAGTAGTAGTAGTAGTATTACTGCATTCTGGTATGACAGATGATATTGAGGCTAACCTTGTTATTCACACCAGGCTGACAATCCTCCAACCTCACACCAAAAGCTTTAGGCCCCGCCTTCTTTGTCTTCTTCATGATGTTGATTCCCCACGGAGACTTCGGAGGAGCGCTCTCATCTGAGGACAGTTCGGACAAAAAACTTCACTGCTTGTCACAGAGCTTCAGTGTTTTCTTCACGGTTTATCCCGTCCCTACATTTAAAGGCTCTCATTCATAAAGGGCTGTTACATATTCTTACATCTGCAGATATATTAATCAAAGGATTGATTAAACACCACCTGCGATTGTGTTATGACATGAACTGATATTTGAGCTAATGGATTATCGAACATGCAGATTCTAATGTGAAATATCTGATTTCTATGAGACTGGTCAAAAAGTCACAAATAGTACAATTAAAAAGGATGATAAAAATGATAAAAATGTATAACATTTTTGGTGGGATGTATACAATTTAAACTGGTACCAAGTCAGATATTTAGTCTTTGTGTCCACAAGCCCATAGTTAAGACTATAAAGCGTATTACCCCTAATAAATATAAAACATAATTACCCAGAACTGTGCCACCATTTTTAACTCAAACTCATCCTACAGGAGAAACAATGCACTCTCCAGGTGGTAATGAATCTCATAACTTCTGACATTTAATCAAAAACAATAATACAGTTATATTTTAGCACAATAAGTAGCAGGTGTGTTTGATTAGTCTGTCCCTGACGCTGACCTTTGCCGTCTGATTTGGGGGAGCGTGGCGCCCCCGCAGCATTTTCCGTCTTGGTGAGCAGGAAGGGCTTCATGCGGGACATCCTGGGAGAGGAGTCGGGCTTGCTGCCTGTTGGACTGCAGGGGGAGACAGAGAGACAGGTTAAAATCAAGCTGTTTATCATGACAGCGGATGTGTGCGGTGGTAAAGAAAGATTCATGATCTGATATCAGGTGGCTCACCTCTGCTTCCTGTAATCATTCAGTTTCTTATTGATGAGGGCCTGTCTGGATATACCGAGCTCCTGCAACAAACAAACACATCTGCGTTATAACCACACACTAGAGGCACACTCACAGAGGAGCTTAACGTCTAACAGGTGTAGGTGTGTCCTCTGACCTCGCTGTCCGTCTTGCTGTTCTCCCTGATGACCTTTATCCAGTCCAGCATGTCCTCCCGATCCTCGGCCTGAAGCAGGTACTCGCAGAAGTCCTGTGTGGTCAGCCGCAGGGCGTGCTTCCGTTTGGTCTCGCTGTACGCTATGTCCACCAGGCAGCCCCGGATGCTGATCGGCTGCTCGTCCTCGGCCGCACCTCCGATCGTGGCCCCGCGGAGCACCGCCTCCCTCTTGTCCTTGTAGAGGAACAGCGAATGGGAGCGAAGCACAGAAAACACTCGCTTCCATGGACGCATGCCGCTGCCCACCTTCTGTGAGAGAAAGATGAGATGTGAGTGTTTGCTTGCTTTGAACGCCTTTTCTGTCTCAAGCTATTTTCTAGTCACGCCCACCTTGCCCTTCTCTGTGAGGATTTGTTTGAAGTGCAGCCATCCTTCTTGCCGCACGTCGCTGTACGTAATGTTCCCCAGCTCTGAGGTGGAGTGGCGTTTAGATCGCACATCCTCTGCCGTGCCGAGGTTGTCCAGAGACTGAAACACAACCGAGGAAATGTTCAGAACATTTGTTGATGTTCTTTGTTGCCTTGAGACCTGAAAGAAGCCGTTAAATCTGAACTTTTTTCACTTTTGTTTCAGTATGGTAATCAAAATGTGTGATAACAGAACGCCACCCATTTCTGACAATGTATTAAAAACAAAAAAACTAACATTTTTAAGGCCAAATCTTTACTGTCATTTATTCAGTGCTGCTCAGCGTGTAGTTGTAACCCATGTTCCTCTGTGTTTGGCATATTTTGAATTTGAAATTTCTCCTCCTGCATTACATTACACCATGTTACAACTGGTGCATCGGTAGTTGAGGCAGCAACTATTTGGCCTCTTTGTGCTGCTGTACTGTAAGTTGCCAAACGCTGCTTTTACTCACCTAAAAATGATTCAGCATTATTAAAGCTGACACTGAACAAATACAACTAACTCGAGTAGCTACATTGTTTTGATTCAAGTTTGAAACGTTGGTTGCAAAATTTAAATATGTGCAGAAATGACCGAAGGCACAAACAGACTAAAACGATTGACTGGAAGAGCCAGATTTCTTACAAATAAAAAGTTGAATTAATAATCGATAAAACACACCCTGGCTTATATATAATGCAATATACTCAGGAGTTTTGCTGTTGCAGCCTCCCTTGGTGGGTCTGGTAAGGCCACTAGCTCATGGTGGCTAATGTTAGCTGATGCTAGCAAAGTCAAATGTACCAGATTATCTGACATTAAGGAGTCAGTTTAGTGACTTTATGCCTCTCCAGTAATTGTGCTGCAGTTACACTACATGTTAGCATGTCATAAGTAAACTTGTCACAAGTAAAAGGTTTCGTGAATAAAGTAAAAGCAAAAGTAGTTGTGACTTTCAGTAATCAAGATGAAAAGGAAATAAAGGGAAATGCCGTTTGCCATCATCTTGTACTGTGGTCGAAAGCGGCATAGCTCACTTAAACGTCACTCAAAACCTCAGAAAGCTTTACGTGGATTTGTAAAAAATAAGGTTTATGTGATGAAAGGTTAGAGGAATGAAAGGCGAAGAACTCACCCCGTCTGTGAAGAAACTCTTCACTCTCTTTGGTAGCCTCCTGTCAAGTACAACAACACAACATGAGATGTCTGCCTGCGCATGCAATTCAATGGGTGCTGTTTGAATCTCATCCGTCTCAGACTGACAGTACTCACGAGAAGACTCGGCCATCCTCTCTGAACGTGTTGAGTCCTTCGTCACATGACTTGGAGCGCTCGGTGGTGATGGCTAGAAGATAGGAGGAACGGCGACCGGATTTAATACTGCCTGCTCGGTGAGAGGATGAATGAGCAGAGAGAGAGAAGGAGAAACAAAGAGACAGAGAGAAAGACAGAATGTTGATGTAATGCCAATCACCAGAGTGGGCGGTGTTGGACTAGGAGAGGGATAGTGAGGGAGGAAGCAGGGAGGTGGTGGTGGTGGTAGAGGAGGTTTGAGGTTTGGGTGGCGTAGTTAGGATGAACGATGGGGAGATGAGCTGGAACACTGGGTTAAATTGAATCAACTCTGGTCACTTTTCTCACCACTGGCATGCAGGTGTGGCGCCTGTAAACACAGACTGACGTGCATTTGTTTAAAGAAACATTCATGCGAGTTTATCCAATTTTACTAATCCGGGACTTAAATTAATCTGAAACCCACCGACTCTTTCGGGCTTTGTGCACAGCAAGATAAACAAACCAAACACAATCTGAGCAAACAAGTTTGTATGAATTTCTTTGTGTCAAACATGCAAATCTATAAATTCAGCATGCAAAATGTTCAGGATTTTTGTCTGATATTTAGCCTCAAAAGTCTTGTTTTGAAGGACACTTCTTATTATTTTTAGAATTAAGACAGCATTACTGGGAAAACTGCTTTACTAGAATCATGAAAAATTGCACTTAATTCTGGAGAATTATTTAGACAATTTGATTTCAATTAGAAACTGGTTGAAATTGGATTTGACTGAATTTGAGCAGAAAAAAGACTTTTAAGGCTTATCACAGGCAAATATAATAAGCAGTGAGGAAAACAAAAAATCCCCTAGACCCTCTTGAAATGTATAACCAACCAACCAACCAACCAACCAACCAACCAACCAACCAGGAGGGTTTTAAAATACCATGCATGATCAATCCTTCTCTGAAAAAGAACTAAACATCACAAATAAGATACTTTTTAGCTGCATGCAGTGGGGAGGAAGGGAGGGAGGAAGGGGGGGCACTCACTGCAGTCCTGTGAGAAGAGCCTAGTGAGGGGGAAGGTGAAGGTGGGGGAGGAGGGGCCGGTGACCACGGCGGGTGCCGAGTTCATGCCGCTGGATACCACGGAGGACGCCGGCACATGGCGCGCTCGCAAATCAGCACCTGGGCTGGTCGGCTCATCTGTGGGAGGTGGAGGGGAGGCAGGAGGAGGAGAGGGGGGGGGGGGGGGGGGGGTAGGTTAGGTGTTAGAGAAAAAGGCCAGAATGGAATAAGAAGGATATTAAAAAGGGGGTTAGATCAGGAGAAGGTTTGTAAGGGAGAGGAACGACGAGGAACCGCAGGGTTACCGTCAGATACTAAACAAGAAAATTCACTTCACATTTTCAATTTCTGTCGTCTCAAGTCTTTCATCTGCAAAATCAACACATTTAACAATCATACTCAAACACGACCCATTCCTGGATTTCAGTACACAAAAGGACAAACCACAAACACAAGAATCTAGAAGATTGAAAACCTCTGCAACTGAGTCCTAAACAAAATAACACGAATGCAACCAACAAAAGCAAACGGTTTGCAGAGAAGCAGTACCTGAGTCGCCTGTTGCCATTGGAAGAGCTAGTCAGTTTCAAACGGAGGCGGTTTAGTAACAGAGATTTACTGGCTCCAGGTTTCAGTTCTTTATTAAATCTACAGCACTGTGTGATGTGATACACGCGAGGACACATGCAAGAGAAAAGCCCCGATCTAACAAGATATGAATATTGTGGACAACTGTATGTAGATACTTAGTGCTAGTTTTACGTTTTTGTGCTCGAGACGACAAAAGGCTTAAAGCAGAATATATAGGTCACACAGGCTACACGTCTTTACAGTTTAGGCTGGTGCAAAGGGATATGAAACCGCAACACACACACACACACACTTCCTGACTGACAGATAACAGACAGGTCTACTATTTGCATTAAGTGAGGAGAAGCTGGATTTCCGGTGACTTTTTATAGTCAGAATTGAGTTTCTGCAAAGCTCCAGTGTGTTCTCTGTGTAAACTGCAGAGGGCAGCACAGCCTCTGCAGACTGGAGGGGCTCTGAGATCCAGCACACACCACCACAAAGCCTTTTTTGAACATTTTTGCTCCGCTCTCATCTCACTCCTGTTCAGATTTCATTTTTTTTACCACTCTGTTCCAGGAACTTCCTGTAATTATCCCTCAGCTTCTTCTCTTTTCTCTGTGTCTTTCTTTCCCTTCTTCCATCGACCACCCTTGCCGTTCTATTCTTCACTCCTGTGCACACTAGAGTCCGACATCAGGCGGAAGATATTTCCAATCTGGGATGAGGAATCTGCCTGTTTACAGCGCTGCCCAGAAATAGCCGGGCTGTGGGTTTAACAAAGGCCGTCATTAACTGGCAGCCAGAGAGTGAGCTCAGAGCCACAAGACAGAGACGGGCCAGCAGAGGGGAGCAACATGCTGCAGCACACTCTGCCACAACTCTACAGGACATCTTGCATACAAGTCCTTACTGTGAATGTGCAGCATATATATCCCAGTCTGGTGATTTTTACTTATTCAGAAAAATCTAACAAAAGGACTATATCAAACGGTTGAGTAAATTCTCTTGCCTTTTCAAATGACTTTAAACCTCCTTATTAAGCACATAGCAAGTCTTTACTTACTAGAGTAGGAGTTAGGAAACCAGCATCAACATTAAACTTTTTTTTTACCTAGTTGGAGAAATATGAACATGATTTTCTGCAAAAGCTTTCTTTTTTGACAGAATAAACTTCTCAAATGTTAAATGCTGTACAGCTGTGAAAGAACTTTGTTTAAATGAACAGCCTACTATTGGCAAATTATGGTTCAAAACTGTATTATTCAGACTTTAAGATTCTATTCTGCTGATTATTTTCCGCATTTATTGATTCACCACATTCTATTGGTTCAATAGAATGTCAGAAAATAGTGAAAATTTAAATCACAATTTCCTGAAGGACCAACGTGACTACTTCAAACTGCAAGTTTGTTTCGACCAACAGTCCAAAACACTCAGATATTCAGTTTATTGTCATGCAAGACAAAAAAAAGCTGCAAATCCTCATCATTGAGCAGCTGGGATCAACTAATATTTACCACATTAACGAGTAATCGATTATCAAAGTAGTTGTTGATTATTGTTAATCGCTTCATCTTTATGAACAAGATAAAAAAAAATCAGATTTAAACAGAGAAAAAAAACCCAGACATCTTGTATAAGAGACCAAGAGGCCACAAGAGGCCTTGTGGAAGCAGGACACAAGCCAGTAGACAAGGTCTTGGTCCTGGTCCGGAGTGTCCAGGGTCCAGCTAGTAAAGATAGTCATAGACTGAACCCCCTCACACCCACACAGACACACATCATCCAGAGCAGCACAACAGCAGCATTAAGGGCGGGAGCTGAGAGAACGGGCCCCTTCTGTTCCCCACAAGGACCGCCACAAAAACCTCTTGGTAATTTACAGCTTAGATTCATGTCGAAAGACTCCAAGTGGGTACAGAGTGAAATACTTCATCTGTGAACATGACCCTTCTTGTTTTATTCACATTGTATGAGCTACAGAAATAAAAGAAAATACTGCATTTTCTATACCTCTATACTAGACGTCATAAAAACACATTAGCCGCTAGACACAGCCCGCCTTTGTGGTCGGTACCTCCCAGACATCCGTGATTTACAAACATGAACAACAATGAACGGCTATTAAATCACATATTCCCAAACAGGCCCCCAGATCATATCGGAATCTTTGTCAGAGAGATAAAGAGATGGAGAAAGACAGAGAAGAGAAAAGTTATGTTCTTGTCTATGGGGAGACTCTAGCCTAGTTTCAGTTTATGGCCATAAGACGTGTCCCGGCCTGCAGCTCTGACTGCCAGGTTGCATCTAATTCAGGTGAAGGTACGAGGCAAGAATGTGCTCTGACAGACGGACTGAGAGAAAGCAGAGAGATTCCTCCTGCTGTGCAGAACCCTCAGGATTTTCTCTCTTTAAATGACCTTTTTTTTCTGGCCGAGCGTGGCTGGGCTCAAATATCAACGCTCGTTCCCATGTTGGGCCAAAGAGTCCAAGGCACCTGATTTGAATCTATTGGGCATCAGGGTAAGCAGTGGTTGTTTTCCTCCGCCTGTGACAGGCTGATGGAGGCACAGCGTCATTTGCATATGGTTTGACTTAATGGCTGCTGTACACGTCAAGTGAGACAAGGCAACATAAAGCCTGCGAAGCCCCTTCTCTTTGAGTCTTTTCAGAGCGGGGAACAAGCTGGGACATGACCACAATCACCTCCCACTGACATGTAGGCTATAACTGTACGGTGCATATTCATGCAAACAACCTCATATAGGCAAATAACTACATACTGTATCCTGCATGCACTGAAGCTATTACAGATTGTCGTTATCGGTTTATGGCTAAATCATTCAGGGTACTCTACTATCTGTTTTCCTAAACATAACATTTTATTTCACTGCTTTTAATTAATCAAAATGTCTGCGATGGTCCATAAAAAGAAGATTAGGTCTTTTAGGAGAGGATTACAAATTTTCTTTCCTTAAATATAATTTACAGGCAAAATTACACAATGTTGAAAGGGAGCCAAACATAATGAAGACACACATAAAAACGATTATAGGCAGCACATTTTTTAAATGTATAAATCCAAATAGTGTTGTGTCATCTTTTGACTATTGACGACAAAGAGTCTACAGCCATGCTTGCCGCTCTGTGATGCTGTGCTTTGGCACGGTGGTGCTATAAGCTATATGCTAATGCTAGCATAGCATTATGCTCCCAATGACAATGCTAATGTTTATAATGTTCACCGTGTTCTATCTTTGTTTAGCGTGTTAGCATGTGAACATTTACCATAAAAAACTAATACGGTGACTGACTAAAAGACTAGAACACACACACACACACACACACACACACACACACACACACACACACACACACACACACACACACACACGATGTCAAGACTCCACCTCATTTCCTCAGCATGGTGAGGCGACCTTACAGACCAGGGGCAGGCAGCAGGATTAGGGAATTCCCATCAAATATGATTCAACCAAACTACTAATACTGTCTGTAAGACTGCGGGAAGTGCCTGTATTACCCAATGCAAACATTCACAGACAAACATGCACACACACAATCTCTCTAAGAGAATGGAAACTGCATCTGAGAAGAGCCTGGAGCCTCAATAGACAGACAACAAGGAAATTAAGGAAACACACACATTCCCCCAAACTCATAATTCTGTCTAAATTAAAGCTTCTGCATTTCATCTCAGTAAAGCTTTCACTAATATTCAATAAACACTCAGTGTGGATTACAATTTAGAATGGAAGCGATGAAATCTCAAGGTGAGTTGGAGTTTTTGAGAGCGGATTAAGGTGTAAGAGAAGCCACACGAGATGAAGCTCGTACATTCCTTGCTTACCTATGAAGGGGATCGAGGCCAGGGAGTCGTCCTCAATGGGGAGGGGGGCGAGGTTGCCGTTTGGTTTGCGTGGGGCTCCATCTCCCCTGGAACCAGGGGCAGGAGCCGCGTCCTGGGGATCAGGAGAAAATAAAGAGGGTTCTAGCCCGTCCATGGGCAGCGCGTAGTGAGGGTGACGCATGCCGTGGGCGTTCCTCCGCCCGGTTGGAGGTTTCTGCCTCAGCACCACTTCCTGGGTTTGTACCGCCACCGCCTCCGCCTGCCCCTCCACTGACCCTCGTTCCCTCTCGTGGTTTGTTGGCCTGTACGCTTTGTCCTGGGATTCGGGGGTGGCAGAGGCAAGGGGGGACGCGGCAGAGGCAGTGAGGGGTGCCGTTGTGCCCTCTGGGGGGCTGGTTTTAGGCGTTGGGTTCCAGTTCATGTGAGGGCCGGAGTACGAAGGGTCCCTGAAAGAGTGCGCTTGCTGCATGATCCGGCCCGTCTTGCGGTAAAAAGAGGGGCTGTAGCTGCGGTAGCCCACCGGCTGGTCGTCCATGCTCTGCCCCGGGGGGAGCCGCCTGCTCTGGGGGGCCGCCTGCTGGGACTGAGGCTGGGAGTGGGCCTGGGTGTGATTCTGGGGGTGGTGTTTAGAATGTGACTGTGCGTGTCGGGACATCGGAGGAGCTTGTGCTGCACCGAAATGGGACCCCTGTCTCGGATGGGCGTCAGTCCTGGGGGGCAGCTGGGGAGCCTGCTGGGGCCATGAGGGCCTCTCAAAATGAGGTGAGACCAGTCCAGCTGCTGCTCGGTCCAGCATCTCTAACGAGCGGCCGTGGCGATCGTACTGGGCTAGCAGGTTTTCAGAACGTGTTCGGGTGTAGTTGGTGGCAGTTGGGCCCCTACCTGGGGCCCCCTCCCAGTCTCCATAGGACCAGTAGGGCTCTCCCTGGGGTCCTGGTCCTGACTGCTGTAGTAACATCAGAGTGTCCTGGGAGGCGCTGTGTGGGAAGCCACCTGACCGCTGCTGCTGCCTCCTTGAGTCACTGAGCCGGTCCTGAGAGTAGCTGCGGTGGCGGGTCTGCATGCTGCGTCCTGAGCGCTCAGGTGCCTGGTTGTGGTACCAGGCGGAGAGCGCCTGCTGGCAGAGCTCGGTGCGACCATGGCTGAGCTGGGGCAGGGGAGGACTGGTCCAGGCTGAGCTGGACTTGCGTGGCTGAGCCTGAGAGGAGCCGGCAGCGTGGTGGTTTGAGTAGTGGACTTGCAGCGGGCTGGACAAAGGGCCTCCTGATGAGGAAGAGGAAGAGTAGGAGCGCCCCCTGGTCTGGCCCTGAGGCTGCTGGCTGGTCATACCGTACTGGATCTCCTCTGTGCGGTGGGCCGGGCTGCTGTGACCCACACCTCCTGGCTCTCCTGCCCGTCCTTCCTGCCAGCTGGCGGGGCTGCCCACAGTGGAGCGGTTGTCCAGGGGCGAAGAGGGGCTGGAAGAGCCTGGCCAACGACTCCAGTTATCCAGCTGGTTCTGGCACATGGAGCCAGACGGAGGGGCTCCAGCAGGGGTCGTGGCCTTGCTGTGTGGGTAACAGAGGGGAGGCGGTGGTGGGAGGTACTCGGCTCCCCCTGTGTAGGGTTCGTTGCCTGTCAGGTAGGCATCCTGGGAGTATGCCTGGGAGAGGGGAGGAAGATGGAAGAGAAGTGAGATAAGACAGAATGAACGCTTGAAGAAAAGGTGAGTGTGTGTGGCGGCGGCGACGACTCTAACTCATTTGCTCTCACGGTAAACAAGTTCGACAACAACGCTGACCAAAACACACTAAGACAACCTTGTGCCACCGTACATTACACAACAAGGCTTTAAGTGGAATGACCTCTCAGCTCAACCCCTTCACAGTTTGTCTCGAGGGCCTCTGCTCTGAACACAAACACATGCTAGCTAGCAAACTGCATGAACTGCCTCGAGCTAAAGGCACAACACTCACTGGAACCGCAGCTGGCAGCAAATGTCCCCGACAATGTTATGTATATGTACACACATACAGGATATGTATCCACAGTGTGGCACTTTAGGACTGTCCATTGCAAATAAACAAGTGTATAATCAACTGACTACTTCAATTGGCCACACTGTCGCGTTTAATGCATCATTTACAACTTCATAACACCAGAGGGACAAAAACATACTAACTACGATCCCTTTTCCACCCTCACCATTAAGTAAAGCTAAATCACACAAACACGTATTTAATGTATACCTGCACCAGCAAACAGAATCCACAATCTTTCCTCAGGTTGCGTGTTAAGCTCGTAGTCGCCACAAACAGTCACAGAGGAGGAGGAACGGAGGACGAGGAAGAAGACCACAAACACTCCTGCTGCAACAACCTGCCGCTCTTCTCCCAGACACGTTCAATCGCTTCCCTTGTTTTCTAGTACTTTTTGTCGTACGTTTGTTTTTTTTATCTGTTGTTTCTTGTTTCCTCTGTCGGATCGTTCCAAACTCCCTCTCTCCTCCCTCTCATTCTCTGACTTACTCCACCCTGTGGGAGTGTGGAAGGAGGCGCAGCACTGCTGATGTCATGCTAGGAATGCAGCAGATACAGGCGAAGCAGCGAGGGGAGGAGTGTCAGGACAGAGGAGTGGGTTAATAATGTTAAGATATGGCAGTTAAACGTAAAGAGAGAACCAAGCATTGGCCTCTTTTGACAGGGACACTAATGTTTCTGCATGTGTGACAAGGATCACTGAAGTCCGGTGATATCTGGTTTTGTGTGTTGACATGTTGCTCCGGGTTAATGGGAGGGGCGAGGGTTGATGCATGTCTGATCATGTGAGCGACCTGTGGAGCGACAAAAATGTGTTGTACAGTACATGGGTGTGTGAACGAGCAGAGAGACGTTTTTGTTTGGGTTTTTTTTAAATCTAAGCTTCGACAGTCACGATACCAGTGGCTTTGAATGAATCCGTGATGTAATCTAAATGCAGAGCAGAGAGCCTCTAAGTCACTCTGCAGCCATTCAAACAAAATCTCTACGTTCTTTGACAATGACGGGGAGAAGCCAGGTTAAACTCGGCAAACACGATTTCCTGCAGTATCCTAACATTAATCCAAAATCTTACAAACAATTTGCTTGTCAAGTATCTAAGTGTGCAATGCATGATGCGTGTGGGTTAGTTTGTTCAGAGAAGGTGCGTGAAAAATCCCATACTCACACTTACCAACTGAAGCACGTCTTCATCCTTTGGCATAATGGAGAGCTCCAACACACCTTCACTGTAAGACATGTACAGGGGAGGAAGAAGAGGGAAGGATGGGAAGAATGAAGACAAATAAGACGTAGAGTTGAAAAACAGGCTCACATCCAATATCCTGACCTGGTGCTTGATACGATTTAATTGTTCTATTAATCCTCTGACTAATTTATAGAAATGTTTAACTAAACTAAAACATCTGAAGTGGACACCAGCTGGGGACGCACAGAATCGATCCGTCGACGCTGTATCAGGCTTCATTGACTTCATTAAGTGGATCGGGTATCGGCCAGACGCAACCGATCCACATCAAACACGCTTTCATCACCGACATCATTCTAAAGTTCAGTGTTTCTGCCATGATTTACATTCAGTACTACACTGGCCTCATGCTACCTTACATAACAATGTTCTTAATAAGTTCCATGCTGTGAGGTAAACACATCTTTAGTTCGGGAGGCGAGCACCGGTATCAGATTGGGAGTTGGTATCAGCAGTCTGAGTAGAGGTATCTCATATCAGGAGAGTAAAAAGTTGGTTCGCACATCCCTAACACCAGCCACCTCTAACCTCCCTGTGGATTTTTGTGTCTAAAAGAAGGTCAGCGACTGATGAAGGAAATGAAATAACTGATAATAAAATGTCAGAATCTAATCCAAGCATTTGAATAGAAAAAGGTCACCAGGATAAAACCTTCCAGAGTCCAGTGTCACTTTTCCAAGACTCTAAATTCTCCTCTGGAGAGCCACGGTATCCGTCTTTGAGACCACGTAGGGCATCGTGAGTGAGGAGACTACGCTGCTTCAGGCTACTCTTTTTTGAAAAGGCAGAGCAAACGAATACTAGCGACTACGTGTATGTGTGTGTGTGTGTGTGTGTGTGTGTGTGTGTGTGTGTGTGTGTGTGTGTGTGTGTGCGTGTGCGTGTGCGTGTGCGTGAGTGTCACGTCGATGGTAAGCTCACAAAGAAAAAGCAAACAGATGGTTCCCTAAATCAACACACCGAAGGCTCGAAGTGCTGACAGGCAGGAGGAGGTCTTACCTGTTCTGGATGAGGGCTATCACCTGCGAGTACGTCTTTCCTAGAACACTCTCTCCGTTCACTTTCACCAGCCGATCCCCTGCAAGACACGGACATGTTATCATATCGTATCCGCCACATTTTACAGGTTATACAGGAGGTCTGGATGTTGGCCTTTGACCTCTCAAGCAGGTGCAAACATCCGGGCAAGAGAGACACGAAGCAGGGACCAAGGCAGCTGTCAAAACTGGAAAAAAGTTGTAATTTAATTTACAACAAAATCCTTTGTATTTACCGTACGTTCTAATGGCCAAGGTGTGTCTGATTTCAACAAAAGATGCCGGCAAAACATTAAGTCTATTATCTATATTAAGTGAGGCATACAAAGTGTTTCAGCCTAAAGGCCTGTTCACACCAGCGACAAAACAAAAAATTAAAAGAAAATACAGAATATTCTTTGATCATTTTTCACTTTGAAATCTTTTGCACCAAGACTAACAAGAATTATTCCTGTTTGGTCTGAAAAGACCATTCAAAATTAAACTTTGTATCATTATAATAAAAAGCAAGGCTCATTGTCTTAAAGAAAGCGTCTTTTGGTGACCTGCTAAAAAAATTGCACATCCATAACATTAGCATATGTTTAAAGTAGTCAGATTAGCAGTCAGTATGAATAAAACATAAAAGATGATGAGTCCAAGATAACATAAGAGGGATGTCAGCACAGCTTAGCGTTTCGTGAACTGACGAGCCAGAAAAAGTCGTTAGAGAACTGCGTGTTCACAGATTGTATGCCTTCATGGAGACTTCATCCAGGCTGAAACACATTCAAAGTGCTCAGACTGTGACTTTCTGGATGTGACAGCATGTGTTGGAGCATGCACACTGCAGGACTAGTCTGTTCTGTCTGAGCTGCTGGGAGAGCAGCAAGACACAACAGGAACACTTCAATAGCTCTGTCACATTCAAATGAATGTGAACATTGGAGTTGTCATACTGGTATCTGTATTATCTGTAAACTCTGAGTGTCGGATGTCACAGAGTTAGTTAAATGAGAGCAAAACTGAAAAAGCCTTATTTAGGCAGCAGTGGCCTGAAATTTAGGAGGGATTATTTAAAGTGACCTCACCTTTAAGGAGCAGGTAAATATAGTTGTGCAGTTCTGTTTCCTTCCACTCATAAATGTTTAGAAAGTCAAGTCTTTTTTTATTTTTAAACTGATGCTGATTAAGGGTAATCCATGCTTTTATTTTATCTTGTCTAGACTGTTGCAACTCTCTCTAGATCTGCCTCAGTCAAAAATCAATCTCTTGTCTCGTCAGCTTGTTCTAAATGCTGCGGCTTGAATTTGAACTAGCACTAAACGTATACGACCATATTAGCCCAGTCTTAGCATATCTGCACTGGCTACCAGTAAGACTCAGAGCTGATTTAAATACTTTACTGATTATTCTTAAAGCACAGAAAGGCCTAGCTCCTGGCTACATTGCTGACCCTTTAACTCGTTATGAGCCAGAATGCAACCTTAAATACTCAGGCAAGACTGTGCGCTGAAACGAACTGCCTGAGGAAATTAGACCAGCCAAATCAATTTCATCTTTTAAAACCCTTCTAAAAAAGGCTTTAAAAAAAAAAAAAAACAGGCTTTTATGTGAAGCACGCCGGATGCTCTGCCGTTCAGGAGTTTGGAATCGCTTGTTTTTCCTGCGTTTCTTTTATTCCACTTTTGTAAAGTTTTGATCTGATCTTAATTGTATCTCTGTTTAATAACGTTATTATGATTATTATAATTAATATTATCATCAGTTTTATTATAAACATTGTACTTCTTCTTATTTTAACGATTATTATTAAATCACCCAATGACGTTAAAAACTTGTCTCTAGTCAGGGAAAAATAATTCTTGATATAATCTATTGCCAACGAGAAAAGGTCTGTTTTTCTTCTTCTCTGAATCGGCTCATATCTGCAGCATCACGTGACCGGAGCGCTCCCCGACAGATTTACAATGCAAATCAGGACGTTCTTGCTCCTGCACCATATGTTCCCTTTACCTGTGCACAAGCCCGCTTGATGGGCCGGCCCTTTTTCCCTCACACTCTTCACAAATATGGTGTCCATCGGCTCCAGTCGACCTTTCTGATACCCTGCATGATGGAAGATAAAGAAGGAGGAGTGAAAAGATCAGAGATTGTGACTGCTGAATCGTAAAAAGAAAAGAAGAAAAATTCATGTTAACTTTAAAGAAATAAAGCTTTAGGTTGCTGCTGGCATACGAGAAGCTTTTGAGTAATTGTGTTTGTGATCTTCCTGGTCAGGGATTATATACTGGTACATAACAGTCTTTGCTTGTTATTGTTCTTATGTCATTATCTAAAATCAACTGGACTTGACTACTGGTACTTTAGATGCAGTGTTGCATAGCGTCCTATAGGGGGCACAGATAGGCTGCAGAGCAGAAGAGACGAGAGGGAATGCAGGAGATCCCAGTTCATTACATCATTGTTATCCCACTGTACAAGATTTAGTATTATTTAGTAGACTAGTATTTGTTGTCTGAGGAGAGGAGAGGACAGGAGAAAGAAAAAGAGAAGCACTTACCCTTTCCGTTACCATTCTCCTCATCCTGCAAAGAACAGAAACAGACAGAATCACTGCTCACGTTCAAGTCAAATTCATCCCTCGAGCCCAACAATGTTAATGTTTCACAGAAAAAGCTTTACTTTTGCTAACAACGTAATGTAGTTATCACTACTGACAGAACAGTCATAAAAGACAACCGGAGGGCCAAAAAATGACCCCTAAATAAATATGTGAGATTGATAAAAAGTTTGTTTTACTTTCATTTATTTGGTGAACATCTTGGGCTGTTTAGTATTTCACATTTAGGCAAAAAAACTGCTTTCACTAGGCAGGAATATTAACACGTTGATTCAGGGTTTACACCTTACTGTAGGACACAGGTCCTAACACATGGAGCAGCGGTGAGGGCTTTTACTTTACAGCATTGACACAAGCAGGAGTGCTTATGCTCCACCTTTTAACAATGAACTCAACACAACGCAACACAGTTTAGAATCTTAACTTCCCCTGATCGACCCCTTTCATAGTAATAATATGAAAAAAAGAGGTTGATCAATAATCAGTGTTAACCAGCTTCCTCGAATGCCGGTGACTTCCCTAGCATCTTGTGCCAAACATACTGAGACCGAAGTGTTTGCTTTTATGAGCTTTACATGTTGAAGTGCAGCTTCGACATTTCAGGTGACTTTCAGGTTCGACAGTCTGCAGGTACTCGTGACGTCATGCGTCAGAAATACACACAGCTGGTGGTGAGATTAGATAGCTGCAGTTTGTCTGATAATGTCCACACACACACACACACACACACACACACACACACACACACACACACACACACACTAAGCTGAGTGGACAGTTTGGGGTTAGGGGCACGGTGGGCTGATTGCTGCCTGGCTTTATGCTGCGCTGAGTGGGCTCATTCCTGGCTCTGTAGACAATGGTGGGGGGTTTAGAGGCAGAGAAAGAAGAGCTGCCGACCCCAGAATGGAGCTCCGAGCTGGGGACACTCGACAACTGAGCAGCCCTTAGTCTGAACACATCCGGGACAGAGGAGGAGACAGTGAGAGATGGGCACAAGAGTCTGGGCATCTGGGTCAAATACTGTCCCTACGGGTCCAGACCTATACAGTGTGAAGCAGCTGGAAGGGACTATTTGTAGAACTACACCTCCTAACATTAAACTCGCCCAAAATAATAAGTTTCATCTGGTCAATTGAGAGATATTTTAAGTTTTGTATAACGGCAATTTTGCTCATTGAAAAACAAAGATTTAATTCATTGTTCATTGTCTGGGCTGTCCCCAAAAACCAAATATGAAATGTCATTTGGTAGAAGAGGGCTTTCGTCAAAGTGACATTTCTGTCATAACTTA
This sequence comes from Cebidichthys violaceus, assembly GCF_023349555.1. Lineage (NCBI taxonomy): Eukaryota > Metazoa > Chordata > Actinopteri > Perciformes > Stichaeidae > Cebidichthys > Cebidichthys violaceus. The sequence goes on along the minus strand of NW_027176406.1, from coordinate 3,864,778 downwards.
ATTTAGATTTTGGATGTAGAAATTACACATCTCACAATCAGACAGATATCTTTCTTTCTGCAAAAGGTTTGTTTATCAGCAGTGTTTTTTGCAGATGCACAGTGCAGTTAGGTTGCGTTATTCAAATACATGTCCAAGCACCTGCTCTAGCCCCATGCATTCCCAGTTCAGTAGACAAGGGTAGTTGTAAACATATGCTGTATTTTTTTATATACATGTGCATTTATTAATTCGGCGGAAGTTCTTGTCCACAGTGAAGAATCAAAGCCACAGTTGATCAAACAGAGGCTGTCAAGTTTAAAATCCCACCTGGCACAAAGTTACAGGTTCATGCAACATGAAGGTGCATTGATTATAATTATTTATTATATTCTTAATTATTAGAACACATTAGATGGGGGAGGATTATGCCAGAAGAAGACGCACATTCAAGCTATTTTCAAAGAATGAATTGTGCTGGGACCACACAGTAGAAGGGTCTTTGTTCTCTAGATAATATAATTGAAGTCTCTTGAAGACTTTCAGGACATACAGACACCATGAAATAAATGCCCAATTGGGTCACGCACCCGGTGGGCCTCTAATTGGTCACTATGAGGGTAATTTGGGAGACTTCCACGATGGCTCTTCAGATAAGAACGGGCGGCTCTGTGAGTCCGATTGTCCCAAAACACCATGTGACCCTCGAGGCAGAGGAGACGAGGACAGAACCGAGGCCAAAGGCCAGCAGTGGGCCTATTGTCTGGGGCCGGCCTGGTACGGCCTGACTGCCAGAGAGTGGTACCAGGCTAAGACAACAGGCCTCATTCAATCTATGTTCCTATCTGCAGCTGCTGGATGGTGGGGTGGTACAATAATAATAATAGAGGCCTTGTTTCAGCTGGCTCACCCCACCCCAGCCTCCATATCCCTCAATTTCACATCTGGAGCCGTTTGCCCCCACACCTCAAAAGAGCTAAATAACCGCTCACTCACATAGAGGACGGTTCCAAAAGAGCAGAACAATCCGGAATTCACCAGAGACTAAGACTAGTGTGTACGAACTAAGGCCTGTAAAGTGATACTGAAAAAGAATGAAGACTTTTCAGTCTGTTTGGGTATGGAGGTCCTCGGAATGTCAGATTTTGTTGTTTTCACCAATGTAGTCTACAATGTAGTAGACATTTGTAGTCATGTCTTTTTTTAGTGTCCAAATCTTGTTTAGGATTGGCTTGCTCAGTATGTTGTCTCCAATCTGCTTGCTTTCTCCTTTTGTCTGCGAGTTAATTTTTAATCAGCTCAAACTCCCTGACCCTCGGCTCCGGTATGATTGGCTTTATCTCCGAGCTCAAATTGGCTCTGTCCTGGGTTCAGCAAGTTAAACGTAAGGCTTTTGGAAACCCTTTTAAATGCCAGCGAGGAAGAAATGGAGACCATGTGTGCTGTAAAAATAAACATGGAAGTTGAAAAAAAGAACTTCACGACACTTGACACTAAATAAAAAGGAAGAAAAACACAAAGCCCGTCCTTAAGACCGTATATATTTAACACAATTCAACATCTTTCAACATCCTGAAACTCAAATCTTTCAAGGACCTGCAGGTCTCACCTTGAGGTTGGTGTGCAGGGCCGACTCTGGAGGGTAAACGATGAAGTGGCGAAGTGTGAAACCAAAACCCAGGGAGTTCTTATGGAGGACCAGCGTCCGGGGACCCTTCCAGCCCACGCCGACCCCCTCCCTTCCCGGCCGGGTCGCCATCGGCGGCCGAGGGTTGTCACCGGCTGAGGAGAGACCATCCCTCCGCCCTTTGCCCTGTGGACAGACAGAGAGAGAGAGATTCAGGATATGTATATGTTTTTGATACGTTTAGATGGAAGGTTGTAAAATGGGTTAGAGTCCTGAATGAAGCTCAGTCTCAGAACAATATGGTCCATAAGCACATGTGGGTCCACTATCAAGGAGGGACACATCTAAACAGGACCAAAGACGCAAACCCAGTTCTGACATTGTTTTTTATCACAGAGAGAGAAAGTCCAGGGAGAATCTGAACTCCGCTCTCTAAATATCTCATTCCTGAAGCCGAGTAAATAAGCCCAGCTCGCTCAGCTGACAGACACACGTGAGAACTATCACCCTCCCGCTGCCCCGACGACCCACACCTGTCAGTCAAACGTCATCACCTGACCAAACAGGCGGGAGTGAGGAGGAGTAAGAGGAGGAGGTCTAGTCGTCTGTGGTTTAGTTATCCTGTGTCGCATGTTCACTATCAAACTTTTCTTCTGTCTCTGTGACTTAAAGGAGCAGATCTTAAATTTAGGAGACAGTCTAACACTATAATCATCTGTGTCGTCCCAACCCATCAGCAAATCAATCCCTGCGCCGTACCAACGCTTCAGCAAACATTATGCGTTGAAGCTCACAACAACTTTGATGAGCCATTAATCGTTCAAGTTATGTTTTATGCATAAATGCCCCAAATTCACTGGTTCCAGCTTCTCAAATTCAAATATGTGCAGGTTTTCCTAGTCTTCTATTACAGCTAACTGAATATATTTGAGTTTTAGATCACCGGTTGGACAAAACAAACTATCTAGATAAGACAACTTGGGCTGAGGGAAATTGTGAAGGCATTTTTCACTATTTCCTGACGTCTTGTACACCAAATGATTAAGTGATTAATTAGCAAATGAATTAAAAAGAAAATCAGGTTTAATATGAGATTTCCCCCATCCTACAAATATTACGATGATAGAGAATATGACTAATGAATATGGAAAAGGTCGCCATGATCAGAAGATAAATCTGAATTAATTCGAGCAACTAAACAGCCTTAGTCCACGAGGACACGGACAGACGGCTTCGTTTACGGCGCTCTAGGTGCAGTTTGGTGTGCATGTTTTTCCTGCCAGCATTATTCCGCCAAAGTAAAACAGAACAGAAAGCAAACTAGGTGCACAAGATAGCTGTGATCTGAAAGTTTGAAGCAAGTTTGGCTGATTCATGCATGCCTAAACGGTTTTCTATTTCTCTAAATTCAGTGTAAAGTGTGTGAATGTGTGTGTTTAGTTTATTAATCTGTCTAGACTACAAGCAGCAAACCACCCCCCCCTCCACACACACAAAATGAGCATCCCACGTTTCCCCACCTCCTGTTGCCCTTCCACACACTGATATGTAACACAGACACACAAACTTGACCCGACAGGCCTGGCAATGCAAGCCACACAACAACAGGAAGTGGCAGGCTAGAGGCAGGAAGTTTGATAGCGTTGTGGGATAACCAGATGCTCCTATAAATAAAACCGCTCACAGATCTTCTACTCTCCATCATGGAGGCCACTTCCACTCGTTCACTCACCTCACCTCCCTTCCACCTCCTCTTCCTCTCTCAGTACATGCTTTTGTGTGCTTACTCCTCTCCTCCTCTACTTTAAACATTCCATCCAGGGAAAAAGAGACCAAAAATAGGTTTGGACATTTAGATTTCTTTTTGAAATATGTTTCTATGACCTATACAAGTTGACACACAAAGCCTGATCCTTAGTCTGGCAGTCTAAACAATGTAAAGTAACCCCTGCTATTTTTATCAAAGAGGTGAGAATCCAGGCCTATTATGTGGCATGAAAACAGCATAAAAGAAGTGCTTGAGGAAGGAGGAATGTTTGGGGTGTCGAATATAAATGATAAAGAAAAAGAAAAGACAAAGAGTGAAAAAGAAAAAAGAGGAAATGAAAGAGCAAGAGGGTGAAAAGGAGGAAGAGAATTCCTCAGAGGGAGCGGTTTGGCTTTGACAAGTCGAAGCACACACTGTAACCGGCACAGGAGGGGAGGGAGCACCGAGAGAGTGAATGAGAGGAGAAGGACGAGGAGGACGGAGAGGAGGAGTATCGGGCCCCAGCGAGGGACAGGCTCCGGCACGCCGGTTTCGACCGCATGGCTCCTCCCGGCGCTGTGAATACCAAACCCTGTGATTACCCAAAACACACGGGGTCCGACTGGGTCTCTGAGCCAGCACAGTTTCCCACTCGGCTGCTCTGGACTAAGTGGGACGTGCGTCTCTGCTCGGCTATTCTGCCGAGTCGTCAGTCCACTGTTTAAAAAAAAAAAAATAAATAACCTTGACACGACCAGTTTGTCTTCTACCGGTTTCACCCAAAAACAAAAAATAGAGAGAGAACTTGCTGACGAGCTCTGGCCCCTCCAGATACTCTGTTTAACCAACAAGGCACTTGGAAAAAATGTTCTGTGGTTTTTAAGTATAAACTTGACTTCCTATGCAGGCTCAGGGCACAGAAAAGGGAAACCTTGCTCTTATTATTGACATTTGGTATTTCCTCCTCTCCTACGGGAAATTTATCCTTTTGCACCATTTTTGCCTGACACGTCCTCGTCTCTTGAAGCTAATTACAATAACAAAATAAACTCTGAATGCTCTTTAGATAATACAGAGCCGCGAGGGATCCCATTACCAGCTGAATGATGTCATTAAAACACACCGAAAAAAGCTGCCCTGAGAAACAATTGGATTTTAATATGCAGAGCAGCTTGTAATACCCCACACACACACACACACACACACACACACACACACACACACACACACACACACACACTTTTCCCTGTGGTTACATCCCTTCCTAATTTCAATTAGAGAGCAGATCATTAAGATGCATGACTGAAAAGACTAAATATAAGTGGAGAGCAGAGGATGTCCTGCTGATAGGATTATAACACGTCTGTTTACTTAGAAATGTAAATCTATAACACCTTGTGCCAAAATCTAGAGTTCCATCAGCTTGATAAAACATAAAAAAAATGTTAAAAAATAAACAGCGTGGGTAATAATCTTTCAGAAAATCCAGTAAAATTAGATTTTCTGTTTGTAAGAGGCTTTTCTAGGACATGACGTTATTGTCATGCTGCAGTCCTAATCATCAGTAACAGCGTACATGTTGGTTAACACACACACACACACACACACACACACCTCTCCTCACTCCAAAGCAGTACGCAGGAATGCAGCCGGGCTCCTGCTACAACCCCAGCAGGGCCAGAACAACAATGCCCTTTTAAACAGCTGAGAGCTGCAACCTGTTTGAAAAGTGGAGCTTTACGGACGCTACAAATGCTGACGGGCCTTTAATCCTGATAGCTGTAGCTGTCTGCACCCACGACCCCCTGAGCCGGGCTGCCAAGAGGGAACGGGAGAGGGACTCTGATGATGATTCATGAACTCACCGGCCACATCGCCGCACCACCTCTGCAGGTCTATTTGGAGATGAGTGTATGAATGTCCCGCTGTGCTCTCAACACTCCAACCAAAGCACCCAACCTGCAGTTAGACCCGTGGACTCAAAATAAGGACATGCAGCACAAGTTCAAATGCTCCACATCGCACAGTAATTTACATAACAACACGTTTTATGAGCCACGCATGTGAGGCTTTGTGTGTGTGTGTGTGTGTGTGTGTGTGTGTGTGTGTGCACGCAATATGAATAAAATATGTGTGCTCAGAAACCAGTTCAACCCCATTGTCGGCTCAACTAGGCCAACAGGTGATGTTGCAATATCGGTTAAACAGGGTGTTCTACTTGAACAGAAAAACATATTGTCCTTTTCTTTTGTTTGAGTGACACCTGCCTCACTGCCACTGATGACTCTGGGTTTTGCTCAGGAGGAGGAGAAGCAACAGTTTCAGAATACATTTTACAGGATGACTTGGTAGCTCAGCGGGCAGAGTTGGTGTGAGATGACAAGTTTAAATCCTTCCTGCTTTACGGGAAAGAGCCACAAAAAAAGCTTATTCAGTTATGATTTAGATGCATTTTATGGAACTGCTTTTCTTTACACTTTATGACCTAATTGACATGAAATAAGTTAATTGTTTTTCTTTCATGTAGGTGTTTCTATATTATTCTTATCAATTTGACTTCATCTTTTCACACTGTGAGGGCTGCTGCCGGTAAATAAATGCAAACCTGACAACAAAAATCTGCTCGCGGTACAAAGATGGAAGCCGATCCTGTGACTACCAAGGAAGTCTTAACGAAATTACTTCAAACAAAAATCGCAGCCTTATAACCGGACATAGCGATAAAGAAACTGCATGATGTGAGGACCTCTCTTTATAACAAACATCTCTCTCTTTAAACAGAACTGCGTACATCGTGTGTTTGTCCCAGCTGTGTTAATACAGCCTCTCCTCCCCCCCCACACACATTCCTGATTGTGGCACTGTGTCATCGGGGGGTGGGGGGGAGGATGCTAACAACCAGGAGAAAGGGTTAAAAAGAGGAGGTGATATTCCACATAAATGAGATCATGTGGGGAAGAGATGCCCTGAATTCTTAGGGCATTGTGGGGGGGGGGGGCGGCGCAATCACACAGCTTCCACAACCCCTCGCAAAAAGCAGCCCCTCCCTTCATCCGCCTTTAGCCGCTAATTAGAAACCCCTCCAAGGAACGAGAGGGTCGATATGCCACACGAGCAGAATCACACGGACTAAATCACATACAACAACCATAGTATATAGCATTGTATGCAAGATACATAAGGAAATGGTCTTATAAGAAATTAAATGATGAGTAATTTAATGATTGTACTTAAAAAAAAAACAACTATTGATTACCACTAGTTCAATCCCATCACACCAAATAATCAGGAGAACCAGAACAAAAGAATGTCTCATATACCATCTACTGCCAGAATAAACCAGCCCACAGCGGAGTAACAGTTGACGGACATGTTTGAAGGGACGATGTCCTTAAACTGTGCATCTCAATCCGTCAACACAAAAGTGCCGCCACATTGTTTCCCACGAAGTCGAAGACACCGCCAGTGGCAAACAGAAACAGCCTGAAGGCAACGCAACTTTCTGCACACTGAAAGGTTAAATAACCTGTCAGCAGCTGAGTGGTTACCAGACTTCAAACAATGGGAACAGTTACACAGATGTTCTGTTTACATGCGTGACTGACAACATCCCACACGGCGGTTTCTGGAGTTTTCTGTCGATATCACCGAGCGTCATTTTATTTCTGGAGAGCCACAGAAAAAAAAATGTTTTGCATGATAATCTTAGTACGCAGAAGGCAGGACGGGCTGCTTACACTGTCGTCTCATTTAGGATGATTAGACCATTAATTGATTAGTTGATTGACAGACACTTAATCAATGATCAATTGGTTGTTTTAAGTAGAAGAATCATCCAACAGCTTCTCCAATGTGAGAATCTGCAGCTTTTTTAAAACTGATTCATAACTAATAAATAATTAGAAGATGTCAGGAGCCTTATTTTCTGGTGTTTTAAAAGCGAAACAATCAATTAATCTGACAAACAACCAATCAATACCTGCTCTGGAAATGCATAAAAACCATCCATATCAGACTATTTTTATAGCTTCCTACTAAAACATTTCATTTGAAATCAATATGAACGAATCCACCGATCATTTAACTGCAGCGACAGACTGATGCTTTGAATCAATGACTCCACATCCGGCCACCAGAGGAGGACCCGTCCTTACCCTGGGATGGTGACAGCTCTGGCTGCGTCTAGTGGGCACGGTGGGCGGCGTGGGTGGCGGAACTGAACCCGTGGCACTGCGGAGCACCGCCAGCCAGATGCAGCGAGGCTCGGGGGAGCTGCAGTCCACCCCCACCGGGTTCTGGAAGCTCCAGTCAGGCCCGGCCTGCGAAGGGCACGGGAGCATGGCAGCGGGCATCGGGGCGTGGAGTTCTCTCAGATCCGCATCCCTCAACGCCCACATGGGCTGCTCCACACACACACACACACACACACACACACACACACACACACACACACACACAGGCTACACAAGCTTGTGGACCAAGTCCAGACGCAGAAATACAGAAGATAGGGGTGGTTTTAGTGGAGCTTTCGAAAAATCCTCCCCTGGGCCTCTTCAGTCAATCAAGAGTGTGAACTTCCCGTCTACTGGCTCCACTCCATCGCCGTCAGAAAGTTTAATCCCAATAGTTCAACATCACAGCCTCCTGACCTCCGGGAATGAGCTCTCCAAATCTCTCACACACATACACACACACACACACACACACACACACACACATTCAAACACAGAGAAAGCAGAAGGTAGGCTCCCGGGCAGCAGATGGAGGAGTGTGTGTGCGGCGCAGGCATCAGAGGTAGGTCTGGTTTCGCTACAGACACACACACAGAGAACAACTGACAGCGTCCCTCCCGTTGGTGTCCGGTGATGTTCTGCATACAAAGCCACTCTGTCCACCCCCAAAACACACACCGCTGTCCCAGAGGGCTGGATCCTCTGTCTCTCCTCCCTCTTTCTCTCTAGTGCCAAACAAATCCCTTCATCTAACTGTCATCTCCAACCAAAACTTTCTTTATCTCAGCAAGCATCTGCCTGCAATATCATCCCTCATTCTTGTCACTCCTTTTCTGTTTTGCTTTCTCTTTCTTCCTTGTTTTTTGTTCCTCAATCCAGTATCCAAACGATCACTCCCTCCCTCCGCACGAGCCGGTCCGACAGTCATCAGCAAACAAACAACTGTAATGTACAGTAAACTGGAACTCAGTTTGACCCGAGAACACTGGACATCGCTGGGGCCAGACGTTGGAGGCGAAGGGGGTCCAGATGGAGGTATCCCCTGTCGGCTAAATCCACTAGATTGTTGTAGACGAAGCCGCACGTGTGCTGCATGTGTGTGTGTATGAGAGCTACACAAACACAAGTGACAAAGCTGTGATCCAGGCGCTAAACTCCACAAAAGCTGGCCCTGCCTCTGCCGCCTCCCCTCCACCCAGAGGGGAGACCCGGAAAAAAAAGAGAGAGAGAAAGAAAGAGGCCAATTTACAGCACAAAGAGAAAAGAAAACATTTGCCTTGCTGATGTGTTCACTGTCTCACTCCCTTTCTTTTTTTTTTGCATAAGAGGGGAAAATAGAGGAGAGATGATAATGAGAGAAGAAAATGGAAAAAAAGATGAGAGTTAAGAGCGCTCTCAAAATAAAACGGCTGCTACTGGATGTCAAGATGACCTCTTCTCCAAACTCTCTCTCTCTCTCTCTCTCTCTCTCTCTCTCTCCTCTCTCTCCTCTCTCTCTCTCTCTCTCTCTCTCTCTCTCTCTCTCTCTCTCTCACAGGATCCACCCATATGGCACAGTGACACCTAAACACCACACCACTAAATCAATCAGAGAAGTGACCTCGCCCGCCTGGCAGAGTTCTCACCAAACAGCCAGGTATCCAGGATCCGTGGAAGAGCGGCAGACAGGTGACCATGTTGTTTCAGACGACCGACCTTCCCCTCCAACGCTCATCGCTGTCAACACACCGAGCATCCGTTAACCAACGAGGTTAGACAGGTTTCACCTGCCGTACAGCGGGACAAGTATGAACTCGACTGTCGGCCCAGAGACTGTACCCTCTGGATATACGAGAACACACACTGCAGGCTTGAATAGTTTGAAAAGATTGATGAGAAGATAAATAAAAAGAAACGTAATCAAGAACATCGGGCGTCTCGATGCAAATATTCACTATTATATAAAGAGTGATCACTTATGAGATGATTTTAGGTTCTAACCTCATGAGTTGCATTGTTTTTAACTGCTTTCTTGCTTTATTTCCGTCTCATTTTATATACATAGAAAACAGACTAAGAGTTTGTATAGAAATAAGTGTTTTGTGCTCTGCCAATGATTCATATGCAGTTACAGGAAACTTAAAATAAATAACAAAAATATTGCTGAGAAAATCGCCACTTTAAAATAACTACTTGTTATACAACATGTTGGCCAACCATATAGGAAAACAAAAGTGTGTGTGTAGTATCGGCCAAGTGCCAAAACCCTGAATTCCTACACTTCCCATAATGCAACTCAATAGTGTATTTCATTAAAGACCTCCTTGCCTGGTAAACGCTCCCATGTCACTAAAAGTCAATGCCCTCAAGTTCAACACAGACTTTCCATCCAAGACCAACTCCAAATAACCATAATGATATTAAAGTATTAAAGTGTCCGTTGAAGTACGGTGTGTTTATTACTCGTTTTACTTCTGCGTGGAACTATTGAAATGTTTCTTTGGCAGAAAGCTGACTCAGTAATGTCTCAGCAACGTCGCTTTAAGTTTTGCGAACATCAGCTAATAGTAGCCAATAAAAGCGACCACCTGTGGCTGTAGCAGCAGAACACCTGAGTGTGTTGAACTGAGCAATGTTGCCTTTCAATGTTTCTGAATTCCTCTTTTCGTTTGTGAGCAACGTTGTGTTAAGTTACACAGCGTCACTTTAAAGGATCGTTCTTTTTTTAATGATCCCAGACAAAATTTTGCTGGAACGACACTCCACTTCATCCCTGGTTGAAACACACACACACACACACACACACACACACACACACACGCCACATGTGTCCTACTGAGTCACAGCCGAGTATAAATAAACCAGACTATGTAATTAGGGTTCCTCATAAAGTCAGAGGACTGTGGCTGTGGGGGGTTACTCTTCTCTCTCTGGGTTCGACGCTCCGCCCCCTTGGAGAGAGTGGATCACCGGCGCGCACAGAAGGAGGTTCGATTCTTATCCAGGATTAAACCACAACCGTGTGCGAGGAAATCGCAGACGTCTGCCGGTGCGTACAGCAGCCGGTGCGTACAGCAGCAGTTGGCTCACTAGCGTATCTCTAGTGGAAAGTCAAGAGTTTAATATCTGAAAATACACAAGCGCTGTTTTTTTTTTTTTTTTACAATAACAGTTAGTTTTGGCAAGAAGGGAGCGGTGCCTAATTTGGAAACAAAAGGGTCTCTCTCTGTTCCTGCTCGTTGCCATGAACCATGGAGGCGTTTACAAAAAGAGGACGAGCGTGAAGCCGGGGGTTGACAAAAGAGAAATGAACAAAAAGGCGTTGAGTTACAGTTTACATGGAGGAAACACAGTCACACATGAAGAGTTGTGACAATAGCACCAGTGTCCCACACCGTCTACTGTTTGGCCGAAGCGTGCCCGAGCAGGCCACGCATCCATCGCCTGCATGTGGGCCCGATGTACATCACTGCACCACATCGCCCTTATCCGACTGTCTGAATGCTGAGAAAACACACACACACACACACACACACACACACACACACACACACACACACTGCACCCTGGAGACGACGCATACTTCATATCAGTTATTTCTTTTATTTATCATAACCTGGCAGCTCCAAGCTCTTGAAGGCAGGAAATCAAAGGCCGACGCGTGCTGCTAGTCTCCGAGGAGCGATGCTTCGTCCCCTCCCCCTCTGCTCTCTGATAACAAACACATCAGTGGGAAAGGGGAAAGGGGTGAGGAAGGATGGAGAGAGGAGGCAGTGCAGGTTACAGTGGAGCGTGGTTGTCGGTGTAACGGACAGATTGGTTTTGGTGATGTGTTTTAATCCCCATCACACTCATAACATGACCGCGGGCCCACAGATTAACACACAGAGGGCCTCCCTCTATTTTTTTTTTTTTCCTACTGCGAGTGCCTCGCGAGACAAAACTAAATTTCTCCGACGACACATTAAATCGCATAGGTGTGAGGAGGAGGAATAAACTGTGGCTTGAGAGGAAATACACAGGAAAGAGAAGAAGGCCGCTGAGTGAGCCTTTAGTTGGCGTGTCACAAACAAACCAGGCTGCAGACACAACGGTGGGGTGTTTTCTCTAAACACAGGCTGCCACAGCTCAGAAAGAAACACACGGTCAGTCAAGGACAGGCTGCGGTTGGTGCTCACAATGAAACTTCCGAAAAACAGGACACAACAGCGCCAAGAAGGACACGAAGGACCATTTATACCAGAATACCAGAATCTGACTCTTTAAAAGATAAAAGATGAGTTGAGAGAAGCCTCCTCAGCTCGGAGTGTGACTCCTGTCCCCCTACTGGTGAGAGACGCACAGCACTGACACACTGCTGACTCAACATCTGGCGTGGGAGGTTTCATGTGTTGAATTATCTGTGTCATCACACTGTTGCTATAAATGACAAAAAAAAAGAACCACAAAAATGTGCATGATGCACAGCGACGGATTCCAACGTCCCAAAGGCTTCACAACGTAAATCTGAGGGGGAAAATGATGTGAGTAAGTAAACATACTTTCTACACAAAATTAGCTTCATTTCTCCAAAAAGCAATTTTTTTTCTTGCGTACGAGACGGTTTTAGCCTGTCATGCCTGTATAGGACACTTTGGTTGAACTGCTGATAGCTCATAGACATACTGGACCTGTAAGAGGTGAGGACCTGTCCATTATAAGGAGAGACAAGCCCTTAAGGTTCAAAGCAGGGCTGGGTATCGTTTGAATTTTGAAAAAAAAGTGCGTTGTCTAAATAAATACAGCGTAAAGTCAGACAGGTTTCCTGGTTTAAAATCAGAAAATATCTGCTCAAAGAAGGAAAAGCCTGAGGAACAGAGAAGGCATTTGATATTGACCCACTGATGTTTGGTGTTGGACTCCATCCCACCGTCTAGACAGACCAGTAATCTGGATTCTATGGGGCCAAAAAAAGGGACACAGCTGTTTCAAGCAAGTTAATTTTAACATTAATCTCCAGTAAATCTCAGTGCCACAGAATCTATTGGCCTACTTGGCTGCAGTCAGAGGAGCAGCCACTAGAGGGCAGCTGCAACACAGAGTCTGACAGCAGATGGGTGAGACAGTGGGACGCATGGGACAGAGCAAAGGGCGGGGACTCAACATGCAGCCACATTCAGCGCTACTTTTTTGCTGCAGTGGCTGGCATCGGGCTGCGTGTGCACTGTGCAGGGTGAGTCGACCTATGAGCAGTTATTTGTGCCCTTGTGTCAGTTACTAATTAATAACATCTGAGTGTGTGTGTGTGTGTGTGTGTGTGTGTGTGTGTGTGTGTGTGTGTGTGTGTGTGTGTGTGTGTGTGTGTGTTGGGGGGGTGGTGGAGACAGCGCATGGAGATCATGGAGGTCACACCTGCTGTGGGCTTTTGAGGTGGAAACAGTCTCTGGAAGTCCAGAGATGAGAGCAGGTGGACTCAGACAAAATGTGCGAGGGTCAGATATCCCATCAACCCACAGCTGAGGGGGAGCTGGGTGGTCCTCCTCCACCCCCCCCCCCCCCCCCCCCCCCCCCCCCCCACACACACACACACACACACACACTGACTGACCAGGACTGATACAACAACAACAACAACAACAACAACAACAACAACAACAACAACAACAACAACAACAACAATGCAGTTTACTCCTGCAGTCAGGATTAAAGCATTAAAGCAGCCCACCTGACCGTGTGCTCCTCCTGGAGAAGCTAACGCATTATGCATACATTCTTTACATGTGCTTGGTGTTGCTATGGGAGTCCTGACAGCGTGGAAACAATAATCACTCTCAATTCACCTTTATGTCACCCCCTCACACATCCAAATATATAATAAAATTGATTGTGTAGGACACAAACCACAGTCCATCCATCAGTACACGCGCTGACATTCTGCTGAAACAATTACTCCAGTACTACAACTAACGATTACTTTCATTGTCAGTTAATCTGGTGATTATTTTCTTCATAATTCAGGCGATAACTTCAATTTCACAGAAGATTGAGAAAACAAAGAATAGATTATCAAAATTAATTTTCTGTTGATCGACTAATCAATTTGCTAATTGTTTCAGCTCTAAATTGCTCAATTAGATAAATTGATGGCTAAAGTAATTTATTAAGCAAATATGATAAACATTTGCTGACTTCAGCTTGTTAAAATGTGAGGACTTGCTTCACTCAGACTGGTTTGAGACAAAACAAAACCAATTTAACGATGTTACAGTGGCCTGTTGGTTATTTCTAGTCCAAGCTGACGTCTTCAAATGTCTTCTTTTGTCTGACCAACAGCCCAGAAAACTACAAATATTCAGGTTACAGTGATATAAAAGAGAAAAAAGTCAATTATTACCAAACCATTTCATGATCTGTTTCAAAGATACATAGATAATAATCAGCCCTAATGTAGACATGACCAGTAGATAGAAGTTGACGAAAGTAAACTGCAAATCCAAACAGAAGACAAAAAAAACCTTCTTAATGGGATTTATAACACAAAAACCTGATGCGTCCATCACGCAACATCTGCCACAAGGGAACACGGGATATGGGGGGTAACAGATGTTAGAAGGTGAACACTGGGGGAGAGAATAAAAAAAGGGGGCAGAGAGTGATCTACAGCAGAAACCGGAGTGAGGAAGAGAAGGCAGATGGTGAAGAGAGAGCAAAGACATGTGCACATATTTACTCACAGATACACTCTAATTACCTTCCATACATTCACTGACTCTATAGAGGCTAGACTGCATGACTAGAGGCTAAATGACAGTTATTTGCTACCATGCGTGTCGGTCACATTCTGTGCAATCCTGGGATGTTGATGAATTATTAAATGCTATTAGAGTTGTATTAGTGAGTGTGTATGTTGGGGGAGGGATCTGTCGCATAGGAGCCTTTGACCCCGTTTCATAAAGCGCAGCAACGTTTCGTAGTCGCGAGATTTGCGCAAAAGAGCGGCAGCAGTGATACTGATGCAGAGAACCACAGCTAAATAACACACCCATTATGTTTCCTTGCCCAGTGAGTGGAGAGATGGTGCTCCACTTTAACCTAATTAGCAGGGAGTGTCTCCTTTCTCTACGCTCAGGACACATCTACAACTAAACAACTCAAAAGGAAGAGAAAGCTGCATGTACATGTTTTACTCAACTCAAGTTTTGTACACCTCACATGCCCCCCCCCCCCCCAGCAAAAAATTACTACAATTGCAGCAAATTTTGACACCGCTGTCTTCAACCTATTCACAGTCACCCATCAGGTCCAATGCTGACAGTTGCCAAGAGAACCAACAAGGTGCCTCTGTTCCAGCATGAGAAGAAACCCTGCAGGGAGACAACGTTAACGGCAGAGACATGTACGCTCATTATAGGTGCGGAATTGGTTTTCAGGGCTGAGAGTGTGATGGTTCAGGTCTTCTCTTACAATGGTGCCTTCAGGATCATTTGATACATGTTGGATTTTTACAACTTCAATCTTTAAATCGGGAGCTAGTCAGTAGAAACTGAATTATAAATTTGAAAACTCAACCGGTGAGCGTCGCAAAAATGAATAAACTGCAGACGGTGTTTGTTTTCCTTTCGTGCTGAAGCAGCATGAAGAACCGACAAATCTGTTCCAGTTAAAAGGTGAGATGTCTTTTCACAGTGCGTTCTCACATTCAGCCGAAAACATGGACACAGAGACAGACCACAGCTTCCTGCTACATCCTGCTGCTTCTGAGGCTCACAGTGAAGCAGTGGTTGGGTTTTTGGTGCAGCTGTACTTTCTCTTGAGCAGATACATCTGTCTCCAGATATATATATATATATATATATATATATATATATATATATATATACACACATATATATATACATATATATATATATATATATATACCATGAAGCCAATGACGACATCTGGCAAAAAGCTAACCCTGATCCTCTTGCACTGTACCCCCCCTTTCCTCCTCTCGTCTGTACGACCACAACCGCTGGGAGCAATCAGAGCGTCACGTCTGAGCTCCGCTGCAATAAGAGCCCCCCCCCCCCCCCCTTCTTCTTCCTTTTTTTTTTGCCTCTTCTCTTTCTTTCCTGGTTGTTTTTCAGGAGCAGGCCTCAGCAGCAGAAAACCACAGGGCTCCAGCAGGCCTCCCGATTCTCTCTACACCCCCCTCGTCTACGTCTGGGCGAGGGACCGCCGTACTTGGAGCCCCCCTCTTTCCTCTCCAAGCCCAGATATATTTAGCTCATCTCTGCCTCTGTGTCATTAACAGATGAAAATTATAAGTTTGGAACTGGAGGATGACGTCGCTGTTCTCCTTGGCTAACGATGGAAGCTGGACCTTAGGCGTGCATCTCAGCCAAACCGGGCAGCGGTCCAACATTTGGGGCGCGGTGGAGGCGATGCTGAGCCGGGTTGGGAGGCTAACTGAGCCAGAGAGGAGGAGAAGAAGAAGAAGAAATAGAGAGAGAGAGAGGGCAGGACTGCAGATTGGAGTGTTTATTAGAGCAAGCGAGATGGCCTGCCTGCCTCCGACAGCCCTGGAGTTTCCATTTGAGGTCATCTGGTTTTTACATTCCTGCCATGCACCACCGCTCACACAAGTCCTCCATCGCTCTGTTCGCACAGGATCGTACAGTCCAGCGATTCTCAAAGTGGAGTCCGGGGGTGTACAGGAGCCATTTAGGGAGCCTTCAGAGCAGCGGAGTGGTTTCATTTCATCTAAAATACCTCCTAATGAGGGTCCCACCGACAGATCGTGGTCTCCTGAGAATCTGTTTCTGGGTGTTTGGGGACTATTGATGTGGAAATATTTGATAATTGTTAATATATATACACTGCTTTTAAAAGACTCGTGACACGGCTGGACAAATCCACAATTTAAGAGTTTGAGACCGTCCCAAATTTCAATGTTTCCCAACCCTCATGACTCTCCGCCGGCTCACGCTGACCTCTTATAGTCCTGAACAAACGGTGCCACTGGGCGAAAGACATTCATACACACATAATCAATCACTGGGCCGACAAACCAAATCTTCTCTCCTGTAAAATCTACATTTTCTCCAATCTAGTCGAGTCCGAAGACCAAAGCAAAGACGATCACATGCGATGCAAGGAAAACTCAGGAAGCGTGATTCTTCTGGCATCAACATGAGCTTCTTTTCTCACACTGTAGGGAACTGATGAACCTGGACTTGAAATCCAAAACGCTGCTGGCCTCTGCACCCTTCCAACTGCTCCTTCCTGTGACACACTGCGGACTGGAGAACCATCTCTGGAGGACAGGGATGCTGCTGGCGTTTGTTGTTTGCTGGATGTAACGATGTGATCCGTATGCCGGGTTGTTTCTGTGCTTTTAGCCTCTGTCACTCTGCGTTAGCGGCCTTTTAATGCAGGGGTGACACCGACTCAGAGTCTGACATTCGCCCCCGCAGAAATAAACCGTCCACTGTGGTTTCATGACCAGAAAAAAAAGGTCAGACCTCGAGCGGTCATGGCTCTTGGTTGTCTCCCGGCTTTGGCTGCCCAGTGGGAAGACAGCGATGGACTGTGACTGCAGACATGAGAGTCTCACAAACACACATGGTTTCACTCGGTTATTCAGATGAAAGACACACTGGCACCGCTTAAAGCGAAGAGGAACGCTAATAGAAACATACCGTCCTGTTAGTTTTCATTCTGTAAACTGAGCAGGCGGAGAAGAAGGGAGCGGATACACAAGAATCATACCAAAACAAACCTTTTATGGCACAAACTTGCATAGAAATACCTCACGCTTTAAGGATGGCATTTCTAAAAAGCACAGCTGAGTCAAGATAAAAACATCTACGGCCGCAAATTCAGAATTTTTTTTTTAGCAACGACAGCAGTTCGAAACAGGAGTATCCAGAAAGAAGATGACCAAAGAAGGAAACAGAGAGAAGATCTATGCAGGACAGCAAAGACACGGGGGAAATTAGAAAACAAGAAAGCTGGAATTTGGAGGGAAAAAAAGAAAAAGTAACCCGTCAAAGAGGAGGGTGACACACAGAGGAAAGAAAAAGAGAAAGAAGCTGGAAGAGATGCAAGCGAGAAAACAAGCTCTGATTATATTTGTATATTTTGGTTGAGGTGTTTCCTCTATGCCTCTTAGCAAACCCACAAAATAAACAGAGCTGCTACCTGTTTAACTGCAATTAGCCACATTACAAATTATGCAAGATACACCAACACACTTTGGAATAATGTGGAGTAAAGTGAGGCTTATTGCCAAGTTTGATTAAAACAGAGAAACCTTTGCTGCTGACCATGACGTGCTGCCAATAGATTATAATACGTTCACGCAGGTGAGTAACCTGGCTGAATCAAAATACCATATCCAGGGTGGTTCTTTATTGTAAACAGTATGCAAATGCACAACTTGAGGGAGAAACACAGTATTGTGAAGGCTACTGCTATTATATTCCTATAAAGACCCAAATTGTTGCCTGGAAACCTCATAGAGACAAGAAGCCTGAAAGCCACTGTGTCTGGTCAAGAAATCATATCAGCAAGTAACTTCCTGTAACACAACTTGGATGTTTTCTACATTTCTGTTTGTGTACAAATTAAACAAACAAGATGTAACGAGGTGCTGTGGACAGGGCCATGCTAGCTGTTTCCCCTTACTTCAAGTCTTTATGCTAAGCTAAACTAATCGCGTGTTGGCTCTTGCTTCAAATTAGCGTATAGATATGCACATATCCCTTGGTAAAAAATAAAGCAGATAAACTCTCAAAGTGTCAAAGTATGCCTTTAAAACTAGAACTGCAATACTGAAAACACATCCTGGACCACAAATAAACAAATAGTTATCCTTTGAGAGGATCTTAGTGAACATGTAAACAGAAGCGGTGTTGTGCTGGACCAGCGGGCATCAGGAAAACCATCTCTTCCCAGCATCCACTGCTCCTCATTAGCTTCCTGATAATCTCTGTCCCGTGATTTTGCCGAACTGTCAAAACAACCCCCCCCCCTCTCCTCCTCCTCCTCCTCCTCCTCCTCCTCCTCCCTTCTGAGGCTGCTTACAGTGATGCCCAACATTTTTTGGGAAGTAGAGATAGAGGTCAGCGTGTCAGCTCACTAACCCCGACCAAAGCGCTCTGACGGACAGCTGCTGGCCGACTGCCACGTACAGTTTAGAGGAACCTCCCGGAAACGTCGGAACTCTTCTTCTGTTGCTTTATGACTTCCTGGCCGAGCTACAAAAAACCTTGGGACGTGCTGCTAACACCACAGAAGAAAATAAAGTAATAGCTTAGTCAGAGTAGTGATCAGACGCCAGCGTGAGCATGTTGGTATTGGATGATATGTATTGTATTAAGAGTGTGAATGAATACATATAATAATAATAATAATAATAATAATGCATCAGTTTCTGCACTCACGGCATGTATGAAACACATGATGTGGTTTGTACAACCCATGATTTGGGGATATGGCATTTTATACTGAGTGTTTTTTGTCATCTCCAGTTTGGGCTTGCAAGCTACACATTTCTAACAGACCGTCTGCGTTTCATCGTTGTGTTGTGGAGTTTAAGAGATGTTGGTGTTCACCAGGCATTGAGTGGCACTAAGGAAAATGTGGGGTCCATAATTTTTGGAGGTTAATCCAATCTAGGGACTAAAAGTCAGTATACTTTAGCTTTATTGCAAAACTGAATCACTGGAGTTACCCTTTATTATCTGTGGTTGTACCAGGCCATTGTTGCACATCTATACGGTCTGAAAATGTCAACCTAATGTGAGGATTTTTAGCTTTTCTTGGTCATAAATGAAAGAAAATGGAATATCTTTGGTATCTTTTGATCGTTTTGTAGGCAAAATGATTAATCAAGAAAATAAATCGTCAGGTTTGTTCATAATAAAACGGATCGTGAGTTAGTAACACACATCTATATAATTTATACAGGATCTTTGCGTCAGTGTAATGAAGTTGATTTTTCAGGTGTGTGATTCCTTTGATTAAAAACATCCGTACCTGGTTATTGTATCTGGAAAGAGTTTCTCAATTGTATTTCCACTAAATGTATCACATCAAAACATATATGTATTTAACACGATTACTCACTTTACCGTATCGCCCACCACCGGTACAACTAAAAACATCTAAACGCAGCGCGTCAGTTAACGCTCTCTTGTACTGGTATAGCTTACGAGAGCATTGTGAAACTTGCCGTCCTTTCTGCAGGTTACGAGTTGAGGATTGTTTAGTCTTCACTTTCCATTGCTTCATTGTGTTTTGGCCGCCTCATCGGGATTCACTCTATTTTGTTATCTTCATGCCTCTTTTCCCTCCTTACCCCCTCCTTCTCCGTCTCTCACATTCCAGCGCAATCCCGGCTGTTCGTAAAAAAAACCCTGAAAGGACTGATTGGAGCGAGACACGGTGCAGCGTTCAGCCTTCTGCAAACAGTCTTATCATCGAGCTTCTTTGCAAAAAAATGGAAACATGATGAGAGCGCAATGCAAGAATGTGCACGTTTGATATCGGGGACGTGAGAAAGACAAAATAAGATGCTGGACGTGATCATCTGAGTGGAGATCAGTTGAAGAGCGGCCCCTGCTTAACCCCCCGTGGGACCTGCCGCACACAGTGACAGGGGTTCCCTCCTGCCTCTTTAGCCTATTTACTGGGGGACAAGTGTGTGACGAGGGGGGGCCCCCCCCCCACCCCTGAACCTTGACCCCGATTCAAACCCGGTCTCGCCGCCTTCGGGCCGACACTGCAGACAGATACAGACGGAGACAAGTCTGCATTTCAGAACAAGACCCGACCTGTTCTTCATACCTCATACATGAAGCTCCTCATGTACACTGCTGGATCTTATATTTCCTGCACAAGAACACACACACACACACACACACACACACACACACACACACACACACACACACACACACACACACACACGTCCAGACAGGGTCTCTGCAGGCGCACTTACAAAGAGGCACTGACGCAGGCCCCAGACCATCAACAGGCTGAATCTAATTAGCCCTCATCTGTTTCTGAGAGAGGCTTTGTTTCACAACAAACCTCCCGGTGCCTGAGAGTCAAGACGCCACATGAAACGCATCCAGCTGGGACACAAGAAAGAAGACGTGTGATGACTGGGTACGAGATCTGGCACTTCTCTGGACAGGTAAGATTCATGTCCAGCTAATATGCTGAAATCGAGGGGAAAACAGAGAAATAAGAGCAAATAAAAGTAGAAGGGAACCCTTTAGGATGCTAGTGAAGTAGGCCTCCTCAGTTTTTAGGGGCACATTAATCTCTGGCCTTAACTTACTTTATCTAAAATGCTCCACATTAGTTCTATGAGCTGAAATAGAAAACAGTGGTATCAGGTGAGTACGTGAGTAAGGGTCAATCGCTGCAGCTTCCATCAGCGAAATCAATCCTTGTGAACTCCTCTCAGATAAAAACATTGGAAAACACAACACGCCTTCAACTTCTGAACTCTAGAAGCACGACGCATCTAAATCACGTGCACATTCCCAGTAACCTAAACATCAACGAATTAACCTCTTCAACCGGCCAACCCACCACTGGGTCAGTCGCGCTGTGCAGCCTAGCTTTGATCGAGCTCCAGTGGGGATCCCAAAAAGGTTCAAAAGATACCAAATATGCCGAAAAAAAAGGGGTTAAAATGATGCCGACCTAAAAAACATTGAGTCTCCAACAAGGAGTTGGAGCAAGCAGATACAGGATATATTCAATATAGCAGGTCAGTGTGAAATACAATGATTTTCCAACCTTAAAAGCTACAAAAGGGGAAACTGAACTTTTAAATAAGCTGACAATAAACACAATCACGCTCATAATTACACTCACAGACAAACGCAATAGTTTACATGTAAAAACAAAACAGATTCGATCATTTGACTCTTACAGAGACGGAGACCAACTGACTGGACTGACTAGAGGGAGATCAATAAAGAGCCATTAGCAACAGAAACACGGCTGCTTTGCAGCAGCCGCTCCCCTCTCAGCACAGTAAACAAGGTCAGCGGTGACACTGATGTCCTTCGCCCACCTATACACTCGCCACGCCATGTTTGTACAGCATCAAGGACTTCCTCATGCAAACATCGGGGAGAAAAGAGTCTGATCTACAAAACAGAAAGCATCTGAATACAGTGTGTGTGTGTGTGTGTGTGTGTGTGTGTGTGTGTGTGTGTGTGTGTGTGTGGCCATGTTCCTTGCACCTGCGCACAAATTATGATTCAAGTGTGTTTAACTCTGACCCTTAAAGTGCGATGTAAACATGCTGGAGAGTCTATATTCGTGAACACCTGTGGTCAGCTGTGTGTGTGTGTGTGTGTGTGTGTGTGTGTGTGTGTGTGTGTGTGTGTGTGTGTGTGATTAAAGTGTGTCAGCACACACACAAACACACACACACACACACTCTCCAGGTTAATGATTGTGGGCGCGAGGTGCGAGTGGCGGTGCAGCTGTTGTCTTGAGGCCGGGGGGGGGGGGGGGGGGGACGGTGTCGAAGGTAGGAGGGCGGAGGTGTAAAGGTGTGAGAGATGTTTTAATGGCGTTAACGGTCCGCTGCAGGGCGCTCTGTAACACACACTTCAACTACCGAGCTCTGTGTGTCCACAGACGCAGTAAATGACAGCATGTGGACAGAATACCACGGCATGTTTCGGGTATGTCGCACGTTCAGCATAGAGAAATGAAAAAATAACAACTGCGTGTGCTAATACTGTTCACTCCTCTCCCATAATGCAATGCACAACGGGCTGGGCTGTTTGTGAACTCGTCCCACCTCAAAATTTGGCATAAGTGCTCCATGGCTGCAGCATGAGTTGCTGTCACGCGACATCTTCATCCCTTTCCGTTCGGACAAAAAGGAAATAATACAGTATCGTATGATACACTAAATCAGAATCAAAATACTACATATGATGTACTATTAAAACATGTGTTATGTATTTACATTATTAGTGTACCTCAAGAGACACTTTTTCCTTCTCAGATTGATTGTGAATTATTTTCATGGGTTAAATTCTGCTATTCATGAGAAAAGAAAAACACAAAAATGAGAGAAAAGTAAAGTAAAAGCAGAATATTGTGCAGCAAAAACGCAAATCGCACCACAACCCCCCAGGTGGTGACCCCCCCAGGTTAGAAACCCCCGGTATACAGCATTGAAGTGGCATACTCTGTACAAAGAATCTCATAAATTCACAGCAGTATGTGCCTACTGCGAGGTGAAACCATCTGCAAATGATCACAGCAATGCTTTCCTCTGCAGCATCATGCAGCTGCTTTCAGTTAACGGTGCCTTTGACATGGAGCTGATCCTGGACCTGCTGACTGGATAGGGGCCTCGGTGGTCTGAGGTTTGCAACCTTTCTGAGGTTACTGTCCTGCGATCAGCCGGTGATCAGAAAAGACTAAAAGACTGCCTGTGGATCAGCCAAAGCCTTCGTCTGAAGTTTGGGAATTACCCTTAGGAAGCCATTACATAAGGACAGTCCTCAGATTGGGAGAAAGAGCAAAGGTCATGGATCAGCAAAAAAAAAAAAGCTCTGTCATTGATAGCAGGCAAGTCATGTCTGGACACACCCAGGAGACTGCAGGGTCATGCTGCGTTAGTCTGCAGTGGTGCACGTGCCGCCGGGACAAAAGAGGAGCTTTTACATCGACCGGATCAAGATTTTTCATAAAAGCGCTCTCGTGTTTCCCGTCGTCAATCCACTCAGGCATCACGTGGCACAATGCAGCATTAGACATCATGCTCGCCCTGCCCTCGGCCCCACCCTGCCGTCCACTGCCTCTATTGATCTCACCCACACACCATTAGAGCAGGCCTGCTAACAACATTGAACCTGTCCCACTGGACGGCTTCTCATAACTGCTCAACACTCCCGTGCCTTCCTCTCCACCGCGCTCGGATGCTGAACAGACACACAAAGCCTCATTTACCCTGTGTCTCATTTTGGCACATTTAACGTTTAAACAGATTACAGTGTCATTTTACATCTCACTGTCGGTCGCCTCATCTAAGCTGTGTACTTGGACGTATTCGGCTGAATGAGAGCTGGGTGTTGGCTGAGACATGCAGGGTCAAAGGTCAGGTATGAAGGAGGTTGGGGACTGAGATTAGAGAAGTTGAGGTCAGCATTGGAGCTCATGTAAAAACAGTTCAGAGAGAGACAAAGACTGGAGGTCATCGGACACTTTGAATGTAGTTTTATGACTTCACTAATGTGACAGTTTTGTGGGCACACCTGTGGTTACATTACAAAGTGTTTTTACTACAAAACTATACAAAACAAGCGGCAAATTGAAAAAGAGAAAAGAGAATTCAGCGTGTTTGAAGGGACCGTTCGCTGCCACAGACAACCAGAGAGGTTCAATTAAAGCGTGACCACAGAGGAGGAAACGTTATTCTTTGCTGGAGGGGATGAACTCTGCCACAACAGAGAACAGCAAAGGTAGCTGGAAAACGGGGGGAAATTCACGAGCACAAAAAAAATATAAAATCACCCCCACAATGTTGTGAGACGGAGCACGCAGAGTGGTAGAGAGACAGCAGAGGATGATTAGCTAAGAGTGATAATGCAACGCACAGGAGGGACACCGGCAAATATAACCTCATAACACACACACACACACACACACACACACACACACACACACACACACACAAGCGTTACCAGAGGACCAAGCAACTACCTGACACAACCACATCACTCAGGGAGCCTCTGGGGTTGAATCAAAGCAAGCAGGCAGAGACAGACAGACACACACACACACACACACACACACACACACACACACACACACACACACACACACACTAGTATACCACACCATATGCCTCCTTTGACAAGCAGACCACCGCCCATGATGACATATCTTACCTCATGACTTCACTATGACACATCAGGGCTTCAAAACACATTCCTGAAGTCAGAGCAGGAGGAATTTCAGATACTTTAACAAAGTCACCAGAACTTGGTTCATCTTACTTTTTATGTTGCAGAATATAAAACAGTGGTTGCATGCATCAAACTATGGTTGTATAATACAGTTATGAAGGAGTTTCTTTCTACTGCTGGCTGTGAAGTCTTGTGATGCTCATTGACTTAAAAGGTCACACGTTTCCCATCTTTCCATTTACTTGTTATTTACGCGTGTGGCACCATATGATGGCCTGTTTGTGTGAGTAAAAACATCAACAGTGATGGAAGTCCAGTGGATCTCCATATAGAGCCAATTAACTGACTCATTTGCCTGAAAACACCCATCTCTGTGTGGGACGTCCCGTCTCTACTGACAGCTTGCCCGCCTCCTGGTGCAGCGAGAGGCGGACAAAAGACTGGAGCAGCCCGCCGGGCGCTAGAAATGTGGCTGTGGCTCACTTTAGTGAAGAGCAGCCGATATATTCATTCGGCTCCGCACCATTTGCCGTCAACAATGGTTGAACAAAAGCTGCGGAGAAACACTGATCAAACATTTTGTTTTCTGTACAGTATGTCGCCGAGTGTGTGCGTGTGTGTACACAGTGGCTATGCAAACTAGTGTTAATCCTCTTAGGAAATCACGCTCTCTGACCAGCAGCACCGCGCTGCACTTCAGCCAGTCCAAACACAATGACGTCCAGGTATCAGCGCGTTGATAAACAAGCAGCTCCCCGCTGTACTTACGTGGTTCTCAGAGTAGGGTGGTATTCCAACAAGGCAGAAAGCAACTCCATTCATTGGACAGCAGAGACTGTTGGGCTGCAACGAGGAGAGGCAGATTGTGTTGCTGCACAAGCGGCAACGGAGGCAGCTCTGAGAGTAACAATGCTCCGGTCAAACACACAACTTATATGTTCAACACTTCTCCAGCTTCCTTCCTCCTGAGGAGAAAAACAAAAAACAAAAAAAGCCCCTTCTCTGTTCCCGTTGTTTCGGGCCGTTCAACGCGCTCACCCCCTCCTCATCCTCTTCTTCTTCTTCTTCTTCTTCTTCTTCTTCTTCTTCTTCTTCTTCTTCTTCTTCTTCTTCCGCCAGACCGCAGTCAGTTGTACATAACTAAATCCCTCTGTGCTCGGTCCTGCCTGGAAACTCTCCGCAAGCACCGTCAAAGCACATGGAGGGACACCGGAAGTCAGGAGACTCCGCCTTCAAAGTAAAATTCCTGAGCGGGAACGTGTCTAAATTTCACAAAAGTGGTGGAATGTAACACGTGCACTTACTCAAGTACTTTACATGTAGGCCTAGTTAAGAAGAAGAATTTTGAGGTACTTGTACTTTACTTGAGTATATCCGCTTAATGCAACTTTAAGCAAAACACAGTTCTGGAAACTATAGATTAAATATTATTAATTCGTTTCTTATAGGTTTTTGTAAAATGTTTGCAGTTGAAGAAATGCACGTTGGCTAAATATTTAGTTAAATTGACTAAAGGATCGTTCCTGATCTTCGTACAGGAAGTCTACGCTTTTATGGTTGATATCTTTACCGGAAATACTACAATTGTATTGTGGTTACCTTGACACTGTGGGAATAGAAGGCAGTCAAATTAGAGGAGGTGCGTTGGGTAAATCTGTGCGCTCCGCCCTGCAAACCCGCAGCGTGCGGGCTCCCTCTGGCTGTGCCAAAACATTTGTGTGCAGGACGGGAGGGGTCACTGATGCCAACGAGACAGTAAGTCAAAGCACGGATTTAAGAAAAACAAAACGTTTAGAAAACGTATGCACATTCTGAAAATAACAAATCAATCAAGTTAAAATGAAGTTTTACCGGTAAATCAGCCAAAAGATGATCTGTTAGTCTATTATTACTGCAGAGTGAGACTAAGTAGAAGTTCTGCACTCAAAATCATTATCAGTAGGCCTGATACTTTAAGTATCAGTTTACTTTGCTCATTATAGGTTTGTTTAATGTGAAAAGTAACTGCAGCTATCAAATTAGATGTAATGATGTAAAAATATTTCCATTTGAAATGTATGGAAGTAAAAGTATAAAAAAACATAAAATGGAAATAAAGCACCTAAAATTGTACTTAAGCACGTTCAAAGTTTGTGGAATCTCAATGATGAAGTTGAATTGATGCTGTAAAAAAGAAAGTGATTATTTTCATTACGGATTCATCTTCAGATTATTCGCTAAATTAATTGATTAATCATTTGGTCTATAAAGCACAAACATCTTGACTGCACTTTCATAGAGGAACAAATATTCACATTTGAGAATTTCTGGCTTCTTTGCTTAAAAGAAAAAGACTTAAATGAGGAAGTGATTGTAAAAACAGACTGACTGACCGATAAACTGGCAGCTCTTTTCTCTTTATGGTGACACTGAGAAGCTTCCTCATAATCCTGATGTACCGTAAAAGTAGTAAACCACAAACTTATGAAACGGGATGCATTAAATGTGGAAAATCTCATACAGCCTTATCATAAAACAGTGTTACTAACAAAAGGCACATCAGTCCAATTCAGAGAGTGACTCATGATAAACACATGGACACAACAGAGACGGGCTGAACAAAGCGTAATGAAAGTGTACCTCATTGAGAGATGTCAGAATTCCCTCCACGCCCTGACAGAATAGACCACACATTCTCGGAAAACGTGTATTTTTAGCCCCTTTTGGCTGCAGATGAACACTGCCCGTGTGAACCAATAGAGGGGCAGTACAGTGAAGGGAAGGTTACTCATCAAGAGCAGGAACTTCAGACTGCTGCCAAGAAGTCCCACTACTTCCTACTACTGTATATATGCTCCTTGATAGCTGTGGCCTTGATTATGTGTCGGAGGTGTAAATATTAGTTTAGGTCCAGATGAAGGAAAACAGTTAAAGAAGATAAAAAAGAATGTGGTGCTGGCTGACAGCTGGAGACCCATGTGGCTACTATTACTCTGAGGGGTGCAAGTATCAGAGAGCCTCTTCAGAAGAGCCTGCCTAGCTATGGGGAAACAGACTGGAGTCATACAGGGGGGGGAAAAGCAGCTTACGGGAGGCTTCCCACGCCAAGAGCCACAGCTGCCAACTCAGCCTCCATCTCAACGTGTCTCCTCGGCCTGCTTTGCTCTCTCTGCATCTGGCCCGCTCTGAGACACACAATACCCCAGCCAAGGGCTTAAAGAGCACACTCTACGAAAGTCCTAGTCATGACCTTCCCTCATCTCCCATTTGAGACGGGTAATTACCATATGTGATCCGAACTCTCCCCTCCAGGTTAGTTATGAGGCCAAAGTCATTTTTTTAAATCCACCGTGGCAAAGTGAGAGCCCAGAGAGGCTTTGCAGCAGTATCCTGGCCTTAAGGTGAGAGAGCAGGGCAGATGGTCTCTGAGAAATAGGGAGGGCCGTGGAGCTTGCTTTTTTTTGGGGGGGGGGGGTTCATGGAGTGTGAGGCCAATCACAGCTGGACCTTTTTTCCTACGTCTTCTCTGTCCTCGGTTCTGGATCTATCTCTGCAGCCCATGTGTTTTCTATTATACCATAAATCAGCCTGTGCCCCGACACTTTTCTGTGGGAAGAATGATCCGATGTTAGTCAACCCCTCCTGTGCTGAAGTTTGTCCACATCTCATCCCAGATGGCATGCAGATACATGCTCACACCACACATCAATTTACCTGTCAGGCGAGAAAAATGGGCTTTCTGTTATTGATGTTGTGAGACTGAGAGGTGCGGAGAGAAGGAAGGAGGAAGAGTTGTGTGTCTGAGGTGTTGTGTGTCGTTTCTGAGCAGGTGGGTAAGCAGATTTCAAAACGCTGAGTTTGAAATGCAGGGAAAGAGCTGTAATTCTATCCACATCTAGCCAAACGACGTGGCTTTTATCTGACATACTGCTACTTGATGTCTCTCTCCTGTCCTCGTGCTGCGTCTCTGGGTCAGCCTTAGTCACTGACACACAGCTCCAGGCGCCGGGTATGCCCCCCCCCCCCGGTGATTGACTGAGTAAGCCTTGATCTAACGGTGATGCGAGGAGACGCGCCACAATCTCTTTCCCTTTAGGGCCGGCTGGAGACGAGCAGGGAGCATCCAGAGTCTCCCCTCGGTCATTACATAATCACACACACATAGCCTGGCGCCTGGTAGGACGAACCCATAAACAACCATCATCCTATTTACTTGCTTGACCGCGCCACCCCCCACCCTAGCCCCGACTCCCACCTCCCCTCCGCTGGCTTGTCCTGCTTTTCCCCACTCTGCTGCTGAGACTGTGGAGGCGAGGGTGGGATGGAGGGAGTGGTGGTTGGGCATCTCCCCCCCCCCCCGCCATCCTCCATACCATTCTAGGCCACTTCACAGAGCGTGTGCGCTGGTATGCTACAATCAATTGTGGTCACTCCATTTATTCCAACTATGCCTCTTTCTGCCCCCCCCTCATTCTTTCAAATCTCCTCAGTTTCACTCCGTGTCCCTCAAGTCAGAGTCGGTCCCTTCAGTGAACGTCCGTCGCCCCACTCTGAGTTTATAGTTGCCAGATCTTTTCAGCATCATTTACTTTAGGCCTCTCTGGAGTGTATAACACATGGCCACACTATCCCTCTACTTGATACAGTTGCATTTAATGAAGGTGCTCGGATGGTTTTCCTACTCCCGAGAGCCAAAATGACACAATGTGCAAGTCCTCTCTCTCTCTCTCTCTCTCTCTCTCTCTTTCTCTTTGGCTCAGCTGATTTAATATAAAGAGTAACCTTTTCTCTATCCAGGTCTCAAATGTAATAAGAAGATTATCACTGTCTGGGCCTGATGGAGTGAAATGTGTCCGGTGAGTGCTCGGCCAGAGATCAGGAGCCAGAGAAATGTGGACTCTGAGCTCACATATGCTGAAGCTTAACATGTAACATTCAGCTGCTTATTGCTAAGCATGTACGGACACATACGTGACCGTAAGCGTGTGATTGAGACGTGGATGTGGATGACGAGTGAGGGAGAGCTTTGGATATTTGCGTACATGTGAATGAGATGTGGACATGCGAGTGAGTCTCACACTATGGTTGTCTCTGGCTGTTGACACAGAGGCTCCTGTGGCACTCCTTTGAAGGGGGTTTGGGACGGCTGAGAGGGTGGAGTTGGGGGGTGGGGGGGTTACGGTTAGAGCCGTAAATTCCCCCTTTCTCCGCAACAGGAGGAGTCCTCTTTGTCTGGCCGGACAACTGGCACGAGGAGAGGAAACAGCTGACCGGGCAGCACAGACAGGCTTTGTCACTGCACCGCACAGGCATTTTGATACTTGATCGAAATGTTTACATTTTCCCGTAAATGAGTGAAGAGTCTAGACTTCAGCCTTTGCTCACGCTCAATCATTAACCCATTCTAATTGCTCCCTTGTCTTCTTTGATCCAATACTAGATAAGAGTTTGCTGTTTTTAACACCAGAAATTATATATAATTTTTTTTAATTTCTTTAAGTGTGTGCAAATCATGTGTACACATTATATTTTATCTGACCATGTTCCAATATGTGCTGTACAGTTCAGATTTTGGATGGTTGTTTTTCCCGCCGTTTAGGGTCGCCATTGGTTTCTGTTTATTTTCCTGTGACGTGAAACGTAATCTGGAAACTTGCTTGAGTTGTGTAATCCATCACAGTCTGCATCCGATGTCATTGAGTGTTAATGCAGTGCAGCTTGAATAAAATAAAAAAAGAGTCACTGCACTGCATTAGCACTCAGGTAACGTTGATGAAACTGCAATAAGTGACACAACTCAAGCAGGCTTCAAGGTTCATGAAGAAACCAATGGAGGTCTGAAACGCAAGAAACAACACAGACGCATAGTTTGAAAAAAATGACACGCTGTGATGTAATGTACACATGATTTAAAGTAAACGGTTGAAAACAAGCAAAGTCAGTATCTTCTGATCGGTGCAAGAAATTAAAGACAATAAAAACACACCTGAACCTGAATTTTGTTGTTTTTTGAAACTATGGTCATGAAGGAACCTCCATCATATTGTCTAAAGATGACAGTTTTTGATTTTCAGTAAAAGGTCAATATCTCAGTCTTTATGCTTATCTTGTGTGTTCCTCTGCTGACCTGCTGACCTGTCTTCTCTCCCCGCCTCGCCCCACGCTACATTTCATTTTAATCCCCCTTCTCTCTTGCAGCTGCCTCGCTCATTCTTCTGCAGACCGCAGTCATTCAGACAGAACACAACGATGAGCCTGTGGACACGACTGCTTCACGGTAGCAGAGACAGGTCTAAGTTGGAGCTTTGGCTATTGGAAAGGACGTTCGGCTGAGTAGGATACTGGAGAGAATGACTCATTGAGGCACACACACACACACACACACACACACACACACACACACACACACACACACACACACACGCAAGCCAAGAACCACCACCAGCCAGTGCTCTTGGCTGGACATGCTGCAGAACTTTCTCAACCGTAATTTTAGCCCTTTTTACACTGGTTTTCACCACCGATACAGGCCTTTGTATCAACACCTCACTGTTAACATTTCACTGGGTTTTATGTAAGTGAGCCTATCATCAAAACGGTTCCAAGGCAGTTTAAGTCCTATCTTCCTGTACAAGCTGATACACTATCTCACCCCAGACATGAAAAGCTGAGCTTCCACTTTTTTAGGCCTTAACATGGCGAGAGCTGATTAGAACAGCCGTGTGGGAGTGTTTGAGATAAAGAAACAAAGAGACGGAAATACGCCGAGTCTGAGGAGGAGACTGGTGGAAGTTCAGGTGTCACCGTTT
This sequence comes from Cebidichthys violaceus, assembly GCF_023349555.1. Taxonomy (NCBI): domain Eukaryota; kingdom Metazoa; phylum Chordata; class Actinopteri; order Perciformes; family Stichaeidae; genus Cebidichthys; species Cebidichthys violaceus. The sequence goes on along the minus strand of NW_027176406.1, from coordinate 3,833,504 downwards.
ACACAAATGACCCCTGATTCAACTCCCCAAAGTCTCCAGTCCGTCTCCATCTATTGCTCAAAGCTCCAGACAACAACAAGTGAATCACACAGGGTATTCCACTGTTTATATAAACGTTAGCTGTTACTATAAATGCTTGGCACACATTCTTCTAAGGACATCCCTGTAGTAGCCCCCCCCCCCCCCCCACCCAAACAAGAGACAGAGAGGAAAAATAAAGAGTAGTTCCAGTAGCAGCGCTGCAAGCTTCCTTCCTGCTGCCCGTCACTTCATACAGCCTGAATGCGTCTGCAGCCTCTTTACCTTTCACAGCTCCACTTCCTGCCTCTAGCATCACTTCCTGTGGCACATCGGGGGAGACAATGGAAATGAGCTCTAAGGATGAAATGTGTCCTAAAGTCACATTCGGGAACCAGTCCATCTGATATCAGCAAAACAGATGATCAGATTGTTCTGCTGGTCACTGATGAGTCAGGAACGTCCTGAAATAACTTGGGTAAAATTAGAATGACATATTATTAGAGTAGGTGGCATGTTCCCTGAATATACCTGCCTGAATACACATCAATGGACAATGGACAACTGAATGACTTGTGAATTTGAAAAACCCTGCGACTTGATTTGATGATAAATCCTAAAAATGTTTCCAGGAAGCTATTTTGTCTAAATTGGGTTAAATAGTGAATATTGCTTTCATTCTGACCTGAAGCTTCAACAACTTTTTGGCTGGAATGATCACGGTGCCAAACAGTGGAATTAAGATTTGTTCAACTAAACTAATCTGCCCTTAAAAGCATTGTTTTTACAGAGATAAAATGTGTATTTATATTCTTGTTTATTGATATGATTCATGCAGCCTCCTTGGCCAAGTCTCTGTAAAAATGAAAGAGGTTTTAATCTAAATTAGACTTTTACTTGTTTGAATAAAACCCTAAAATGCAGTCTAAACTTAATTAAACCAATTACGCCCATCCAAAAAAGCACAAAAAGCAGTTACAGCTGATCATTTTCCTAATGGAGCACACATTACTATCATACACCTCATTTGAATACTCATGCAGCCTCTCATAAAAAGAATAGTGATTGATTAGAAGACTTAACGGCTAACGACAGATCTCGTGAGCATTTGTTGTACAACAAAAACTTTAAGCCACACCTCTCACAGAATATACAGTAAACTGTCTAATCCTGCATGTTCAAGGGGGGATCATATCCTAATCCGAGCGTTTCCCCGCTTTAAAACTCAGAGATAAGTTTGTCTAGACATGGCCTTAAAGCAGGGTGTTCAGAATACGTCGACAGACTTTTTACCTTCAGAAAGGTCCCTGTCTTCATCCAGCCAGGCATCAGTGCAGAAACATTTGTTTCACACATCCTAAATGCTGTTATCAGTCTCATAGAATTGTAATTCTAGTGTCAGACTTCATGCTTAAATCTAAATCACAGACAGAGATAAGAACAGAGGGAACATTGGCATTGCTCACCTCTAAAGCCTCTAAAAAATATACACCAGAGATTTACTGAATTTCAAGAGCAACAGAAACCTGTTTTTAACAAGCAAAATGCTGATAAAGATGGCAGTTTTTATATATTTTAATCCCGACAGATGTGTAGACATTGATCTAAATGAGAAGACAAACGTTAATAACGCAAAAATGCTGCACATTTCCTACTGCGATCAATGCAGGTGAGAGGTCACCAAGAGGGGATGATAATACATTTCCCATGTGGAATTAACATAAATGTGCACCGTCACCATCAGCAAAACAAACTTGTTATTCTGGGATGTATTCTGTAAAAAGACCACCATCTGTTCTAAATAGATAATCCACCCCTCAGAAAAAGATAGAAATTGAGCCGCAGTTGCGTTTGGAGGCCACAGGAGGGCTCAGTGCAGCGGTTGCAGGATGAGGTGGGG